>NC_090440.1:943858356-944533356 GCF_031143425.1 Pleurodeles waltl | reverse complement strand
CACACCCAATCCAATATAAAACACACACCCACATTACCCACAACCCTTCATGGGAAAAAACGATTGCGAACAGAGAGAGACACAAGCCAGGAGCACCCACTCAATCTGAGCCACAGAACACCATCACCCATACACCATCCACGCAAATCACAGCACACACCACAACACAACACCCCACACCTCATCCCACACATCCTCCCACATATCACTCACACCAAATCCATGGCACCCCAAAGACACCCCAGGTTTTCAGAGGAGGATCCAGGTAGAGCCACAGTTATTCCGATCACAGGTGCAGAAGATATCTATCACTCGGAAGATGGAGCTATGGCGGAGAATCGTGGACAGGGTCAACGCCGTGGGACAGCATCCAAGAACAAGGGGTGACATCAGCAAGAGGTGGAATGACTTACGGGGCAAGGTGAGTTTCATAGTTTCAAGACACCAAGTTGCTGTACAGAGGACTGGCGGTGGACCCCAACCTCCTCCCCAACAACTAACAACATGGGAGGATCCAGTCTTGGTAATCATGCATCCAGAGTGCCTCGCAGGAGTAGCAAGAGGATTGGACTCTGGTAAGTCAAAGCTTTACTACTATATCCCCTGTACCTGCATGCCATCACAAACCTGTACCCCCACCCCCATCACTCCACCAACTCACATATACCCCTCTAACACAACCCACCCATCGCAATACCAAGCCCTGCATGCACCCCCAATGCATGGACACCCATCACAGACCTGCATGGGCACCCATCACCCCAGCATGCCCAATAGAGAGACTCACCCAGACCACAAAATCACAACCCACACAAGGCCAAGCCAACAGGAAAATCACATTCATAGAGGGAAACACACCCATACAAGATGGCACTCGCAGATACATTGACAATGCATTTTCCTCCCAACAGGACCCCTACCCAACGTCACCGGAGAGGAGGTGCCAGCCACATCCAGCCCCCCCCCAGAAGAGGCCCACAGTGATGACAGCAGCTCTGCTCACCTGGATCTGGAAGACCAACCTGGCCCATCAGGAATCTCCGGACAGTCAGTTACCCAGGCACACTCTCACACCACCACAGAGCCTCCCCCCCATGAAACACCACCACAGCACCCACTCAGCGGGCCCATACCTCTGTCCCCAGGACACGTCAATCAGCAGTGTGTCCACCACTACAGGGACCCCAGGCAAACCCACTAATCCATGACAATCAGGGACCTGGGGTCAGTGGCAGTAGGCACACGGTTCAGGGGACAGAGGCACAGGATAACAGGGAAGCTGGGAGGACTGCTGTGCGACAGGGGGAGGACAGGCCCAGGGAACCGACTCTCTACGAGGCACTCTCAAACATCATTGGAGCATACCACCATTCCCACTAGACCATTGGCTAGGTACTGGCCAAGTTGCCGGAGACCCAGCAGCTGCAGGAGGGACAGTACATGGGGATCAGGGAGGACCTAACAAAAATATACACCATCCTGGTCACCATTGCAGGGGTGCTGGCTGACATGGGCAAGACCATGATGGAGGCAGTGGCACAACAATGGGCGCCTGACACTAGCCAAACCGAGGAACAGCCTTTTACCTCCGCCGGCGCTAGTGGACAGGAGGCCCGCCACAGGACCAACAGGCCACCAGCTCCCCAACCCCTGCAGAAGGAGAACCACCCCGCAAATGGTCCCTACAATCCAGGCAGAAGACAAAGAACATTGCCAAGACCCCCGCCAGGAAATAAGACCCTCCTAATTGTCACCCTTATGTCCTGCTATGTCACCCTGTCCACCTTGAACTGCTATTGCTCCACTTCCTATGTCCCCTTGGACAATGCACCTGTGATACCAATAGACTGGACTCTAACTGGACATTCCTCCACCATCACCACATCCCCTTGCACATACCCCCATACTTATTGGCACAAAAATAAACACCCTTGAAACAAATACCATACTGGAGTCAATGTCATGAATCGAAAAATGTATTAGTACAACAGTATCAAAACAATGCAACGTATATGTTCAGTGAAATATACTACAGGATGACCTTTGGTGGGCAGCAGTACATATAGCAGGAGCCAGATTGGGCCACAATGGAGAATCCAAAGGGTACAGTCAGTGTCCATAGACAGAGGGTAAGAGGTTGCCATGTACAATGTCCAAAAGATTTCTGAAAAGTAAAGTTGAGTTATAGTCTCATACCTGTGTGTCACTGGAAGTACTGCTGTATAATGTTTTTTTCTGTTGTCCTCTTCCTCACTGTCCAGAGGCTCCATTGCTGCCACAAGACCATCTCCAGGCTCATCCTCCTGCAGAAAAGGCACCTGACATCTCAAGGCCATGTGTGCAAAATACAGCATGCCACGATGATCTGGCACACCTTCTTCGGTGAATAGTACAGGGATCCACCTGTCAGATGGAGGCACCGGAAACTGGCCTTCAGGAGTCCGAAGGTTCTCTCAGTAATCCTCCTTGTACGCCCATTGCCGCATTGTAATGTTCCTCTGCCCTTGTGCCGGGATTCTTTACTATAGTCAGTAGCCATGAGAGGTTGGGGTAACCAGAGTCACCTGTAAATATCGAGGGACAACAGTTAGACACACACTAACCCTTAGGGACAACCCCATACCCAGACACCTACTTCTAGTGGGTGGGGACCTTGGGCTCACCTATTAGCCACACCTCGTGCCTCTGGAGTTGGCCCATCACATAAGGGATGCTGCTATTCCTCAAGATATAGGCGTCATGCACAGAGCCAGGATATTTGGCATTCACATGGGAGATGTACTGGTCCGCCAAACACACCATCTGCACATTCATCGAGTGATAGCTTTTCCTATTCCTGTAAACCTGTTAATTTCTCTGGGAAGGAACAAATGCCACATGTGTACCATCAATGGCACCAATGATGTTGGGGATTTGTCCCAGGGCATAGAAGTCAGCTTTCACTGTGGCCAAATCATCCACCTGGGGGAACACAATGTAGCTGCACATGTGTTTCAGCAGGGCAGACAACACTCTGGACAACACGTTGGAGAACATTGGCTGAGACATTCCTGAAGCCATGGCCACTGTAGTTTGAAAGGAACCACTTGCCAGGAAATGCAGCACTGACAGAACCTGCACTAGAGAGGGTATTCCTGTGGGCTGGCGGATAGCTGACATCAGGTCTGGCTCCAATTGGGCACAAAGTTCTTGAATTGTGGCACGATCAAGTCTGTATGTGATGATAATGTGTCTGTCCTCCATTGTCACTAGGTCCACCAAGGGTCTGTACACAGGAGGATGCCGCCATCTCATCATCTGCCTCAGCGGTTGTAGCCTATGGATGAGAATTGTAAGCAGAAGGTCATATTTCCACATACAATGCACAAATGTTGCAGAATTTAGGTCACACAAGCAGTATGTGAAGTCGAGAGTCAGTTGATGGGCCAATGTCTGCTGTGATGCAGTTAGGTGCCATGCCATGTGCCCCCCGGAAATGGCGGCTGCCTGACCTGTGAGGAGGGACAAGTGGAAATGAGGTAAGTGTGCTGGCGTTGTGCCCCGTCGCATTGGTTATCATTGGGCCCTATGGGTTCCAGGAGCCAATGGCGATGTACGCCGGCAGTGGCAGTACGCACCGCTGAAGATGTCACCGTCATTTTCTAACTATTCACTCACTTGCTACCTGACCGTCAACAGGAGAGGACCTACACTGCAAGTGCTGCTGTGACCTGAGTCTGGAAGCAACAATGGCTACAGTGTCTGGGGAAAGGGCCCCTGCCTTCACTGCGGAGGAGTTGGAGAAACTGGTGGATGGAGTCCTACCCCAGTACACGTTACTCTACGGTCCTCCAGGTAACTACACTGTGAGCATGATGTGTGGGCAATGCATGTTTGGAGTGGTTTGGATGTAAGCCACATGTGGTGGGGTGCTGAAGCATCCTGGCCTGAGTGCTGCATGAGAGGTGGTCAGTGTATGTGCATCAGGGCATGGTTGAGAACTGGGGGGCAATGAGTATGCTGGTCCGGTCGGGTCAGTTTTTTCACTCTAGTTCGGCGCCCACCAGAAAAAGGGTATTTGGCGTGCCATCGCCAAGGAGGTGCGGACCCTGGGAGTCTATCAAAGGCGGAGCACCCACTGCCGCAAGAGATGGGAAGACCTGCGCCGCTGGACCAAGAAAACAGCAGAGGGCTCCCAACGTGGAAGGGATGCCTGTTGCACCATAACCCCCCTGATGTTCCACATCCTGGCGGTGGCATATCCGGAGTTGGATGGGCGCTTGAGGGCATCACAGCAGCCACAAGGGGGTGAGTACAGATTCTAAATCCTGACTTTGCGCACTTTATAAGCTAGCTGGGTGGGGGATGTGAGCTGTGGGTGCCCCTAGGCCAGGGCAATCATGGCAGGGTAGGTTCCTTGTATGCAGGCTCTGAAGCACTCTAAACACAATGGTGTAAGTGGGCATCTACTACTGAGCAGGGTCTTGTGGGTGTCAGGTGTGCAGATGCTGGCGTTAGGCATTGTACCCCATGAGCTTGTGACTACCTTAGTGACTGGTTGGGCATGGTCTAGTGCATAGGGCAGCTCCCTGTGTGTTGTTGCTGGCATTGACCAAGTGTTTCCTCTGTCTCCCCCCCCCTTTTTGTTTTGTCACCCTGTCCTTGCGTGCATTAGCATCATCTGGCGGAGGAGCAGAGGCATCGGCGACGGAGGGAGCTGCATCCCACATGGCCCATGAGGCTGAATCCACTGAGGGTGAAGGCACCAGTGGGACGGAGGGTGAGGGGCGCACCACGACGGGGACAGGAGGGGAGACTAGTGACAGCAACTCCTCCTCCGATGGAAGATCCCTTGCAGTGGCAGACACCTCTGTGTCCACCCCAACAACAGGTACAGCTGACACCCCCCCTACCAGCACTGCCCTCCCATCAGCCCCTCAGCGTGTTTCCCGTGCCTGCTCACCCAGGAGGGTGGGCATCTCCGCCGCCTAGGAACCTCAGGCCCTGCCCCAGTCAGCCCTGTTGCCCTCAGTGAGGAGGCTATTGACCACCTGAGAGTCAACCATTCTGAATGCCATCCAGGGTGTTGAGAGGCATTTGCAACAAACAAATGCATACCTGGAGGGCATTCATTCTGGCGTGGCGGCCCAACAGAGATCATTTCAGGCTCTGGCCTCAGCACTGATGGCAACCATTGTTCCTGTGTCTAGCCTCCCCCTTCAACTTCCTCTACCCAGTCCCAATTCCCTCAACCCCAGCCTATCCCAAGCACACCTTCAGACCAACAATCACCGAAGTCAACACACAGAAGTGGCTCAGGCAAACACAAGCACCACACTTCATCACACAGGCACTCACACAAGCACCATCCCCATGCAGACACACCAACATCCACTGCCTCCACTGTGTTCCCCTCCTCCTCCTCATCCACCACCTTCCCAGTATCGTCTCCACTCACACATGCAAGCACTACATCCTCATCCACTACGTCCATCACCAGCATGTCCATCACAACACACCCCTCACGAGAAGTCACCACCCCCACAACCATGCACACTTCTCCTGTGTCCTCTTCCAGTGTGTCTGTGACCCCTCCTCCCAAAGTACACAAACGCAAGCACCCACCCACCCAACAGCCATCCACCTCACAACAGCATCCAGCCCATGCACCTTCACCCAAACTCAGCAGAAAGACACCTCCTACAACCACTCCCACTTCCTCCACTCCCAAACCCTCTCCATCTTCCCATCCCAGTGTGTCTAAAAAACTTTTCCTTGCAAACTTTGACCTCTTCCCTACACCTCCCCCCGTCCATCTCCTCAGGCCTGGGTGTCAAGATCCCAGGCCAGCACCTCTGCCACCAAGTTGGCGTCCGCTGTGCTACCTACAATTCCCCGGGGATCAAAGAGGGTACCCGTCAGGGCTGCCACTGTGCCACCGACCCCTGCAAAGGACCAACACATTCTGCCACCTGCCAAGGTGAAGAAGGTGCCAGCATGCAGCACGGCCAAGAAGCACGACCCACCCAGCAAGGCCTCCTCCAAAACTGCATCTGCCAGTGCCAAGGTCCCAGCAGCGTCTGCCAAGGTGGTAAAGGGCAAGAAAATCCAAGGCAAGGCACTTCAGGCCTCTGAGCCTCCAGGTGAGGGACTGGTGCCCACCATCAGTACTGACAGCCCAGCAGCCTGTACTACGGAAAGCACCGCAGCAGGCACCGCCACCTGCACCACCGCTGCCACAACAACAGTCAGCAGCATCATCCCCAGTGGGCAGCTGTCCAAGACTGCAGGAGACAGACTGGTGTCTCCCTCCACTACTACCAGCACCTGCACCACGGTCAGCATCAGCAGCATCTCCGCCGCAGACATCACCGCAAGCACCGCCACCTGCACCGCCATCTGTACCGCCACATGCCCAGCCAGTGCCACTACATCTGTCATCAGCAGCATCCCCAGTGGGCAGTCATCCGGGGATGCAAGAGGCGGCCTGGACCCACCACTTGAAGCACCAGCACCGGCACCACCAGCAGTTTGCAGCCTAAGTCGCCGCAGGATGGAGTCTGGCTCTGCCTCCATGGAGTATCATGCTACCTGTTCCCTGCACATCTCGTGCCTCAGACACCCAGGAGGGGAATGGGAACTGCCACACCCCAGGTGCAGCATCACTGGGCACAAGGACCCCTCCAGAACCAGTAGAGATATGCATCCACTATCACTTTCCTTGGCAGGATGAAGCACACTGGGCAGCAAGCCCCCTCCAGAACTAGTGGAACATGTCACCCACTTGAGAGACTGTGGCTTTGCCCTCCCCAGGACCAAGCAGTGGGCAAACCACCCACTTGAGAGACTGTGGCTTTGCACTCCCCAGGACCAAGCAGTGGGCATGTTGCCTCCTCCAGGAGCAGTGGCGTAGTACCATCTTCCGGCTCAGGTGCCCCCCCTCCCCTGCCCTCTGAGGTGCCTGTGTGTTTTCGACCTGATGCCTCTGCAGTGTTCTCTCGGTTTTGAGGCAGGAGTCAAGTGTGGGCTTCACCCATGATTTTTTGCCCACTTGGCCACGGACATTTGCAAAGGACAGTGTACGGCCTTCTGTACATATTGTAAATATTTGAATATACTGTTGTTTACAATTGTTAACTTTATCTACATATTTCTAAATATCACTATTTGCACTCAATTCCTTTTGTCCTTGTGTTCTTCCAGGGGGTTACGGGGTGTAAATGTAATGTTGATGCATGTTTTTGTGTGTATGGTGTTGTGGGTGAGGGTGGGAGTGGGGGTGCTGCGTGTGTGTGTCACTCTCTTCTTCCTCCCCCGTGTGCTAGGTGCAGTACTCACTGTGGTTGTTTCCGCCAAGCAGATTAGCAGATTAGCAGATACACCAGCATAGGCAAGACCTGTAGTTCGGGCTCCATGGCATCCTGGTTCTTCGTTGTGTGTCGAAAGGTGAGTGGTTCCCCTTATGTGTACTGTTTCCGCCGTGCTTTTGATGGTGCTGGTACCGCACCAGAAAAGCTGGCGGATTGGTGGGTTGTGATAGGGTGGCCGGTACATTGTCTTCCGCCTGTCTGATGGTGGTTACCGCTGTGGTGTTTGTTGCTACCGCCGTGGCGGTCAGAGTGTTAAAGTGGCTGTCTGTGTTGGCAGTTTCCACTGTGGTTGTGATCCCATTTTTTTTTACCACCGGCCTGTTGGCAGTATTACTGCCCTTTATCACCGACTCCCAGGGTTGTAATGAGGGCATCAGTTTGAGTCATAGGGAGCCACACCCGGTCTGAGTCATAGGGATGCTGGAGACTTACACAACACGTGTCCCCAAACACGCCTTGGTCTCCAACAAGCATTAGTTCCAATAAACATTGTTCTCTGCAAACAAGCATTGGTCTCTGAAAACAAGCATTGGTCCCTGCAAAGGCAAATGATCAACTCAGAAGTTTTTTACTGGGGCATATCCGGGTGTGCAGGTCTGACAGATAAGACCAGGTTGTATTATTTTGGGATCCATCATATCATGAGAGCACCAAGAGGAAGCGATCGAGTTAGCCCTCAGAACATCAGAGTCCAGTTGGATCATTTGGATGGGGACTGAAACCCCATGGGGGTTAAACTCTGATGCAGAGTTACATGTATTTCTATTGTGAACCAGTAACATCTGACCAAATAAGAAATTATTGATCCATGCTTTAGAAACTAGGGTTGAAAATGCCTTCTAGGTAAAAGATATATTTATTTTCTTGTGGAAGATTTTGAGGCTCTCGGGTGGAGCATCAGGATGTTAACAATTTATTCAATTTGTGGCGTGATAATGAGATAAATTGGGATATGAATGCATAATCTGTTTTGGCAGAGTGAAATGTACTTTAGATGCAAAATATTAGAATTTATGGTTGATATGATTTAGGTCAGAAGATTGACTTTGGACTATTAATTATGAATTCCAAAGGGGAAATGATCATACCACATAAAATTACTCTGCTTGTCTGTAAAGTTTTAAAAAACTCTCATAATGAGAAGTAACTTTTCTGTTTGAGTTAATGGGTGGGCCATGTGTCCCTTTTTATACTTTACTCTCACTTGTGCACTTTGTGGTCAGTGGTGTGCTACCTTATTTTCTCAGTACATGCACTTTCAATCGTATTTTGCAAACAGAATTAAATTAAAGGCACGCATCGTATTCCTGATTTGAGCATACCTGATTCTGCTTCATTTTTCTTCAAAGCCCGTTTGTGCACTTTGTGGTCAGTGGCACGTTACCTTATTTTCTCAGCACTTGCACTTTCAATCGTATTTTGGAAACAAAATTAAATTAAATGCACGCATCACATTTCTGATTTGAACGTACCCGGTTGTATTCCATTTTTCTTCAAAGCCAGTTTAATGGAGAAATACTGAAGTGTCTGGTATATATATAGATAAATAGATAGATAGATAGATAGATAGATAGATAGATAGATAGATAGATAGATAGATAGATGATGGATAGATAGATAGATAGATGGATAGATAGATAGACATGGATACATAGATAAATAGATATCGATATAGATATATATTCACTGAATAAACCATAGGTTAAAGTAACATTAGTAACATTATAGTTAGGTGAATTTCTCAGTTACAAAGTTAAAATTTTGAGCTGGAAAAAACACAGACATCCAAAAGTGATAGCTAGCAGCTCTAATTATAACTTGCGCCCTCCTATGACCTCACATATGACTTCACTCATGACATGTTACATGACATTATTTATGATATCACTGGTGACTTCTCAAAATACATCATTGATGACAACATTGATGACATCATTGATCACATCATCCAATAAGTGTGCTAGTTTGTTTTGTAGTTTACATAGTTGTGGTTAACTACCATAATAGTTTTCTACCCAATTTTTGTACAGCCTGGGTCCAGCTAATGGGTGTAAGTGTTTACAAAACCCATGTATTTGTAATATACCAAAGCTGTGTAGAGTTACTGAAAATGTTCTAAGGGGGTCATTCCGACCCTGGCGGCCGGCGGTATGTTGGCGGTAACACCGCCAACAGGCTGGCGGTATCCCGCCAGCAATTATGACCGTGGCGGAAAAGCCACGGTCATACCGCCGGCCCCTCCACTTTCCCGCCAGGCTTCCGCCTTGTGGCATAATCCCCAGGGCAGCAGTGCAAGCACCGCTGCTCTGGGGATTATGAGTCCCCGACCGCCAGCCTGTCCGTGGCGGTAAACACCGCCATTGAAAGGCTGGCGGTAAGGGGACTGGGGGTGCCCCTGGGGGCCCCTGCACTGCCCATGCACTTGGCATGGGCAGTGCAGGGGCCCCCAGGCATAGCCCCATCGCGCATTTCACTGCCCGAATTTCAGGCAGTGAAATGTGCGACGGGTGCTACTGCACCCGCTGCACATCAACATTGCCACCGGCTCTATTACGAGCCGGCGGCAATGTTGATGTGCCATTTCCGATGGGCCAGCGGAAATGTCGGAATAGGGAGGCATGAATACCGCCGGCAATGGCGGTATTCTGTCTCCCCCGGCCTCGGCGGTCTGCAAAAAAGACCGCGAGGTCAGAATGACCACCTAAATGTTTACATTAAAAAATAAAAAAGTGTGCAAGCAACAGTTAACCTGTATTCATTATGCTCAACACAACTTGTTGGTTCCGCATAAAAAGTTTCCAACAGGAGAAAGATTCTACATAGTAGATGCTACTTTTGAAGGTGCCTTGAGGTACTGAAGAGAATTGTGTGTGCGTGAAAAATTATATGTAACATAGAAGACTGTGTGCACCAGGTACTTACCTATGTATGTATGCTTGTTTTTCTTCAGAAGATAGGCCTCTTTAGCGTCTTCTGATCTTAGTTATTTTTAGCAACTACTGTCTTTTTTGAAAACTGTTGCATAGAGTGCACACTATTCTTAATAGATTATTTTTAACACTCTGTGATGTATTTATTTCTCATGAGAGTTTTACTGGTTGCCATCAGTGTGGTACAAAGTAAACTCCCCCCATAGAGTGAAAAATGTTTACAGTATTCAACTCTCTATTCATTTTAATTTTACTTCTCAATATAGGTTCAGTGAGTGCCATGGGTTTGATACAGATTAATTGTATATGCAGTTGACTATTTTTTTTAATTGGCATTCACTATTTTGGCTTTCTCTCAACAATTGTATAGATATTGAACATTGCAGGCAATGATTGTTTCCCGTGTATTTGTGGGCAATTATTATTTTGATCTATACTACCTGTAAACTGTATACCATAGACTGAATGTTGCATATAATGTTTGTTTTCAACATCTAAGAGAGTTGTCTGTGTAGTGGCAGTAGTGGTGGGTGTTTTTCTCCTGAGCTGTTATGTACTTTTTGTCAAGCCTCTAATGTCATACTAATTTATAGAGCTATATATGTGAAATTGACATTTGGATGATGTTATCAGTGTTGTAATCAGTGATATCATTAGTTTAAGACATTGACGTTGTCACTGAGAAACTCACCTAACTATAATGTTACGTTGCTTTAGCTTTTTTCAGTGAATTTGTAAGTTTTTTTTAAACATAAACAATGGGGGTCATTACAACCCTGGCGGACGGTGTTAAAGGTGCGGTAATACCGCAAACAGGCCGGCGGACAAAAAAAGGGAATCATCACCGTGGCGGAAACCGCCAACATAGACAGCCACTTTAACACTCCGACCGCCACGGCGGTACAGACAAGCAGGGCTGCGGTCACCGCCAACAGACAGGCGGGAGACAATGTACCGCCCACAGTATCACAACCCGCCAACTCGCCACCTTTTCCGGGGCGGATTCACCGTGGATAAAAACACGGCAGAAACAGCATTTGCAATGGGAAAACGCTCACCTTCCACGAGGAAGGAGGACAACATGGAGCCGGAATTACAAATCCTACCTGCCCTTGTCTTCCTGCTCATTTACGAACACCAGCAATGGCAGCGCCTAAGACAACGGTGAGTACTGCACCTACGACATAGGGGAGGGGGAGGCAAAAGTCACGGACACACACGCAACACCCCCACCCTCACCCTCGCACATTACAACACACACACCAATGCCTTTCCAAAAATCACAAGAACAACCCACAACCCCCCCGGAAGAATGCAAAGACCAAAGGAAATCAGTTCAAAAATTGTAATGTATCAAAATACAGTTACCAAATATTTACAGACATATATATATACACATTCCAGCTCTTATACATTACGAGAAGTAGTGCAGGTATGCACATATCAATGTCCGTGCACCACTGGGCCAAAAATGCATGGGCGAGGCCCACATTAGATACCTGTCCACAAACGGAGAGAACACTGCTGGGGCATCAGATGGAAATACAACAGGCACCTCAGGGGGAAGGGAAGGGGTGGGGCACCTCAGCCGGATGACAGTACCACGCCAGATCCACAACAGGGCATCATGCCCACTGTTCCATCCTGGGGAGTGCAAATCCACAGTCTCTCAAGTCTCTACAGTGAGTGGGTTGCCCACTGTTCCATCCTGGGGAGTGCAAAGCCACAGTCTCTCAAGTCTCTACAGTGGGTGGGTTGCCCACTGTTCCATCCTGGGGAGTGCAAAGCCACAGTCTCTCAAGTCTCTACAGTGGGTGGTTTGCCCACTGTTCCATCCTGGGGAGTGCAAAGCCACAGTCTCTCAAGTGGATAACAGTCTCCACTGGTTCTGGAGGTGGACTGGTGCCCAGAGTGCTTCATCCTGTTAAGGCAGACGGAGTGGATGCATGTCTCCACTGGTTCTGGAGGGGGAATGGTGCCCACACTGCATCAGGCTCCCCATGACGCTTCCTGTTGCGTCACTGTCCCAGCTGTACATGGGATAACGATGCTTGATGTGGCGGTGTTTTCATTCTTCAGCAGTGCTATGCCCTGTTCAGCGGTCTTCACCATGGCGGTGAGTTCCTTGTTCAGCAGTGCTTTGCCATAGCGGTCTCTGACCTGTTCAGCGGTTCTCTGCCCTGTTCAGCGGTGCTTTGCCATGGCGGTGAGTTCCTTGTTCAGCAGTGCTCTGCCATGGCGGTCTCTGACCTGTTCAGCGGTTCTCTGCCCTGTTCAGCGGTGCTTTGCCATGGCGGTGCTTTGTCATGTTCAGCGGTCTTCACCATGGCGGTGAGTTCCTTGTTCAGCTGTGCTTTGCCATGGCGGTCTCTGACCTGTGCATTGGTGTGTGGCATGACGGTCCCTCATTGCCCAGTGGGGCTGTGGCTGCCGGGGCCCTTCTATGCACTGACTCCGGCGGTGGTCTCCTGACCTGTGACGATACTCCTGCCCTCCTGGGCACTGACTCCGGCGGTGGTCTCCTGACCAGTGACAATACCCCTGCCCTCCTGGGCACTGACTCCGGCGGTGGTCTCCTGACCAGTGACGATACTCCTGCCCTCCTGGGCACTGACTCCGGCGGTGGTCTCCTGACCAGGGACAACGGTGCTGGAGGTGGCGTCCCGGCCGCCGGGGAGGATGGCGCCCTTCTCCGCCGTGCTGCTCTTACCAGACTGCGCAGACTTCTTCTGGCACTTCACCACCTTTGGAGGAGTCACAGCTGACTCTGCAATCCCCCTGGGACCCTTGTGAGCAGTCTTTCCGCCAGGAGTCTTCACCCTGTCCCATCGGCCACTTCCCAACTTGAGATGCTTTACAGGGGGTGGACTGGCACTGCTTTGGCTCCGTGTCACACTGCCTGCCCTGGTGGCCGGTGCACTCCACGCACCACTGGTACTGGAGTCTTTTTGGCTGAGGTGCTACTACGTGACTTATGAATTGGAGGGGTGGGGGTGGGGGTGGGGGCAAAGAGGTCAACGTTGCTGAGGGAGAGTTTCTGACGAACACTGGGATGGGTAGCTGGAGGGGGTGTGGGAGTGGAGGAAGAGGAGGTGGTTGTAGGAGGTGTCACTTTAGGTGTTTTGGGTGCAGGTACTGGAGGCTGTCGTGCGGTGGATGGATGTTGGATGTGTGGGTGCCCGCGTTTGTGTACTTTGGGAGGGGGCGTCACAGACACACTGGGAAAAGACACAGGGGACGTGTAAATGTTAGTGGGGGTGGTGAGTGCAGGTGAGCAGGGTGTGGTGCTGGGTGTTCTGGTGAGAGTCCTAGTGCCTGTACATGTACTGCATGCAGGTGAGAGTGTAGACGAGACTGAGAGGGAGGAGGGAGACGACGAGGAGGGGGACACAGTGGAGCCAGTGGATGTTGCTGTGTCTGTATGTGTGTGATGCTTGTGTGAGTGCCTGTGGGATGTGTGGTGCCTATGTTTGCCTGAGCTACTTTTGTGTGTTGAGGTGTATGCATGCTTGTCTGATGGTGTGCTTGGGATAGGCTGGGGTACAGGGGATTGGGTCTGGGTGGAGGAAGTTGGAGGGGGGAGGCTAGACACAGGGACAATGGCTGCCATCAGTGCTGAGGCCAGAGATTGCAGGGTTCGATGAAGGGCAGCCTGACCAGAATGAATGCCCTCCAGAAATGCATTACCGTGTTGCAACTCCCTTTCTATACCCTGGATGGCATTCACAATGGTAGACTGCCCAACAGTGAGTGACCTGAGGAGGTCAATGGCCTCCTCACTGAGGGCAGCAGGGGTGACAGGGGTTGAGGTGCCTGGGGCGAAGGTGATGCCCACCCTCCTGGGTGAGCGGGCACGGGGCGAACGCTGAGGGGCTGCTGGGAGGGCGATGCTGGTAGGGGAGGTGGCGGCTGTACCTGTAGAAGTGGTGGGCACAGATGGTGCCGCCACCACAAGGGAGCTCCCATCGGCGGACGAGTCTGTGTCGCTGTTTGGTGATACAGTGACCGACGTGAAGCTCCCCTCGCCCTCCGTCCCACTGATGCATTCTGAGTCCGTGGTGTGGCCCTCCATGGCCATGTGGGATGCAGCTCCCTCGTGCTCCGGTGCCACTGTACCTCCGCCTGATGATGCTGATGCACAAAAGAACAGGGAGAGCACAAAAAGGGGGGAGGACGACAGAAGAAAAAGAGGTTGAGTGCATGGCTTACCGCTTCCGTTGGCGGACAATACAGACACAGCAGCCCCCTGCACTACGCCGCGCTCTAGGCCTCTACAGCTGCAATTCCTGGGATCTGGCCTACATCGCTATGGTGGACATCTGCACACATGGATGCCACTGGGGCATGTATACCTGTACTTGGCACTCTACTGAGGTGGGGTGGAGTGGCACATGGCATGCATTACGGAGAGGCCTAGCCTACGGTAGTCGCCCTGGCCTAGGGAAACCCACAGCCCTCCTCCCCCACCCAGACCCCTCAACTGCACGCCAAGTCCCCAGAATGAGGGTGTACTCACCCCCTTGTGTCTGCTGTGATGCCCTCAAGCGCCCATCCAACTCCGGGTAGGCCACCGCCTGGATCCGAAACATCAGGGGGGTCATGGTGCGACGGGCACCCCTCCCACGTTGGGAGGCCATCCCCAGCTGAGCCTCTGCCGTCTTCTTGCTCCAGCGGCGAATGTCCTCCCATCTTTTACGGCAGTGGGTGCCCCGTCTCTGGTGGACCCCCAGGGTCCGGACGTCCTTGGCGATGGCACGCCAAATGTCCTTCTTCTTGTGGGCGCTGACCTACATGACATGCACAGGGGAAGAAGAGAAGTCATTACCAACTGCGCCGTCAAAGTGAGTGGCCCACATCCCTGCCCTTGCCATGTGGCACATGCATTCACACTCATTCATGTTCCCTGAACTCTGCCCCCTTCCCTCTTACAACCAGCCCTCTCCACAAAGGCATAGCCCATACAACGTACTCCCTGTGTACTTACCTGTTGGTCTGGAGGACCGTAGAGTAGCGTGTACTGGGGGAGGACCTAGGACTAGCTTCTCTAACTCCTGAGCAGTGAAGGCAGGGGCACTTTCCCCAGACGCAGCAGCCATTGTCTCTTCCAGACCGAGGTCACAGCAGCACTTGCAGTGTAGGTCCTCTCCTGTCGAAGATCAGGTATCGAGTGATTGAACAGAGAGAAAATGGCGGTCACGTCTGCGCTGGTGACGTCCGCGGCGGTGCGTATCATCACCGCCTGTGCAATTCATCATTGGCTCCTGGGACCCATAGGGTCCAATGTTAACCAATGCAGCATTGCGCTGCGGTCTACGACCGCCTACCGCGACGGTGTACAACGCCAGCGCAGTTACCTCACACCCCATTGTCCCAGTTTAGAGGTCAGGCAGCCGCCATTTCAGGGGCCCACATGGCTTCATTTACTACTGCGTCACACATACCTAGGCCTACACTCGACACACATACAGGAAGATTTTTGTCTTTGGTGTCGTGTTCTGTGTATCTGTGGGTACATACCTGGGATTTTGTTGAGTCTGTGGTCGCTGTTGTCCTTCCTAGGCACCGTCAGCTGGGACATTTGAGAAGATGGCGGAATCCTCCGGTGTACCGACCGCTGGTGGACCTGTTGACAATGGAGGAGCGACATTTGATCATCACCTACAGGTTTGACCGTGCCACTATCCAGGAACTATGTACCCAGTTGGAGCCAGACCTGATGTCACCAATCCGCCATCCCACAGGAATCCCCCCTGACGTGCAGGTGCTGTCAGTGCTCCATTTCCTTGCAAGTGGGTCTTTTCAGACAACAGTGGCCATGGCATCAGGGATGTCCCAGCCTATGTTTTCCAACGTGTTGTCCAGAGTGTTGTCTGCCCTGCTGAAACACGTAAGGAGCTTCATCGTTTTCCCTCAGGTGGAGTATTTGGCTACTGTTAAAGGTGACTTCTATGCCCTTGGACATATCCCCAACATCATAGGTGCTATTGATGGGACCCATGTAGCTTTGCCCCCCCCCCCACAGGAGTGAACAGGTATACAGGAACAGGAAGAGTTATCATTCCATGAATGTACAGATGGTATGTTTGGCAGACCAGTACATCTCGCAGGTAAATGCTATGTTCCCTGGCTCAGTGCATGACGCCTACATCCTGCGCAATAGCAGCATCCCTTATATGATGGGTCAACTCCAGAGGCACCGTGTGTGGCTATTAGGGGACTCTAGTTACCCCAACCTGTCCTGGCTATTGACCCCAGTGAGGAATCCCAAGACCAGGGCAGAGGAACGCTTCAATGAGGCCCATGGGCGGACCAGGAGGGTGATCGAACGCACCTTCGGCCTCCTGAAGGCCAGGTTCAGGTGCCTCCACATGACAGGTGGTTCCCTATTCTACTCACCGAAGAAGGTGTGCCAGATCATCATCGCCTGCTCGATGCTTCACAATCTTGCTTTGCGACGCCGGGTGCCTTTTCTGCAGGAGGATGGTCCAGATGACGGTGTTGTGGCAGCTGTGGAGCCTGTGGAGCCTGTGGACAGTGATGAGGAGGACGCTGAGGAAGAAGACATAGACAACAGGGAGTCAGACATACAGCAATATTTCCAGTGACACACAGGTGAGAACAGTTTTCTTTTTAGCATAACATTCACTTTCACACTTCTACCTCTGTCCTGTCTGTCATTTCATAGCAGTAGTTGGTCACTGAGTTGTACCTTTCCATTACGGTTTCACAGGTGTGGTTAGCAACGTGTGGCATCTGCTTGCATCCTTCAAGGACTTGAGATGTGTGACGTAGGTATGTTGGCTTTACAATTGGAAACGCATTTTGACACTGTCATTGATTATACATATTTACCAAATCACAGACTGACTCCAGATTGTTTTGTGGTTCAAGGGTGTTTATTTAAGTGCCCAAATATGGAGGGGGTAGTAATATGGTGATGGGGGACGGTGGAGGAATGTCCATGGCAGAGTCCAGTCTATTAGTCTCACAGGTTCACTGCCCATATGGGCATAGGAAGTGGAGCTAGGGCAGTTTCAGTGTGGACAGGGTAACAAAGTGGGACAGTGGGAGGACAATCAGGGTGGTCTCATTTCCTGGCGGGGGTCTTGTCATCTTGCTCTGTCCTGTTCCTGGATCTCAGGGACCGCTTGCGGGGTGGTTCTCCGTCTGCAGGGGATGGGGTGCTGGTGTGGTGGTCCTGTGGCAGGGCGTCCTGTCCACTAGCGCCGGCGGAGGTGGTGGGCAGTTCATCGTCCTGGCTAGTGTCAGGGGCCCCTTGAAGTGCCACGGTGTCCCTCATGGTCTTTTGTATGTCCTTCAGCACCCCTACGATGGTGTCCAGGGCTGAGCTGATGGTTCTGAGCTCCTCCCTGAACCCCAAATACTTCTCCTCCTGCATGCGCTGGGTCTCCTGAAACTTGGCCAGTACCGTTGCCATCGTCTCCTGGGAGTGGTGGTAGGCTCCCATGATGGAGGAGAGGGCCTCGTGGAGTGTGGGTTCCCTTGGCCTGTCCGCCCCCTGTCGCACAGCAGCCCTCCCAGTTCCCCTGTGTTCCTGTGCCTCCGTCCCCTGGACCGTGTGCCCACTACCACTGCCCCCAGGTCCCTGTTGTTTTTTGGGTGGTGGGTTATCCTGGGTTCCCTGTAGTGGTGGACACACCGCTGATTGACGTGTCCTGGGTACGGAGGTATGGGCCCGCTGGGTGGGTGCTGTGCTGGTGTTACCAGAGGGTGGAAAGTCAGTGTTGGGCTGTGCCTGTGCAAGGGGAACCGACTGTCCTGAGGCCCACGATGGTCCGGCTGGTCATCAGGATCCAGGAGGGCAGAGCTGCTGTCGTCACTGTGGGCCTCTTCTGTGGGTGGAGTGGAGTTGTCTGGACCCTCCGGTGTGGTGACGTTCCTTAGTGGTCCTGCAGGGATATAAGAGCATGATTATTGCATGTGTGTGTGTAATGGTGTGCAATGGGTGGATGTTTGTGTACCCCAGTGCAAGCATTCCTGTGTGTGGGTTTGTGTGATGATGGTTAAGGGATTGTTCTGGGTATGTGCAGTGAGCATGCTTTGGTGAGGGGTGACCATGCTTAGTTGTGTCATGCAGGGCTTGGTGTTGGGATGAGTGGATTGTGTTATTGGAACATTAGTGAGGAGTGTGAGTGTTAGGGGAGGGGGTGAGGGTGGGGGGGTGTGATAGCATGCAGGTAGGGTGGGGGATATGATAGTTGAGATTTGACTTACCAGTGTCCATTCCTCCACCGACTCCTCCGAGGCCCTCTGGATGCATGATGGTCAAGACTTGCTCCTCCCATGTTGTTAGTTGTGGGGAAGGAGGTGGGGGTCCGCCGCCAGTCCGCTGTACCGCGATGTTGTGCCTGGAGACCACTGAACGCACCTTCCCCCGTAGGTCGTTCCACCTCTTCCTGATGTCCTCCTGATTTCTTGGATGCTGTCCCACAGCGTTGACCCTGTCCACGATTCTTTGCCATAGCTCCATCTTCCTGGCTATGGATGTGTGCTGCACCTGTGAGCCAAATAGCTGTGGCTCTACCCGTAGGATTTCCTCCACCATGACCCTGAGCTCCTCCTCGGTAAACCGGGGATGTCTTTGGCGTGACATGTGGTGGTGTGGGTGATGTGTGGGGTGGTGTAAGTGTTGATGTGTGTGTTGATGTGTAGTGGTGTGTGGTGTTTTGTGCGTGTAATATTGTATGGGTGATGGTGTTGTGTGCCACTGTGTGGTGGGGTTCTCAGTTGCTGTGCTCTCTGTCTATCTGGCCTTCGTCTGTGAATTGTGGTTGTAGGGGTTTGTGTGTGATGTGGGTGTGTGTTTTATATTGTGTTGGGTGTGTGGAAGTGGTGTTTGTATGTGTATCAGGTGTGTGTAATTCGAATTGCCCAATGTGACGGTGTTTTGGAGATGCGTGTGTATTTTGAGCGCGGCGGTGTGTACCGCCAATGGAATACCGCGGTTGAAAGACCGCCGCATGGATTCGTGTGTCGTGATAGTGTCGGCGTATTTCTGTTGGCGTGACGGTGGAGGTTTTGTTTTCGCCAGTTTAACTCTGACCTTTGGTGTGGCGGAGTTTTGTGGGTGTCTGAATTTCGGCGGATTCCGAGATGCGGGTCATAATAGCTGTGGCGGAATTCCACGGCCGCGGCGGTGTTTTGGCGGTCTTCTGCACGGCGGTACCCACCTTTTACCGCCAATGTTGTAATGAGGGCCAATATTTTTATTACACCTAACTATAATGTTACTTTAACCTTTGATATTTTTCAGCGAATTTCTAGTTTTTTTAAAATAGTAAATTAATTATTTTTTCTGAGTGTGTGTATAGTGGAATGACTTCATAACATATGTTGTGTTCAGACAATATTTTGTAAAAAGAATGTTTTTAATTGTAACATAACAGGATATGGTTAAAATTTTCGAAATGCTTTAAAAATGTGTGTGAATATTAAACAGAAAAATATTCAACATTTGAATTGAAATTGTTTATTTTCTCCATTATTGTAACTCTGATATCAAGAAAATGTACCAGGAATCTTTTTATGAGGTGTCATTATTCTTCCGAGCAGCTTGTATGACACTTGTGAGATTGCAAAGTTCTACATTTCATTGACATATATTGCATACAGTTCTTTATCATGTTTTTACTGAATAAGTCTAATCTATTATAGAGTAGTGAATAAAGATGGGTGGATATATATATATTTTTTTTTAAAGCAATAACTCTCAGGAAACATTTTCGGGCGCTGGATGCACAATCTCCTGCATGGACTCTAAGGTGGCTGTACTTCCTGTTTGGCACTCACAAACCAATTGTGAGATTGTACATTTAGAATCAAGTTAATTCCAGTGTTTTACTGTACTTTTGAACAAAATAGAATATCATACATGTTGATTAAGGTAGAAAAATGAATTTTGTATTGTTCTATTGAAAATATGAAGGAAGTATTAGGGTGTGTACATAGTCTGGCCCCTCCTGTCAGACCTCTCTATCAGAGGACTAGTGTGCGTAGTAGGGTATGTAGCAAGGCTGGCCTCTCAGCTGATACCTCTCACTCAGATGATTGGTGTAAGTAGTAGTAAGTGGAGAGGGACCTACCTCCCTGCTAATACCCCTCTCTCTGATGACTGGTGTGCTTAGTAGGGTATCCGAAGAGACTCTACTACCACGTCTTACAAAGCCGATGGGCATAAATTGTAGACTTGGATAAATATAATCTCCAGTAAGACTCCTTCCTACAGTAGCAAGTGTGCATACTACAGTGTATTAAAAGATCACTTACTCCATTCTAGTTTTCATGATTTAGCAGGAGTCTCAAGAGATCGTAAATTTTTTTGAAAATAAGAATTAACCATCTACTCATCGTAGTGCTTATCTATTAAACACTTCATCTCAGAAACAAGCACCAAATATGCATTCCTACTAATGGAGGATATTGAGAACTCATCTTCTCCTTTTTACTTTTCATGATCCAGCAAAAGTCCCGCAAGAGCATATAAATTAGTTCAAAACAAAATAAAAAAATTTCTTCACAGTGGTTATTCCTTAGACACCTTTCTAATTCTAGGAATACAACATGTTTTTCTCCTGCCCATTATATACCTTTTTTACTGCACCTTCAATTTTTTACAATAAAATCAAATGGCGGTCATTTCATTTCTAATATTACAACAGCCAGCCAATCGCAGAGCTTACTCTCTTGGGGCTTGTGGAAGCCTCTCGCCCAATGGGTCCTCTAGACCAATCACAGGGCTCCATTTTTGATTTTGTGCCCTAGCAGAAGGCTCTCAATATTCTCACAAGCCCAACTACCAAAATATACAATTATGTTTGAACGTTAATTTTTCAAACATTCCTGAATGGACTCATACCAAATTACTAAAAGCACAATCTGTGGACTTCCTGTTGAATTTGGTGTAATTTCGTTCAGCAGTTTTTGTTGTAGTCCTGCCCAAATAAGTCTAAGGAAAATGCATAGGGATTTTACTTTTTGGGACCCCCTTTTTTCTCAGCCCCTGCTTATTGGAACACCTCAACACTTTCCAGGAAGGAGTTGAGGTGGCAGGCGTGTGCCTGATGCTGAAATGTAGGAAGAAGATGGTACTTTAGGTAGTGTGGCCTGAGAAGTGGAAAAACTTTTGAAATATTTCTTCTCTGATGGATCATGAATTACATGACATCAACACACTTACAGCCCATAAAGAAACATCCCTCCATCTTCTTTAACTTCAAAGTTCATTAAAAAGTCCTTCATTCTCAATGCTCATGGTCTGCATTATCACAGAGAAGTCAAGCTTTGGTTGTGACTTGTAACCCAATAAGGAACCCCTTAATGTAAAGTGTATTCAAATAAATAAATAATAATGCCCCCTGTGCAACTCATAATACTATTAAGGTATAGGAGATTTGCAGAGACATTGAAGTGGGAGAGAAAAGGTGGAAAAAGTTGGGTAGTCATTGTGAGAGCGAACTGCTCTAAAAGAGTGTCTTTTGATAGAATACAGTCCTTTCAATACCACTGCCACCCTATATTTTACATGTTATTCCTCTTGTTATATATAGTTTGATAATGAAAGAAAAGGAATAAAAGATAAGTAACATGCTGGTCCATAGAGCTGGTGATTCAGCTTACCTACTCAATACTACATTTATTCTCTCAACTTCAGAAAAGAGATACTCTGGAAACAATAGCACAGTGAGTAGGTGGCCATTGCTCCCCACATACCACACCGGGTTGTCATGAGAAGATCAACATTGCTTTTTTATAAAAGATTAAATATTGACGTCAAGTAATATTGGGCAATATTATATACTTTTATCATTGCCCCTACATATTTTCATACAGAACTTCGGGCGTACTCATCCAAACTTCTCACTAATGTGTCTTCCTTCTCAGAAAGGGGTGCAAGGACAAAGTTCTCCCGCATGAGGTGCTGTTTCTTCCTACGAATGTATGCAAAATTGGGCTTATAGTTTAAACAATGTGAGGGCTTCACAAGTCCTAATCGGTCTATTTTGTGGGAGCACTTGATACTCAGGCTAGCAAATCAGAACAGTCAGGGGGTGTGAGCTAGTAAACCCAAGTCACTAATAACCAACAACACATCTCAAAAAATCTTTGTCCAGTCCATTAAGTTTTCTTGTAATTATGCCCCCAGCAAAAAACTATCAATTAAATTGCAAATATTCAGTGACATCCTCATATCACACTGCATCCCTACTGGATCCTGAACCCTACAACCACAATGTCCCCACCTATACTTGATGCAATATTACAAATTTAGGGCTTTGCCAGAGAGTAATCACATTAGTGAAATGAGCCACATATCATGTTTCAATATTGCACCACTGGAATCATCAGGCACAGTACCAATAGTTAAAATATTATTCTAATTAAAAATCGCATTGTCATCATTCACATTTATGAATAAAGCCTGTGCCTGAGTGTGTAGTTTACTATAATTAGACTACCTTTGCACTCACAGGACCAAGGACAAGGGTCCCTTGTACTCTAGAAACCAACAGCACAAGCTACAGCTGTGGGAGAGTTTGAAATGAAAGAAAACCTCTCCTGGGATCATAATTGAAAGGTCACAGGAGACTTAGGGAAACATTCCCTGGGGTTGTTTCACTTCCTACAGCCCATACAACACATTGGTGAAAGATTGGTGATGCCTATGCCCCTCATTGGAGAACCACAAATGGCAGATGTAAGCCCCCTCACAGGCCATTATGAGTTGCTCCAGCTCAGAGCAATGAATATTTAATGAGCAGGAGTAGCTCTTATTTACTACTTTGAGCTGTGGTATTTTCATTTTTTTTCATCATTTGTACAGGTGTCCTGGTCCCAACTGGGCCATCCATGAGCATGAAAGGCTGTTGGGGTTGTGGGTAGACCTCCAAGGCCCCTGCAGCTCCCCGTGTCTGCTGCATTCCTGTGCAGTGCATGGGAGCCTTCATCTTCATTTCTGCTACAGCCATGGTGGATGCAAGTTCCTTAGTTGCTGCTACCCATGGGTGGGAACAGTGCATATTCTCCACCTCACAGTGAGTCCAGGCAGGGAGATGAAGGCCATTCCAAACTGCTCCACTCCGTAGACATGGGCAACACAGCCTGCCTTCTTGCTTTGTCTGGGGGGCATAGGGTTGTTGGAACATATAAACTTGCATCAGGCCCTGGGAGATGGGGTCATCATGCCTAAACAGCCTCTCAGAAGGGGCCCCATCCACGTTCCCTGACCATTTAAACTATAAAAATTGTTTTTTGTCTAATCCTTCGTGTTTGGCTCTCATGAGAAATATATGTCTATTTTCTTCATTTCTCTTGCCAGAGGGGCCACACTTCATAGAACTGTTTCTCAGGTCTTGTTGGGTCAGATTTGACAGGCTTAGGCTCATTATATGACGGTGGCCAGCCCTAATCACCAGGAACATTCTCTTCAACCCTCTTTGCCTCTAAAGGAGCCCCTTTTGTGGGGAGCTAGATTGTCTGGCTCTCTGGTCCACAACTATCTGCTGCCCTGCTCTTCATGCACTTCTCTTGCTGGTAAGGGGTGCCTTTTGCAGCCCCTCTGCCACCAACTAGCAAAACAGCCTCCCTACCACAGTCTCCTGACCCCAGAGGCTTCTGGCTTCTTGAAGGGCACTAGTGAGTCAGCAGAGTCCAGGACCAGTCCACAAACGTTCTAGGGAAAATATCCTGGATCCCCCAGGAGGTCCATTTCCCCAAGCGTTCTTCAGAGGGCTTTAGGAGGGCAGGGCCTCTGGCCTTGTAAAGAATCATTCCAGTCCTGGGTTCAACTTTAGTCAAAGTCCATCTTTGCAGGTCATCAGGGGGTTCTCTCTCCATTCATTGTTGTTCCAAGGTCCAGGGTCTTCTCCACCGCCTCTCCCTTGTGATTGGGCCTTTAAGTGCATGTGGATAGTTCTAGAACCCAAGCAATCAAGGCCAATCCTAGAATGGCACAACAACCCTCCTTCCTTGACCCAACCCTCTGGCACAGCATTCAGGGACAAACCAATATGGTGACTTCAAGTTGTCTTTGGAAAGAACTTCCTTCAGAGCCTCACCTCTGTCCTTTGATGACATAGCTGCTGGATCGCTTCCCACCAAAACTTCAAAGATGAGCCCCTTCTGTGTTGCTCCAGAAGTCTGACCCTCCTCCTTTGGTCTAGTGTGACAAGCTGATGCAGCTTTCCTGCAACCCCTATCTTTCCTAAAAATAGGTTCAAGCGCCATTAATTGCTCTATTGTGTGAGGAGGCTTTTGATCCCTCTGTTCAGAAGCAGAGTAATTATCTTAGCCCAGTGAAGAGATAAAGGCCTGGAATCTCGTTCTGAGCTGAGCCAACAAAATATGATAATTCTTGAAGTGCCACAAGATGTATGAGTGTCTTGTTGGGGAGTGTACATTCACACTCTGAGTGGGCTGCAAAATCACTCTAGAGTTCCATGTTTCATTCTAAATTGGACCTTACTGGACCCTGCAGGTCTAAGTGAAGCAAAACTATACTTTAGGGCAAATCTTTGCTTATAATGTATACAGAGTGTAAGCATCACTGACCTCCAGAAAGCACTATAGATGCAAACTATGAATGCCCATTCATATAATAAGGCCTACCCCAGGCCAGCACCAATTCCTGGAGAGTCCTGTGTGCAAATAACACATTCTACAAGACAGTAGTCTCACATGTGTGTGCACATGCTCACATACAAGTAGGTTACCCTACCTGTGCAACAGTGATCTCATCTTAAAAGCCAGACATTGGCAGTTACTACACGTGGTGCAATTAGTGTGCATTCACAATAAGAAAGACTCAGGTAGTGAGACTCGCTCACACTAAAAGTATAAAAAACGGGCATGAAATTAGAAAAAACATGGGAGGGCTAACTAGACACAATGCATTTGCTACAGAATGTCATCCTCCAGATACTGCACTTTGACAAGCAGGTCATTTTATTACCCGCTACGCCCCAGAAGCAATTAAAACCCTTACATGGTGCATATTAGCCAAAAGGCAACTGAGAATGTCCCCTGTTACATATGGCAGTATAGGTTACAAGTTTGTTTTAATGTTCCAATGCAGCAGAGATTTCCATTTCTCATTTACAAAGGTGTTCACCATCTTCAAGGCAGTTAGCACTGTGCAACAGGGTTCAACAACCCCCCCCCCCAAGACTCTTGCAGTAAAACAAGTCACGTGCTGAACAGCTGGCAAGGGCACTACATCCTACAAAGCATCACACAAGCATAACCAGTATTTTCAAATATTTGCCATTTTCTTCTTTTGCTTGTCTCTTTAAGACCCCCATGTTTAGCTCTCTTTGAAGGGTGCACCTTAAAACTGTTTCCAACAGGCTTGTATCTGAGAAGTCAGTAGCTAAGCAGTGGACAAGGCAGATAAAGCCTCTGAAGTGGGAGTCCAGAGTTATGACCAACAGGTTTTTGCTACTCACCTTTAGAAGATGAAGATAGGAGTCGGGTTGCAAGTAAAAAGCATGCAAGGACTTGAAGGCAGTTCATCAGCTATGTGCCTGAAATCACAGTTGTACAACTTTAAAAGGGTCAGTTCCAATAACCTAATCAATGTAAGAATCTCACTAAGGCCAATGTTGAGCCAAGTCATCTTAACGGTGGCCTTCCCAGTATGCCTTGCTATCTTGTACATTAACCAAATAGGTTGCAATTAATTGCTGGCAAGGCATTGACATTCAAGGCCAAGGCATTGCTGGCATAGATTAGTCCATAATGGCAAGCTGTTGCTTCAGGATTCACTCTTCAATGTAAAGTATAGAGTTCAAAATGGTGGGAATGACAAGCTTTGTCTGGTGTTAAGGGCCATTATGCCAGTATGGGAAGAAACCAGGGTATTGTGTAACATGAATGACCAGCTATAGTCTGAGCAGGTCTTGCGAGCATAAAGAAGCATTTAAGAAAGAACAGCATCCTTAAGAAAACAATCTACAATCAGAGTGAGCATATGTGCAAAACATGGTAAAGGAGTAATTAAGCAAACTTTAGGGTATAAATTCATTTGCATCTGTTGTAAGCCATCCCAAATCCAACCGCCAAAGAAAGAGGCTGCAGCAACTCTCCAAAATCACCATCCAGCTTAAACATCACAAGTGGGGTCTCTTGTTTCAGCTCATAGAAACTATCAGCAGAGGGATGCTTGGTGTTATGGGCTGATGTAGTTTAATGAGGATGAGCCATCATTTAATAGCACTAAGCATGCTGTGATTTCTGTGTATTCTGTGCTTTGTGCATCTGCCCAAATTCCCTTTTACATGAACATTAGCTCCACTATGGTTAGTACACTTCAGAGTTTAATACCACTATCTCATAAAGATATTGCACTGATGTCCTGCAGATATATTAATTACTAGGTATTTTCCTTAATGATCGAGGAACCAATTAGTCATCTGAAGCTTTCGATACTCCACAAAGGAAACTGGCAACAGCCCTTCGGCTCTTAGTTCATTCAACCATTGAGCTTTAAGTGTCTCCAGTGATATGGCATATGACGCCCAAACCTCAAGAATGGTTGGCTGCCAAAAGATTTCAGTGCTTTGTGATGGTGGAGGTAATGAGGGTGATGCTGAAGATTGCTCTGGCACTGAGAATGCTACTTAAGCTCATAGCTTCCAGTGAATGCATCAAATTGTGCCAGCTGATTTCATGCACTCCCTCAGCTTAAGTTAGCAAGCAAACTATGCCAGTGTGAAAAAGCACTATTTGTAGCATGTAAATACAGTACACAAAAACACCAAGTAGGAAGTAAATGTATGTTGAGAAACATATACTCACATACTTAGAATTCATAAGCATTAAAAATAGGATGTATTTTAGTAATTTCTGCTCCAGACATCCAAAAAGACAAATCTTTGCAGCTGCAGCAACTTACCTGATCAAACCAAAGAGAGTGCTCACTGGCTTCCTGCTGGTCAGTTAGCTGTAGGACAGGCACACTGCTTAGTCTGTTCACTCCCTTACTAACACTATCATGTGATTTGTTGATCTCCAGAGCCACAAACTGTGAGCCAAGTGACCCACAGCAAAAACGTGGACATCAGTTGGCCAATGTGTGCACATTAACTTTCCAAAACCTCAAGAAATGTGATCTGTACATGAAAACACTCAGAAGGTAGATTTCACCCAATTTGCTTTTTGACAACATGTTTTGCCCACTGAAGGGATGTCTAATGCAGGACAATAAAACTCATCAGTTCAGCTTCTATTGACTCTTGTGCCTGTTTAATGATATTCGTGTGTTTATTAAGTGTGGGTGGAATTTGCTGAGCTTTACTCCACAGAATTATGCAGTTACCTAAAATCTCTGTGAGATTCTGTGGAGCTTTGCACATCCCAAACACACATATTTAATGGTGCACTCATATGGGATAATGTTTAAACTGTCTTACCACTAACACTGAACATTCTAGGGCTGGAGAGCAAGGATAGGTGTGACCTTTGTGCGTTTTGTGGCCTGCAGCCCAGGAAACAAGTGGAGAGACCAATGCACAGTACAGATACGGAACAGTGTCGCTGCCTCAACTAACAAGCACACCCCACTTCTACAAGAAAAACACAAGTGCAAATCCTAGAAAAAGAAGTCCATAACAAACCCAACACCCAAATGAAAAGCAAGGCTTCACCAGCTGCACAGGGAACAGAAAATTATCATAAAAGCAGCGTTGCTTAGTGCGGGGGTGGTTGGAGGAGAACAGAAACACATCCATAGGTTAACCCAAGAAGAGACATTCATTAAGTTTTGAGATTGAAGAATCTGCTATTTTTTCTTGTAGGAGTTTACCATATTCTGGAGAGGTTATGTGGTCAGTAAAACCAGTGAGAACTGTGACGCATTACCTTACCTCACATAATTGATTCAGAGAGAAACATCTTTAGCACATATCTGGCATGCTGGGGATGTATGGGAGGTGGGGACACTTTGAAACTGTATCTCCCTCCCCCCACACCTCATTAAGGTAGGTCTGTGGCACAGCTGAACAAGGATTATTCGCTTTTACTTTAAACATTGTCTCAGCAGTTGACCCATTTGAGTGTGTGCGTCCCCAGCATGGCCCATGTGTGTATTGCAGTCCTGTACAGGGAACTCTCTTGGCCTTGGATGGTGCTGTGTGTCCAGTTTTTAGGAGTACCTGTTACACTTCTGTAGTGGGTACACTTTTAAACAGCTGCCTGAATTGCTTACATACAAGGCTTTCGAGAAGACTCCTGAAAATCACATTTATTCTATGTCACAGACGGTGCTTCTTCTGAGAGGTAGTGTCTATGGACATCAAAAGTGCCATGTTCATTCATGAACCCCCCCTGTACGCTCATCTACATGTTCCCACTGCCCCCAAAACACACATATACACATTCTTAATCCACCCATATTTGCTTCTACAATCTTCTCCATGCCACACAACCCATTCATTCTTGTACACACCACACCCCCTTTCATTCACTGTGCATGCACTCCACTTAACCTATTCATTCATCCAAATACACCACACAGCATGCTTATTCATTGCCACAATACACTGCCAATTCATTCAGCTACACACCATGAGCCCCCCTTTTCTATTTACACATAATGCCGTCCATCATCAATCCTGCATCCCACATCCTTCATCTGGGAATTTCACTGCAGAAAAGAGACACCCCGTGCAATTGCCTCCATACATGCTAACTTGCAATCATCTTCATACCACAGGCCACCCTGCTATCATCTTCTTTCCCCAGGCCACCCTGCAATCGTCTTCAAACCACACATTCACCCTGATATTGTCTTTTATCCACAGTCCACCCTGCTATTGTGTTCCTACCACAGATCCCCCTGAAGCTCTACAATCAACATTTCATCCCAGAAAAGAGATGCCCTTTTCAATCACATTCATACCAACACCTGTAGCCCCTGATCCTTAGAACAGATATTCCCTGTAGTCAACATCACACTACACAGTCATCCACCAGCCTTATTACTACTTTTCACCACAGAAAACAAGATATTACCCCCAAATTATCTACACACCACAGTCAATTTCAGTGCATGTGGTCAGGAGGTTGTACCCAAGAGAATAGAGACATCTCCTGTCATCCGGTAGACTGCACAGCTACACTGCAGAAGAGTTATTCCTTGTGATCATCCTTACACCATGCAGCCCCCTGCTGGACTTTATCTGGAGATTTCATCCTAGAAAAGAAAAGAGACATGATGATATTCTCAAGTCAATTCACCACTGTCACGGTGCGATGCAATGTCACTCCTGCAGTTGAGGGGATCTCTTGATTTTTCACATGTGTTGATGGTGATGTATTAGTTTCTGAAGACGAGCATTGAAGCTGTGAAGCATTGATTCCAAGCCTGATGCGCTCGATTTCTCAAAGCTGTGGAAGGGATGAATTTATATTTTTTCAGCAATTATGGCGATGCAGTGGTTTCAGTGATGCACCAGTGCCAATGCTCCAGATGCCGCTTCCAGCAGGCGGGGGATGCTTCGGTCAATGAAGCAGTTCCAGAGATGCTGCTACAGACCCAAGTGTGATGTACTGGTTTTACTCCAGCAACAGAGTCGAAGCATCGGTTGCCATTTCCAGCAGTCAAAAGATGGGTCGATTTCACTAGTGCAAGTATCAGTGTCCTCTTCCAGTGAATCAGACACAGGACTAGAGGCAGAAACTTTGATATCCCTGAGTCTCTAGCAACAGAAGGCAAGCCACAAACACCTTGGAGATCAATTGGGGTGGAAGGCAGAGTCCAGCTCTCCCTTGGCAAGTTCAGAAAGCAGCAGGCAGCAGATATTCACATCAAAAAAGCAATTCTTCCAGGTCAGCAGCCAGCAGAGTGACAGTCCTTGAGGCAGCACAGCAGTTTGTCTGACAGAGTCCAGTTGTAGGTCAAGAAGTGTCTGATTTGGTGGGGTCAGAGACCCAGTACTTATTCCCAGTTGTGCCTTTGAATTGGGAGTAACTTCAAAGAAGGGTCTTTGAAGTGCACGGAGGCCCTATCCTCACAGCCCTAGTTCCAGTCTATCAGTAGGGGGTAATCAGCACTTTGTTTGGGGGCGGGCACTTCCTATTTAGGGGTAAGTGTCAGCGCCTCTCTCACTGTCTACCCAGGGAGAGCCGTTAGAATTCAGTTAAGTGCTCAATCACACCTAATCTTCCTGTGTATGTGGATGTCTAGAGAGGATGCACAATGTGTATCTGTCACTCATCCTAGAAGTGTATTGGAGACAGGCTGCAGGTGCACAGAGCTGTAGGAGCAGAAAAATCCCCACTTTTTAAAAGTAGCATTTCTAAAAAAAAAAAAGTTATGTTAAAGCTGGCTTTGCCAGTTAAGAGTATTTATCATTACTATTCCAAATATATGAAACATGACTCAACTACTCCTTTCTAATACGGAATTACAGCTTAAAAGTGTATTAAGTCATTTCTAATGTTAACCTATGAGAGGAATAGGCCTCACAATAGTGAAAAACGGATGGAGGTGTTTTTCACTTCCAAGACACACAAAATGTAAAAGTCCTAACTTTTACTTACATACCATCATGCCCTCAAGCTACCTAGGGCCTATCTTAGGGCTGACTTATGTGTAATAAAAGGAGAGTTTAAGGCTTGGCAAATGGTCTTAAATGCTATGTTGAAATGGCAGTAAAAGGCTGTGCAGTGGCAGACCTGAGACATGTTTAAAGGGCTACTTAGTGGGTGGCACAATAAATGCTGCAGGCCCACTAGTGGCATTTAGTTCACAGGCCCTGTGTACATATAGTGCACTTTACTCAGAACATATATGTAAATTAAATATGCCAATTGTGGATACGTCAATGCTACCACATTTTAAAGACAGGGTACAAGTACTTTAGCAGTGGTTAGCTGTGGTAAAGTGCAGTGTCCTAAAACAAACAAAAATTAGGTCAGAAAAAGAGAAGGAGGAAGACAAAATGTTTGGGGAGGACCATTTTTTAACAGTGATGTTCTATCTGTTATAGCTGAGGATGTACTGTGGTTGTGGGGGTCATGACAAAGTAGGAGTCAATTGTCATTTCAGAATGCCACCAAGGATAATTTCATCTGCCTGAAGTTTATATTTGTAAATTAATGCACAGTATTTAGTAGTGTGTGAGTATTAAATGCACTTTCTTATTTTTCAAAGAAAAAGCACTGAATGGACAATCATTTTATTTTTGTGGTATTATTGCCTGCCAGACAATGGTGATTACTAGCGCCATTTCCCTGAGTAGGCCTTGGACTGCTCTGTTTCACTGTAATGAGAGAGTCAGGCACTACAATGGGGTCCTTGGGTCCAAGTGTGGAGACCATTGTGGGCCTATCACTTGTTCAGAGCTCACATTTTGCACAACTAAAACATACCCATCTAAATAAATTACCCGGTCACATGCTCCCCTCCACTTAAACATAAACTACGACTAAGGCTTGAGAGAGGGGGAGCGCACATGCCCATCCATAGAGACATTCTTTTTGGTTTGCTAAGAACTTTGGCCCCATTTGACAAATCTTCACAAAACTTTCCAAAACAAAAGTTAATTTTCCTCAGCTCTATCCTGGAAAGTTTCAGGCTGATCTGTGAAGCAGGCCCTGAGAAAAAAGTTACCCCGAATTTGGCAGTAAGCTAGACCTTCAACCACAAATTGTGATTTTTGAGATTTGGTGTACATCCATTCAAAAGGTTTTGAGAAATTGAGATTGAAAAATAATTGTATACCTGGACAGTTGGGTCCATAAGAGTCTTGAGAAACTAATGGGAGCAGTAATTTAAAAAGAGTCCTGATTGGCGCAGGGAGCTTTATTTTCCTTGGGCCATCTTGCTACTGTGGGAGTTAGACTCCTGTGAGGGTGAGCACTCTTATTTTCTGCCAGCAACATGGGAAAATGTTCATTGCAGCCATTGCAGCACCCGAGGACTTGGGGCCATATGTGCAAGACATTTTTCTGGTTGCAAATAGGCCAATTCGTCTCAATGTTTGTGGCAGGAAAAATGCTTTTTTAAATGTACAAAGTGCAAAATGTGATTTGGTAACTTGCTACTGAATCAGATTCTGTATTTGTGCATCGGTATTTGGAAGAGGTGTGTTTAAGTCAACCCTTCCAAGTACCGAATTGGTAAGGTATGTATTACTGTTTTGTGATCGAATTCCAGTAACAAAACAGTAATAATTTACCAACAATTTGAAACTGGTGGTAACACATTCACAAAGGGGAAGGCATCCCCAAAGGAGCTCAAGCCTTTTTAGAATGTGAATGATAATATTTTTCAAGAGCAAGGCCCGGTAGCCGGCTCAGATGCCATGTCCTGGGGAGTCCACCTCCAGGACATAGCGGTTTCCCTGCTCAAATCAGTTCAGGCAAGGAAACGTGTGTTTGCTCTTGTTTGGGTAGAGCATTTTCAAAACTTCCTCCAAGCTGGAGAGAAACATCAAGTTCGGGCTGAACTGGCAGGGACTATGAAAATGCTTATGCTCACTGGGAGTGGAATTTTGATCTGATTCCCTGCCCTCAGTGATGCAGGCAGTGAAACAGATCAAAATATTGATCCCGCCTGCAGGGATCAATATTAGCAGCTGCTTTCTGTGTGCCAGAGCAATACTGGCTTCCACTGTATGCAGTGAGTTGACTGCAGCCGCAGGGGTCTTGGAGCTCCCCTCATGATCCCCATCAAGACTATGGTGGATGCCATAGGTGGGCACGTACCTTTAGCAGGGCTGGGCCCCAGGGGATGGGATCCCCAGGGCCACTATCAGCCCAGGGTAGGGGGGTCTGCATGCCCCCCCCTCACATTCACATCAGCCCTTGGGGAATTGGACTCCAGGGCCAAATGTGGCCCAGGCAGGGGGCTGTGTGCCCTCCCTCCTCCTGAAGATCACTCCAGACCCCAGCGGATGTGGTTCCAAGGCTAATAACGACCCAGGAATGGGGGCTGTGTGCCCATATCCCTCAAAGTCACACAGTGCCCCGGATGACGGGGGCCCTGTGGTCAAAATGGGCTTAGTGAGGGGGCTGCATGCCCCCCAAAAAATCATGCCTGACCCCGGAAGATGGGGCCCCTGGGGCCTAAATTGGCTCAAGGACGGCAGCCATGCACGCTCCCTCCCCTTTATTTATTTATTTAAAAGTGTGGCCCTGGGGGATGTGGTCCCAAGGGTCTAGCAAAGTTCCCCCCTCCCCTTTACTAAAAAATAAAGGCCCTGGTGATAGGTTCCCCAGGGCCGAATTAGACTCAAGGAGAGGTGACGTGCAGCCCTCCTAATTTTTTTTTTAAGTAGTGGCCCTGGGGGATGGGGTCCCCAGGGCCTAATTAGTCTCTGGGAGAAGCCTTTGCTCTGGGGAAAGGACTTTGTAGGCCCCCTCCTGTTAACCAAAAATCAGCTCTGAGTTATGGGATCCCCAGGGCCTAATAAGGCTGTGGAAAGGGGCCACGTGCCTCCTTTTCCTTTAAAATAAATGAGGCCCTGGAGGATGGTGTTCCCAGGACCTAATGAGGCTCAGGGAAGGAGGCCACATGGCTCCCCCTCCTTTAAAAAAAGCCCTGAGGTATGTGGTTCCCAGGGTCCAATGAGGCTCAGGGAGGGGTGCTCTCCTCCCCTTTAAAAAAGTACCTGGGGATGGGATCCCCTTGGCCAGGCCCTGTGGCCAACCCTCCGCTGGGCACTGTTGAAGGCCGTGTGCACTGTGAGGTTGGCTGCCATTGAGGGTGTTGAGCATAGGGACGGGCTCCAGGCCAATGCCTTGTGGCCAGCCACCAACAGGGCATGGCTGAAGGGTTGGCTGCCTTTACGAGTGTTGGCTGTTTACAGTAGCCACTTCTCTACTTTTCTCAATGTAGGTTTGGTGACTGTCAAGGGTCTGATACAGGTAAGGGCATAAGGTTTTAAACAAACTTTCAATATTTTTAGGAACTTAGCTTTCGCTGAATAGTTTTATACAGTTTGAACACTGAATGCAATCCCATATATCTGTGGTTGATTTTTAATGTAAACAATGCTACCCATGAAGTGTATGGTATATTGTCACTGGGGCACAGAACTCACGCTTTCTACACCTGAGGGAATTGATTCTGTGATGGAATTAAAGATGCCTCTTCTTCTTCTGAGCTATTTTGTACCTACTTTGAGAGTTCTAATTCTATACCTGTTTATAGATCAATTTGTACAAAAGCAGCTTGGATGAGGTCATCAGTGATGTCATCAATGATAATATCACATATGTGTGTGTGTGTGTGTCTATATATATATATGTCCTGTTGAAGGCTTCGGCCGAAACGCGTAGACATTTGGTGGGGACAGCGTGTGTTTTTTGTATGGTGGGCACATTATTGATTTCCTTTTTGTGCTTATGTACCAACTTTTGCGGATTCTTATTTACCTGGATACGAATCTTTTTCATTAAATAAGCAGCCAATTAAATTATTTAAAAGTGTTTTTTGATTATTTTACGAGCTGGTTTTGGATGATGTGCAGCCCTTGGTGTGCGATTACAATGCACCAGTTTCTTTGAATATATATATATATATATATATATATATATATATATATATATTGTTTTTATATTTCACTGAAAAACAAAGGTTAAAGAGATGGTATAGTTAGGTTCTGAATATATTCGCACAGTAGAGTATTTTCAAGGAACTATAACTTGTGCCCTAATGTAAATATAACTTGCACCTCACCATGCATAGTTTTCTCTTCAATTATTTGACTGCTACTGTTTCATTGTTTTTTATGGTATTATGGTATTATAAAAGTTGTCATGAGTGCTGTAATATCTGGGGTAATTAGCAGTGCATGGCGAGGGCACGAGTCATAGTTAGCTTACATAGAGTATTTTAGTTACTTGAAATAACTCTAACTGTAACTGCTGCATTTCTATGATTTTGTGCGAGCAAATTCACAACCTAACTATAAAGTCCCTGAAACCTTTGTTTTTCCAGTGAATTTCTCTGTTTTTTAACGTTAAGTAATTCTACTATTACAACCCATGCCAGCACCACTTAGAAAGAGAAATGTTCTGACAAATTGAAAAAAAATGTATCTAACAAGTACAAAGAGTGAGATCACCATTCTGTATGTACTTTAAATATTTGAAGTTGAAAATAATTTAAAGCTGAGAGATAACAACTGACAGACCTAGACTGGAACCCTCAAACTCCTGTGTGAGGGTCTGAGAATTTAATCACTATGCCACAGGTGATGCCTTAGCATGTGGTGCCCAGACATCTCTATGACATTCAATTCAAAGATGGTGGTGGGAAAATACATAAATGTTCCATCACTAGGAGTGTTTATCATTCAGAATAAACAATAAACAGACGCATTGCCATGAGATACCAGAATTTAAACCATCAACCTACTGAGTGGCATGCCGAAAGATTTACCAGTAGGCCAGAGGTGACTCTGGCCCTCATTACAACATTGGCGGTAAATCCCGCTTACCGCCGTGCAGAAGACCGCCAACACACCGCTGCGGCCGCGGAATTCCGCCACGGTCATTGTGACACCCACACAAGTCTGCCACACCAAAGGTCAGTGATAAACTGGCGATATTAAAACCTTCACCGTCACACCAACAGGAATACGTCCACACTATCACGACCCATGAATCCACGCGGCGGTCTTTCAACCGCGGTATTCCATTGACGGTACACACCGCCGTGCTCAAAATACACACACACTTACAAAACACAACCACATTGGATAAATCGAAATACACACACCTGATACACATACACACACCACTCCCACACACCCAATACAATATAAAACACACACCCACAGCACCCACAAACCCCTAGAACCACAATTGCGACTGAAGGTTAGAGAGAGACACCATCTACAAACTTGCATCCACAGGCACTCAACACCATCACCCACATAACATCCACGCACCTCACACAACACACCTCTAAATATCACCCCACACATGACAACACACACCACTCCACACATCACCCACACCACCCCATGGCACCGCAAAGACACCCCAGGTTCTCTGAGGAGGAGCTGAGGGTCATGGTCGAGGAAATCATCCGGGTAGAGCCACAGCTATTCGGATCACAGGTGCAGCACACCTCCATAGCTAGGAAGATGGAGCTATGGTGCAGAATCCTGGACAGGGTCAACGCAGTGGGACAGCATCCAAGAAATAGGGATGACATCAGGAAGAAGTGGAACGACCTACGGGGTAAGGTGTGTTCTGTGGTCTCAAGACACCACATCGCGGTACAGAGGACTGGCGGTGGACCCCCACCTCCTCCCCCACAACTAACATCATGGGAGGAGCAGGTCTTGGCTATAAAGCACCCTGAGGGCCTCGCAGGAGTAGCTGGAGGAATGGACTCTGGTAAGACAATCTTTACTACTTCATCCTCCACCCTACCTGCATGCCATCACATACCCCCACCCTTGCCCTCACCCCATCACTCCAACTCCTCACACATGTCCCAATATCACAAACCACACATCCCAAACTCAAGCCCTGCATGCAACACCAAAGCATGGACACCCATCACCAAAGCATGGCCACTGCACATACCCATACAACTCCCTAAACCATCATCACACAAGGGCCTACACAGGAATGCAAGCACTGGGGTACACGGTCACCCACCCATTGCACACCATGGCACACACAGATGCAATAACCATGCTTTTACACCCATGCAGGACCCCTACCCAACGTCACCGGACAGGAGGGTCCAGATACGTCCACTCCACCCACAGAAGAGGCCCACAGTGATGACAGCAGCTCTGTCCAACTGGATCTAGATGACCAGCCCGGCCCATCTGGGACCTCGGGACAGTCGGTTCCCCTCACACTGGCACAAGCCACTACAGACCTTCCCCCCTCTGGAAACACCAGCACAGCACCCACCCAGCGGGCCCATACCTCCGTCCCCAGGACACGTCAAGCAGCAGTGTGTCCACCACTACAGGGAACCCAGGATAACCCACCATCCCAACAACACCAGGGACCTGGGGGCAGTGGCCGTGGGCACACGGTTCAGGGGACAGAGGCCCAGGAACACAGGGGAACTGGGAGGGCTGCTGTGCGACAGGGGGAGGACAGGCCCAGGGAACCCACTCTCCACGAGGCCCTCTCCAACATCATGGGAGCCTACAACCATTCCCAGGAGACGATGGCAACGGTACTGGCCAAGTTTCAGGAGACCCAGCGGCTGCAGGAGGAACAGTATTTGGGCTTCAGGGAGAAACTCAAATCCATCAATTCCACCCTGGGCACCATTGTAGGGGTGCTGAAGGAACTCATGAACACCCGGAGGGACACTGTGGCACAACAAGGGGCCCCTGACACTAGCCTGGATGATGAACTGCCCACTACCTCCGCCGGCGCTAGTGGACAGGAGGCACCGCCACAGGACCACCACACCAGCACCCTACCCCCTGCAGAGGGAGAACCACCCCGCAAACGGTCCCTGAGATCCAGGACAGAGACAGAGAACGATGCCAAGAAATGAGACCGCCCTGATTGTCATCCATTTGTCCCACCTTGTCACCCTGTCCATCTCTAAACTGCCCCAGCTCCACTTCCTACGCCCCTTTGGACAATGCACCTGTGAGACTAATAGACGGGACTCTGCCATGGACATTCCTCCACCATCACCCCTCACCATTTTACAACCCCCTCTAATATTGAGCACTTAAATAAACACCCTTGAAGCATAAAACAATCTGGAGTCTGTCTGTGATTTTGAAATAGTGTATTAGCAATTACAGTGGCAAAATGCTCTTTCAAATGTAATGTCAACATACCTATGTCACACAGCTCTAGTCCATGAGGAAATAAAGCAGATGTCACACAGTGGGACCCACATCTATGAAATCGTAAGGGAAAGTGACAACTCAGTGACCATACACTGGGTGAAAATGACAGACAGTAGAGAGGTAGTAGATTTAAATTAGATGTAGCAGGCAGTTTTGTCCTCTTACCTGTGTCTCACTGGAAGTATTGCAGGATCACCGTGTTCCTGTTGTCGATGTCCTCTTTTTCTGCTTCCTCGTCTTCACTGTCCCAGGCTCCACAGCTGCCACAACACCTCCATCTAGACCATCCTCCTGCAGATAAGGCACCTGCCGTCGCAAAGCCAAGTTGTGAAGCATACAGCAGGCCACGATTATCTGGCATACCTTCTTTGGTGAGTAGAATAGGGAACCACCTGTCATATGGAGGCACCGGAACCTGACCTTCAGGAGGCCGAAGGTCCGCTCTATAATCCTCCTAGTTCGCCCATGGGCCTCATTGTAGCGTTCCTCTGCCCTTGTACTGGGATTCCACACTGGGGTCAGTAGCCATGACAGGTTGGGGTAACCAGAGTCACCTGCAAATGGCGAGGGACAACTGTTAGACACACACTAACTCATAGGGACATCCACAGACCCAGACAGCTATTCCCACTGAATTGGGTCCATGTGCTCACCTAATAGCCACACCCGGCGCCTCTGTAGTTGCCCCATCACATAAGGGATGCTGCCATTCCGCAGGATGTAAGCATCATGCACTGAGCCAGGGAATTTTGTATTAACATGGGAGATGTACTGGTCTGCCAAACACACCATCTGCACATTCATGGAATGGTAACTCTCCTGGTTTCTGTACACCTGTTCACTCCTGCGGGGGGGACCATGGCCACATGTGTCCCATCAATGGCACCTATGATGTTGGGGATATGTCCTAGGGCCTAGAAGTCACCTTTCACTGTAGGCAAATCCTCCACCTGAGGGAAAACGATGTAGCTCCGCATGTGTTTCAGCAGGGCAGACAACACTCTGGACAACACGTTGAAAAACATAGGCTGGGACATCCCTGATGCTATGGCCAATGTAGTTTGAAAAGACCCACTTGCTAGGAAATGGAGTACTGACAGCACCTGCACTTGAGGGGGGATTCCTGTGGGATGGCGGATAGCTGACATCGGGTCAGGCTCCAACTGGGCACACAGTTCATGGATTGTGGCACGATCAAGCCTGTAGGTGATGATCACATATCTTTCCTCCATTGTCGACAGGTCCACCAGCAGTCTGTACACCGGAGGATGCCGCCATCTCCTCACATGCCCCAGCGGACGGTGCCTATGGAGGAGAACAGCGAGCAGAGAGTCAACCAACTCTGAGGTACGTAAACACAGCTTACTCTGAAAATATAAAAAAATATAAATTTGCCCGTATGAGTGTTTGGCAAAGGCCTTGGTATGTGTGACGCAGTAAAAAATAATGCCATGTGGCCCCCTGAAATGGCGGCTGCCTGACCTGTAAGGTGGGACAAGGGGATATGAGGTAACTGCGCTGGTGTTGTACACCGTCGCGGTAGGCGGTCGAAGACCGTGGCGCAATTCTGCATTGGTTAACATTGGACCCTATGGGTCCAGGGAGATAATGACGATGTACGCCGGCGGTGACGGTACGCACCGCCGCGGACGTGACCGCCATTTTCTCTCTGTTGAATCACTTGATACCTGATCTTCGACAGGAGAGGACCTACACTGCAAGTGCTGCTGTGACCTCAGTCTGGAAGAGACAATGGCTCGTGTGTCTGGGGAAAGGGCCCCTGCCTTCAGCACAGAGGAGTTGGAGAAACTCGTGGATGGGGTCCTCCCCCAGTACACGCTACTCTACGGTCCTCCAGACAAACAGGTAAGTACACTGTGAGCATGCTGTATGGGCAATGACTGTGTCGAGTGGGGTGGACGAAAGATAGGGGGGGGGGAATGTGCATGAAACAACGGTGAGTGCATGTGCGTCATGGCAAGGGTAGGGATGCGGGCCAATAACTGTGACGGTGCAGTTGGTAATTACTTCTCTTTTTCCCCTGTACAATTCCTGTAGGTCAGCGCCCACCAGAAGAAGGACATTTGGCGTGCCATCGCCAAGGAAGTCTGGACCCTGGGGTTCTACCACAGACGAAGCACCCACTGCCGGAAAAGATGGGAGGACATTCGCCGCTGGAGCAAGAAGATGGCGGAGGCCCAGCTGGGGATGGCCTCCCAACGTGGGAGGGGTGCCCGTCGCACCATGACCCCCCTGATGTTCAGGATCCTGCCGGTGGCGTACCCGGAGTTGGGTGGGCGCTTGAGGGCATCATAGCAGCAACAAGGGGGTGAGTACACTCTCATTCTGCTGATTCAGCGCGCATTGTAGGTGTCTGGGTGGGGGAGGTGGGCTGTGGGTTCCCCTAGGCCAGGGCGAGTTTAGTAGGCAAGGTCCCTTCTTAAGGCAGGCCCTGTGGCACCCCACCCCACCTGTATACAGTGCCAACTACACCTAGTCAAGCTCCTGTGACATCCATGTGTGAAGAAATCGGCCATAGCCTTGTAAGCCATGTCCCGGGTATTGAATAGTGAACTCCAAATGCACGGCGTAGTGCAGGGGGCTTCTGTGTCTGTTGTGTCCGCCAACGGTAGCGGTATTGCATGCACTCAATATGTCTTTCTTCTGTCTTCCCCCCCCCTTTTTGAGGTCTCCCTGTTCTTGTGTGCATTAGCATCATCGGGCGGAGGAGAAGTGGCACCGGAGCAGGAGGGAGCTGCATCCCACATGGCCCTGGAGGGCGACACTACGGAGCGTGAATTCACCAGTGGGACGGAGGGGAGCTCCACGGCGGGGACAGGAGCTGACACCAGTGATACGGACTCCTCCTCTGATGGGAGCTCGCTTGCGGTGGCGGCACCATCTGTGCCACCCCCATCTACAGGTACAGCCGCCACCCCCCTACCAGCACCGCCCTCCCAGCAGCCCCTCAGCGTTTGCCCCATGCCCGCTCACCCAGGAGGGTGGGCATCACCTTCGCCCCAGGCACCTCAGGCCCTGCCCCAGTCACCCCTGCCGCCCTCAGTGAGGAGGCCATTGACCTCCTCAGGTCCCTCACTGTTGGGCAGTCTACCATTTTGAATGCCATCCAGGGTGTAGAGAGGCAGTTGCAACAAACCAATGCATACCTGGAGGGCATTCACTCTGGTCAGGCAGCCCTTCAGCGAGCTTTTCAGACTCTGGTCTCAGCACTGATGGCAGCCATTGTCCTTGTCTCTAGCCTCCCCCCTCCAACTTCCTGCACCCAGACCCAATCCCCTGTACCTCAGCCTATCCCAAGCACACCATCAGACCAGCATGCACATACCTCAACACACAAGGGAAGCTCTGGCAAACATAAGCACCGCACATCCCACAGGCGCTCACGCAAGCATCAGACACATGCAGACACACCAACATCCACTGCCTCCACTGTGTCCCCCTCCTCCTCGTCTCCCTCCTCCCTCCCTGTCTCGTCTCCACTCACACCTGCATGCACTACATCCTCAGCCACTACGCCCATCACCGGCACACCCACCACCACACCCCGCTCACGTGCAGTCACCACCCCACCACCATTCACATGTCCCCTGTGTCCTCTCCCAGTGTGTCTGTGAGGCCACCTCCCAAGGTACACAAACGCAGCCACACACCCACCCAACAGCCATCCACCTCACGACAGCCTCCAGCCCATGCACCTTCACCCAAAGTCACCAAACGTACACCTCCTACAACCACTACCTCTTCCTCCACTCCCAAACCCCCTCCAGCTACCCATCCCAGTGTTCCTAAGAAAAATTTTCTGGCCAGCCTTGACCTCCTTCCCTCACCTCCCCCACCCCTTCAGTCTCCTAGGGCCCGACTCTCCAGGTCCCAACCTAGCACCTCAGCCACAACATCGGCTGGACCAGTGGTGCCAGTAGTCACCGGATTATGGAGTGCACCAGGCAGCAGGGCAGCCAGTGTGGCAAGGAGCCAGAGCACGGACAGTCCCCCACCTGTCAAGCATAAAAAGTTGGCCAGTGCCCGGTGGGAGAGGGGAAAGAAATCAGCCACCAAAGCCGCTCCCAGGGGTACAGTTGGGAGTGTGGAGACAGCTGCAACACCATCCAAGGTGGGGAAGGGGCACATTAAAACCGCCAAGTCTGGGAAGATCAGCACGGCGGACAAGATCGCCAGCAGCCCCGCTGCCCAAGACAGGACCGCCAGCAGCAGCCCCACTGCCCAGGACAAGACCGCCAGCAGCCCCGCTGCCCACGACAGGACCGCCAGTAGCAGCCCCGCTGCCCAGGAGAAGACCGCCAGCAGCCCCGCTGCCTAAGACAGGACCGCCAGCAGCAGCCCGCTGCCCAAGACAGGACCGCCAGCAGCAGCCCCGCTGCCCAGGACAAGACCGCCAGCAGCCCCGCTGCCCAAGACAGGACTGCCAGCAGCAGTTTGCCTGTTTTATTTCTATCTGATGCCCCCTGCAGTGTTCTCTCCGTCTTGTTCGGGTATTGAGTGTGGGCCTCGCCCATGGCTTTTGGGCCCAGTGATCCACAGACTTTGATGGTGGAATCCCTTGGACTTGTGTTCTTGGTGTATATAATTGTATATAGTATAAATGTATATATATGTAAATATTTTTGATTTATGTAATGGAATACATCACAATTATTCAACTCATTTCCTTTTGTCCTTGCATTCTTCTAGGGGGGATTGGGGGTTGTTAATGTAATGTATCAATATGTATTAGTGTGTGTGTTGTAGTGGGTGAGGGTGGGGGTGGGGGTGTTGTGTATTGCGTGTATGTGTCACTGTTTTTTCCCTCCCCCCTCCCCTGTGTCGTAGGTGCAGTACTCACCGTGCTCTTCGTCGCCGGCATTCGTGCTCCTGGTAGAGGAGCAGGAAGATAAAGGCTGGGTGTATCTCACGTTCCGGCTCCATGGCGTCCTGGTTCCTTGTGGGGTGTGTAGAGGTGAGCGTTTTCCCTTCGAAGTCCTGCTTCCGCCATGTTTTTGTTCGCGGTGAATCCGCCCCGGAAAAGGTGGCGGATTGGTGGGTTGTAATAGTGTGGGGGGTACATTGTCCTCCACCTGTCTGTTTGCGGTTACCGCTGCAGTGTTTGTTTGTACTGCTGTGGCGGTCGGCGTGTTAAAGTGGCTGTCTATGTTGGCGGTTTCTGCCCTGGTCGTGATTCCATTTTTTTCCGCCGGCCTGTTGGCAGTTTTACTGCCGCTTTAACACCGACCGCCAGGGTTCTAATGACCGCCTCTGTCTTGCTATGCATCAAAAGCTAACTATAACATTTCAACCATCTTGCTAGTGTGATGTTTTGAAATCATTGAATGGAAAGGTCATTGAAATAACACTCTCTATTTTCCATCACATTATAGGATGTAAGAGAGAGATAGAGAGAGAGAAAGTGACAGGACCGTGGGGAGAACCTTAAGGCTTCCATGTTCCACCGGCTCCCGTCTAGACTGGAACCCTCAAACCTCTGTGTGAGGGTCTGAGAATTTAATTACTAGACCACAGGTGATGCCTTACTATGTGGTGTCCAGACATCTCTATGACATTCAATTCAAAGATGGTGGTGGGAAAAATACATAAATGTTCCATCACTAGCAGTGTTTATCATTCAGAATAAACAAGAAACAGAGGCATTGCCATGAGATACCAGAATTTGAACCGTCAACCTACTGAGTGGCATGACGAAAGATTTACCAGTAGGCCAGAGGTGACTCTGTTTTGCTATGCATCAAAAGCTAACTATAACATTCCAACCATCTTGCTACTGTGATGCTTTGAAATCAATACATGGAAAGGTCATTGAAATAACTTTCTTTATTTCTCTCATCCATCGCATTATAGGATGGAAGAGAGAGAGAGAGAGAAAGTGACAGGACCATGGGGGGAACCTTAAGGCCTCCATGATCCCACCAGCTCCAGTCTTTTGCAGGAGCCAGCATTGCTCCCAGATACTGGGAGCTGCTGCAAATAGCAGCTCCCTACTTGCATGATCAATGTTTTCATCTCTTTCTCTGCCCGCATGTTAGCGGGCAGGGAAAGAGATGAAAACTCTTCTTTCAGAAGGAAATCAGGGATCATTTTGTCAGCTCCCACCAAGCAAAAGCAAACAGCTACTTCCTGAGTGTGGGGACCTCAGGAGGTAGCAGGAGCTGCCTCTAAGGGGTGGTGGTCCCCAGGGCCATGTATGGCTCCAAGAGTGTTCCAGGACGGACCCACTCCTTCAATGTTATTGTAGCCCCTGGGAGGTGGTAGTACTAATAACAGTTAGCCCTGGGTTGGTGGTGGTCCTGGGGCCCAGAGGCTCTGCAGAACTTCCCTATTATTTTTATATTATCTTGCCCTGGGAAGGAGAGGGTCCCCTGTACATGGGGGGGTCCACAGCCCCCCCCACATCTTGCCCCAGGGAGGTGTTGGTTCCCCAGGTTTGGGGAGTCTGCAGGACCACCTTATTATTTTTATATGATCTTGCTCTGGGGAGGTGATGGTCCCCCGGGCACAGGTGTGCTGTGTGCCCCCCTGCATACTATTAACAGTTAGCCCCAGGGAGGTGGCAGTACCCGGGGCCCCAGGGTCTGCAGGAAACCCCCTGTTATTTTTAGAATATCTTGACCAAAGAGGTGTTGGTCCCTGGGGCGTGGTGGGACGCCTTCCCTCCACATACTCAATATGCATAGCCCTGGGGAGGTGGTGGCCCCTGGGGCTTCTGAAAGCCCCAGGAGAGAGGTGACATACATCCTCCTCCTTTTTTTGCTCAAAATGCCACTGAGACCTAGCCCACCCAGGGATTACATAATAGAGAACTGGAGCAGATCACTTAAAAAAAAAAATCATGGCCAAATCTGCAAATCCGCTGCCAATTTTGCTGTGATTTTTAAATATATATACTTTTAAGCCTTGGGGCATTTGTTTTTGAGACTCAGCTGAAGCCAAGTCTCCAAACGGCTGCAAACACTTCCTGATTGAAGTGTTAGCAGCCAATCAGATCTCTGCATGAGATCTGGAGGATGTGCAAGGCGTTGTGCCTCTAGATGAACACATTTTGGTTTTCTTTTAATATTTCCAAAACTACTGAACAGATTTACAAAAAATAACAAAAATGCTTCTTTCAGGTCCAAAAGCTACCTTTCTGCCAAAATTGATGTAATTCAGTACTGTATTTCAGGCTGTTGTCGTGTTCAAAATCCCCATGGGAATTAACATGGAAAAAATGCTTTTTTGGCCCTCATTTTTCTCAGCCCTTGCTTAACGGATCACCCTAAAACTTTCTATACACACCAAGACCCTTAGGCACACAGTTTTGGGACAATTTTATGAAGATTTGTCAAACGGAGCCAAAGATATAACCAAGTCAAAAAATGATTTTCAATGGAAACTAGGTCCTAACTATACATACATACATGGGACCATATGTGACCACCAGTGGGTACTATAGATATTTCCTACTGGTGTTCGCCAGTAGGCAGTTATAGTTAGGACCTAGTTAACAACAGAAAAGCATTTTTTGTTTTACAAATAACGTTGACACAGTTTGACGAATCATTACGAAATCTTAAAAACTAGTACACCCCTCACTTCAGCTGCTATCTTAAAATCTTTGGGGTAATTCATCAAGCGGGGACCGAAAAAAAGGGGTCCCAAAGTGCTTTTTCCCAATGCAATGTCCATAGGCATTTTTGGACGAGACTACAGCGCACACCGCTGGATGGAATTACACCAAATTTGGCAGAAAGCTAGCTCTTGGTCCAGAAAGTATGCATTTGTGACTTAGGGGGTCATTCTGACCCTGGCGCCAGGCGGAGGTTGGCGGTAGCACCGCCAAAAGGCTGGCGGTGCTCCGCCGGGCATTCTGACCGCGGCGGTACAGCCGCGGCCAGAAGCGGAAAGCCGGCGGTGTACCGCCGACTTTCCGCTGCCCATGGGAATCCGCCATGGCGGCGCAGCTTGCTGCGCCGCCATGGGGATTCTGACACCCCATACCGCCATCCTGTTCCTGGCGGTTCGCCCGCCAGGAACAGGATTGCGGTATGGGGTGTCGAGGGGCCCCCGTAAGAGGGCCCCACAAAGATTTTCACTGTCTGCTTTGCAGACAGTGAAAATCGCGACGGGTGCCACTGCACCCGTCGCACCCCTTCAACCCCGCTGGCTCAATTCTGAGCCGGCTTCCTTGTTGACGGGGCTTTCCCGCTGGGCCGGCCGGCGGTCTTCTGGTGGTCGCCCGCCGGCCCCGCGGGAAAGCCAGAATGACCGCCGCGGTCTTTCGGAGGGAACCGCTTGGCGGGCGGCGACCGCCGCGGTCAGAATCACCCCCTTAGTGTAAATCTGTTCAGTAGTTTCAGAGATATTTAAATTCAAATAAATATAGATATCTAGGGGTGCAGATCCTCCCCGGATCCGACAGTCCACATTTTGATATCTGATTGGCTGTCAACACTTTAACCAGGAAATTTTGGCAGCCATTTTGAGTCACTTAGTGAGCCAAGTCACCAACAAAAGTGAAACATAAAGAGAAGGGGGCATGGTAGGCATACCCAGAACCCCTAGGCCTGGTGCTGGGGTCTCCAAAGGAGCCTGCCTGCGCCAAAAAGCATTTTTTTAAACTTTATCTTGGTGAAGTTCACAGAGGATCCTCAAATCTCAACAAAATAAAATTACAAAAAAAAACAAGCATGGTCTCCAGCACCCGAGGGCCTATTTTATTATAAATTATGGGGTAGGGGTGCATGCGGCCCCACCTTCCATTGGCCAGTAGGGGCCTAGGGAACGGCCACCTCCTTGGGGCCTAGCCCTATTTTAATTAAGAGCAGAGGGCCCTTTGTTGGCTTTTTAAGGCCCCAGGGACTGCCACCTCCCCAGGCTGTCTGTGTAATGGGACGGGTGCCATGCAGATCTCTCGTTATTGAATTACAAATTGCCCCAGGAACCACCACCTCCCAGGGGCACAGTAATTGTGAAATTCATCCTCATGAAAGCCAGGGTCCATTGACGCCTTAGAATTCTGATTGGATCCAGAAAAAAACAATGATGTTCCCCGTTAATAAACAACTTTAGTTATGAACGATTAGAGGGAAGTAGTGCCTACAACTCAAAACCTCACAACACATTGAAATACACTCTACACACATAACAAATACACTCTACATAAACACGAGTATTTATGCAATACGGCACACAAAATGCAAATTGTTACCTTAGTACTGCCAAATTACCTTGAGAAATCACTGCTTACTGATTTAAAGATTCCATTTCTGTGCCAGGCGCCCCCTGGGTATTTGCTGTGCTCTACAAGTCTACTGTTATTCATTTGTAATCAAGTTGCAGAGAAACACATGAAGATTCACACAGATAAAATATAATGGATTTAACCTCCCCACATAGATTTAGTCCTTTGTGTTCTTGTTCTAGATACATACCTTAATATAAAAGTCCGATGCATTTAAACACATGTGGCATAAACCATATTTGCAGGTCTGCTGACTGAAATACGCGATAGTTTTACATCAGAGCAAAATCAGTCTTGAATATCACTCTTTCATGAATGCCGGAACTCTGTTTTTTAATCAGCTACAAACACGGCATCACCTTAGCATATGTTTATTTTATTTGCTTAATTAATTTTTAGGTAGCTCTATATACAATGTAAAATAATGCAATAGGCTTTGTGGGTGATGTATATGGCATAGAATTCATGTGAAACGTACAATTTCCTAACAATGAACAGTTGGGGATATTATTCGGCATATTTTATAAACCAAAAAAAAAATAGTTAGAACAACAATACAAATAGTTATTATAGAAACATTTTGATAAATAATTTTGCCATGTCACCTATTTTTAGCTTCATCGGCCCCTCCATGCTTGTACAAAAATAATCTAAGTCTGCTATTAGAAACGTATTCTATCAATAAATCAGGGCCATCGACTAAGCATCAGAAGTCATACACTCAGCTTCCAAAAAAGTTAAACATCTACTTAAATCAACCTGACAGAACATCGAAATACTAATTACACACTTTCAGTATGTTAATCATAAACTCCTTAACATTTATCAGGCTATCTCCACTGGAAAGTTCGGACAGGATGAATAATATCTTACAAACCGATCCTTGCATTACTGCAAGGTACCGTTAGACGTTTTGCACAGCTCTAATTGAAAGCAATTAACCTAAATGCAGTTATATTTAGGCTTAACATGGATGAAGCTCTCTCAATTGTGTAGGACAGAGATGATTAATCGTCGAATAAAATATTGTTAAATACAGATAATGATTTGAAGATCATCTACATAATTATACAGATAACATTCAGTCCAGTTTTACCTACAAGTACACCCCCTAATTCTGAGAAATGGAGAAAGTAACAAAGATGCTTCACTCGCTGACCTGTTGAGATAGTAAACCTGTTTCAGTGATTAACGTCGTAAAAATAAAAACATGTATCTCCACAGAAATTGTGTTTAAGTCCTGCTAATAAGCCAGGTGAATCTAAGTCAAATTGGTTATTGCTGGTTCAATCTCTATTGGGAATCTTAAGTAGGGGGACAGGACAAACATGGTCGTCTTGTAGGAGAGGAGCATATGGAAACCATCTAGGCCATTATGGTTTATTTGTGCTGCAAGGCGGGTTCTCTATCAAGAACCAAGATAGCTGCTGTCATGTGCTATAGGTCACATCCTTCCAGAAGCATCCTCCGGACAATGGCAACTTCCCATAGCCGAGATGGTGGCGGGTCACTTCGGGTATCCTCGATCCACTAATAGAAATTGAAGACGAGTCTGTTTCTGAGTTATCTTTTGCAGTAGACCTAAGCAGACACAAAAGCTTATCCTGCTTCCTAGCGACGTCATGGTGGTGTGTTTGTTTCTTCGTTTGTCAGTGTGCACAAGCTACTGCCGGAGACCACTCTTGTTATTTGCTAGCGCTCCGCCAGGTTTCTGTCCTGCTTTCACTTTTTGTTGAGTGCTGCTCATTGGAAAATTCATCTGGACTGCATGCACTAGTATCCAGCCGTTTCCTGCTTTCCAGAGACGCTCCAGCGGGGCTGTTCTTCTTTCTCTGCCTACCCTTGACCCATCTTAGGATCAAGATGCTTCTGGCCCCAAGGATGGTGAATATCATCTGTTTCAGCAATGTATTTCAAAATATTTAATACAGGTTTTAAGAAGGCAGAGCACTACCTGTGCTGAGATGGTGTCTCTTTCCTGTCTTATCCCCTTGCCCCTGTTTCCTCATGACAATACGTAGGGCCATATGTAGGAACACATTTTCCCATGGACACAGAATGCGTGAAAGACTTTGATACATCCGACCCTTAATGTTTCTGAACGTCTTTGAGAAGCATACCTATTTGACCACGTATAATTAGATGTTCGTGCATCTTGTTTGTAGGACATTCGAATTGCCACTTCCTTGGCCTTTTGCCACTGTTGGTGGATTCAATGTTCAGCCAGCCTATAAGGCTGAGAGTATTTCTATAGCCAGGGACATATGGAGAAAAGCTGGGTCTTCCAAGTGGCCGCCTGCCCTACCTGAGTGTGGTAGAGAATTTGTGGCTTAACATTTGTGGGGTGCTCTATGGGGTATAAGTGTGATCCAGCATTCTCAGATGCTAGGAGGCTGATTGCAGTGGTTTGGTGATGGTAGGGGGGAAAGGCACAGGTCATAATCTTGTGTAATTATTTTCTAAATGTAAATTTAAATAGCATGAAAACCTGGTGCTTGTGGTTATTACCTTCATCTTAGTTTTGAGAATCAAGTGACAGCCTAATATATATTTGACAATACCAGCTGATTTTTAAGGTGGTGCCAGTCTTACAATTAAGAAATGCCACGATTGAATCAGGGATTAAAATATTTTACAATAATCCAGTTAATAATGGCAGTCATTAGTAATGTGCGTTTTGGCATTCTTTTTTTTAAGTGTGTTAAAAAATGCTTTAGTTCCAGTAACAGCTTTCTTGTAAGTGTTGTACTTTTGTTTGTCAGGTATCATCCTGGTGCATTAGTTCATGCCATATTAGTTGCCTCATTAGTTATGTGCTGATTTTACTGGGCAATTGTGTGTAAGCAGTCATCAGTGGATGTCATGTGTTGTTCTTCTTTTTACTCTTCTTCAAAAATTTATTTCTATGGTTTCTGGGACTAGTGCTTTCCACAAGTCGCACCACTACTGTTTTTGGGAACAATACAAACAGTGGCGCAAAACTGTTCCAAACGTTTCCCATTACCATTGTATTCACTGTCATTGAATTACTCTGAAGATTCAAAATCTTCATTGTTTTAATGTGCTTCGAAATGCAGATTTATTGTTGGCATTCGTTTGAAAGCAATGTCTTGCGTCTATAAGATCCACCAAACTCGCAGTTTTCCCTTCTTTCAGAGCTGAGGGAAGTGCCAGATTTAGTCTAGTGGCACCTCATCTGACTCTGTCAGTGTGAAACTCGCTCTCTCCTGGTAGCACCTCTGCCATTTTGGCACGAGGTCATAGTGATGTGGCCAGATTTAGGTTGTGTTTCTGTTGGAATACAATGTCAAGCAAACCCTTGGTTTTGAAGGAGTTGTCCAGCAATAGGAGATGCTCTGCTAAGTGATTGTTAACAGTGATGTACTACATAGGCTAGGAGGGCCAGATCCATGCCAGATATTCGGTCTAATTATAATTCTGTAAATACCTTCCTATTAGAGTATTACATATAATTTACATAAAATTATGTGGCATGGATCTGGTCGTCCTGGACTTAACACTGTACAAGCTAAAACCAAACACCATCACACTCATCCTATCACCATTGTTACCCCTGCCATCACAAACCTTGAGTGTAGACTGACCCATCCGGTTAGACCACTGGGAAAGTGGTGCTATAAGAATATTAGCAACAGCGAGAAAAATGACAATGGAGTTGTCATTGTGGGAGGTGGTGGTTGTCCAAACAGGAGCAATCTATCAGATATAGACCATGCACGCAGGTGGAAGCTAGTTAGCTTCTGAACTGCACTTCATTCTACAGTGGCCTACCTACTTCTCAGACAACCCCTGAAGCATCACCAGCACCCCTGAAACTAATTAGTACTCAGGAAGAAGTCCACAGTAAGGCACAACTACGGAGGGCAGTTTCTCAGCAACTTCTTCAGTGTGAGAGGTAAGCTGTTAGACTGCTGCTGTTTCCCAAGCCTTCTCCTGCCTTCCTGCCCTTAACTATTCAGCACACCGCCTTTCGGTGGCCACATCAAATGCAACACACCTCAGCTGCTGTATGGCTCAGGAGGAACACGTTACACGCTTGTCCTGCATGTGCTCTAACCTGCACGGTGGGTGGTTGGAGGGATGAAGGAAGCTCAGGGGGGAACACAGGTTGATGGAGAGAGGCATTTTTCTGGTGCTTTTGGCCTCCTGTGTATCAGCGCCATTTTGGTTTTCCTTATAACCCAATCCAAGATGATGCCTTTCTTCTTTTTCCCTATCAGTGATTCCCCAATCCAAAATGGCGGCCAATTACTCTTTATAGGTTACTTCCTGTTCCTGGTCAGTATGTAAGACAGTGAGATCTTGTCTAGAATGTTTCACAAATGTTCCACTCTTCTAGTTAGCTCTTTGTGTTTCTGACTAGTTTTTCTTGTGCCTTACTCCAGGTTGGTCTTCTCAGTGTTTCCTACCCTTTTGGATTTCTTCTTTGAGATTTTTGCACCGTTGGCTTTTCCTCCCTTAGAAGTAGTTCCTTTTCTTAAACTTCTACTAGTGTTGGGCACTCCCTGTTGGCAGAGTGGCTTCAAGAAGGGATTGCCCTTTCTTCAATGCCAAGGTCTCCAGGATCCGAAACTAACTACCATGCCCGGCCATCGACATTAACTGTTTATTGAACCATTTTACTGACCTTATTCTAATTTCTTCCTTCAAATCCTTCTACCATGAGGAGAGTTCCCTTCACTTCTTTGCACATCTCTACTGCCCCACCCAATTTCGACCTCTTCCTCCTGATCCACTGAAACCCATCTTTAAGGGTTTGTTTTGAGGATTATTATCTTGTTATCTTTTCGGAAAACACTGATGTGTTTACTCAGATCACTACCTTGCTTTTACAATAAAGTCTTTATCTGTGTTTTTGCAGAAACATCATCAAATATTGAGGTGATTGGAAATCTTCACAAACCATAAAAGGAAGTCCAATTGGAAGACTGGTCAGTTGGTCCATTGGTGTGAGACAAGCACATTGCAGAGCATAGAGCATCACTGGGATTTATTCTTTTGTCATCGTAGTTACATTCACAAAGAATATTCTAATGAACTCTTGGGCCATGTAAAAAAGGGTAAATCATTTGAATGCTCTGCTGGGTGCAAGAGCACTTGCAGTCACACCACACTCCCAGTCACACAGAACACACAAGGATTCTATTGGATTCTGTATGTGCAAGCCAGAGGTATTGTTATAGTGAGAGCAGCATGCACACCCAGGGTGGGCCACCCAAGATCTAACCATGTTCTGAGGACAGTGGTGATGAGGCCCTTATCCCTCTCCCTAGGGGTGAGCACCTAGAGACCCACATGGTGTGTTACTAAGCTATGTGAGTGCTCTTAGCATATATATATATATGTAAAACAAAACAAATATATATATATATATATATATATATATATATATATATATATATATATACTGTTTAGCTACCTGTACATATATATATATATATATATATATATACCTATTTATCTACATTGTAAAGTCAACAGAAGTGATTTTGTGAATGGGAATTGGGACTGCTATACTCAGCAAAGTAGTTATTTTCATCACCTTCATCATAGATAGGTTCAAGAGCCGGACGTTATATTCCAAAAATCCCAATTTTCCATTGAAGTTCTTGAATATTCTTATAAAGTACCTAAAAACAGGCTTTTTGACCAACAAATGCTGCTCAGAACTGGTTTGTCTGCCATTGGTCAGGTGGGACTATGCGTTTGCCCGTGCTTATAAACTCTACTAGAGAAACAGGCATTTGAGGTAAGCAGTTTTAGAGTGTCAGTGGTGTTGAGAGGGTTCCATATAAAGCAGCTGCTTTTCATCTACAACTTAGAAACTATCCATTATCCCCTACTTCCTTGTTTGCATAATTTATGTAGTACTCTATGCCTGAAAGGGTATTTCTTTGATTTATACTAGGTACTCCTTTGTGTTTGGATCAAGGTATGTCTCTTAGACAATCTCTAATTACAGGAGAGTACATGTGTCAGGAACTGCTTTTATTCACTGCAGGTTGTCTTGGATAGTATTTTACCAATTCAAAGCTGTAATACTGTCCCTGGAGTAGTTTACTGGAGTAGTAAAAGGCTTTTGTTTTATATCAGCCTGGCATGGATGTCACCAGCTCATCATATGCTTAAAGACTTTGCTGCAAAAATGTCGAAGGACTTTGGCCCGTATTTATACTCCGTTTGCGCCGAATTTGCGTCGTTTTTTTCGACGCAAATTCGGCGCAAAACGAACGCCATATTTATACTTTGGCGTTAGACGCGTCTAGCGCCAAAGTATGGGCAAAGAGCGTCATTTTTTAGCGTGAACGCCTTCCTCGCGTTAATGAGATGCAAGGAAGGCGTTCCCGTCTAAAAAAATGACGGTGACGCAAATGCGTCGTATTTATACTCCCGGGCAAAAATCACGCCCGGGAGGTGGCGGGTCAAAAAACCCCGCATTTGCGCCACTTTTTAACGCCTGGGTCAGGGTAGGCGTTAAGGGGCCTGTGGGCTCAAAATGAGCCCACAGGTGCCCTCCCCTGCCCCCAGGGACCCCCCCTGCCACCCCTGCCCACCCCAGGAGGACACCCAAGGATGGAGGGACCCACCCCAGGGACATTCAGGTAAGTTCACGTAAGTATAATTTTTTATATTTTTCAATTTTTTTGGGGTGGCATAGGGGGGCCTTATTTGTGCCCCCCTACATGCCACTATGCCCAATGACCATGCCCAGGGGACAGAAGTCCCCTGGGCATGGCCATTGGGCAAGGGGGCATGACTCCTGTCTTTACTAAGACAGGAGTCATTTAAATGGCTTCTGGGCGTCGAAAAAATGGCGCAAATCGGGTTAAGACGATTTTTTAGCGTCAACCCGACTTGCGCCATTTTAAGACGCCCTAGCGCCATTTTCCCCCTACGCCGGCGCTGCCTGGTCTACGTGGTTTTTTTCCACGCACACCAGGCAGCGCCGGTCTGCTTGCGCCGGCTAACGCCATTCCATAAATACGGCGCCCGCATGGCGCTTCGGAATGGCGTTAGACGGCGCTAAATTTTTTGACGCTAAACTGCGTTAGCGCAGTTTAGCGTCAAAAAGTATAAATATGGGCCTTTGTGCCTTTTATAGCTTGGCATGTGTGGAATTATGCTAATCCCAGGCTTAAACACTTTGCTAGAGAAACATACATTTAGGCTGCATAGTGATAATAGTCATGTGGCTGTGTTAACAGTAAGAACTTAAAACAGGATGAAGGATAAACAAAACATCCCCCTTTCCTCCCCCTCCTGGGGGCACATTTATCCATTAATACAGCAACATTGAGAGAAAACATTAGTGTTGAAATCCCTACAGGGCCCTGTTCACTGTATAACGGCTGGTGCGTCAAGAAGCCTCAGGAGTACGAGATATCTGGAGCATGTCAATTTCCTAAATTCCATAGAAAGGAGGATCGGAAATGGGCCCCATAACTCTCTGAAAGAGTCCGCTTGGCTCGTCAATGTCAAAGTGATCTTTTCCATGCCTAACATGTACCACAGGCAGTGTATCGATCCCAGGTGCGTGTATCAGTATCAGTGCCTCAATTAGTGAGTATGTTTTGAGTGGCCGCACCCAATGCCAACCCTCTTAGACGCCCACTGTGGGACTTCAGAGGTTAAGTAATGACATTAGGGAGGCCCAACAATATCTATGCCGGGAAGCGGAGGAGCTGGGTATCCAAATGTGAGCACTGCACCCTAGTAGTGCATGAACTTCGGACACTCCCAAAGAAGATGTGTCAGGGTACCTAAGGGACCACAGCCCCTCCAACATTTGGGGCTGCATGAAGGGTCTCCTTTGTGAATGCGTGCAGGTGTAAAATACCAATAGGTGATTACTTTAGTTGCAGATTCCAATCTTGCCATATTTTTTGTTGGGTGACGTGCCCTGTAGCATATGTCCTCCCATTCCATATGTGTGAGAGGTCTGCTGATTTCAGCTTCCCATTGTCAATGGCCTAGAGAGTTCTGTGTATCAGGGTCCTTTTGTAAGAAATTATACAGGTCGGTGATTAATTTTTTTATCCGAGGCCTTCTACAGCAAATTCTGTGAGGGGTCTCTGTGCCTGATTTCATACCCCAAGATGCATGACCAAATTACATATTTGCAAGTAGTGCATCCAGTCTGTCTTGGGGAGTGCATGCTCAGATTTCAGAGAGTCAAAATGTATCATGCCCTCAACGTCAAATAGATGGCCAACAGAGCAACACTCCAGTTGCAGCCACTTGCTATAGGCCAAGGTAGCCATACTGGGGGTAAAGGACAAATTGGCAACAATTGGTGTCAACGGCGAAGGAAATGTAATAAAGTGTTTCCATGTTGCCACTGGGTGCCAAGTTCTCATTATGGAGTGTGTGATTTGAGAAGAATATAAATCCCAGAGACATTGTGGAGGGGATAAGAATGGGATCTTCCACAGGGATGTGCCTGCAAGCACCCTATCCATAAACAGCCACCTCTTTGCTGGCTTGGTCTTGAAAACAGTGCAGCAGGTCAGGTACCCCCCTGTGCTGGCGATTGATAGCATAGAGTGTGGATCAGGCAAGGTTGCCTACCCACCCAAATGAAGTGGTAAAGGTCCTTCTGCAAAGATTGAAGCGTTCCTGGGAGAGGCTTGACTGGTAGGGTTTGAAAGAAGTATAAGATTTGTGGGAGGATCATTTTAAGGGCAGCAAGGCAGCCTAGCCATGAAATCTGGTGTGATTGCCATCGAGCCAGGACTCTTTGTACTTGTTGTACCAATAAGCGGTAATTAATAAGGGTTGTGTCCAGGATGGTCGAAGCAAACTGGAGCCCTAGATAAGGGCTACTCAGTCTATGCCAGTGCTTTTCCAGATATTGCTGATCTGCAAGGGGGACAGAGATAGTAAAAGCTTGGGATTTCTGAATATTCATGCGGAAGCCGGAGATCTTCCTGAACTCCTCTATCGCCTGCAGAAGAGCTGAAGGGCCCCCCTAGGATTATCTAAAGACACTAAAATGTAATTTCCATCTAAAGCCAGAGTTTGCATTTCTCCTCTGAATGTCACACTTGTTATGTTTGGATTTTAACTTACTCTTTGTGCAAACGGCTCCATATAAAGAGCGAATAAGAGGGGTGACAATGGGCACCCCTGTCTGGTGCCTCTGCGTATGGGGAATGGTTGGGTGGAATATCTGTTTACCCGCACTATTGCCCACGGTCTGCCATATGTACTATGGATCCACGTGAGAAACCGTGGGCCGAAACCAAAGTGGGTTAGTGTTGCAGTCAGGTAAGACCAATGCACTCTGTTGAAGGCCTTTTCGCCATCCAGGGTTAAAAGCATAGCGTCCCTACGGGCTCGGCTCGCCTTATCTATTAAATGGGAAATGCATTTCGTGTTGTCCCCTCATTGGTGATGCATCACAAATCCATTCTGGTCTGGGTCAATCAGAACTGGTAGAAACGGGTTCAAGCGGGTGGCTAGAATATCGATTAGCAGCTTAATGTCCATATTAAGAGGGGATATTGGTCAGTAGGACCCGCATAACTGAGGATCCTTTCCGGCTTTAGGGAGAACCACAATAGACGCCTCCAGAATTGAGGGCAGAATGGAATCTGGGGCTATTATGGCATTGATTAGGCGTGTCAAAATGGGTGCAATTGGAAACAAAAAGTTTTATAAAATACAGAAGGGAACACATCTGGCCCTGCAACTTATGGCGCTTGGTTTTTGCTATTGCTGCAATAACTTCTTCCATTTTAATTTGGCCCTCCAGCTGTGCTGCCTGATCTGGTGTTAGCCAAGCAGTGGGGGCTACCCTGAGATAAGTCCCGAAACCATCTCCCACTGCGCTATCAGCGGCATATATGTTTCATAGAATTGACGGAAGGCTGAAGTTATAGTACCGCCACCTCCAATCATGTGTCCCACGGGCGAGCGGAGAGACTCCAACCCCGTGTACTGTCGCTGGGTGTGGAGGTGATTAGCCAGCACCCGGCCCGTATCATTGCTGCCCACGTAGAAGGAATGGTGTATCTGGAGGAGGGCATATTCCGCTCTCTCTTGTTTCAGGTCTGCAATTGTTTTCAAGCCGCCTCCAACATCCTCCAGATCCTCGGCACCTCGGTGCGCTTATGGATCCGTTGACCAGTTTGGTCAGCGTGTCCCTTTTTTCTTTCCTAATCTTGTTATCGTGTTATCCGTGGCTGTAATTGCTATGAACCCTAATGACTGCCTTAGGAGCCTCCCACAGAAGGGAAATAAGCAGCCCCGAACATCGGATGCCAAATATCTGTAAATAGCTTGTTCTATTTGTTTAATAACTGCCAGGCACTGCAGAAGAGCCTTGTTCAGTCGTCATGAGCGAAACTGTCTTTTGGAGAATAGGAAGCCCTATGGCTAAAGACGCTGCTGAGTGGTCCAACAAGCAGTGTGGTTGTATCTCGATGGCCGACAGTAAGGATTTTATACCTGCAGTTCCTAAAAAAATAGTCTAGTCTAGCATATGTTTTATGGGCATGTGTGTAGAAGGTGTAATCCCTAGGCTACGGGTAAGACTCTCACCACAGCTACCCCACCCACCAGACCCCTTTTGCTGATAACGTTCCCACTCCCCCTGTGCGTAGTGCTGATCTGTCCATCTCATTGTGGAAGACTAAGTTCACGTCTCCTCCCAGTAAAAGCAATTTATCTGGGATGGCTGTCACCTCCGACAGAGTTTGTTGGATAAATCGTTCCTGACCCTCATTTGGTGTATAAATGGACCCCACCACAAAAGTGTAATTGGCAATGTGCATCCTGTAAGCCAGAAACCTCCCCTTGACCTCCAGAACCCTATCTCCCACCTTACCCCGTAAGGAGCAGGAAAGTAATTTGGCTACCCCGGATGTCTTTTTATTGGCTAACGAGAAATGCTGGTGAGGGAAGACTCTCAATCGTAATCTATGGCAGTCCCCAACAAAGATATGGGTCTCCTGTAAAAGGCATATGCCGGCTTTCGAATGTTGTAGGTGGGAAAGGACCACCCTATATTTGACCAGCTTGTTAAGACCCTTAACGTTGAGGGTTAATATAATTAACTTATCGTGGAGATCTTTAGAGTAAGATCCTTCCGATAAAGCCCCAGGAGAGTGATAGGAAGTTCTGTCACCTGTCCTTCTTTGATCGTGCCGCTCTTAGATTGCTGGCTGTTTGCCTGCCAATGTGAATGTACTCCTCCCTCTCAAAATGAAAAATTCCCCACCCTGAAAGAACAACATAAACGTTAAGTCAACATCTCTGAGTGAACCCAGAATAGTCTCCGTGGGCAATCCTATAAATGAAGGTCTAATCCCACCTCAGTCCACCTTCTTCTTCCATTGGTTCCTCTGTCCCCCACCCCTAGTTCTTCCATAACCAGCCCTCAAATAGCCAGAAGAGCATTGTGGTCCATGGATCGTCACCCCTCTGCATCGCCCAATAGGGATTCCAACACCACTTTTTTCTAATTAGCCATGGTCTGTGGATCTGGGAGGAGCATGTGCGGCAATGTCCTCTGACCACACCGTCTCCGCTGACACAGCATCTTGAGGTCCTCCTTCATTGTCGACTGAGTCGGCTTGTGAGGGTACTACATTTGCAGGGCCTTCCAAGTTGCCTCCAATGAGTGATGCTAGTGTACAGTTCCATCCAAATGAAAGATAAGCCAAAAGGAATTGCTCCACAAGTATGTTATTCCTTTTTCTCTGAGGAACTTAGTGACTGGTCAGAATTCTTTACGTTTTGCAAGGTGATCAAGTAGAGGTCCTGGTAGAAAAGCAATGTGTGGCCCCTAAACTTCACTGGATGCAAATCCCTAGCTTTGCGCAAGATCGGTTCTTCAAGTTGGAAGTCATGAACACAAGCTTGGATGTCCGTCGGAGGGTCATTGTCTCCGCGGTGGGGGGGGACCAACTCTATGAACCCTGACGAGATTGATGCCTTCCTCAGGTGGGGTCTCCAGCAGCTGTAGGAACAGGGTTGTGACATAGGCAAGTATGTCTGATTCCTCTTCACCAGTAGGGGCCCTCTGATCCTGAAATTGTTCCGGTGGGATCTGCTTTACAAATCCTCTGCATGCGCCTGGAGGTAAATTTGTTGCTCTCTTAGGTGGATGAACTCTTGCTGGAGCAGCTCTATGTCCCCATCTTGCGCTATCTCTCTATCCTCCATGTAGGAGACCCCTTCATCCAGCTCTGATACCTTGCATTGCACCCCTCATAGATCCTGGGAGAGGGCTTGTTTCACCACCTGCAGGTCCTCCTTAAGAGATGAGAAAAGGGCCTCCAGAAACAAGTGTGTTACCTGTTCCTCTCATCCTTTGCCCCCTGCAGTGCGATCATGCTCAAGAGGGGAGGACTCTCCCTGGGTTTGGTCTCCCTGGGTTTGGAGAGCATCTCCCTCAGGGTGCATTCCTTTTTAGCAGGGGCTGCAGTCATGCTGATCTGGGTGCTAGGCAGTCTCCAGTCACCGTTGCTATGGATCCGGGTGGGAAGGGCCCCAGCGTCGTCCATGCTCTATGTTGGGGGGGTATTTCACATGCTCTTGTGCTGTCTCACTCACCCCCCTCTAATCTTCCCAGCAGGTGCCGAGTAGCAGGGGGCCCATAAGGCAGATCGCTCTCCTGTATGTCCCGCCAAGCCCGCTGTTTTCAGGTAGAGGGCCCCACCCCAGATAGAGACCCATGTGAGATGGTGTCCTGAGAGCAATGTCCTGGAACTCCAAAATAGGCAGGCCCCTCCAATCGTGGCCAAACTAGTGACCCGCTGTGGGCCCTCACTCCCTTGTAGTCTCCAAACTCTAGGCTGTTGCGTTCTTCTCACCTCTTCACCCGAAAGCGGTGTCCGGGGAGCAATGCTCTCCTTTTTCATCTGCTGCAGGAGGAGGGGAGACTATGGCGTCAGCACCCCACCTTCTCGATGTCGGGCGAGCAACAGCGGCTGAGGAGTTCGCTTTATTCAGTGGGGTCCCACCGAAGCACTTTTGCCACTTTGTTGGGCATTAAGAAGGGTTCTCGGGGTCTGCATTGCCAGATTCTCCCCAGGACCACATTGAAATAGGTGGCGGACACGGAGGGACCAAACCATGCATCCCATCCATCCACCTTCTTGAATCCAAACCCCAGGTGAGGAGTTTTAAAGTGTTGGTGGTGTTGTAGGGTATTCCATATGAAGTAGCTGTTCTCCCTTTTAAAAAAATATTTTTAAAAAGTTCATGTGCCTCAGCTCCTTCCTGAAAAGTTATGGGGTGATCTGTCAAGCGAAGGCCAAGAAAAGGGGGGGTGGTCCCAAAACAAAGATTTCTGATGTTAATTCCCATCCGGAAACTTCTTTTGCATATACACAGAAAATTGTCTGATCGGAATTACACCAAATTTGCGAAAATGTTAGAACTTTACCCAGAAAGCTTGCTTTTAGTGATTTGGTGTAAATCTGATCAGCAAGTTGTGAATTTAAAGAGGTGCTGGGGGTGGTTGTGAAGGAGGTAAAAACGGCATATATGGACTGTTGGTGCAAATATATGCACTGACTGTGCACTTTAAATGGGACTAGTCAATCCTGATTATCTTTGAAATTCATTTTCAGGATGCTGGGACCATGTATCTGAGTCAGTAGTGGCTGCCACAACCTGAACAATATGTTATGGTAGTCATAACAGAACTCAGGTACATGGTCCCTACATTCAGAAAATTAATTTTAAAAATATATTATCAGCCAGGGTGATCACAGTGACCCTCAATAGGTATGTGAAGAGAGAGGGTTCCCAAAGGCACCCCACTTGATTGGGTGGCCAATGGATCTCACAATGTCAAGAAAGGTCCGAATCCACCAGGTCTAGCTTTTACAGTTTCTTGGGAACCCAGTAGGATCAGTCAAAGGTCCAGTATTTGTATTGTGAGATCAATGGGGATATTGTGCTCGGTGTGATATAAGAAATACATAAAATGTACCATAAACAAAGTGTTGATTAAGCGGTAACAAGGAAACCTGGGAGTACTAGAGTAGGGCCTGGGAATGAAAAGTAAGGCTCAGAGCCACAGGTCTCTGTGGTGGAGCGGAAGCGGCTGGCATAAGCCCTGCTCTTCTCAGGGGGCCTGCCCTCCCCGGTCCTTACCCATGAATCCCTTACAGTGTGGTCTTGGAGTATTCATTGCAGTATTCATCGCAGGGAGTAGACATACAACATACAGCATGTACAGCATATTGACATATAACATATAGCATGCCGCTAACACGTGGTACATATGGCACAAAAAAGGGATTGAAGGCAGTTTCTAAAATAAAGGCGGTCCAGAATGTGAATCAGCCTCCGGGGGTAACAGCTAGCAGCCAAGAAGGAGAGAATATACTACAGACATTGCAACAAGAGGATGTTCAGAGAGACAATGAAGAAAGACCTGCTGTAACCCCATTGGGGGCATCAATTAAAGAATTTGTGGGGAAGTATTTTAAAAAGATCCCCAGTGTGTCGCAGGTGCCGCAGGTGTCAAAGGGGAAAAATATGTTTGATTCTAATCAGAGTGAAACTGAGCATGCCATAAGGAATGACTCTCAGACAGACTCGCTGCAGATAGAGGATTTATTTCTGTGAGGGGCGGAAGAGATTATTGGGGGGAGGCTCTCGTTGGAACCTAGGCAGTCCTCATCACCATGCCCAAGTAAGGGATAGTGCTACGCTAGAGGAAAAATACTCATTTTGTTCTGTATTAGAGAAAAAGGAAGAGAAGGAGAGTTTTGGAGGGGGCATCAGAGATCAAAGTAAAATGGATACACTTTTGCCTTCTTCTCCCTTGGTTAGGCAGTCTGCCCTTGCTTTAGATACTACTGCCGTACCTACTGAATCCTTACTAGATGTAATGTTTCTCATGCAGAAAACCTTACAGGCTATCCTAGAGCTACTGACGGCAAACAATGGATTGAGTAAAGTACATAAAAATCAACTACAAGGGATAACAGAGGAATTGAAACAAATTAACAACTGCATGCCGGTACTGGTACGACCTGCGCCGGAGAAAAGTGATCAAGAGACAGGTACCCCAAATGAAAGCAGAGGAGGAGACTTAGGAGATATAATAAAGTTAACAGAGTGTCCGCCAGTATATGTTTCTAAACAACCAATGCTAGTGATAAAAAGGATTCGAGGATGGGGAATGAGAGGATATAGACCCTACATACCTTATCATAATCCCCAAAGAAACAAGCAAAGTAAGTAAAGAAACATAGGGTGCAAAGGGCCCATAGAGAGAGAGGGGAAGGAAGTTAGGGATAAGAAATTAAGAATAATCCAAGGAAAAGGGCGGGAAGTGGTTGCCCCAATTAGGGGAAGCAAGCCGCAAAAGGCCCCTAGTGTACCATATATACAAGACATTCAGCTAGTAAAAGAGAAGAAGTATTACAAAAGAGTGATAATGAAAGCAGGAAGAGAAAGTAGGGAAAAAAGGAAGAAAATGCCATTAGAAGACCCGAAAAATGGGGGGAAAGTGGAGAAGTAGATAATTCAATTTGCCAGGAGAAGGATAGGACTTTATCACCACAGAAGGGCCCTGGAATTAAGAGGAAGATGTACAGTCCAAAAGGAAGGAAGACTAGATGGACATATTTGGAACCCTGCGGAAGGGAGATTGGGAGAAAACAGCAGAGAAAGCTAAAGCCCCAGAACTGCACGCGCCTTCTAGAAGTTATCGCCTTGTGCCCAAGTTTATGCGAGATTGGGTCAGAGGACATAAAGCAAATAGGGTTGACCTTAAACTCGGAAGAGGCGGAAGTGACAAAGGCTCTCTTTCACTCTGAATGTGTCAGACAATTGGTATTGCGAGCAGAGACGGAGTTAATGAAGGAGGGTATAAGATTGGTTTAATTAAGCGAACCAGAGCTTGAGGAAAGAAATAGTAGAGCCCTTAAGTGCCACGCAGGTCTGCTTCCCAACCAAGTGCAGTACAACTTGGTAGGTTGTAAAAATCAAAGAACGTGTGTGGATGGTAATAAGGGCAGATTAAGTGTAACTATTGACACCGCTTTGAGGCCCTTGTAAACCTCCTCGATAATCACAGCAGGTGGGAGCTGAGTGATGTGGACTAGGAATCAAGCGCTTTGCACAGCCATTTGATTTTTTCCTGGAACTTAGGAGGTTATAAAAAACACTTAAAACAAGATCTATTTAAAGGAAGGCTGGAAAAGTGTGATATAATATGTTTCCAGGATACTTGGTTATGCGAAGAACCTGACCCAGTAGATGGTTTCATGAGGCTATTTAAGGGTGCAACTCAGCAAGGTTCAGGCTGTCCCTCGGGGGGCCTAATAACTCTGACTTCATCAAGAATAGTGAATGGACTCACAGAGGTAAACATTAAATGTCGCTGGTTACTGGCGGGACAAGTAGACCTCTACAATAATATTGGAGGGTCCAGACAGCTCATGATAATTAATGTATATCTACAACCAGGGATGACACATGATTATGATATCCAGCAGGGATTGTTTGAGGAAGATTTGGAAGTGATATGTACAGATAAAGCGGAACACTTGATCCTAATGTTGGGAGATTTTAACCATAAACTTGACCCCAATAGTAGCGATAAATTGTATAAGGAGCTGCTAGCAGCCCCACAAATACTGCATAATATTTTCCAACTGCAGAATGTACCGCCCAGGACTTGTCTCTAGTAAGAACACTAGGATCCCTAGGTCTGTTCTGCATAAATGGACGTATGAAGACAGATCGCCCAGCAAAGCAAACCTTTCGAATAAGCAATCAGGAGTGCCCTATTGACTATGCCTTCATAAATACTAGGCATTTTGGAGAAGTACTAGACTTCGAAACTGAGCACCTATAGGGCAGCAATCACTGGCCTTTTCAGCTAACAATCGGGCCAGTAAACAATGCCCAAAGAGAAAGAGAAAAAGTATTGACATTGCAGGTAGAATATCCACGTAGGATAACTACCCAAATACACAAAGTAGTCTAAAAGTGCTTAATGAATTGACAGTAAATTATAGAGATATCAGTATGGAGGAACACCTAAATGATACTTTTAAGGGATACAATAGGGGAATCGAGTTAAAAGTTGATTGTTTAAAAGTAAAGCTAAAAACAATGCAGGAGAAAAAGGCGAAGGGAGAAGTATACAGGGCTTGCAAAAATACATGGTATAACCAGGAGTGTAGGAGCTAGAAGAGGAAGGTGTGGAAATTAGAAAACAAATTTAAGAAGAGACGCACTACAGAAGTAGAACAGAAGCTCCGTCTAGCAAAACAAGGTTATAAAACAATCTTAAGGCAGAGGAAAAGGGAAAATACAAATAGGAATTGGGAGGTAATGGTAGATGTGATAAGAACTCAAAATATTTGGGGATTCTGGCAGTTGATAACGGAGGGAAAAGCTACAGGAACTATGTGGTGTTTGGTTGGTGAAGATGACTGGAATAAACACTTGTGCAATGTATAAAGAGGAATGGACGTTGAGGGAGAATGTGGAGTGAGTAGAAAGATAGGTAGGGGTGTAAGATCAGCTTTTTCCATGCAAAAGATAAAAGAAACAATTGCAGCGCTTAAACTAACTAAAGCTGCGGGCCCACAGAATCTTCCAGCAATGATAATAAAAAATAATATCGACTGGTGGGACAAATTCTTTTATGCTATGTTTCAAAAAAATGTTCATTGCGGTTGTTTCCCTGAGAATTGGAAGGGTGCCATTATTGGGCCGATCTATAAAAAGTATGACCCAACACAACCAAAAAACTAACGCCTAATTAGTTTATTAGATTTAGGCGAAAAAGGTTTCACAAGGTTATTGCTGAGGTAAATCAAATCCTCGGCAAAGAGATAAACGATTTGATACTGGTAGAGCAAGGCGGGTTCAAGGAAGGTCATTCGGCAATAGACCATTGCTTCAGTCTTTGGTCATTAGCAAAAAAGTCAATTGAAATGCGAGGAAATCTATTCTGCTGTTTTGTCGATTTTCGTGCCGCGTTTGATGTAGTGGATAGAAAACTGCTATGGGATATGTTAAAACGGTTGGGGGTCGATTCTGACCTATTATTTCTTCTTCGGGGTCTGCATTCACATAACTGGGCCTAAGTAATTTTAGATACGAGTGGTTCACTCTCAAAGAAGATCCCTATAAGGAATGGCTTGCACCAAGGTTGTGTCCTAGCCCCATTATTATTTGCTATATTTTTATCAGACTTACCATGCTTGCTAAAGGAGGCTAATGGCCTATCCCCAAAAATGGACAGAGTTCATATCTCCTGTTTCCTATATGCGGATGACCTGGTGATAGTTGAAATGATGGAGCTAGGACTTAAAAGAAAATTAGATGTGTTTAACTCTTACTGTCAAAGGAAAAAAATTGTGGTAAACATGGAGCTCTGAAGAATATAGCTTTAACATCGGTGTGGGGGTTAAAACAATTTAGCAGTAAATAAGGGGGGGCGTCTCTCCATCCTGTGGTGTCTGCTTTTAATGCTATGGTATGCCCTCAATTCCAATATGGAATAGAAGTCCTAACACTCTCTGGTGAGCAGAGCTGGGAGGCAGAAGAAAGTAAATGCTTAAAACGCATGCTATCACTGCCCCTCTCAAGTATGATACAAACTATAAGGGCAAATGTCAAATGACGGCATGGACCTACCAGGAAATGCAGGCCGCATTGAAATTTTGGTGGAGCCTGAGAGAAGAGGGAATTTCTAAGGTTGCAAGACTGTGTAAAACAGAAATAAAGAAAAGTGAGTTATACCGGGCATTACAAGTGAGAGGGCGGTTAGAAAAAATGTGTGTCCTTTTAGGCTTACCTGGAAACCAGTGGTGCGGAGAACAAATTCCTAAGCAGGCGCTGCGTACAATGGTAAAAGAAAGGGCAAGAGAAGCAGATTTAGAGTACCTGGACAGAAAATTCTCCACCCAGTTTATGGTAGGTGGGTGGAGGAATGTCGAAAATTTCTCTTATATAGAGGCCCTACCCAATCCAAGACTAAGAGATGCAGTGTTACAATTTAGAGTTGGGCTAAACCTCGGCTATATGGTCCCAAAAGCAAAAACCATACTTAAGGATGACCAGGGTTTATGTACATGTGGCCAACAACAAAAATGCAGTGCCCAACATATTTTATTGGACTGTTTTTGGTTTTTAGAAGTGTGCAAGAAGTTTTTAAAACCATTTTTTAAAGAACATAATATCACCAATTGCGATCAAGCGCTTAAGCTACTAGTACACATGGGATTTTTTAATGTAACGTGTGCGCTAAGCTGATTTTCAATTGAAATACGAGGGGTTTTAGTGGGGTTTACAGGGCCGCCGTAAAATATAGTATGTGAAGCTTTGAACAGGAGATGGTATTTTTTTTTTTTAGATGAATGAAGAGTTTATAAATTGATTGGTTCTAAGTTATATTGAATGATTGTAATACAGGCTATTGGTCTTGTATAATGTGTTGTGCCATATGTAAATCATAAGAACTATGGTTTTATTAGAAACATAATCGGGTTAAGCCGGTATGCACAATGTACTCTGTAAAATCAGCAGGGAAATGAAATTAGTATGCAGGGTTATGAAAATGTATTGATCCATGTTAGGAGGGCATTGTAAATATGAAATGTTATGAATTAAGAACATTGTGTGGGGATACATTATATAACAGATTAACTCTATGAATTATTGTATAGTTACCCATATTTTATACTTTTAAGGTTTTAAGCCAAATAAAGAATTTATGTAACGTAACCATAAACAAAGTATTCAATACTACTCTTACTCTCAATCATATAAATGTCAGTTAGTTCCATTAGCAATTACAACTAACTTCATTCTTAACAGATGGGATTACAATTTCCTTGATTTTCTACTCAAAACTATTCTTTCGGGATGCAAAAATATCAATGTCTTGTACCATGCATGGTTAGCCTGGGTCTGCTAAATCAGAACTGAGATATTATCATGCATAATGATAATTTCAGTGCTACCACCGCTAGATTATTGTGGAATAAACTCAATCTTTACCTAGAAAAAGGCAATCCTCCCTAAATAATTATCTACTTAGACACTGTATGTTGTCTCATTATTTACAATAAACCTCCCTACTTTGCCTATACATCTAAATGTGTATCTTTCTTCAACTAGTCTTTCTACCTCCCTTTCTTCTCTCATCCTTCTAGGTTTCTTTTTACTTTCTCTCGCTCTCATTTTTTCTTCATGGTTTGTCAAACCGTCAAACACAACACCATCCTGAATAGGTACAATAGTAATATGATTGTTATGCTGATGTATCTTATACTGTGTATGTGTGTGCATCAGACCATTTACTGTTGTCTTTTTTTCTTCAGACCGTTAAAAAAATGTACTGAAATAAAAATGCAAGAGAAGGTAAGTTTTTTTAGTAAAGTATTTTACATTTTTAAAGTGGCTTAAAGTGGCTTAAAATTGTTATGGAGGGAGACCTTTGCCTAAGTACAGCATCCCCTTTCAACATATGTTTACTCATTTTCTCAGATGCTTAACAGCTCCATAATTTTAAAATAGTAACATTTTGGTAGACAATTATATATTTACATTCTGTGAAAAAACATGAGTTAAGGTTATAGTTAGATATGCTAGTAAGTTTTTAGCTTACCTTAAGAAAGAAAAACCCGGGAATTCACTGAAAAACAATTCCTAAAGTGATGTTACAATAAGCTCTTAAAATAAATAAAAAACTAACATTTAAAAACAAAAACCTTCTGAAATTGACAAGTTATAGTTTGCTGAGCTAACTAGAACATGTGCCCCTGCTACGTTCTCCTTATGATCTCACATGTTACATTACTCGTGACATGTTAAATGACATAATTGATGGCATCAGTGATAACATCAGAGTCGTATACAGCATAGAGGTCACATGATCATAGACTGCAAAACTGCCAGTATTGCAAAGCTTTACAAAAGGTCCATGCAGGAAAAATGCCATGGAGAGAGAACATTATATTCTGGGAAAACTGGCCATAGTGACATCATAAAAGAGATTTTTTTCCATTTTTAAAATATGATTAATTAAACGTAGCTGTAAAATCTGAATATTAAAGCACAGTTTCAGAAACCGAACCTTACTTACTAAGCCTAGCTTGTCACCAAAGTATTAGTTAATTTCCTTTGAGTGCATGCCCTGCTCTTTGACTCTGACTTTTTTTTTAGAGGGTAGGTATCTGACAATATTTAACTCCTTCATCAAAGGACCATGATGCTTAAGTAATAGAGAGGATAAATCAGTGATGAGCTGAACGAATTTATAGAAGAAATGGTACCAAGTAATTACAGATTTAGAAATCATTCACATCATCCTTTACACCACCAAGTGCACCCTGATTTTTTAAAATGTGTGTTTTATTATTTCCTTTGCTAACCCTTCTAAGCTTGTTAAGTCTTTTGTAATGGTATCATTTTATTCCAGGACCGGCCATACTTAATAAAGGATTGTAAATCCCATAGCTCGTAATGGAATATGAAATCCACTTTGGGAGGATTACCAAGAAACACGTTTATGATTCCTCGCGGTAATCTGTGCAATAGCCTTTGCATTAATTTTACTAACAAAACTATAGTGAATAAGAATATTTGACCGCTCTTCCCTCAGAGTCCCTCATTACGATTGGCCAGTATGATTACGGTATGTTTAACCACTGTTATTACACATTCCAGAATTATGAGTTCGGCAGCTGAAACTCCAATTGTTCAGTTTTTCCTGGATTAATTTCATCAGGTCACACTTGTGGAAAGGAATAATGGGCAAAATGATTTTGATTTAATGGGACAAGCATTCTTAGTGCAGTACCCACCAAAGTATGCATGTTAGCACCCGTTAGTGGGGATACACGCATAACAGGGTGATGTTTAGTCCCATACCAAACATTCAGAACCGTCCTTCAAATGATCACTGATTTGTTCTTAATATTTATCATGTAGCTTGGACTATGCCATATATATTTCTATGGCTTACATCGAGGCGCTCAGAAAACCACTGCTCAGTTCTCATCCTGTAGATATTGCCCTCACAGCAGAGGCACCGATTAGCAGTCTGTGCAGTGGTTTCCTAACCTTCAGTATGGTGTACTTCAGTGGAAACACAGCGTCGTTCACCCACTGCTTAATAAGCCCTGTCCTGCTCCCCCATCATGAAAAGTGTCCCGTCTATTATTCTTTGACAAGCTATAGCAGAAGTGATGACTGAAGGAGAAAAAATGGTTTTGCTGCAGTGGTAGACCTATGTGGGTTAAACTTAATATAATCCGACCAAATGGAATCGTATTTCGGTGCAATAAATATCGGTCCAAAAACATGGCCACTTGTCATGAAGACCTCAGTCTTGTTTTTGTAGAATTGTGAAATTTCCTTCAGTGTGATTTGGAGCCTAATAAGCTAGTTCAGCGGTTAATATGATAGTTGATGATGGTTCCGTACCGCTTTTTTGCATGGAGCATTGCCTGAAGTAATTGCTCGCGATGACTCTGATTGCTTGCATATGCTGACCGCGAGCCACGACCAGCAGCTGCGCTGGTTGCGGCCTAGCCGGAACGCCGCCTTTCTGAATGGAATGCCTCCTGCACGGCTGGTAATGTCTCTCTGTGAGGAGCCCCATTTTAGTGTTAGTCACCCTGGTTGACTGCTTAATCATCGCATGTGTGCCCCCGGCTGCTCCAGTTATGTCCTCGCAAGCCCGCCCAACCTCTAACACCCAGTCCGCTCTCTGATGATCGAAGCAAGACACAAACCATTAGCTATGGCTCGAGCCATCTGGAATACAGAGTTTAATCAATGGCAATCTTTCTTATGTAATGCAGGGGCCACCTTCGAGGCAGTGTTGTCACTCTTCAGTCCCCGAGCTTCAAATTAATATGTGTTTTACAAAAGCACGTATACCCCGGGTTTACTTTTGTGAAATGCTCATTATAAGGTAGGATGTGGCAACTGCTAGAGGGGTCTGCAAATGTTTACTGCTTCTATTCTCAACGAGATAGTTCTAATGCTGGAAAACAAGACAGGAACTCCACAGTAAACATTATGACCTAGGCTCCTCAAACTCTTCGGACAAACCTGCTGTGTGTGTGTTTGTACTGTGCATTTCAACCATTTGTATGGTACTGTGTTTTCGGGTCCGGGCGCCGTTATTAGATCTGGGATTCCAGATGACTTGGGCCAAAGTGCTCTGTGGTTTGTTTGTTTGTTTGTTTTCTTTTCTTGTTTGTGCTTGGAATTATTTAGAAGTGAGTCGTTTTACATAGAGGCTGGCAAGGCTAGGATGAACTCATGTATTCTTCAGGATAGTGACTGATAATAAGGATACACCATTAAATATTGTGCTAGCTAGAAACAGTTATGGCTGCCTGTGGAAGTTTATGTATCTGATGCACCACACAGAGAATTGCATATCTAACATCAGCTGTGTGCAAAGGAACTTGCAATTTGCTTTGTTTTCCGGGAACCTTGGTTTTCTATTGCTTGGCTTGGAGTGTGTGTTGAATACAGAGGCATCTTTAAAGAATATCTGCCTTTAATTTAATGTAGTGTGGACACGTGCTCATGCTGAGGAGTAGGGTAGATATAAACCTTTTTGGGAGGGCAGATAATATGAATATCATCCCCAAAAATTTAAACTCCAGCGGCTGAGATTGATTTGCAAGTTTCACAAGGTACAATGTGATAAGGCATCTGTGGTAAATCTCGAAATAATACAGTGTAATGGTAACAATGTTGACTCTCATTATTTTTGCTTTAATAACCTCGTTACCACCAGGATTTTGCTGGTGTTACCTGCTCTGTGAAACGAGGCCTTTCATAGATCCATCTTAGTTCTACAATATGTGGAGACACAGATACCACACTTGTAAACCATTACTGCTGTACTCTTAATGACCTACTTAGTGTTTGAAGTATGTATGTAGTACTTGTATAGCACAAACCTATCCAATATGCAGCAGCTCACAATCCCCTGCCCAAAGCAAAGATACAATCATTTATCTGTGCAGGAGTGTTATCACAAATCCTGAGTGCATAGATGGATGTAGCCCTGTTTTTATTTGTTTTATTTTACACCAGTCTGATGGTGCCCAGCTGGTGGTGTGGCCAGAGCCAACAGAGATGATACTTGTTAGCAAGGGAGGTGGGGGTGCAGGTTGTGATGGCCTTGGAAATGACTGCAAAAAATGATAAAGTGATGGGTGGAATGGTAGAATTAATCTCAGCATGGAGCAATCACGCTGGCCTCATTTTAGACCATTTTGTTTGATGCGCTACCCACTCTAGACACAAACCTGCATATCCAAATCATCTCAGACCTGCTCCAATATTAAGAGTTTAGGCCCCCAGCAGATGGTGACACAAGAAACCGCTCTCCAGTTTCTGCCTGCTTAGGCCTCATTAGTGAGGTTTCAGGCTAACTGGGCCTCATCGATAGGATGCAGCTTAAGACCTGTGGCTCAGTAAGCAAGGAACCCTCATTTTGTAAGTTTAATTTTGAATACGATCAGGGACAGAGTCATACTTACTCAAACAGACACCATATTTCAGAAGTTACATGTTTAATTTCTTTCTATAATACTTCTAGTTTGTCCTCATCTCCTGTTTTAGGATCGCGCTTCTGTACGCAACATAAATACTTTTTTTCCTATCACAATGCAATCCTGCAAAAACATCAGAAACTCGGAAGAACTTTTATTTTGCAACAATATTTGTATATGTTATTTGTTTATAATGTCTTAGGTACTTCATTCCGGTTGCAGGTTGGATGACATAATGTACAAAAGCTGCGCCACAAAAAAAGTTGCCTGACACAACCTTGCTGTACAATAGATTGACCTACGAGTTTTCACTCATTGGGATCAAAGTACATTAGGTAATTTGTGTCAGAAAGTAGTTGTAAAGGGGGAGACAGACACCACCTACTGACTGCACTTTCGTATCCAATAATTTGTAAACATTTATCTCCTGCGTCAGATAACTAGTAGCTTAAACCATTTCGAAGCCTCTCCCTAGCTAGCTAGAGCCAGCTCTATCATAACCATAGCGATGCAATGCAGTTTTCGTCCTTAATTCCTTCTTACTGTAAAGCTAATTTTCACCAACCTTCCATTCCCCTTCCTGTCTCAGCTTTGCACTTCTGTGTTCCGTTTGGATTACATGTTGCTTGTAAAGCAATAAAGATCCTTCGGGCCATAGAAGTAATATATACAAACTAAAAAAATAAACACAATTCCAATTGTGACTCGCAGGGCCCTGAAGCGGCCACGAGGAACTAAATATTGGGGCAATACATAACTACATAAAGGAGAAAATAAATACAAACCAACAGTGATATTACTCTACAAACTGAACCAAGGGCATATACAAATAAGAACTGGCGCACTCCAGACAGATGAATTAGAAAGATAGAAAAAGTAGAATTAGAAAAATTAGAAAGACTGAAATTTGGGTGCCCATTAGAGACCCTTGACCAAATGGAAACTGTTCCAATGCCTGCCCCCCTGTATGCAAACAACATTCTATTATGACAATTTTTCATGCCACCCTCTTCATTATTAAGATGGTGCCGTTTTGCAAAATGGAGTACATATCTAGTAATTAAGTTGCCAGAGATTTTTTTTTTACTATTTCCAACTCCTGAAACCTCTGATAATGGCTAACGGGACTGCATTTCCGGGCTAAGAACAGAGATTTATCTAATGTTAGTTTGGTGCCCAAAAAAGGTTGTGGCACTGATCGGTGGGGGAACGGGGGTATATTTCATTAATGATTTCGCTTGATTACTAAGTAAAAAAAAAAAAGAATATGATAAAAAGTTGCAGGTAGCGGTATTGCCAACTTAACATGTTCCACTGTATTAACTGACTGTAACCATAGGCAGGACTTTTCTGTCCCAGCATCACTTGCAAAAAGTGATTTAAGTATTCAGAAAGGTGTGCTCTTCGATATTTATATATTTCAGGACACAGTAGTACACCGCCTCTACAGCAAAACATCACTCTGTATTATCGTCAAACATATTTGAGTGAAAGGGCAAACAGGATTTTGAAAGAGATGATTGCTTCCTTTGTAGGGGATAAGGATACCCACTGGGACGAGAACATATATGAATTCTGATTTGCAATCATTTCCACTATTTATGAGGTCACTGGACTTACTCCTGCTGAGCTCAATTTAGCAAGAGCTTTGGTTGGCTCACTGGAGAGAATATTACAATCACATTGACTTGGTGATGTCCAAAAGTGCTGCAGGTAGCCAGACTCAATCGCCTTTTCAAGATGCCGCGACGTACTCACTCATCAGCGAACGCCCAAATGCACAAAGTTTGCGCAGACAGATGAAAATAGGAATAGCACCATGAGAAACCCTTTGTGAATATCACAAGCTGAAATGGTAAAGCACCTTCCTTCCCACTGAGAACACATATGTCTGGAATATTTTAGAAGTGGAAGTGAGCAAGGTGTGATCAAACTGTTCAAATGCTTAACCCAATGTAACTTCGAGAAATATTGTTTTAAAGATTTCAGTACATTGCTACTTGAGAGACCCTTCCTCAGATTCTTGATCAGGAGTTGCTGTTACCTGACATTTTGGTCATTCTTTTGTGAAATTACAGCATCAGAATTAAGGATTAAGGGCCTGATTTAGAGTTTGGCCGGCATATTACGATGTCCATTGGATATAATGGAATCAAAATAAGACGGGATGTCTTTGACATTTGTGACAGAGTAGCCCCAAACGCCTAACTCCAAATTAGCCCTAAGACATGCTGGGACATTTAGAAGAGAAATCCTCAAAACAAACTACGTGTGATAGTGCATCCATGTGCTAAATGGCAGCATGGCCAAGAATGTCATTATTCCCTCCCCCCCATGATCAAAGGTAACTATATCACAAACAGGAGTGGCTAAGAACCATTCAACAGCCTGCCAAAGGCAAAGCCCTCATTACAGAAGTTAAACACCACATAAAATGCTGACACCTGACGAACCATGCATCAGTTTCATAAGGGTCCTCTGACTCCACTCTCTAAGAAAAAGGGCCACTATGCAAATTACTAAACTGAACTCATGATTGGGGCTAATTCCAGCATTTTTTTTTACAATAAGAAATAATGGGGGTCATTCTGAGCCTGGCGGTAATGGACCACCAGGGCCAACGACCGCGGAAGCACCGCAAACAGGCTGGCGGTGCTTCCATGGGCATTCTGACCGCGGCGGTACAGCCACGGTCAGAAACGGGAAACCGGCGGTGTCCCTCCGGTTTCCCGCTGCCCCTGGGAATCCTCCACGGCGGCACTGCAAGCAGCGCCGCCATGGGGATTCCGACCCCCTTCCCGCCAGACTGGTTCTGGCGGTTTCCACCGCCATAACCTGGCTGGCAGGAACGGGTGTCGTGGGGCTCCCTAACAGGGCCCCACATAGATTTTCAGTGTCTGCGTGGCAGACAATGAAAATCGCGACGGGTGCAACTGCACCCGTCGCACCCCTTCCACTCCGCCGGCTCCATTCGGAGCCGGCATCCTCGTGGAAGGGGGTTTCCCACTGGGCGGGCGGGCGGCCTTCTGGCGGTCGCCCACCAGCCCAGCGGGAAACTCAGAATGACCGCCGCGGTCTTTCGACCGCGGTACGGTCTTCTGGCGGTTCCCGCCAGGCCGGCGGCATCCGCCGCCGGTGGGGGTCAGAATGACCCCCAATATCTCTCCTTCAAGTGATTATTGTTTTGTTCTTAAAATCTAAAATGTGTTCTATCTATCTATCTATCTATCTATCTATCTATCTATCTATCTATCTATCTATCTATCTATCTATATTTATATGAAAATATATATATATATATATATATACATATATATATATATATATATATATATATATATATATATATATATATATATATATATATAAACATATAAATGTATATTTATATACACAAATACAAAGGCGGTCATGAGGTGGCACACCGAACTGCTGGTGTGAGCTGTGAAATTGAACCCAAGAGATACTGTGTTCATTAAGAAAGTCCTCAACACTTTAAAAAGTACAGTGGTAGTTCATGTTGAAGATATCCTTGGTTTCCGCTTCTATCTATCTATCTATCTATCTATCTATCTATCTATCTATCTATCTATCTATCTATCTATCTATCTATCTTCACTTAAAAAACAAAGGTTACAGATAAGTTATAAACAAAGGTTACAGGGTGTAAAGTTAGGCTCAGAATGTACAAAACTATATAAATTCACCTGTTATAGTTAGTTATCTCAAGTAACTATAACTCATGCCTTAAGGTAACTATACCTCGCACCCCCGCTATGCAGTCTTTTCATCAAAAATGTTACTGCAAATATTGCATTGATATTATCAATGATGTTATCAAAGATGTCACGTGTGCCATCATTTGTGGGGTAATTAGCAGAGTATGGCGAGGGCGCAGTGGCAGTTGGCCACAGAGCCTGCGATTAAGTCCTATACGGCCTTTAGCCTTGTGCAGAAGAGGTTGGCCAGGGCCTTCAGCCATCCCCTAAAACCATCCATAGCCTTTGGCCATGGGCAGTGGGTGTTGGCTTGCGGCCAGATGCTGTGGCCAAACTCCCTACCACCCAATCCCACACTGGCCTTTGGCTGTGCGTGAGAGGTGTCGGCCGTGGCCTGTCTGTCTGGGTGTGAGAATGGGTGTGACGGTGTATCCTGGTGTGAGAGATGTGTGAGAGTACCTCTGTGGGTGTGAGAGTGAGTGCATCAGTGTCTTCTTGGGTCTGTGAATGGGTGCGTCAGTGTCTGTGTGAGTCTGTGAATGGGTGTGTGAGGGTTTTAGTCTGTCTGTGAGTGGGTGTGTGAGAGTCTGAGTGGGCCTGTGAGGAGGTGCATGAGGGTCTGAGTGCGGCTGCGAGTGGGTGCACGTGGGTCTGAGTAGTTCTGTGAGTGGGTGCTTGAGTGTCTGAGTGGGTCTGTGAGTGGGTGGATAAGGGTCTGAGTGGGTGTGTGAGTGGAAGAAAAGGATTGAAAGAGAGAGAGAGAGAGAGAGGAAGAGAGATGGAGAGAGAGAGCTTTTAGGCTTTAATTAATGATGCACTTAGAATGAGATATTTCTGGACAAACTGAAAAGAAAAATGCATTTGTCAATTAAAAATAGTGAGATCACCTTCAGTATGAAGCTTATACTTTTGAAGTTTAAAAGAAATGAAAGAAGGAAAATGACCTTGGGCACAGCTAGTGTAGAACCCTCTACTTTCAGTGTGAGGGTCTGTGACCTTAAACTTTAGGCCTCAGGTGGCTGATTACTTTGATGCTTCCAGACATACCTATAACATTCAACCCACACGTGATAGGAAAGAAACGAGAATGTTCCATCACTAGGATGGTTTAACAGTCAAAACACTAGTGAATAAACAAGCATACTGCCAAACAATACTAGGATTTAAACATTCAGCCTACTGAATCACAGCACAAGACCTTGACCATTAGGCCAAAAGTCACTCTGTTCTGCTCTGCATACAAATGTAGCTCTAACATTTGTACCAAAAATCTTGCGAGTTTAATGCTTTGAAGTAATTGCATGGAGGAACCATTGTAATAAAAATCTCTTTCTCTCTTCCATCCCTTTTTAGAATGGAAGAGACAGAGAAAGAGTACAAGGACGGCAGGGGGAGCCTGAAAGGCCCCCGCAGTCCTAGCCAGTCCCCCGGGTCTGGCATTTGCCGGCATTGCTCCCACAAGCAGGGAGCTGCTTTAAATTGCAATCTGTTCATCTGTTTCCCTGCACGCATATTTGCGTACAGGGAAACATGAAAACTCCACTTTGTGACAGCGGGAGCTGTTTGGCAGCTCTCTCTGTCAGAAAGCCAACTTTGTTTGCTTTTTCTTGGTGGGAGCTGACTAAACAGCTATGTCCCAGGGGTGGACACCACAGGACATAGCCAGAGCCGGCCCTCAGGAGTGGTGGTCCCCAGGGCTCTTAATGGCTCCTTGAGGGGGGCTGTGTGGGCCCCTCCAACAAGGAAATAGCCTCAGGGAGGTGGTGGTCCCAGGGGCTGCAAGGGGGACCACCCGGCCCCAATACACACATTTTATCTATCTCCCCTGGGGAGTAGTGGTGCCTGGAGCTGTGGCTTCCCCCACACAAATAAAGCATTTTCCCCTGGGGTGCAGGGGGACATGTGGCCCTTCACCCATATTTTATCTATCTCCCTGGGAGGTGGTGGTCCCCGGGACACATCGGCTAACCCACAGCTTTAACGTAAGTCAACCCGGGTAGGTGGTCTCCAGGGCTAATTTAATCTCAAGGAGGGGAGGCCCTGTGCACCCCCTCCTTTGGAATGCGCCCTAGACCTGGCCCACCCAGTGGTCACATAAATCAAATGGCGGGAGACCGCCCTTTTTTTATCTCTAAAAATCCACTGATCTGGTTCTGCAGATTTTTCTGAAAGTAAAAAAAAAAATGCTTTTTAGCCCTGACGGGTCCCCTCCGAGACCCCAGCACCAGAGCTATAGGGTCCGGGTGACTCTACCCTGGCCCCTTTTCTTATTGTTTTTATTTTTTTCTCTGGGACTCAGCTGATTCTGAGTCCCAAGAAGGCTGCCATCACTTCCTGGTTGAAGTGTTGGCAGCCAATCAGATATTAGCATGTGGACAATTGGCTATGCGGGGGATCCGCGTCCCTAGAAACATGGGAAGTTTCACAGTGATCCGTAAAGCAGGGGCTGAGAAAAAGGGGGTGCCAAAAAACATGCGTTTCTCATTATAATTTCCATTGGTATTTTAGACACGACTACAGCCAGAACCACTGGGCGGAACTACAACAAATATGGCAGAAAGTTAGCTCTTAGTCCAGAAATAGTGCTTTTTGATGTTTGGTGAAAATCCATTCAGTACTTCTTGAAATAGTAAAAGAAAACTAAATATAGATATTTCGAGGCACAAAGGGTTCGTGAATAATAACAAGCTCATGCAGGGAATTGCAGAGCTCTAATTGGCTACCGACACTTCAACGGGGAAGTAAAGGTAGTCATGGTGGGACTCTGCTTCAGCCCAGCCCCACAATAAAAGATAATAAAAGAAAAGGGGCGGGGTAGGGTCACACTGATCCCTTAGGTCTAGTGCTGGGGTCCTAGAGGGACCAACCCAGGGCAAAAAAACAATTTAAAAACAAAAAAATCTGTGAATTTGCAGTGGATTTTGCATAATTTATGAATCACTATAACCCAACAAGGGATTTATTTTAATCTATACTGGGTGTTTCCTTGTGCTCTGACAAATCTTAACCCCTCTAAAGAGCTAGAATTATAGCGAAACACGTGTCAGGAGTTGCTTGTACTCATTCCAAGTTGGCTTTGATGGTATTTTACCAGTCCAAAGCTGTAAAACAGTGCCTGGAGTTGTAAATGGCTTTTATCATTTTACAGCTTGGAAAGGATGACACTGGGTCAATCCTATGCTTAAAGATTTTGCAGTACAAATGGCAAAATACTGTGTCCTCATCTAGCTCAGCATGGATAGCACTGTACTAATCCAATGCTTAAAAACGTTGCTAGATAAACAGACATTTGAGGTGAGCAAATCTAGAATGTCACTGGTGTCACAGGGTGCTCCTTACTGGAGCTGCTCTCCACCAAAAGTTTGGTACTACCCAGAGTTCTCTCTTCATTTTTGCATAATTTATGCATCCCTCTAACCCTGAAAGGGATTTGTTTTGAGTTATACTGGGTGCTCCCTTGTGTCTGGACAAAGCTAGTCCCTGTGAAGAGCTGTAATGTTGGTGAAACACGTGTTAGGGGTTGCTTTTACTCTTTCTAGGTTCTTGAATGATATTTTACCAGTCAAAAGCTGTAATACTGTGCCTGGAGTGGTGAATGGCTTTTGTCATTTTACAGTTTAACTAGGATGGCTCTGGGTCAATCCTATGCTTAAAGATTTTGCTGTACAAATGGCAAAAGAACTTGGCCCAGGTTTAAGAAAATTTTGCGCCGCATTTGCGCCATTTTGTTTATGCGACAGTGGTGCTAAGTTTACGGTATATTTATATTTTGATGATAGAACAGTCTAGCGTCAACATTTTCAACTTAGAATCATTTTTTGGGAGCACCACATCACCTTGCGTCGTTTAACGACAATGATATGCAAAGCAACTGGACACCATGGAAGTATTACTCCTACAACTCAGAATCTATAGAAAATTACAGCGACGATGCCAAGTGCCACCAGCACCACCGCAGCAACCACAAACACCACCACGGCAACCACAAATGCATCACAGAAGGCAGAAGAGGATCTTTCGCCAGCGTGCAAGCATCTTGCCCTCAGGGAAGAAGAAGTGATCAGCCTCTACCGTCTGAGACGGGAGGCCGTTGTACACCTGCTCCACCACATTGCTCCAGACATCACAGCAAGAGTGCAGAGTCACACAGCAATTCCACCCATAACCAAACTAATTGCTGTCCTCCACTTCAGTAGAAGTGGGTGGGATCTCCCAACCATCCCTCTCTGCCTTCCTTATGAAGGTCCTGGACGCCATCATTAGACTCACACCCCACCACATCCAGTTCCCCAACACCCAGGAACTGTAGCAGGATACCAAGCAATGTTTCTACCAAATTGTTGGCTTACCCCATGCGCTGGGTGCAATGGACTGCACCAATGTCCAACATGTCCATCTGGTAGCAACCAAACATCTCTACAGGAACCCCCAAACACTCCTACTCCATCAATGTGCAGGCCACTGTGGACCACCGTAGAATTATCACAAACATCCTTTCAAAATATCCCTTAAGCGTCCATGATGCTTACATCTTCAGGCACTCTACTACAGTATAAACCAACTATTCCAGGATGGACAATATGGCAATGGCCTACTTGACAACACACCAAACTTGTAGTACAAACAATACAAACACAACATCAATCATAATGGACAGGGAAACACAGATGCATATGCCACATGCCACTCTACACTGTATACAATGCACATCACCTCATATTTGCCCATATATACAAGTCCCTGGCATACCTGACTGACACATCACTGGATGGACAGGTGGAGGAATGTTCCCTATAAATACAAAAGCTGGACTTAAACAACTACATGTGTCCACAGGTTCGCAGCAAAACACAGATCCATCACACATAATACTGCTATGTGGATTGCAATGTCCATTCAAATGTCAAACAACTTACATATTTGCACTGCTCCACATTTACTAAGCTGTAGAAGTCTCAGGCAGCACTAATATCTATTGCCACCCGAGTGGTCCAGTCACCGTCTAAATATCAGGAAAATATAATATTGTGTTCAACTTTCCCTTGTGTGGTGCATAGTGCAGCACACATTGAAATACAACATCACCATCAATGAAAGATGATGAGCAGGAATGAACACATCACAGCACACCAACAAACAAACATACCCGTAAATCCCACATCCCAATACCATGATAAAAGGGTACCAACATTGGACTGCAGCAGACTGTACTACTGACAATGTACAAGGAGAGGCCAGAAATGCACATGAATGAGAATAAATGGAACTTAGCAGGGCTGGACTCCTGATGAAAGGAAGTGTTGAAAAGCACAGCATGACCTGTCCTGTCCCAAAGCTGTCTGAAAGATCATGCACACATCAAAATACATCCCATATAACTGTCCCACACTGCACATATGTATGCCAGTCAGCAATTGCCAACAACAAAACTTTGTGAAGGGATGAACTTCAAGGGTAAAGGGGTGGGATTCACGTGCAACGCACATGGCCCTATACCTGTTACATGGCACACAGCACAACAAATAGGTAGACAGGTCCACTACATCACTCTTCTGCAGGTCTAAAGTGAAGGCACCAAGGGCTACATGTCATAAATGTTGGGCAGCATCTAAAGCAGTGCAAATTTACCAAAATGTGTGTACCATAGTCAATATAAGGTGCACCATGGCGCAGAGTAGGTGCAATAGTGTCAACATAATGAATGCCATTGATGGGTTAGGATAAATGCCAAATATATGGTGCGAATACTGCACATTACATAGGGCCCCATTTTAAGCAATAGTATGCCTCATACTTATGCCTGCTCTGTGCCGGCATCAAAAGTACCAGCTAAAAATTATGCTTAGGAACCTCTTATATTCCTCTGCACCATTTTAGCTTTTTCCCAATGGGGGAACACACTCCGTGCATACATGATGCTTTGCACAGGTATAATGTGTTGCAAAGGTTCACTAAGTGTTGCACTGCATGGATAGTGGCACTTTGTAAACATGGTGCCGTGATTATTTGCCTAGTTGGCCCACAATCATGTCTGCAAAAATGAGGTTAATGTGGTGCAAGGAGGTGCTAGGGCCTTGAAAATTTGGTCCCCTGGCTCAAATATAGAGAACACTGCACACACTTTTGGCAGGGGTGAACTGTCAAACAGAAATTCCAATTACAATCACCATGTACCTAAGCCACAATGCATGATCGGAAGGTGCACCACCACAATGCAACCATCCATCCAAACATGAACACACACAATACCAGCAAGTCTGATACACCACTCCACTCAAAACAAATATGGGTCATGGCACCTAAAAATTAATTAATGTGCATGAGTGACACATGTTCTCACATTCCTTTGCAGCTGACCAAGATTACGGCATCCAGTCATGGGTCATGACACCTTTTGGAAATCCTACAATGGATGCAGAGCGGACCTACAATGAAGCCCACATAAGGACCAGAAATGTTGTGGATCGAACATTTGGCCTCCTTAAATCAAGGTTCAGGTTTCTACATCTTACAGAAGGAGAACAGTTGTATGCACCACCCCTTGTCTGCAAAATATCCTTGTGTGTGTTCCATTTTGCACATTTGTTTACGCACATATGTTCCTGGGATGAAAAAGTAGATGTACCCAATGAGGTGGATGACAACAATGGTGTACAACTGGAGGAGGAGGAACAACAAAACACTGCTGCTGGAGTACGCAGAAGAGAACAAATTGTGAAAACCCCTTTCACATAGAACTGTACTTCAAGAATCACTATGTAAAGAATTCAATCAAATCACTTAAACTATGCAAATATCTAAGCTGCAGAAACTCATAGTGGTAAAGTCAGGCATTGTGCCACTTTGTAACACCTGGTGCCACAAAATCCCAGCAACAGGCATTGAGTATGCAAGAGAGTGTACAGCTGGCAGGGGAGGAGCCAAAGTGTTGCAGTGGAATCTAACAAAATCAACTGTGCCATATATGGCTGCTACTTTTAACACCTGCTCAGAGGGGGGCACACCATTCCTACCAATGGGACCCTGGGTACTGTTCATGGTAAGGGTCAAAATGTTAGCTCTGACAGTATATCAATTGCATCAAATACCTTACACGCTATTGCCCTCTACCCTGACGGATGGTGCTCAGTCTGTAAAATACAACGCACACATGGCAGTGGTAGGTGGATACAAAGGGGGGGAGGCACAGTGGCCCTGCACAGGTTGATGCGCCACTTTACTTTAATCTCCCCCATAGTCAGGAACAATAAACATCTTCAACATAATTTACTACCTCATGAATGTAGGTATTGTCTGTAGCTAATATATTTTATGTTGCCACGCACACATCACAGAAGTGTGTCGGCTTCTCATATGCCTCTAGCAATCCAGGATATAGATGTGAAGACTACTGTACAGATTTATAAGCTAGGTAGGAAAAGGCTCTCAACTGCCTACAATGGTAGGTTTGTGTCTGCTAGGTAACCCAGCTTAGTCTGAATGACAATTTCACATGTGAGTACTGAGAACATACTTCTCAATGCCACCCACATGTATCAGCAAGAGAGTGACATACAGGGATCAATACACATAAATGTCTAGGTGTATCACACCCAATCAACTCGGAAAGTGCATGTAAATCAAGCAATGTACCAACAAGTAACAGACCCTTGGCAAAATGTATGTGAAGAATGACATAGAAAGCTTGATTGTGTCATTCCCTCTACTCATAGCTGACATGAGTCATCACAGTACCAAAATACACTCATTGGGAATGTTACATAGGTTGTGGAAAGCAAATGTGAGCATGTGCCCATGTATGACAAATTATATTAAGCTACAGTAGAACAGTTGTGAGAGAAGTTGGAAGACGTAGAGGGCTCGTCTTACTGAAATAACGTATGAATACTAGTGGTACCTCTAAATACCAAGGGTCCGGGAATGAACCAGTTTGTGGACGATCTCATCCTAAATCAGCTGCAAACACATGAACTTCCAAAAATCTTTTAGGTGGAGGAAGTTCACCTCATCCAAGGTACACCATGAAAGCCTGGGGCACACCCTTGTCCCATCAGAGCAAGACTCATAAACTTCCAATAATGGGACATGATTCTCCAAGCAGCTCGCAGTGCCCCTCCATTGCATGTATAGGTAAAGCTCGTGTTACCTTGTTCCCCAATTTCAGTCTTTGGGTCTAGAGGCTGCTCCGCAATTTCCTCTAGCTGAAGAAGGCTCAGAGGGAATGGGACAACAAGTAAACAATGGCTTATCTGGCACAGCTGTGATTAGTCGCAGCATGCAAAACTCACTTTTTATCAAGCCCAGAAGCTAGATTGAAAGTCAGGTGGCAGGAGGGTCAAGACACTGCAACCGCCCCAAGAGGTGCCAGGGTGACGACACGGCAAAGGAGAATAGTGAAACACTTGAAGTGGAGGTGTGGGTCAAAATATGTTATGCCTAGCCAGGGGCATCATCCTGATCACCAGAACAGATCTTAGGACACATGGGAAGATGGGAGGGGCTCCTGGGATTGTAAATGTGGCACCGGAGATATAACCACAGTGTCTTGTGGTTGGGCTGGGAGCAGCTGCCGATGGTTCTAAATCGGTGATTGGGGGCAAGATTGAGACAGAGGATAAGAGACATCAACTTAATAAAGAAATTCCAGTAAGGGGCTGGGTAGGGGCCAGAAGAGGGTAGTGGCGCTTCCTGGTTAGCAGTATGTTTGGTTGGGGCAACAGGCGCTATGCGCAGGTGGTCAGTTTGAATTCTGCAGCACAGTGTAGCAGGAAGGGGGGAGTGATGATTGCAGAGGAGTAATTGAATAGTTGTGGAAGTTAATGTTCAGGCAAGATACTTACAGCTGTCAACACAGCTGAGGCACACAGGATAGTCACATTCACAGTCTGAATCCCGAGTTTTGGCCGCCATGTGTGGTCCATTAACCATATAGTAGGATGTCCAAAGTTAGTATGTCAACCCTAAGGATAGCATCCTAGAATGTCAATGGCCTTGACGACAAAGTCAAACGGGGAGTGGTACTCCAGTACTTGAAACCACTCCCCTGATATGGTTCTCATACAAGAGAATCACCTCCTAGGTCATGTCCTTGACCATTGGGGAAATAAAAAGGCTGCTAATGTGGACCATATCACCTCCTCTAGAGGAGTAGTAATCTTTGTGAGAAGAATGCTGTCCCTGGTCATTTTGCAAATGTGGCCCGATCCGCTGGGTCCCTATATGGTGCTCTCTGGGAGCTGGGAGGGGGGCATCTTAAACATACCTTCAGTAGATATCACAATATGACTTCATGACTCGGTACTACTAGCCCTGACTACTGTGCTACACAGTCCTCCAGATGGGGAAGTGATCATGTGAGGGGACCTCAACGCACCGCCGAGTGATAGCATTCACCAACATCCCCCATGCCCCTGGACTCAGTCAGACGTCATTAGCAGACTTTTTCACTGCCCGGGGACTGGCAGATGTATGGTGTACCCTTAGCCCAGCAAACCAGCACTTCATCCTCTTACTGGAAGGTGCATGATAGTCTCTCCTGAATTGATCACTTTCTCATGCCAACTCCCCAGGTGTACTAAAAGTCAGTGAGGCCACTAACGTAACCAGGGGTATTTCTGACTATTCTCCTCTGTGGCTGGTGTGTGGTCAGGTCAAGAGGCCAAACACTACCAGCAGCATATTGAGCCCTTGGTACCTTAAAGAGGCAACAATTAGAGAAGGGATGCTAGCTGCAAAATACCATTATTTTCAGGGTAACAGCATTTTTGTTGAGTTTCCACTCACGTTGTGGGTGGCCTATGAGACAGTAGTCAAGGGGGTGAGTCTCACCATGATGACGCAAGGGAAAAAAAAGGGCCAAATTGAAGGCTCTTGAACATGAGTTTTTGTCCTTTGAGACCAGCTTACCTGATAAGGAAGGATCAGAGGGAGCCAATATCCTAGTCCTGAATACTGAGACATGGCCCAGGAAACTGCGAATATGCACCATTGTGCAACAAAACACCACATCAATGTAATGGGGGACACAAAAGGAAAAACATTGGCCTGGCTGGACAGGTATGAGGCAGCAAATAGATGGGTTCCTGGGATCCAGAAGGAGTCAGGGGAACTACTATGTGAAATTTGGCTATGCAAGGTGATTCACCACAAAGCAAAACAGGCGAGCTCCTGGGTGACCTCTTCCACCCAAGCCTCACTACAGAGGATAAGGAAGCCTTAGAAGATGAACTTTCCCCGGAGGAAATTGTAAGAGCCATCAAGGATGTGAAGCCCATCAAAGCATCAGGGCCCTATGGGGTAACAATGGAACCCTATAAGTTAACAGCCACTTAGCTCACCTCACATCTGAAGTAGATGTATGAGAAAAAAACAGAAGTGGTGAGTACTCCCATTAGACCAGTGCCAGGCTTCATTATTGGTTATCCACAAAGAAGGGACGCCCAGGGAGAACAGTATCTGTACCCTAGGTCTACAGACAAGACCCAGATCCACAAACTATCAATGACCTAACCAAGTATCCTAGGAATAACCACACTGATTCATGGCAAATCATGTGAAACCATGGGAATTGATGATGATGAGACGTCCTATACAAACAAGCTGCCAGTCCCCAATAAATGATAGGACAAGTCTTACATCAAGTACCTCAAAGGTAACAACACATACTTGGCCATGGGATCACAAAGGTGGAGGTGTATGTCTGCAGTAGACTGTGCATCGCAGTGCTGATGGTCCATCATGAGGATGGCAGATCACCATCCAACACCCCCTCAAACCACTGAGTAGACCACATTGACCTTTAACACAGTCAGGGGCCTGCTGATTGTGCACAGTAAACTGAGCTGAGGTGACCACAGTCAACCAGTGTTCATACATGCAACAATGGCCCTGTATGGCCATTCAAATTGCCACAGGAGCACTGATGACTAGGTGCCATCGCTGCATGAGAACACCCCTGCCATACAGATTGTATGAAATTTCATCAATCTGCTAATTACATCTGAGTTTGTGTAATTGGACATTGAAAATGTATGTTGTTAACACATAATACCTAAATGTATCTCCAACATTTTGCATGAATGGGGAACCATACGTTGCATGTGTTGCTCTGCATCATTAAGTCTACTCCTTACAACACACCAGAGTGTACACATATGTGCACTCACATTGAAATGGCTTACAGGATCTTATTCCAGCCTTAGTCAAGAGCATCCTTTGCTAAAGATTTGTCAAAAGTATGATATGCCTCAACATGTATTGCACATGGCCCTTCCCATCTTATCTTGTGTATAGAAACGTACAGTCAGAATTCTGACATGACAATGTGGCACACCCACAACAGGAGTAGTATCACTTATGTATACTCAGTATATGTATAGACATGTATGTGGCAAAGAGTCTTCATACACAGGCACATTTGCAAACAGTATCAGTCCCCCATACATCACACACAGATACATGTATATGGTAACACATTCCTATGTTACTGGTACACAATTAAATGCACATGCACAGACATTCAGCCATACCATACAAACTACATAGATGCAAAGCCCCTGTAGCAAGGAATGTGAATGTGGGTGCACTGTCAGCCTTTCCACACATGGGTGTTATGCGTCAAATTGAGGCATATGGTACATTTCCATGGATCGCGAATTGCTAAAATGACACCTTACACCATGCGCTTCTGAACTGTTTTGCTGTCTCAGCCTTCCCTCCAAAATCCACGCATGCCAGGTATGTGTCAAAAATGTTGCCGCATGCCATTGTCCTACAAATATTGCACATGCCAAAAACAATGCCTGCCCCCTGCCTGTTAATTGCAAGTCGACAGGCCTTGTCAGCCTTCATGTAAAAACTCCATGCATTGCTGTGATGCGTCATAAAAAATGATGCATGTCAGAAAGCATGATGCATACACTCAGGAAGTGATGTAACAAGACTTCCTTGCTGCACACATGGTAAATTGAATCTACCTTCACTTTTACTTTACAGTCTTTTTGTCTGTGGTTGAGAGAGGTTGTGTGGAACTGGTGCTGACTGAGGAGTGGTGGTTTCTGAGAGTTTTGAGCTGTGTTCTGTTGCTTTTCAGTCCAATTTGTTGTATTTGTAAGTTTTGTGTAGTGTTATTGTCCTGTCATTGTATTTGTATTGTCGGGTGTTTGTCTTTTGGTAGTGTAGTTTGTTGGGGTATTTGGGGTTAGGTGGGGTTATTATATACATTTATTTTTGTGGTTTATTGGCTGCTCTGGAGGGAAACAGCAGGATGCCTGGCATGAGAAAGGCACAGCGCATGAGTCCAGATGAACTGGTGGGGGTTCATATGGTTAGTGTGCCACTATCTTCCCAATATGGTAGAAATGGGTGGCCATGTTATCATGGGCTACCCTACGGAGGCCAGGAAGTTGCACTGGGGGAAGGTGCTGTTCCAGCTGAGCAGGATCTTTAAGGTTGAGTGAATGGACCACCAGATCAAGCACCGGTGAGCAGACCTCATTGCCAGTGAAGAGGATCTCCTGGATCTCCTGGTTGTTCGGGTTGGTGGACCTGTTGGTAAGTAAACCTGTAAAATAGCAACATCCTCCTTTGCATGTGCATGACAGTTGAGCATAAGGACAACTAGCATGTCATGAGAAAGGTGAGGACATCAAGGGGCAGATTTAAGGAAAGGGGTGCTGCATCCAATGTAGCTTCCCCTTCCTTGCGCCCCTTAGAATCACCCTACCTCCACCATGTGTGTGCTGTATCTAAGATACGGCGCACCATGGTGCAGGTTAGGGGGAAATTGCATCATATTGTTTTATGCTATTGATGTACTGTTCAGGGTTATTGCCATAAATTTGCTGATGACCCTCACCAGTGCATAATGGGCCATCAAAATATAATGGTGTGCCCGTTTTAACACCTGCTCTTAGTAGGCGTTAAAATGTGGAGAACAAAATGACGCTAATGTTCCTTTAGGTTTCAATCTGCCATTTCTTCAGCCCCTCCCCCCCAACAGGCAAACACCCACTTTGCATACATTATGGCTGGCACAGGCATAATGTAGCAGAAAGGATGATAAAGTTGCACAATGCTTGCATAGTGCCACTTTGTGAGCCTATGGGCAACATTATGCCTACGTCATGCATGATGGATGCAAGGGGGCCATTCCCCTGTTGGTGGGGCAAAAAATAAAAGACACAAAAAAACTAAAAGTGGGTGCAACCCCATTTCCCTATTATCTGCCCCTAAGCTTCGGACAATTAACAGTGTCCTGACCCCCAGTAAGTGTGTTGAATGAATCAGAGACATGTATGTATGGGTGAGTGACATTGCTATATATGTTTTTGGGTGCTTCCTATTTCTGTCTGACTGGCATATTGTAGATGGCAGTGGGTCATACCTAACACTAAGTTAATTAACTAGGTCACTCAGCTAAACAAGTGCATTGTGTAACAGTTGGCCCTGCTAATCTTTGTTCACAAATCACAAAGCTATGTTTTCCTGTCATGTCTTGCAGGTGGACCTCCACGCTAACCATAGGTGAGGTTTCTACTTTTGAAGACCCCAATGCAACCAGAGTCACCTTGTATGTCACATGTGTACATACAGTGTTGTGTCTGAGAGGGTTTCATGTGTAATAAGCCATGTACAAATGGCATGTGTGACAATTTAGACCCCATCATCCATCCTTGGGTATCGACATCATGCCTGATAGTATGCTAAGTATGCAGAATAATTTGAATGATGCACAGATGCCAATGTGTACTGCCATGGATTAGTAGGTCTTAGGAAATATTGTGTATGCCCTCAAACACACTGATGTCAGTCAAGATATGTGTCAGAGGGGCTGGCTTTCTGCAATGCATGAATGTTTCAAACATATATTTTCACTGCACCTGCTCCTGCACTGACTGCCAAACATTGCACAAATGTAGTCAGGACATGGTACAATATATGTACCTGGGGAGAGGTCTCCAAGGGCCTTTCACCAGGAGACCCTTGCATCACCAGTGCTTCACTGCTCTTCAGTAATAACGTGAGGCTCCAGATGTGCAAGAAGCTCTTTTGAGAAGGACAACAGTCAATTGAGTACACATGGAGATTTGTGCTCTCCTCCAGATGAATGTGGACAAGTCCATGGATTATAGCAAATAGGATGTGTGCAGATGAAACAACAGGTTTTGGTCTTCATGATAGTTGTGAGCAAGCATGATCACATCACATGTGTATAAAATGTGCATGGTGAGTGTGTACCTGGTAGTTAGGAGGTGTATCAAGTTTGTGCACAGATACGGGCAGATACAAGAAAACACATGCTGCACCCAGTGCTGTGTCACTTCTCTTGTGATACTTAGCTCCCCCCATCCGCCACCATGTGTGTGTGCTGTATATGATACATGGCACACTACGCCCTGGGTATGTGCCAATTGTGGTTAATGTCTTGATGAAAATGATGTACTATTCATGGTTAGTGCAAGAGAATCTAATGCTAACACTGGATTGTACATAAGTGCCCATAGTGACCAATGGTGTGCCCCCTTTTAATTCCAGCTCTAAGCTTGCATCCAAAGTAGCCAAAACAAAATGATGCAGGGGAATCTCTTAGATTGCAGTATGCTATTTTGGCAATCCCCCTAGTGGGGGAATGCCACCCTTGCATTCGTCATGCCTGGCACAGACCTAATGTGGCACAAGGGGTGACAAAGTGGCACAATGCAAGGATTGCACGAATTATGTTGATATTCTGCTGACCATTCGGCCTTGTTGTGCCTTATTAGCATCATTTGATTATGATGCTAATGTGGTGCAAGGAGGCCATAGACCCTCTCAACATCATGGCCCCAGTGTGCAACTTTGGAGAGCCATTATCCCTGTGACATGTATAATATACCATAGATGCTTGCTAGGCAGATTTTATAAACCTGGTTCTTGTACTTGTTTTTGGCTTACTGGATGACAAAATGTGTCATCAGAAAGTGCTGTATACAATGCAATCTTGTTCTTCCTCTACCCAACACAGTTACTGATGACATGTTATCCTCATGATTTAGCTGCCACAATGAATCCAGCCCAGAAACACCAATTTGAAAAATGTGTTGAATGTTTCTGACACATATGCAAGGTCTAGGCTGGTTACCAGAAAATGTCTCGAAGGTACCACACAGAAAAGTTGTTGGGGTCATGGAAGGCTTTCCCACATAGTGGACTAGCTCAACAGACTGCAACCACCTCAAACAAAGTAGTGTCCCCTGTACCTGGAGTCTGTGGTGCTCCATTAGGTCAGGGTTAAGTTAAGATAAGTTAGTATAGGTTAGCTTAGTGTAGATTAGTGAGTAGGTTAGGTTTTTAATAGGTTGTGTTTTTAAGTACCAATAAATCCTGGAAGTGTTTGACAATTAGGTGACCATTATGATTGACTGTCTGGGTGTTCTCATGTTTGCACTGGCCAAGTTTGGGAACTGTCTTAGGATACACATTCAGCATTGATTTACATGTATGACTATGTGTGTCCCTAATGACCAACTATAAGAAGGTTGCTTTCTTCTAGCATGATTACCCCAATTTATGGCCTGTTTGCCAGTGTTGTCAGTGTGTTTTTACTGTCTCACTGGGATCCTGGTAGTCAGGACCCGAGTGCCCATAGTTTGTGGCCTATATGTGTTGTCAGTATGCTTGACTGTGTCACAAGAGTTCTGCTAACCAGAACTCCAGTGCTTATGCTCTCTCTGTTTACCAAATTTGTCACTATAGTTTAGTGACTCCATATACCAATTCTGATTGCCACACTGGATCCCCATTATAAGTCCCTAGTATATGGTACCTAGGTACCCAGGACATTGGGGTTCCAGGAGATCCTTATGGCTTCACCACAGGCGCCCAGTACTGCCAAACCAGCTCTCTGAGGTTTTCACTGCAGCCCTAGCTGCTGACACCTCAAAGACAAGTTTCTGCCCTCCTGGGGATTGAGCAGCTCAATTTTGGTGTGAGGTAAGGACTTGCTTCGCCATGCCAGACAGAACCCCTGTGCATCACATCTTCTGCAGCTCCTTGGGCTTCTCTGCACTTCTTCCAAAAGTTCTTTATGCACAGTGTAGCCCAGGTCCCCAGCACTCTATCCTGTGATGCTCAACTCCCTGAGTTGTTCTCTGGCGGCGTGGGATCCCTTTGTGTACTGCTGCGATGACTGCACTTTGCAACCCCTTTGTCCCTGTGTCCTGGGACTCCCGTGGGTGCTGCCTGGTCTTCTGAGGGCTCTCTGAAGTGCTGAGAGCCCCCTTTGTCTCCTCAGTCCAAGTTGACACTCCCTAGTCCCTCCTGGTTCTGGGCAGCTACTCTTAGATGCAAAACGCATTCTTGCATGAACCAAAGCTTGTTGGTGGAATCCAGCGATGCAAACATCCTGCATCCAATGACTCGACGTAGGACATCTCTTGCACCAAGCAAGACCTGCAGCTATCTTCTTTGGTGCATTTCTGTACTTTGCTTCCAACCAGAGAATCCACTTTTGCACCTTCATCCAGGTTGGCAGGGGCTCCTGTTCTTCCTGGACTCTTCATCGACTTCTGGACTTGTTCTCATCTCTCCACAGGTCTTCAGGTCCAGGAATCCATCATTGGTTTCTTGCAGTCTTGCTTGGTTCTTGCATATTCCTTCACCACGACTTCTAGTGTGTTCTGAGGAAACTTGCAGTACTTTACTACTGTTTTCCTGGGCTCTAGGGTGGGGTACTTTAATAACCTTTGGGGTTTTCTTACACTCCCAGCACCCCTCTACACACTACCCTTGCCTAGGGGGAATCCAACTTTCGCATTCCACTGTTTTAGTATATGGTTTGTGTTGCCCCAAGGCACATTGCAATCTATTGTGTTTTTCACTGTTTGCATTAGTCTATGACTGTTTACTTACCTGATTTTGGTTACTAGTGTATATATTGTGTATCATATTTACCTCCAGAAGGAGTATTGCCTCTAAGATCATTTTGGCCTTATGTCACTAAAATAAAGTACCTTTATTTTCGGAAACAATGAGTATTTTGTTTCTTTTATTGAGTATAAGTACTGCTTGACTATAGTGGTATTCCAAGAGCATTGCATGTCTCCTAGTTCAGCCTTGGCAGCTCTGCTACAGCTACCCCTCAACAGCCTAAGCTGCTAGACACTGCCTACATTTCACTAAGGTGGATCACTGGACCTGGTATAAGGTGTAAGTACCTCTGATACCCACTACAAACCAGGCCAGCTTCTCACATTGGTGGTGCAGCGATGGGAGAAGTACTTGCAATTGCCTTATCACTGGTGCTTTTCACAAGAATAGCATACTCTAATACGTAGAGCTATGTACAATTGTACCATGCAGTCTCAATTTCTCTCTAAAGACATTTTTTCCATTTTTTTTCTTTTTCTCTAAAAAGTTAGGTGAAATAGTTGTGCTTACTTCTTACTCATTTTCCTAACTTTTCCATCACTATGGCCCTCATTATGACAGTGGTGTATATCCCACTTACTGCCATGCTGACGGCTCTCTGGAATCCCCAAGGTGTTTCCTGCGTTATCTGTCAGCATCCCCAGGGATTAGGGTTAAATCATATCTCTGTTCTTGGTTAAACCTTCATGTTTCTAAGTAAATATAATGTGCTGTGTTACACTATTGGTTTTATCAATACTTGTTTTACCAATGCTTGTTTGCTAATGTGAGCAGTTGTAGACATGTGCTTCTAATTGGGTGTGGTGTAGATATGTCCTTCTAATTTGGTGTGGTGACTCGTCCACAATGTGGAAACTCAACTGCTTTTCTGATTGGCTATCAATAGTAGAGTGAAGCATGCCTCCCAGCTTGGCTTTGTTTTGCTTCCTGATCTCAGCATCTGATTTTGCAGTCCAGCCCCTGCTGCCATCCTCATATTCAGGACTTTTGAGACAATTCTTTTCTTCGTTCCTGTACCAGCTGACACCAGGCATTCCTCCAACACTCCAGAAATGACTGCAGCTAAGTGACTATTATTCTCCAGGGAGTTTGTTCTTTGTGCACTGCGCTTTCCTAGAACAGCTGGTGTATTTCAGACCTCGTATTTTGGCAGAGTGCTTATCTTGAAGAGACAAATGCATTGCTGAACATTCTACATTATTGTTGTAGTTACTTGCCTAAATGTGCTTCAGGAAATCTGTTTGAGCTCAAGTACTACAAAAAGTGACAGTGCGATTTTAAAAAGCATTAACATGACTTTTCTTTCTCTAATAGCATAACTCTTGGATTTAAATTGTGTCATTCATGCCTATGTTTCAGGTTTGAGGAATTTGCTTTTGAAGGGTTTTTCACACACACAGTGAAACCAAAGCAAACTGTGCCACCCTAACTGTTTAAACCCAGAGTGGACATTTGTATTTCTTGGATTGTTTTTGTTCCATTTAGTTTAACCCTACACATGCAGGAAAGTTATACGTGATATAATTAATGCCCTTGTTTGTCTTTATTGTGCATGATAAGTGCAACTACAGTTCTAACTGCAGTGTGCAACAGTGAATCTCTGTGAAGACCAGCCCTAGTGTCGCAGTACTTATTATTATGATACTCAGTTTGGGTTTTTGGTAATGCAGTGTTCGTAATTGTGCCAACAGTTATTATTATCCAAGAAAAGTGCTGGAGCATCCCGGTGTTCTTCTACCGCTCCCATGCCCATATCAGAAAGAGAGATTCAGTTTCAAGGAAGTTGAGTGCACTAACTCTACCATCACTCTGTCAACAACGACCTGCCCCCCGAAGATACAGGGTGCCTGGCTGGACCCGCAAGACGGGGCAGTGTTTAATCTCTTTCTCTTCCACTCCCCCTTTCTTTTTGGGACACCTGCCGGGGTTTCTGTGTCCACCAGGAAGTGCTGAGAGGTGTTCCAGGAGGTCACGGGCATACCATCGCCCCCTGCAGACATCCTGCTTTTCAGGTGAGTGGCTCCGTCTCGACAACGGCCGACAACATACCGCAGTGGTGGTGAATATCCATTCACCATATTATGACACACACATACCAATCTGACAGATTACAGCCACATACACAAATCCGCCCGGCCAAAGGTCAGTGATAAAGTGGCGGTCCCAAAACCCATACAGTTACACAAACAAAAGAATGAATCACCATGGCGGGCATTCAATGGCGGTAAACCATTGGCAGTACATACCACACTGCTCAGAATGGACACCCACATACAAAACAACACCACATTGGCCAATACCAAATACACACACCTGACACCCAAACATATACCACACCCACACACCCACACCACTATAAAACTCAAACCCACATTACCCACAACCCCTTACAAACACCAATTGCCAACAGGAGACTGAGAAGAAGAGCACAGATACAACTAGTCACACAAACCACTTGCACCCATACACCCCTCATGCACTCCACATCACACACCACACCACATTACCCAACACACCCTCACCAACACTCATCACACAACACCCACAGGAAACCAGCACCCCTCCCCCTGCAGAAGGTGAACCACCCCACAAACATTCCCTGCGACCCAGACAGAAGCCAAATACACTTGCCGAGACCACCACCAGGAAAGTAGACTCTCCTGATTGTCCCTATTGTGTCCCACACTGTCACCATGTCTACCTTGAACTGCCATTGCTCCCCTACCTATGTCCCCTTGGATACTGCACCTGTACTACAAACGGACTGGAACAATACCCTGGACTTTCCTCCATCATCACCCCATTCCATTGCACTTATCCCTCAATTTATTAGTACTACAATAAACAGCCTTGGGCAAAACTCAACTACTAGTATTTCATGTATTGTAAATTTGTATTGTTGTAAAAAGCTACATCCATTGCAAATTAACTGTACATTGTGAGAACATAGAAATAATAAATTGTAGCTGGCTGTAGTGATCACATCAGGACATTGTTGTCATATCACCAACATCTGTAAAATGATAATCCATAGGTGACAGTAAGTAGAGATGCAAAGGAAGTGAGTGCCACCCTGCTACAGCCACACAGAAAACATCAATAGTCAGAGGAATGGTCAGTTACACTATCTCACCTGTGTTTCATTGTAAGTATTGACGTATAAATGATGTTCTGATGTCCACATCCTAATCCTCTGCCTCCTCATACCCACTGTCCTCAGGGTCTATTGCTTCCACAGGGGCATCTACAGTCTCCTCCTCCTGCAGAAAAGGTACATGGCATCTGAGGGCCAGGTTGTGCAACAGGCAGCATGCCACTGCTATCTGGCAGACCTTCTCGGGTGAGTAGCACAGGGATCCACCTGTCAGATGGAGGCACCTGAACCTGGCATTCAGGAGGCCGAAGGTCCTCTCAATAACCCTTCAGGTTCATCCATGTGCCTCATTATAATGTTCCTCAGCCCTTGTCCTGGCATTCCTCACAGAGGCCAGCAGCCACGATAGGTTTGGGTAGCCAGAGTCACCTGCAAATAGTGAGGGACAACATTTAGCCACACACTAACCCATGAAGTCAACATCAGAGGCAAACACTAACATACACCGGGAGGGGACCAAGGCTCACCTATAAGCCACACCCTGTGTCTCTGTAGATGGGCCATCACATTTGGGATGCTACTAATCCTCAGGACAAAGGCATCATGCACCGACCCAGGATATTTAGCGGTGACGTGGGAGATGTACTGATCTGCCAGTCACACCATCTGCACATTCATGGAGTGAAAACCTTTACGATTCCTGTACATCTGTTCATTCTGGCAGGGGAGACAAACACAATATGTGTCCCGTCCATCGGCCCAATAATATTGGGGATTTGTCCCATTGCATGGAATCCGGCTTTCACAGAGGCCATATCTCCCACATGGGGGAAAGCTATGGAGCTGAACATGTGTTTTACCAGCGCAGACTAGACTCTTGCCAGCACGATTGAGAACATTGGCTGTGGCATTCCTGCTGCTGAGCCCACTGTCACTTGGAAAGAACCAGTTGCCAGGAAATGGAGCACTGATAGCACCTGCACAAGAGTGGGGTCCCCAGTTTGAAGACTTATAGATGTGATCAGGTCTGGCTCCAACTGGGCACACAGCTCTGTGATTGTGGCCCTGTCCAGTCTATAGGTGAGGATAATGTGCCTGTCCTCCAGTGTAGCTAAGTCCACCAGGGTTCTGTGCACAGGGGTATGTGTCCGTCTCCTATTAATTTGCAGCAGTAGGTATCTATGGGACACAAGAGTGAGTAGGCTGTCACAATTTGAACAACTAAACCACAACAGCAGTCCACATTGTGCAATTATGTATTGGGACAGTGTAAATTTCGAAGTATGTGCCTATTTATTTTGTGACGCAGCAATTATCGATAGGCCTGTTCACCCCCTCGGAATGGCGACCGCCTGTCCTGTGTGGAGGGACAGGTGGAAGTGAGGTAATTCCGTGGGCGTTGGCCGTCATGGCGGTAGGCGGTCGTGAACCGCCGTGCAATTCCTCATTGGAAAATATTGGGCCCTATGGAGTACAGTGGCCAATGGGGATGTACGCCGGTGGTGACAGTGTACTCTGCCACGGACATGACCGCCATTTTCTAAATCATTCCTCACTTGTTTCCTGACCTTCAACAAGAGAAGACCTACACTGCATGTGCTGCTGTAACCTGTGTCTGGAACCTACCATGGCCCATGTGACCTGCGAAAGAGCCCCAGCCTTCACTTCGGAGGAGTTGGAGCGACTGGTGGACGTGGTCCTACCCCAGTACGGACTGCTGTATTGGCCACCAGACCAACAGGTGAGTTCTCTGTGGACACGATGCATGTGGCATGGATGCATGGAAATGTGTGTGAAGGTATTGTGTAAGAGGGGGATTATCTGTTGGTGATGTACATGTTGTGCACTGGGCCATGTGTGTTCCAATGGCGATGGAAACGAGTATGGTGGGCCATGTGTGTGACAGGCTGGACTGTTAGTTTAATGGTGCTCTCCTGTCCTTATTGCCTCTGCAGATCAGCGCCCATCAAAAGAAGGGAATATGGCGTGCCATCAACAAGTCAACAAGGAGATGTGGACCCTGGGGGTCTATGGCAGGCGGAGTGCCACTGTCGGAAACGGTGGGAGGACCGGAGATGCTGGGCACTGAAGACCACAGAGGCCCAGCTGGGGATGGCCTCCCAACAAGGAAGGGGTGCCAGTCAGACCCTAACCCCAGGATGGCTCACTTACTGGAAGTGGCATACCCTGAGTTGGATGGGCAATTGAGGGAATCACAGCAGCCACAAGGGGTGAGTACAATGGGTATCATTACATATTTTGGCTGGTGGGGTGGTACCCGGGTGGTGGTTGTATGTTAGTGGATGCCACTAAGGCCAACCACAGGTAACCTAGCTTATTAGTAGTCACTTTTAGGCAGGACATTGTGAGTCCCAGGTGTGCTGCAGTTGGCAGTGTGTGCTCCTCATCATGCCTTGAGTACTAGCCATATCACTGGTAGTGCAATGCATATTGCTTAGGTCTATTCCCAGTGTGTGAGGGTGCTGTGTACACCAACTGTGGTGTTGGTTCTGTAATTGACCCAGAGTTTCCTTTTTCTCTCCGCCTTCTTTGTTCTGTCATTCTGTCCCTGTGTGCATTAGCATTTTCTGGTGGCGGAGCAGGGCCACAGGCAACAGAGACAGCTGCATCCCACATGACCCTGGAGGCACAGTCTACTGACACCGAGGGAACCAGTGAGATGGAGGGCGAGGGGAGCACCACTGCGGAGACAGGAGGAGACGACACCGACTCAGATACCTCCTCACATGGGAGCTCCCTGGTGGTGCGGACACTTCTGTGACCACCCCAGCTGCAGGTACAGCTGCCACCCCATACCAGCACCGCCCTCCCAGTAGCCCCTCAGCGAGTTTCCCATGCCCGCTCACCCAGAAGGCCTGCTTCCCTGAGTGAGGAGGCTATTGACCTCCTGAGATCCATCTCTGTAGGGCAGTCAACCATTGGGAATGCCATCCAAGGGCTAGCATCCCAGATGCAGCAATGCAATGCATTGCTGGAGGTCATTCACAGTGGATTGGCAGCCCAACAGAAATCGATTCAGCCTCCACTATGATGGCAGCCTTTGTCCCTGTTTATGCCTTTCCCATTCCAACTACCACTTCCCAGTCCCACTCCCCTCAACCCCAACCCATCCCAGGCATGCACACAAGGCAACACACAAGAGTGGCACAGGCAAACACAAGCACCACACCTCATCCCACAGGCACTCACGCAAAAATCATACATTTGCAGACACAACAACATCCACTGCCTCCACTGTCTCCTCTTCCTTCTCCTCCACCTCCCTCTCAGTCACATCCACACTCATACCTGCATGCACTACATCTACATCCACTATCAGCATCACCACACCCAGCAGAACACACACTTCACTGCAGACACCTCCACAACAACCATGCACGCGTCTCCTGTGTCCTCTCCCACCGTGTCTGTCCCCTTCCCCTCCTAAGGGACACAAACGCAAGCATTCACACACCCAACAGCCACCCACCTCACATCAGCATGCTGTCCAGGCACCTGCACTCAGATCCAGCATACATACACCTCCCACAACCACTCCCTCATCCTCTACTCCTATTACACCTCTCTCATTGCGCCCCACCATCCCTAGAAAGCTTTTCCTTTCCCAATTTGACGTCTTCCCTGCCCCTCCCCCGTCCTACACATATGGGCAGGGCACCAAAGACACAGCCCAGCACCTCAGCCTAAAAGTCCACAGGGACAGTGGTAGCACCATCTACTCGTGGTGGTAAGGATACCAAACCTCCATCACAGAAAGGGAAGGAGCCAGCACCACCAGGGAAGAAGGGGAAGGGGCCTCCGCACCAGGGAAAAGTGTGAAGAGTCCTGCACCACCAGGGAAGAGTATGAAGGGGCCTGAACCAGCTGTGAAGAAGGGGAAGGAGCATGCACCACCAGGCAGAGAGGGGAAAAGCCCATCCACCCCTGCAAGGAAGGGTAAGGGATCCACAACCCATAGACAGGCGGAGACGAGGCACTCTATGCCAGCCGAAGCTGTCAGGCTAACACCGCCACCACCACCAGCTGTCACAGGGCCCCCAACGCCAGCTGTGGAAGTGCAGCCATGGGACAGTGCAGAGGCTGCCCAGGTGGCTCCTCCAACCACCACCACAGTGCAGCCATGGGACAGTGCAGGGGCTGCCCAGGAGGCTCCTCCAACCACCACCACAGTGCAGCCATGGGACAGTGCAGGGGCTGCCCAGGAGGCTCCTCCAACCACCACCACAGTGCAGCCATGGGACAGTGCAGGGGCTGCCCAGGAGGCTTTTCCAACCACCACCCCAGTGCAGCCATCGGACAGGGCAGAGGCTGCCCGGGAGGCTCCTCCAACCACCACCACAGTACTACCATCGGACACTTCAGAGGCTGCCCAGGAGGCTCCTCCAACCACCACCACAATGTACCCATCACCGCCAGCAGACGCCATGTAGGCCACCCCCTAGGGGCTGCTGTGTGGGCTGCCCCCTGCAGAACCAGTGGGTAAGTCACCCACTTGAGAGACTGTGGCCTTGCACTCCCCAGGACAAAGCAATGGGCATGGAGCCCCATCCAGAACCAGTGGGGACATTTCCATATTCGGCTGAGGTGCCCCCAACCCCCCGAGGTGCATTCCCACTTGCAAAATTATGTCCCTGCAGCGTACTGTCCGGCTGTGTGAGGATACAGGTTGGTCCCTGGACTGTGCCCCGTGGCCTTGTGTGCCCTCCTGACTTTGGACTAGGGATTGGCCCTTTATGGAAATTTTTATACATTTGGTTTGTGTGGTGGTTTTTGCTATGCTAATACACTGTCGGTACTCCAGCATTGTTGTCCATGTTTTATTATGCAGTGTGTCGTGTGCCATTGTTTTTTAAGTGTGCAGCTTGTTGTGAGTATAGTGTGTCTGTGTTGGGTGTGTTGTGCATGTGTTTGTCACCCTCATTTCCCTCCCACTCTCCCTCGTGTGCTAGGCGGCTGTACACACCGTCGTTTTCTTTGTTAGCGTTGGTGTTCCAGGTGGAGCATGACATAGAATATCATTGGGAAAGCTTGCAGTTCGGGTTTCTGCCAGGCTTTTGTTGGCATTGGTACCACCCCGGAAAAGGTGGCGGTTTCATCTGTCTTAATATGGTGGGTGGCACTTTGTCTCCCGCATCGCTGTTGGCGGCTACCGCCATGGTGACTGTTGTTTCCGCCCTGGCGGTTGGTGTGGTATATTGGCTGTCTCTGGGAGATATCACCACCATGGTCATAATTTGGCGGTACTTACAGCCAGCCTGTTTGCTGTATTACCGCCACTTTATCACTCACTGTCAGGGCCATAATGAGGGCCTATGTCCTCTTTTGAGGCTACCCTAGTGTTATCAAGACAACCTATGAGAACCTTAACTTCAAAAGTTCGACGGGGCTTTGCTTAGAGAAGTCTAGGGATTGGGAAGAACCCTAACAAAGATTTCCTTTTGAATCTCCTTCTCCAGGATGACCAAGAACAGACTGGCCACCAGGTAGAAGAGGAGGTAGAGGGGGATTTTGACCAGGTAGATTCAGGAGAGGGTCCTGAAAATGCAGGGGAGGGTTCTTCCACAGATCTTTCCAATAACAAACCTCCTAGTGTAGCTGGTAGTGGGAAGGGGTGACAAACAAGTAGGGCACCCTTCACACCTAGAGGCCAGGTCACTAGGGTTACACAAGTTAGGGAAAGATCTACTGCTGCTCATTCCCACATCACCTAAGTCTCTGAAGGGTCTAACACGTCCAATCCTGAGGATAACTCCCTAGATAAGGAACTCAGAAAGCTGGGATTGGAGGAGGCTAGACTGAGGGTGAAACAGCAACAGCTGGCCCTAGATAGGGAGGCCTCAGCTGTAGAAAGGGAAAGACAGGGGTTGAGGTTATTACCCCATGGTGGCAGCAGCACTGAAAGTTTCAGGACTTATGAGTTCAGGGAGGACAACATTAGATCCAGAAAGTTACATAAGATTGTTGCCCCATACAAGGTAGGGGGTGATATTCAAAAGTGGTTTGTGCACTTTCAAGGGCCTGTAAAATTCAAAGGGTCCCTCAAAAGCAGTGGGCTGGTATACTTTGGTTGTCCTTCTCTGACAAAGGGAGGGACAGACTCCTCACTGTTAGGGAGGAGGATGCAGACAACTACAACATTTGAAAAAATACACTCATTGATGGTTTTGGGCTCACCACAGAGCAATAAAGAATCAAGTTCAGGGAAACCAAGAAAGAATCTTCACGAGATTGGGTTGACTTTGTAGACTGTTCTGTGAAAGCTTTAGAAGGCTGGTTACATGGCAGTAAAGTATTTGATTACCAGGGTCTGTATAATCTGATTTTGAGAGAGGAAATATTGAATAGTTGTGTGTCTGATTTGTTACACCAGTATCTTGTGGACTCAGATCTGACCTCTTCTCAAGAATTGGGAAAGAAGGCATACAAATGGGTCAGAACAAGGGTGAGCAGCAGGGGGTGACAAAGAAAAGAAGAAAGATGGTGAGAAATCTCAGGACACGCATGGGGATAAAAGTTAGCACAAAGATCCTTCTTCAGGTCCACAACACCCCTCTGGTGGTGGGGATAAATCATCTTTCTCTTCTCACTCTACACCCAATAAAAAGCCTTGGTGCTATGTGTGCAGAGGTAAAGGCCATAGGCCAGGAGATAAGTCCTGCCCAGGTAAAGCCCCTGAGCCTACTACCACTAATACATACACTTCAAACTTTAGTGTCCCTAGCAATAGCAGTAATAGTGGTGAGACTGCTGGCAATAGTCAAACAAAAGGTGTAGTTGGGTTCACTTTTGGGTCCATCATAGAACCTAGGGTAGGTATAGAAACTCCTAAGACAGTTTCTGTCACACATGGTGGCACTGGACTTTCCACCTTGGCTGCTTGTCCCCTTGACATGGACAAGTACAAGCAGTCAATTCGAATAAATGGTGTTGAGGCCCAGGCCTACAGGGCACAGGTGCCAGTATCACTTTGGTGACTGAAAACTTGGCCCATATTTATACTTTTTGACGCAAATCAGCGCATGGGCAGATTTGCGTCAAAAAGTTTACAGCCGACTAATGCCATTCCAACACGCCAGCTGGGCGCCTTATTTATGGAATGACGTTAGCCGGCGCTGCGGCCTGGTTTGCGTCAAAATAAATGACAGTAACCGGGCAGCAGAGGCGAAGGGAAGGCTGGGGGTTGTGTGCCAAAGAATGGTGCAAGTCAGGTTAGAGTCCAAAATATTGGCTCTAATCTTACTTGCGCCATTTTTTGACACACAACCCCCCATGGAAATTACACGTCTTAGCAAAGACAAGAGCCATGCCTCCCTGCCCAATGGCCATGCCCAGGGGACTTTCTGTCCCCTGTGCATGGCCATTGGGCACAGTGGCATGTAAGGGGGCCCAAGTTTGGCGCCCCTATGCCACCCAAAGAAAATAAATTATACTTACCTGCACTTACCTGCACTCACCATGGATGGGTCCCCCCATCCATGGGTATCCTCCAGGGGTGGGCAAGGGTGGCAGGGGGTGTCCCTGAGTGAAGGGAAGGGTACCTGTGGACTGCTTCCATGGTCTCTGACCATGGAAATGAGCCCACGGGTCCCTAACGCCTGCCCTGACCCAGGCGTTAAAAAACAGTGCAAATCCGGCAGGGTGCCATGTTTTAAGGCCCACCTCCTCCTGTGTGCCATTTTGAAGCCGGAGGATAAATAAGGCACACATGCCTTAGAGTCATTTTTGCACGGGAACGCCTACCTTGCGTGTCTTTAGCGCAAGGCAGGTTTTCACATACAAAAAATGACTCAAACTCCATAACTCAAATATTGAGTTAAGTTTGCGTCGAATTTGCATAAAAAAAATGACACAAATCCAGCGCAAACAGACAATAAAGATGGACCTTGGTGTCACCTGCACAACACCTCCTTGGACAGAACTATCAAGTTACTGAATAACTCCACTTAGACTCTCCCCCTAGCTGTAGTGCAACTTAGTTGGGGTGGAGTTACGGGCCCAAAGCAGTTGGTAGTATCACCTAGCTTACCTATAGACTGTCTCTTAGGTAATGACCTGAAAGCCTCAGGTGGGCTGAGGTAAAGTTTAGGGCCCATGCATCCATGCTGGGTATCCCTGAGGAATTGCTTCTTCTCATGTCAGGTGAAATGAAAAAGCAAAGAAGAAAAAGAGGCCTTAAGTCACAGGATCCTTCTCATCCAACAGGTAAAAAGGGTATCAAAGTATCCCTTCCCCACCCTACAACTAAGGATACCATTTCTGTGGTGGGAGAAACCTCTCCTGGGGTGGAACCTGTACCAAGGAAGCCCACAGCTGCCACAGCTGAACTCCCAGAGGTAAAAGTCCCTCTCTGTGGAACTACTAAAGCAGATAAGCAAAACTGCACTGTTTTAGTAAATGTGGAGCAACCCTCCAGCCCTCCCAGATAAACTTTAGTGCAGCAGCCCTTCACTACCTCTGAACACATAGGACAGCAACCCTGTTCTGGTGTGGAGCTTATGGGACAGGATCCCTGCCCTACTTCAACCCAAGAGAAACAGCAACCCTGTACTCTCTTTCAGCCATATGGACAAACGTTTTGCCCAGCTATGACTTTTCCTGAGACAGAATCCCTGTCCAGCATTCCCATGCTTAGAACAGCAGCCCTGTCTTGACATAGGATCAGTGGAACAGTTAGACTGCCCCACTTTAAACTTTCCAAATAGAGAAACTGTGAGTAAGCACTGTTTTCTAGGCACGAATCTCCTAACAGGATGGGTTACCTCCCCGCAGGAAAGAAATCAGACAGTGGATGATAAATTGAGTAACAGCTCTTTTGCTGAGCCACCCTCCACTTATCACCACTCTTAGACAATAATGTCTCAACTGGAGAAGGTTAGCCTTATTGTCCTTCGTTGGGGGGGTTGTGTAGGAAGGTGGCTTTCTGCTAGCATGGCTACCCGCATTTATGGCCTGTTTGCCAGTGTTTGTCAGTGTGTTTTTACTGTCTCACTGGGATCCTGGTAGTCAGGACCCGAGTGCTCATAGTTTGTGGCCTATATGTTTTGTCAGTATGCTTGACTGTGTCACAAGAGTTCTGCTAACCAGAACTCCAGTGCTTATGCTCTCTCTGTATACCAAATTTGTCACTATAGTTTAGTGACTCCATATACCAATTCTGATTGCCACACTGGATCCCCCTTATAAGTCCCTAGTATATGGTACCTAGGTACCCAGGACATTGGGGTTCCAGGAGATCCTTATGGCTTCACCACAGGAGCCCAGTACTGCCAAACCAGCTCTCTGAGGTTTTCACTGCAGCCCTAGCTGCTGACACCTCAAAGACAAGTTTCTGCCCTCCTGGGGATTGAGCAGCTCAATTTTGGTGTGAGGTAAGGACTTGCTTCGCCGTGCCAGACAGAACCCCTGTGCATCACATCTTCTGCAGCTCCTTGGGCTTCTCTGCACTTCTTCCAAAAGTTCTTTATGCACAGTGTTGCCCAGGTCCCCAGCACTCTATCCTGTGATGCTCAACTCCCTGAGTTGTTCTCTGGCGGCGTGGGATCCCTTTGTGTACTGCTGCGATGACTGCACTTTGCAACCCCTTTGTCCCTGTGTCCTGGGACTCCCGTGGGTGCTGCCTGGTCTTCTGAGGGCTCTCTGAAGTGCTGAGAGCCCCCTTTGTCTCCTCAGTCCAAGTTGACACTCCCTAGTCCCTCCTGGTTCTGGGCAGCTAGTCTTAGATGCAAAACGCATTCTTGCATGAACCAAAGCTTGTTGGTGGAATCCAGCGATGCAAACATCCTGCATCCAATGACTCGACGTAGGACATCTCTTGCACCAAGCAAGACCTGCAGCTATCTTCTTTGGTGCATTTCTGTACTTTGCTTCCAACCAGAGAATCCACTTTTGCACCTTCATCCAGGTTGGCAGGGGCTCCTGTTCTTCCTGGACTCTTCATCGACTTCTGGACTTGTTCTCATCTCTCCACAGGTCTTCAGGTCCAGGAATCCATCATTGGTTTCTTGCTGTCTTGCTTGGTTCTTGCATATTCCTTCACCACGACTTCTAGTGTGTTCTGAGGAAACTTGCAGTACTTTACTACTGTTTTCCTGGGCTCTAGGGTGGGGTACTTTAATAACTTTTGGGGTTTTCTTACACTCCCAGCACCCCTCTACACACTACCCTTGCCTAGGGGGAATCCAACTTTCGCATTCCACTGTTTTAGTATATGGTTTGTGTTGCCCCAAGGCACATTGCAATCTATTGTGTTTTTCACTGTTTGCATTAGTCTATGACTGTTTACTTACCTGATTTTGGTTACTAGTGTATATATTGTGTATCATATTTACCTCCAGAAGGAGTATTGCCTCTAAGATCATTTTGGCCTTATGTCACTAAAATAAAGTACCTTTATTTTCGGAAACAATGAGTATTTTGTTTCTTTTATTGAGTATAAGTACTGCTTGACTATAGTGGTATTCCAAGAGCCTTGCATGTCTCCTACTTCAGCCTTGGCAGCTCTGCTACAGCTACCCCTCAACAGCATAAGCTGCTAGACACTGCCTACATATCACTAAGGTGGATCACTGGACCTGGTATAAGGTGTAAGTACCTCTGATACCCACTACAAACCAGGCCAGCTTCTCACATTGGTGGTGCAGCGATGGGAGAAGTACTTGCAATTGCCTTATCACTGGTGCTTTTCACAAGAATAGCATACTCTAATACGTAGAGCTATGTACAATTGTACCATGCAGTCTCAATTTCTCTCTAAAGACATTTTTTCCATTTTTTTTCTTTTTCTCTAAAAAGTTAGGTGAAATAGTTGTGCTTACTTCTTACTCATTTTCCTAACTTTTCCATCACTATGGCCCTCATTATGACAGTGGCGTATATCCCACTTACTGCCATGCTGACGGCTCTCTGGAATCCCCAAGGTGTTTCCTGCGTTATCTGTCAGCATCCCCAGGGATTAGGGTTAAATCATATCTCTGTTCTTGGTTAAACCTTCATGTTTCTAAGTAAATATAATGTGCTGTGTTACACTATTGGTTTTATCAATACTTGTTTTACCAATGCTTGTTTGCTAATGTGAGCAGTTGTAGACATGTGCTTCTAATTGGGTGTGGTGTAGATATGTCCTTCTAATTTGGTGTGGTGACTCGTCCACAATGTGGAAACTCAACTGCTTTTCTGATTGGCTATCAATAGTAGAGTGAAGCATGCCTCCTGCTTGGCTTTGTTTTGCTTCCTGATCTCAGCATCTGATTTGGCAGTCCAGCCCCTGCTGCCATCCTCATATTCAGGACTTTTGAGACAATTCTTTTCTTCGTTCCTGTACCAGCTGACACCAGGCATTCCTCCAACACTCCAGAAATGACTGCAGCTAAGTGACTATTATTCTCCAGGGAGTTTGTTCTTTGTGCACTGCGCTTTCCTAGAACAGCTGGTGTATTTCAGACCTCGTATTTTGGCAGAGTGCTTATCTTGAAGAGACAAATGCATTGCTGAACATTCTACATTATTATTGTAGTTACTTGCCTAAATGTGCTTCAGGAAATCTGTTTGAGCTCAAGTACTACAAAAAGTGACAGTGCGATTTTAAAAAGCATTAACATGACTTTTCTTTCTCTAATAGCATAACTCTTGGATTTAAATTGTGTCATTCATGCCTATGTTTCAGGTTTGAGGAATTTGCTTTTGAAGGGTTTTTCACACACACAGTGAAACCGAAGCAAACTGTGCCACCCTAACTGTTTAAACCCAGAGTGGACATTTGTATTTCTTGGATTGTTTTTGTTCCATTTAGTTTAACCCTACACATGCAGGAAAGTTATACGTGATATAATTAATGCCCTTGTTTGTCTTTATTGTGCATGATAAGTGCAACTACAGTTCTAACTGCAGTGTGCAACAGTGAATCTATGTGAAGACCAGCCCTAGTGTCGCAGTACTTATTATTATGATACTCAGTTTGGGTTTTTGGTAATGCAGTGTTCGTAATTGTGCCAACAGTTATTATTATCCAAGAAAAGTGCTGGAGCATCCCGGTGTTCTTCTACCGCTCCCATGCCCATATCAGAAAGAGAGATTCAGTTTCAAGGAAGTTGAGTGCACTAACTCTACCATCACTCTGTCAACAACGACCTGCCCCCCGAAGATACAGGGTGCCTGGCTGGACCCGCAAGACGGGGCAGTGTTTAATCTCTTTCTCTTCCACTCCCCCTTTCTTTTTGGGACACCTGCCGGGGTTTCTGTGTCCACCAGGAAGTGCTGAGAGGTGTTCCAGGAGGTCACGGGCATACCATCGCCCCCTGCAGACATCCTGCTTTTCAGGTGAGTGGCCCCGTCTCGACAACGGCCGACAACATACCGCAGTGGTGGTGAATATCCATTCACCATATTATGACACACACATACCAATCTGACAGATTACAGCCACATACACAAATCCGCCCGGCCAAAGGTCAGTGATAAAGTGGCGGTCCCAAAACCCATACAGTTACACAAACAAAAGAATGAATCACCATGGCGGGCATTCAATGGCGGTAAACCATGGCAGTACATACCACACTGCTCAGAATGGACACCCACATACAAAACAACACCACATTGGCCAATACCAAATACACACACCTGACACCCAAACATATACCACACCCACACACCCACACCACTATAAAACTCAAACCCACATTACCCACAACCCCTTACAAACACCAATTGCCAAAAGGAGACTGAGAAGAAGAGCACAGATACAACTAGTCACACAAACCACTTGCACCCATACACCCCTCATGCACTCCACATCACACACCACACCACATTACCCAACACACCCTCACCAACACTCATCACACAACACCCACAGCAAACCAGCACCCCTCCCCCTGCAGAAGGTGAACCACCCCACAAACATTCCCTGCGAACCAGACAGAAGCAAAATACACTTGCCGAGACCACCACCAGGAAAGTAGACTCTCCTGATTGTCCTTATTGTGTCCCACACTGTCACCATGTCCACCTTGAACTGCCATTGCTCCCCTACCTATGTCCCCTTGGATACTGCACCTGTACTACAAACGGACTGGAACAATACCCTGGACTTTCCTCCATCATCACCCCATTACCTTGCACTTATCCCTCAATTTATTAGTACTACAATAAACAGCCTTGGGCAAAACTCAACTACTAGTATTTCATGTATTGTAAATTTGTATTGTTGTAAAAAGCTACATCCATTGCAAATTAACTGTACATTGTGAGAACATAGAAATAATAAATTGTAGCTGGCTGTAGTGATCACATGAGGACATTGTTGTCATATCACCAACATCTGTAAAATGATAATCCATAGGTGACAGTAAGTAGAGATGCAAAGGAAGTGTGTGCCACCCTGCTACAGCCACACAGAAAACATCAATAGTCAGAGGAATGGTCAGTTACACTATCTCACCTGTGTTTCATTGTAAGTATTGACGTATAAATGATGTTCTGATGTCCACATCCTAATCCTCTGCCTCCTCATCCCCACTGTCCTCAGGGTCTATTGCTTCCACAGGGGCATCTACAGTCTCCTCCTCCTGCAGAAAAGGTACATGGCATCTGAGGGCCAGGTTGTGCAACAGGCAGCATGCCACTGCTATCTGGCAGACCTTCTCGGGTGAGTAGCACAGGGATCCATCTGTCAGATGGAGGCACCTGAACCTGGCATTCAGGAGGCCGAAGGTCCTCTCAATAACCCTTCAGGTTCATCCATGTGCCTCATTATAATGTTCCTCAGCCCTTGTCCTGGCATTCCTCACAGAGGCCAGCAGCCACGATAGGTTTGGGTAGCCAGAGTCACCTGCAAATAGTGAGGGACAACATTTAGCCACACACTAACCCATGAAGTCAACATCAGAGGCAAACACTAACATACACCGGGAGGGGACCAAGGCTCACCTATAAGCCACACCCTGGGTCTCTGTAGATGGGCCATCACATTTGGGATGCTACTAATCCTCAGGACAAAGGCATCATGCACCGACCCAGGATATTTAGCGGTGACGTGGGAGATGTACTGATCTGCCAGTCACACCATCTGCACATTCATGGAGTGAAAACATTTACGATTCCTGTACATCTGTTCATTCTGGCAGGGGAGACAAACACAATATGTGTCCCATCCATCGGCCCAATAATATTGGGGATTTGTCCCATTGCATGGAATCCGGCTTTCACAGAGGCCATATCTCCCACATGGGGGAAAGCTATGGAGCTGAACATGTGTTTTACCAGAGCAGACTAGACTCTTGCCAGCACGATTGAGAACATTGGCTGTGGCATTCCTGCTGCTGAGCCCACTGTCACTTGGAAAGAACCAGTTGCCAGGAAATGGAGCACTGATAGCACCTGCACAAGAGTGGGGACCCCAGTTCGAAGACTTATAGATGAGATCAGGTCTGGCTCCAACTGGGCACCCAGCTCTGTGATTGTGGCCCTGTCCAGTCTATAGGTGAGGATAATGTGCCTGTCCTCCAGTGTAGCTAAGTCCACCAGGGTTCTGTGCACAGGGGTATGAGTCCATCTCCTATTAATTTGCAGCGGTAGGTATCTATGGGACACAAGAGTGAGTAGGCTGTCACAATTTGAACAACTAAACCACAACAGCAGTCCACATTGTGCAATTATGTATTGGGACAGTGTAAATTTCGAAGTATGTGCCTATTTATTTTGTGACGCAGCAATTATCGATAGGCCTGTTCACCCCCCCGGAATGGCGACCGCCTGTCCTGTGTGGAGGGACAGGTGGAAGTGAGGTAATTCCGTGGGCGTTGGCCGTCATGGCGGTAGGCGGTCGTGAACCGCCGTGCAATTCCTCATTGGAAAATATTGGGCCCTATGGAGTACAGTGGCCAATGGGGATGTACGCCGGTGGTGACAGTGTACTCTGCCATGGACATGACCGCCATTTTCTAAATCATTCCTCACTTGTTTCCTGACCTTCAACAAGAGAAGACCTACACTGCATGTGCTGCTGTAACCTGTGTCTGGAACCTACCATGGCCCATGTGACCTGCGAAAGAGCCCCAGCCTTCACTTCGGAGGAGTTGGAGCGACTGGTGGACGTGGTCCTACCCCAGTACGGACTGCTGTATTGGCCACCAGACCAACAGGTGAGTTCTCTGTGGACACGATGCATGTGGCATGGATGCATGGAAATGTGTGTGAAGGTATTGTGTAAGAGGGGGATTATCTGTTGGTGATGTACATGTTGTGCACTGGGCCATGTGTGTTCCAATGGCGATGGAAACGAGTATGGTGGGCCATGTGTGTGACAGGCTGGACTGTTAGTTTAATGGTGCTCTCCTGTCCTTATTGCCTCTGCAGATCAGCGCCCATCAAAAGAAGGGAATATGGCGTGCCATCAACAAGTCAACAAGGAGATGTGGACCCTGGGGGTCTATGGCAGGCGGAGTGCCACTGTCGGAAACGGTTGGAGGACCGGAGATGCTGGGCACTGAAGACCATAGAGGCCCAGCTGGGGATGGCCTCCCAACAAGGAAGGGGTGCCAGTCAGACCCTAACCCCAGGATGGCTCACTTACTGGAAGTGGCATACCCTGAGTTGGATGGGCAATTGAGGGAATCACAGCAGCCACAAGGGGTGAGTACAATGGGTATCATTACATATTTTGGCTGGTGGGGTGGTACCCGGGTGGTGGTTGTATGTTAGTGGATGCCACTAAGGCCAACCACAGGTAACCTAGCTTATTAGTAGTCACTTTTAGGCAGGACATTGTGAGTCCCAGGTGTGCTGCAGTTGGCAGTGTGTGCTCCTCATCATGCCTTGGTGACTAGCCATATCACTGGTAGTGCAATGCATATTGCTTAGGTCTATTCCCAGTGTGTGAGGGTGCTGTGTACACCAACTGTGGTGTTGGTTCTGTAATTGACCCAGAGTTTCCTTTTTCTCTCCGCCTTCTTTGTTCTGTCATTCCGTCCCTGTGTGCATTAGCATTTTCTGGTGGCGGAGCAAGGCCACAGGCAACAGAGACAGCTGCATCCCACATGACCCTGGAGGCACAGTCTACTGACACCGAGGGAACCAGTGAGATGGAGGGCGAGGGGAGCACCACTGCGGAGACAGGAGAAGACGACACCGACTCAGATACCTCCTCACATGGGAGCTCCCTGGTGGTGCGGACACTTCTGTGACCACCCCAGCTGCAGGTACAGCTGCCACCCCATACCAGCACCGCCCTCCCAGTAGCCCCTCAGCGAGTTTCCCATGCCCGCTCACCCAGGAGCCCTGCTTCCCTGAGTGAGGAGGCTATTGACCTCCTGAGATCCATCTATGTAGGGCAGTCAACCATTGGGAATGCCATCCAAGGGCTAGCATCCCAGATGCAGCAATGCAATGCATTGCTGGAGGTCATTCACAGTGGATTGGCAGCCCAACAGAAATCGATTCAGCCTCCACTATGATGGCAGCCTTTGTCCCTGTTTATGCCTTTCCCATTCCAACTACCACTTCCCAGTCCCACTCCCCTCAACCCCAACCCATCCCAGGCATGCACACAAGGCAACACACAAGAGTGGCACAGGCAAACACAAGCACCACACCTCATCCCACAGGCACTCACGCAAAAATCATACATTTGCAGACACAACAACATCCACTGCCTCCACTGTCTCCTCTTCCTTCTCCTCCACCTCCCTCTCAGTCACATCCACACTCATACCTGCATGCACTACATCTACATCCACTATCAGCATCACCACACCCAGCAGAACACACACTTCACTGCAGACACCTCCACAACAACCATGCACGCGTCTCCTGTGTCCTCTCCCACCGTGTCTGTCCCCTTCCCCTCCTAAGGGACACAAACGCAAGCATTCACACACCCAACAGCCACCCACCTCACATCAGCATGCTGTCCAGGCACCTGCACCCAGATCCAGCATACATACACCTCCCACAACCACTCCCTCATCCTCTACTCCCATTACACCTCCCTCATTGCGCCCCACCATCCCTAGAAAGCTTTTCCTTTCCCAATTTGACGTCTTCCCTGCCCCTCCCCCGTCCTACACATATGGGCAGGGTACCAAAGACACAGCCCAGCACCTCAGCCTAAAAGTCCACAGGGACAGTGGTAGCACCATCTACTCGTGGTGGTAAGGATACCAAACCTCCATCACAGAAAGGGAAGGAGCCAGCACCACCAGGGAAGAAGGGGAAGGGGCCTCCGCACCAGGGAAAAGTGTGAAGAGTCCTGCACCACCAGGGAAGAGTATGAAGGGGCCTGAACCAGCTGTGAAGAAGGGGAAGGAGCATGCACCACCAGGCAGAGAGGGGAAAAGCCCATCCACCCCTGCAAGGAAGGGTAAGGGATCCACAACCCATAGACAGGCGGAGACGAGGCACTCTATGCCAGCCGAAGCTGTCAGGCTAACACCGCCACCACCACCAGCTGTCACAAGGCCCCCAATGCCAGCTGTGGAAGTGCAGCCATGGGACAGTGCAGAGGCTGCCCAGGTGGCTCCTCCAACCACCACCACAGTGCAGCCATGGGACAGTGCAGGGGCTGCCCAGGAGGCTCCTTCAACCACCACCACAGTGCAGCCATGGGACAGTGCAGGGGCTGCCCAGGAGGCTCCTCCAACCACCACCCCAGTGCAGCCATCGGACAGGGCAGAGGCTGCCCGGGAGGCTCCTCCAACCACCACCACAGTACTACCATCGGACACTTCAGAGGCTGCCCAGGAGGCTCCTCCAACCACCACCACAATGTACCCATCACCGCCAGCAGACGCCATGTAGGCCACCCCCTAGGGGCTGCTGTGTGGGCTGCCCCCTGCAGAACCAGTGGGTAAGTCACCCACTTGAGAGACTGTGGCCTTGCACTCCCCAGGACAAAGCAATGGGCATGGAGCCCCATCCAGAACCAGTGGGGACATTTCCATATTCGGCTGAGGTGCCCCCAACCCCCCGAGGTGCCTTCCCACTTGCAAAATTATGTCCCTGCAGCGTACTGTCCGGCTGTGTGAGGATACAGGTTGGTCCCTGGACTGTGCCCCGTGGCCTTGTGTGCCCTCCTGACTTTGGACTAGGGATTGGCCCTTTATGGAAATTTTTATACATTTGGTTTGTGTGGTGGTTTTTGCTATGCTAATACACTGTCGGTACTCCAGCATTGTTGTCCATGTTTTATTATGCAGTGTGTCGTGTGCCATTTTTTTTTAAGTGTGCAGCTTGTTGTGAGTATAGTGTGTCTGTGTTGGGTGTGTTGTGCGTGTGTTTGTCACCCTCATTTCCCTCCCACTCTCCCTCGTGTGCTAGGCGGCTGTACACACCGTCTTTTTCTTTGTTAGCGTTGGTGTTCCAGGTGGAGCATGACATAGAATATCATTGGGAAAGCTTGCAGTTCGGGTTTCTGCCAGGCTTTTGTTGGCATTGGTACCACCCCGGAAAAGGTGGCGGTTTCATCTGTCTTAATATGGTGGGTGGCACTTTGTCTCCCGCATCGCTGTTGGCGGCTACCGCCATGGTGACTGTTGTTTCCGCCCTGGCGGTTGGTGTGGTATATTGGCTGTCTCTGGGAGATATCACCACCATGGTCATAATTTGGCGGTACTTACAGCCAGCCTGTTTGCTGTATTACCGCCACTTTATCACTCACTGTCAGGGCCATAATGAGGGCCTATGTCCTCTTTTGAGGCTACCCTAGTGTTATCAAGACAACCTATGAGAACCTTAACTTCAAAAGTTCGACGGGGCTTTGCTTAGAGAAGTCTAGGGATTGGGAAGAACCCTAACAAAGATTTCCTTTTGAATCTCCTTCTCCAGGATGACCAAGAACAGACTGGCCACCAGGTAGAAGAGGAGGTAGAGGGGGATTTTGACCAGGTAGATTCAGGAGAGGGTCCTGAAAATGCAGGGGAGGGTTCTTCCACAGATCTTTCCAATAACAAACCTCCTAGTGTAGCTGGTAGTGGGAAGGGGTGACAAACAAGTAGGGCACCCTTCACACCTAGAGGCCAGGTCACTAGGGTTACACAAGTTAGGGAAAGATCTACTGCTGCTCATTCCCACATCACCTAAGTCTCTGAAGGGTCTAACACATCCAATCCTGAGGATAACTCCCTAGATAAGGAACTCAGAAAGCTGGGATTGGAGGAGGCTAGACTGAGGGTGAAACAGCAACAGCTGGCCCTAGATAGGGAGGCCTCAGCTGTAGAAAGGGAAAGACAGGGGTTGAGGTTATTACCCCATGGTGGCAGCAGCACTGAAAGTTTCAGGACTTATGAGTTCAGGGAGGACAACATTAGATCCAGAAAGTTACATAAGATTGTTGCCCCATACAAGGTAGGGGGTGATATTCAAAAGTGGTTTGTGCACTTTCAAGGGCCTGTAAAATTCAAAGGGTCCCTCAAAAGCAGTGGGCTGGTATACTTTGGTTGTCCTTCTCTGACAAAGGGAGGGACAGACTCCTCACTGTTAGGGAGGAGGATGCAGACAACTACAACATTTTAAAAAATACACTCATTGATGGTTTTGGGCTCACCACAGAGCAATACAGAATCAAGTTCAGGGAAACCAAGAAAGAATCTTCACGAGATTGGGTTGACTTTGTAGACTGTTCTGTGAAAGCTTTAGAAGGCTGGTTACATGGCAGTAAAGTATTTGATTACCAGGGTCTGTATAATCTGATTTTTAGAGAGGAAATATTGAATAGTTGTGTGTCTGATTTGTTACACCAGTATCTTGTGGACTCAGATCTGACCTCTTCTCAAGAATTGGGAAAGAAGGCATACAAATGGGTCAGAACAAGGGTGAGCAGCAGGGGGTGACAAAGAAAAGAAGAAAGATGGTGAGAAATCTCAGGACACGCATGGGGATAAAAGTTAGCACAAAGATCCTTCTTCAGGTCCACAACACCCCTCTGGTGGTGGGGATAAATCATCTTTCTCTTCTCACTCTACACCCAATAAAAAGCCTTGGTGCTATGTGTGCAGAGGTAAAGGCCATAGGCCAGGAGATAAGTCCTGCCCAGGTAAAGCCCCTGAGCCTACTACCACTAATACATACACTTCAAATTTTAGTTTCCCTAGCAATAGCAGTAATAGTGGTGAGACTGCTGGCAATAGCCAAACAAAAGGTGTAGTTGGGTTCACTTTTGGGTCCATCATAGAACCTAGGGGAGGTATAGAAACTCCTAAGACAGTTTCTGTCACACATGGTGGCACTGGACTTTCCACCTTGGCTGCTTGTCCCCTTGACATGGACAAGTACAAGCAGTCAATTCTAATAAATGGTGTTGAGGCCCAGGCCTACAGGGCACAGGTGCCAGTATCACTTTGGTGACTGAAAACTTGGGCCCATATTTATACTTTTTGACGCAAATCAGCGCATGGGCAGGTTTGCGTCAAAAAGTTTACAGCCGACTAATGCCATTCCAACACGCCAGCTGGGCGCCTTATTTATGGAATGACGTTAGCCGGCGCTGCGGCCTGGTTTGCGTCAAAATAAATGACAGTAACCGGGCAGCAGAGGCGAAGGGAAGGCTGGGGGTTGTGTGCCAAAGAATGGTGCAAGTCAGGTTAGAGTCCAAAATATTGGCTCTAATCTTACTTGCGCCATTTTTTGACACACAACCCCCCATGGAAATTACACGTCTTAGCAAAGACAAGAGCCATGCCTCCCTGCCCAATGGCCATGCCCAGGGGACTTTCTGTCCCCTGGGCATGGCCATTGGGCACAGTGGCATGTAAGGGGGCCCAAGTTTGGCGCCCCTATGCCACCCAAAGAAAATAAATTATACTTACCTGCACTTACCTGCACTCACCATGGATGGGTCCCCCCATCCATGGGTATCCTCCAGGGGTGGGCAAGGGTGGCAGGGGGTGTCCCTGAGTGAAGGGAAGGGTACCTATGGACTGCTTCCATGGTCTCTGACCATGGAAATGAGCCCACGGGTCCCTAACACCTGCCCTGACCCAGGCGTTAAAAAACAGTGCAAATCCGGCAGGGTGCCATGTTTTAAGGCCCACCTCCTCCTGTGTGCCATTTTGAAGCCGGAGGATAAATAAGGCACACATGCCTTAGAGTCATTTTTGCACGGGAACGCCTACCTTGCGTGTCTTTAGCGCAAGGCAGGTTTTCACATACAAAAAATGACTCAAACTCCATAACTCAAATATTGAGTTAAGTTTGCGTCGAATTTGCATAAAAAAAATGACACAAATCCAGCGCACACAGACCATAAAGATGGACCTTGGTGTCACCTGCACAACACCTCCTTGGACAGAACTATCAAGTTACTGAATAACTCCACTTAGACTCTCCCCCTAGCTGTAGTGCAACTTAGTTGGGGTGGAGTTACGGGCCCAAAGCAGTTGGTAGTATCACCTAGCTTACCTATAGACTGTCTCTTAGGTAATGACCTGAAAGCCTCAGGTGGGCTGAGGTAAAGTTTAGGGCCCATGCATCCATGCTGGGTATCCCTGAGGAATTGCTTCTTCTCATGTCAGGTGAAATGAAAAAGCAAAGAAGAAAAAGAGGCCTTAAGTCACAGGATCCTTCTCATCCAACAGGTAAAAAGGGTATCAAAGTATCCCTTCCCCACCCTACAACTAAGGATACCATTTCTGTGGTGGGAGAAACCTCTCCTGGGGTGGAACCTGTACCAAGGGAGCCCACAGCTGCCACAGCTGAACTCCCAGAGGTAAAAGTCCCTCTCTGTGGAACTACTAAAGCAGATAAGCAAAACTGCACTGTTTTAGTAAATGTGGAGCAACCCTCCAGCCCTCCCAGATAAACTTTAGAGCAGCAGCCCTTCACTACCTCTGAACACATAGGACAGCAACCCTGTTCTGGTGTGGAGCTTATGGGACAGGATCCCTGCCCTACTTCAACCCAAGAGAAACAGCAACCCTGTACTCTCTTTCAGCCATATGGACAAACGTTTTGCCCAGCTATGACTTTTCCTGAGACAGAATCCCTGTCCAGCGTTCCCATGCTTAGAACAGCAGCCCTGTCTTGACATAGGATCAGTGGAACAGTTAGACTGCCCCACTTTAAACTTTCCAAATAGAGAAACTGTGAGTAAGCACTGTTTTCTAGGCACGAATCTCCTAACAGGATGGGTTACCTCCCCGCAGGAAAGAAATCAGACAGTGGATGATAAATTGAGTAACGGCTCTTTTGCTGAGCCACCCTCCACTTATCACCACTCTTAGACAATAATGTCTCAACTGGCGAAGGTTAGCCTTATTGTCCTTCGTTGGGGGGGTTGTGTAGGAAGGTGGCTTTCTGCTAGCATGGCTACCCCCATTTTTGGCCTGTTTGTCAGTGTTTATCAGTGTGTTTTTACTGCCTCACTGGGATCCTGGTAGTCAGGACCCCAATGCTCATAGTTTGTGGCCTATATGTGTTGTCAGTATGCTTGACTGTGTCAGTGGAGTTCTGTTAACCAGAACTCCAGTGCTTATGCTCTCTCTGTTTACCAAATTTGTCACTATAGTTTAGTGACTCCATATACCAATTCTGATTGGCACACTGGATCCCCCTTATAAGTCCTTAGTATATGGTACCTAGGTACCCAGGGCATTGGGGTTCCAGGAGATCCTTATGGGCTGTGGCATTTCTTTTCCCACCCATACGGAGCTCATACAAACACTCCTTCAGGACTGCCACTGCAGCCTGAGTGAAATAGTGCAAACACTATTTCACAGCCATTTTCAATGCACCAGGGAATTTATAAGTCACCTATATGTCTACCCTTTAGTTACTGAAGGCTATGTGCAAAGTTACTGTGTGTGAGGGCACCCTTGCACTAGCAAAGGTGCCCACACGTTGTCCAGGACCAATTTCCTGGACTTCGTGAGTGCAGGGGACACCATTATAAGTGTGCACTACATATATGTCAATACATATATGAAGCTTCACAATGGTAACTCAGAATATGACCATCTTAGGTGTTCTAGATTGTGAAATTGAACCCCCAATCCAAATCTGGTATTGAGGCGCAATTCCATGCACACTGGGGGATCCACCATAGGGCCCCAGTACTGCCAAATCAGCTCTCTGAGGTTTTCACTGCAGCCATAGCTGCTGCCACCTCACAGACAGGTTTCTGCCCTCCTGGGGCCTGAGCAGCTCAATCCCAGGAAGGCAGAACAATGCATTTCCTTTAGGAGAGGGTTGTTATACCCTCTCCTAATGGAAATATGTGTTACAGGCATGGGAGGGGTATCCTCCCAGAGCCTCTGGAAATGCTTTGAAGGGCACAAACGGTGCCCTCCTTGCATAATCCAGTATATACCAGTTCAGGGACCCCTAGTCCCTGCTCTGGTGTGAAACTGGACAAAGGAAAGGGGAGTAATCACTTCCCTGTCCATCACCACCCCAGGGTTGGTGCCCAGAGCTCCTCCAGTGTGTCCCTGGTGTTAGACATCTTGGATTCCAAGGTGTGGGGACCCTCTGGGAGCACCTGAGTGGCCAGTGCCAGCAGGTGATGTCAGAAACCCCTGCTGATAGGTGCATACCTGGATAGGTAGCTAATTCCCTTCTCAGGGCTATTTAGGGTCTCTCCTCTTGGTATTTCCTCAGATTCATTTTCCAAGACTCCACAAGGACTCCTCTGCATCCTCTGCTTCAGCTTCTGACCGTTGGATCAACCGCCAACTGCACCAGGAACTGCTCTAACTGCAACAAAGTATCCTGGATGGCTACTGTGACCTGCAACCTTAGCTCCAGCCAGCAACTGCAACAGTTTCTAGGTTGTGCACACTCTGAGGACTTCCTGTCTTCACCCTGCACCAGAAGAACCAAAGGAATATCCCATGGAGTGACAGAGTCACTTCCCTGCTTCAGCAGGCACCTCTCTGCAATGACGACCAGTACTCTGGGACTCCTCTCCAGTCGATGAGCGTGATCCCTGGAACACAGGTGGTGGACTGAAGTGATCCTGACTGTCCAAAGGTCCAGCTGTCCAAATTTGGTGGAGGTATGGACTTGCCTCCCCATGCAATACAGTGCACCTGTGCTTCGCGTCTTCTGCAGCACCTTGGGCTTCTGTGCACTTCTTCCAAAAGTTCTTCATGCCCAGCGTAGCCCTGGTCCCCAGCATTCTATCTTGTGACGCTCAACTCCCTAAGTTGTTCTCTGGCGGCATGGGATCCCTTTGCGTAGTGCTGCGATTACCGCACTTTGCAAATCCTTTGTCACTCTGTCTTGGGACTTGCTTGGATGCTGCCTGGTCTTCTGAGGGCTCTCTGAAGTGCTGAGAGTTCCTCTCTGTCTCCTCAGTCCAAGTTGAGATCCCCAGGTCCCTCCTGGGTCCGGGCAGCTCCTCTTTGATGCAAAACTTTCTTGTGTGAACCAAGGCTTGTTGGCAGAATCCAGTGATGCAAACAGCCTGCATCCAACGACTCAACGTAAGACATCTCTTGCACCAATCAAGAGTGCATTTCTGTACTTTTCTTCCAACCGGAGAATTCACTTTTGCACCTTCATCTAGGTTGGCAGGGACACCTCATCGACTTCTGGACTTGGTCTCCTCTCTCCACAGGTCTTCAGGTCCAGGAATCCATCATTGGTATCTTGCAGTCTTGCTTGGTTCTTGCATAATCCTTCCCCATGACTTCTAGTGTGTCCTGAGGAAACTTGCTGTACTTTACTCCTGTTTTACCGGGCTCTGGGGTGGGGTACTTTACTTACCTTTGGTGCATTCTTACACTCCCAGCACCCCTCTACACACTACCCTTGCCGAGGGAGGAATCCCACTATTTTAGTATATGGTTTGTATTACCCCTAGGCCCATAGCAATCTATTGTGTTTTTCACTGTTCTATGACTGTTTACATACCTGATTTTGGTTACTAGTGTATATATTGTGTATGATACTCCAGAAGGAGTATTACCTCTAAGATATTTTTGGCCTTGTGTCACTAAAATAAAGTACCTTTATTTTTGGTAACAGTGAATATTGTCTTTTATTGTGCATAAGTACTGTGTGACTATAGTGGTATTGCAAGAGTTTTGCACGTCTCCTATTTCAGTCTTGGCTGCTCTGCTATAGCTACCCCTAGACAGCTTAAGCTGCTAGACACTGCCTACATTTCACTAATGTGGATCACTGGACCTGGTATAAGGTGTAAGTACCTCTGGTATCCACTACAAAGCAGGCCAGCTTCTCACACCAAGGAAATGTCTGATTGGCAGCGCTATGACATCAGCTACTCAAGACAGTTTTCAGCGCAGTTCCTGACACTCAGATTGTGTATGGATACAAAATCTTTTGCATGTAATGATGCAATGTCAATTGTCATTGCTAAGGTCTGTCACAATCATTTTAGAAAAGTTTAGCACATTAAACTCCACCTTATTTGGAGTATGGATACTGGTGCACTGACAGCTGCCTTTCATGGTCTTAAATATGCCTCTTCTGTTCCTCACATATTTGTTGTACTGGTACAATATTCAGGGTAATTTCCTGACACAAGTTCGGAACCATTCATGCCATAGGTCAACTTGCATGGATATCTGTTCAATACATGCTTGGGAGGATCAGTAAGTTGTTTGTAGTCCACAGTGCTATTGGTCGACTTTATCATGTTTGAGTCCTAGAGTGTGCCTTTGTGTCTGACAGTAAGCCACATATGTCATTTGTTTCTGTTCTCATTGATATTGCTTTACATAATGCAGACATTTATATGACTTGATTGAACACTGAAAAAAGAGCATGATACACGTGATTATGGTGATTTATTTACATGTGCAATTTTAGTTTCCAATGCAGTTTCAGAGTCCAAGGGTGAGGGACATGTCACGAGACATGTGTAGGAGAAGTGTGCATTAGTGAGGAAGTGTCCAAATTGATAATAGGTGGGTATTGAGACAATGACAGTCCATTGAAGATAAGTCAACAGTGGTAGAGTGAAGAGGACACACTGTCAGCTGTCACAACACTGGCATGATCTCAAGCAAAGAACTAAAGAGATACCATCCATGTGGCACAAGCTGCAGTTACCGGGTGGTTTTACGTGTTAATGTTGTTTCTTCGGATGTGTGCGGTGCCTCCTGTGCCATGGGTGGTGCTGTTGTTGAAGTTGAGGGGGGCACGCACACATCAGGGGTTAAAGATGTGGAATCAAAGGTCCTGCAGCTGCCGTTTGTGGGAAAACATAAGGCATCACTTCAGCAAGGAAGAACTGCCAATTTCTCAACACTTCTGTTACATCACAGTTGTAGACAGCCATGTTTTCCCTGAGGGAGGCCACTTCCTGTTCTATGGACTCCAGGGAATTTTGTATAGCCCCAGCCTGTAATCTATCATGCTGCTGCCACTTTGGGAGGGCAATTGTTCAATCCTCTGCCTCATGACAGCAGCTATGTCAGCCAGGGACTGCTGGAGTCCACATAGCTGGGAGAGGGTGCCTCTGATGGCAGCTGAGTTGTCCTTATTCGGACTGAGGCACCTCTGCATTCCGTCTAGGCTGCCTGTCATGGTCTCCATCCCCACCCTCACCTGCAGTGACAGCTCCCGCTGGATTCCTACCACTGTCCTCTGAAAGGTGATGTCTGGGTCATCAGAGTCCTGGGCTGTGGCAGGACTAGTTGGTGCAGTGTGTTGGTAATTGGGTGGTTCATGTGGAGACCCCACAATGCTGTGTGTCCTCCCTGCGACTGGAGGTGGTGTCTGGAGGGAACCCAGGACATCCTGGAGAGTTCCTCGGTCACCGCCAACAGACAGACGGAGGACAAAGTACCGCCCACACTATTATGACAGGCCAATCCGCCACCTTTTCCGGGGCGGATTCACCGCGGATAAAAACACGGCGGAAACAGGAATTCCGAAGGAAAAATGCTCACCTCTACACACCCCACGAGGAACGAGGACACCATGGAGCCAGAACTCCAAATTCTACCTGCAATAGTCTTCCTGCTCCTCTACCAGGAGCACGAACGCCGGCGGCGAAGACCACGGTGAATACTGCACCTACGACACAGGGGAGGGGGGAGGGAAAAGAGAGTGACACTCACACGCTTCATGCAACACCCCCACCCACTAAAACACACACACTAATGCATATCAATACATCACAGTTACACCCCCCAAACCCCCTGGAAGAATGCAAAGACAATAGAAAATGAGTGTAACCATTGTAATATATTAAAAGCAAGTAGGCAGAAATATATATATACACCATGTACAAAATATATACCAAGCATAGTAGTCCAGGTAGTGCTCTAATTGAGTCCGTGGAACATTGGGACCACACAGTATGGGCGAGGCCCACACAAGATCCCCGACCATGACGGAGAGAACACTGCAGGGGCATCAGAGAGCAAGAAAACAGGCACCTCAGGGGGAGGGAAAGGGGGGGCACCTCAGCCGGTTGAGTGCACAACACCAAATCCACAATGGGGCCACATGCCCACTGTTCCATCTTGGGGAGTGCAAAGCCACAGTCTCTCAAGTCTCTACAGTGGGTGGGTTGTCCACTGTTAAATCCTGGGGAGTGCAAAGCCACAGTCTCTCAAGTCTATACAGTGGGTGGTTTGCCCACTGTTCCATCCTGGGGAGTGCAAAGCCACAGTCTCTCAAGTCTAACAGTGGGTGGGTTGCCCACTGTTCCATCCTGGGGAGTGCAAAGCCACAGTCTCTCAAGTCTATACGGTGGGTGGTTTGCCCACTGTTACATCCTGGGGAGTGCAAAGCCACATTCTCTCAAGTCTAAACAGTGTGTGGTTTGCCCACTGTTACATCCTGGGAGTGCAAAGCCACAGTCTCGCAAGTCTATACTGTGGGTGGGTTGCCCACTGTTACATCCTGGGGAGTGCAAAACCACAGCCTTTCAAGTGGATGACAGTCTCCACTGGTTCTGGAGGGGGCATGGTGCCCAGAGTGCTTCATCCTGCTAAGGACAGAGGTAGTGGATGGATCTCTCCACTGGTTCTGGAGGGGGCATGATGCCCAGAGTGCTTCATCCTGCTAAGGACAGAGGTAGTGGATGGATCTCTCCACTGGTTCTGGAGGGTGTCACGGTTTCGGGCAGGGCTGATCAGGACTCTGGCTGGGACACCACTTGAGGTCACCGAATATCCTAGAGAGGTAGTGTGCTGGGGCAGAAGAGCAGCTAAAGGCATACACGGAAAGGACAGCTATGGACAGGCACAGGAAACAGGAAAGTAAAAGCAGAGCAACCCTTGTGTGAACAAACAGGAAACGGATTACCAGTGGACAAACACACTGGGGTTGTACACAGAGTAAGGCGCAGAACCTCCCACAGTGACAGGGAATCTCAATGCCTCTGTGCAGTTTGCTCTTACAGATAGTCACCCTGCCAGCCCCATAGAAAGGAGGCAGCAGAAGTGATTATGTTTCTGGACCCTAGAGCACAAACAAGGATAGTACTTACATACACAGGACACGCTCTTGTGGGTCCAGCTGGAAACACAGTGGCGATTCCTGAGAAAACAGCAATAGCACACTGTCACTGTTAGGCACGAAATACTACGTATAACACTGGACAAGGATGGGGGCTGGAATTGCCTCCTGGAAACCAGGAGCCAACCCCAGTACACAGGAGGACACGTATACCCTGGTGAAGACTGATAGAACACTTACCAGACACAAAGAACCAAGAAGAAACAGAAACAGAAGGGAACAAACAAAGAGGCAGAGGCAAGAACTAGGAACAGGCTCAGACTGAAGCAAAGGCGGGACTAGGACTTGAAAACAGGGCGCAAACCTCTGGCTGGGACAAACAGAGACAGGACTGGGAAACTGAGAACAGGCTCTGGCTGGAACAGGCAAGGACAGGACTGGAATACAGGGAGTAGGAAATGAGCTGTAAACAGGACTGGGAAACAGAGAGAAGGTTCAGGCTGAAACAAGGCAGGAGCAGGGCAGAGAAAAAGGGAGCAGGCTTTGGAAGAAACAAACAGGTACAAGGCTAAGAAATAGGGAGCAGACTCTGGCTGGAACAATCAGGAGCAGGGCAGAGAAACAGGAAACAGGATCAGGCTGGAACAGAACAGGAACAAAACTGGAACACCATCCGACAAGGGGTCTGTAACACAAAGGAATTGAAGTCCGATGCACGACAGGGAGCTTGAAGAAATGGCTGCTTATAAGCAGTTCCAAGCTGGGCTGCACAGGAGAGGTTTCAGGTGTGTGTGGTTTTGGACACTTGCAAGTCCTGGAGGAGAGGATCCAGTGAAAAGGAGCAACTGGACTTCTCCCATTGAAAACAATGGGAAACAGAATCCGGGTTTTCCTGACTACCAAGCTGTGTATTATGGGATTTGCAGCCCCAAGAAGCAAATGTAGTACTATACAAGTGTACCATAGAGAAAAGAGAAACAAACAGGGGTCAGCAAGGGACTCTAGATAGGTGTTCAAGGTGATTCCCAGGCTTCTGACAGTCCCCTTACAGCGCCCCCTGGAAATGGGACGACCGAGTCGTAACAGAGGGGGCATGGTGCCCAGAGTGCTTCATTCACCCCGTGACGGGCTCCGTAGCGTCAGTGCCCTTGCCTCTCATGGGCCAGCGGTGCTTGAGACGGCGGTGTCCTGTTCAGCGGGTGCTTGAGATGGCAGTGCCCTGTTCAGCGGTGCTTGAGACGGCGGTGCCGTGTTCAGCGGTGCTTGAGACGGCGGTGCCGTGTTCAGCGGTGCTTGAGACGGCGGTGCCATGTTCAGCGGTGCTTGAAACGGCAGTGCCCTGTTCAGCGGTACTTGAGGCGGTGGTGCCCTGTTCAGCGGTGCTTGAGACGGCGGTGCCCTGTTCAGCGGTGCTTGAGGCGGCGGTCTCCATTGCAGGGACTCACAGCTAGCGGTCCTTCATGGCCCAGCGGGGCTTTTGCTGGCGGTCCTTCATGGCCCAGTGGGGCTTGTGCTGTCGGTCCTTCATGGCCCAGCGGGGCTTGTGCTGGCGGTCCTTCATGGCCCAGCGGGGCTTTTGCTGGCGGTCCTTCATGGCCCAGCGGGGCTTGTGCTGGCTGTCCTTCATGGCCCAGCGAGGCTTGTGGTGGTGGTCCTTCATGGCCCAGCGGGGCTTGTGCTGGCGGTCCTTCATGGCCCAGCTGGGCTTTTGCTGGCGGTCCTTCATGGCCCAGTGGGGCTTGTGCTGGCGGTCCTTCATGGTCCAGCGGGGGTAATAGCTGTAGCGGGTAGTAAGGGTGAGAGTTGGCCGCACTCAAGGGGGATGTACATACATGTAGTATAGTCTAATGCACAAAAAGTGGTGCACGTGATCAGATGCCCTACTACCCTTGGGCAACAATAATGTGTAGAGTCAATACACAAATAGTATTATGGAAAAAGAGATCACAGCACACAATATGCAAAGTAAAACACAAAAGAGGATCAAAACATTTTATCGTTGTGAGGTAGAAGTGAATGAGAAAATCAAGCACATCGGTATTCAAATCTTGTCTCCAGAGAAGAGTTCATTTATTCTGAATGAAGTGAAACAGAGAGCATCTTTCCAAAGCAAACAGCCAACACGTGTTTCATCACACCAGTAACTTTTTCAAGGCCGAGATTGACGGAAAGGTTTCAAGCAATTTAAGTCTGATATGTCTCAGAAACAATAAAAAGTCCAAACAGTACTTAGTAATCTCTAAATTATCATTGTCAATGTATAACATAGGTAGTCCAAAAGGCCTGCGAAGCTGTCCATCAAAAAAAACCCGGTAGGTCCAAGCGTGTGTCTCGTCAGTAAGTATGCAGCCGTACGCCCGTGTATCGGCGTCTTTTCCTCTGTGGTCCAGCGGGGCTTGTGCTGGCGGCCTTTCATGGCCCAGCGGGGCTGGTGCTGGCGGTGGCCTCCTGGGCAGCTGAGCTGGTGCTGTCGGTGGCCTCCTGGGCAGCTGGGCTTGTGCTGGCTGTAGACTCCTGGGCAGCTGGGCTGGTGCTGGCAGTGGCCTCCTGGGCAGCTGGGCTGGTGCTGGCGGTGGCCTCCTTGGCAGCTGGGCTTGTGCTGGCGGTGGCCTCCTGGGCAGCTGGGCTGGTGCTGGCGGTCCTGTCCCGGGCAGGTGGGCTTGTGCGTGCGGTCCTGTCCTGGGCAGGTGGGCTGGTGCTGGCGGTCCTGTCTTGGGCAGCTGGGCTGGTGCTGGCGGTCCTGTCCTGGGCAGGTGGGCTGGTGCTGGCAGTCCTGTCATGGGCAGCTGGGCTGGTGCTGGAGGTGGCTTCCTGGGCAGCGGGGATGATGGCGGTGGCCTCCTGGGCAGCGGGGATGATGGCGGTCTTCTACGCCGTGCTGCTCTTCCCAGACTTGCCGGGTTTCTTGTGGCCCTTCCCCACCTTGGGAGGTGTCACAGCTGAGTCCACACTCCCACCGGGACCCCTGGGAGCGACTTGAGTGGCTGGAGTCTTCCCCCTCTCCCGCCGGGCACTGGCCAACTTCTGATGCTTCACAGGTGGGGGACTGTCTGTGCTGTGGTTCCGTGCCACACTGGCTGCCCTGGTGGGCGGTGCACTCCACATTCCGGTGACTACAGGCACCACTAGTCCCGGAGATGTTGTGGCTATGGTGCTAGTTCGGGGCCTAGGAGACAGACGGGGTGGGGGAGATGTGGGAAAGAGGTCAAGGTTGGACAGGAAAAGTTTTTTGGACACACTGGGATGGGTAGCTGGAGGGGGTTGGGGAGTGGAGGAAGAGGTGGTGGTTGTAGGAGGTGTTAGTTTGCTGACTTTGGGTGAAGGTGCATGCGCTGGAGGCTGTCGTGAGGTGGATGGCTGTTGGGTGGGTGTGTGCCTGCTTTTGTTTACCTTGGGAGGGGGCGTCACAGACACACTGGGAGAGGACAGAGGGGACGTGTGAATGGTAGTGGGGGTAGTGACTGCACGTGAGCGGGATGTGGTGGTGGGTGTGCTGGAGAGGGACGTAGTGGCTGTAGAGGTAGTGCATGCAGGTGTGAGTGTAGACGAGACAGGGAGGGAGGAGGGAGACGAGGAGGAGGGGGACACAGTGGAGGCAGTGGATGTTGGTGTGTCTGCATGTGTTTGATGCTTGCGTGAGTGCCTGTGGGATGTGTAGTGCTTATGTTTGCCTGAGCTTCCCTTGTGTGTTGACATGTGTGCATGCTGGTCAGTGGGTGTGCTTGGGATAGGCTGAGGTAGAGGGGATTGGGTCTGGGTGGAGGAAGTTGGAGGGGGGAGGCTAGAGACAGGGACAATGGCTGCCATCAGTGCTGAGGCCAGAGTCTGAAAGGCTCGCTGAAGAGCCGCCTGACCAGAATGAATGCCTTTGTTTGTTGCAACTGCCTTTCTACACCCTGGATGGCATTCAAAATGGTAGACTGCCTAACAGTGAGGGACCTGAGGAGGTCAATGGCCTCCTCACTGAGGTCAGCAGGGGTGACTGGGGCAGAGCCTGAGGTGCCTGGGCAAAGGTGATGCCCACCCTCCTGGGTGAGCGGGCACGGGGAGAAGGCTAAGGGGCTGCTGGGAGGGCAGTGCTGGAAGGGGGGGTGGCGGCTGTACCTGTAGATGGGGGGGCATAGATGTTGCCGCCACCACAAGGGAGCTCCCATCAGAGGTCGAGTCCGTGTCACTGGTCTCAGCTCCTGTCCCCGCCGTGGAGCTCCCCTAGCCCTCCGTCCCACTGGTGAAGTCCGATTCCGTAGTGTGGCCCTCCATGGACATGTGGGATGCAGCCCACTGGTGCTCCGGTGCCACTGCTCCTCCGCCTGATGATGCTAATGCCCACAACAACAGGGAGACCACAAAAAGGGGGGGGACGACAGAAGAAAGACATTTTGAGTGCATGCATTACCGCTACTGTGTGCATGCATTACCGCTACCGTTGGCGGACACGACAGACACAGAAGCCCCCTGCACTACGCCGACCTTGCATGTCTTTAGCGCAAGGTAGGTTTTCACATACAAAAAATGACTCAAACTCCATAACTCAAATATTGAGTCAAGTTTTCGTCGAATTTGCATTAAAAAAAAATGACACAAATCCAGCGCAAACAGAGCATAAAGATGGACCTTGGGGTCACCTGCACAACACCTCCTTGGACAGAACTATCAAGTTACTGATGTCAATAACTCCACTTAGACTCTCCCCCTAGCTGTAGTGCAACTTAGTTGAGGTGGAGTTACGGGCCCAAAGCAGGTGGTAGTATCACCTAGCTTACCTATAGACTGTCTCTTAGGTAATGACCTGAAAGCCTCAGGTCGGGCTGAGGTAAATTTTAGCGCCCATGCATCCATGCTGGGTATCCCTGAGGAATTGCTTCTTCTCATGTCAGGTGAAATGAAAAAGCAAAGAAGAAAAAGAGGCCTTAAGTCACAGGATCCTTCTCATCCAACAGGTAAAAAGGGTATCAAAGTATCCCTTCCCCACCCTACAACTAAGGATACCATTTCTGTGGTGGGAGAAACCTCTCCTGGGGTGGAACCTGTACCAAGGGAGCCCACAGCTGCCACAGCTGAACTCCCAGAGGTAAAAGTCCCTCTCTGTGGAACTACTAAAGCAGATAAGCAAAACTGCACTGTTTTAGTAAATGTGGAGCAACCCTCCAGCCCTCCCAGAGAAACTTTAGTGCAGCAGCCCTTCACTACCTCTGAACACATAGGACAGCAACCCTGATCTGGTGTGGAGCTTATGGGACAGGAGCCCTGCCCTACTTCAACCCAAGAGAAACAGCAACCCTGTACTCTCTTTCAGCCATATGGACAAACGTTTTGCCCAGCTATTACTTTTCCTGAGACAGCATCCCTGTCCCGCATTCCCATGCTTAGAACAGCAGCCCTGTCTTGACATAGGATCAGTGGAACAGTTAGACTGCCCCACTTTAAACTTTCCAAATAGAGTAACTGTGAGTAAGCACTGTTTTCAAGGCACGAATCTCCTAACAGGATGGGTTACCTCCCACAGGAAAGAAATCAGACAGTGGATAATAAATTGAGTAACGACTCTTTTGCTGAGCCACCCTCCACTTATCACCACTCTTAGACAATAATGTCTCAACTGGCGAAGGTTAGCCTTATTGTCCTTCGTTGGGGGGGTTGTGTAGGAAGGTGGCTTTCTGCTAGCATGGCTACCCCCATTTTTGGCCTGTTTGTCAGTGTTTATCAGTGTGTTTTTACTGCCTCAATGGGATCCTGGTAGTCAGGACCCCAATGCTCATAGTTTGTGGCCTATATGTGTTGTCAGTATGCTTGACTGTGTCAGTGGAGTTCTGTTAACCAGAACTCCAGTGCTCATGCTCTCTCTGTTTACCAAATTTGTCACTATAGTTTAGTGACTCCATATACCAATTCTGATTGGCACACTGGATCCCCCTTATAAGTCCTTAGTATATGGTACCTAGGTACCCAGGGCATTGGGGTTCCAGGAGATCCTTATGGGCTGTGGCATTTCTTTTGCCACCCATACGGAGCTCATACAAACACTCCTTCACGACTGCCACTGCAGCCTGAGTGAAATAGTGCAAACACTATTTCACAGCCATTTTCACTGCACCAGGGAATTTATAAGTCACCTATATGTCTACCCTTTAGTTACTGAAGGCTAGGTGCAAAGTTACTGTGTGTGAGGGCACCCTTGCACTAGCAAAGTTGCCCACACGTTGTCCAGGACCAATTTCCTGGACTTCGTGAGTGCAGGGGACACCATTATAAGTGTGCACTACATATATGTCAATACATATATGAAGCTTCACAATGGTAACTCGGAATATGACCATCTTAGGTGTTCTAGATTGTGAAATTGAACCCCCAATCCAAATCTGGTATTGAGGCACAATTCCATGCACCCTGGGGGATCCACCATAGGGCCCAGTACTGCCAAATCAGCTCTCTGAGGTTTTCACTGCAGCCCCAGCTGCTGCCACCTCACAGACAGGTTTCTGCCCTCCTGGGGCTTGAGCAGCTCAATCCCAGGAAGGCAGAACAATGCATTTCCTTTAGGAGAGGGTTGTTATACCCTCTCCAAATGGAAATATGTGTTACAGGCATACGAGGGGTATCCTCCCAGAGCCTCTGGAAATGCTTTGAAGGGCACAAACAGGTCCCTCCTTGCATAATCCAGTCTATACCAGTTCAGGGACCCCTAGTCCCTGCTCTGGTGTGAAACTGGACAAAGGAAAGGGGAGTAATCACTTCCCTGTCCATCACCACCCCAGGGTTGGTGCCCAGAGCTCCTCCAGTGTGTCCCTGGTGTTAGACATCTTGGATTCCAAGGTGTGGGGACCCTCTGGGAGCATCTGAGTGGCCAGTGCCAGCAGGTGATGTCAGAAACCCCTGCTGATAGGTGCATACCTGGATAGGTAGCTAATTCCCTTCTCAGGGCTATTTAGGGTCTCTCCTCTTGGTATTTCCTCAGATTCATTTTCCAAGATTCCACAAGGACTCCTCTGCATCCTCTGCTTCAGCTTCTGACTGTTGGATCAACCGCCAACTGCACCAGGAACTGCTCTAACTGCAACAAAGTATCCTGGATGGTTACTGTGACCTGCAACCTTAGCTCCAGCCAGCAACTGCAACAGTTTCCAGGCTGTGCACACTCTGAGGACTTCCTGTCTTCACCCTGCACCAGAAGAACCAAAGGAATATCGCATGGAGTGACAGAGTCACTTCCCTGCTTCAGCAGGCACCTCTCTGCAATGATGACCAGTACTCTGTGATTCCTCTCCTGTCGATGAGCGTGATCCCTGGAACACAGGTGGTGGACTGAAGTGATCCTGACTGTCCAAAGGTCCAGCTGTCCAAATTTGGTGGAGGTAAGGACTTGCCTCCCCATGCAATACAGTACCCCTGTGCTTCGCGTCTTCTGCAGCTCCTTGGGAACTGTGCACTTCTTCCAAAAGTCCTTCATGCCCAGCGTAGCCCTGGTCCCCAGCATTCTATCTTGTGACGCTCAACTTCCTAAGTTGTTCTCTGGCGGCATGGGATCCCTTTGCGTAGTGCTGCGATTACCGCACTTTGCAACTCCTTTGTCACTGTGTCTTGGGACTCGCTTGGATGCTGCCTGGTGTTCTGAGGGCTCTCTGAAGTGCTGAGAGTTCCTCTCTGTCCCCTCAGTCCGAGTTGAGATCCACAGGTCCCTCCTGGGTCCGGGCAGCTCCTCTTTGATGCAAAACTTTCTTGTGTGAACCAAGGCTTGTTGGCAGAATCCAGTGATGCAAACAGCCTGCATCCAACGACTCAACGTAAGACATCTCTTGCACCAATCAAGAGTGCATTTCTGTACTTTTCTTCCAACCGGAGAATTCACTTTTGCACCTTCATCCAGGTTGGCAGGGACTCCTCATCGACTTCTGGACTTGGTCTCCTCTCTCCACAGGTCCAGGAATCCATCATTGGTATCTTGCAGTCTTGCTTAGTTCTTGCATAATCATTCCCCATGACTTCTAGTGTGTCCTGAGGAAACTTGCTGTACTTTACTCCTGTTTTACCGGGCTCTGGTGTGGGGTACTTTACTTACCTTTGGTGCATTCTTACACTCCCAGCACCCCTCTACACACTACCCTTGCCGAGGGAGGAATCCCACTATTTTAGTATATGGTTTGTATTACCCCTAGGCCCATAGCAATCTATTGTGTTTTTCACTGTTTTATGAATGTTTACATACCTGATTTTGGTTACTAGTGTATATATTGTGTATGATACTCCAGAAGGAGTATTACCTCTAAGATATTTTTGGCCTTGTGTCACTAAAATAAAGTACCTTTATTTTTGGTAACAGTGAATATTGTCTTTTATTGTGCATAAGTACTGTGTGACTATAGTGGTATTGCAAGAGTTTTGCACGTCTCCTATTTCAGCCTTGGCTGCTCTGCTATAGCTACCCCTAGACAGCCTAAGCTGCTAGACACTGCCTACATTTCACTAATGTGGATCACTGGATCTGGTATAAGGTGTAAGTACCTCTGGTATCCACTACAAAGCAGGCCAGCTTCTCACACCAAGGAAATGTCTGATTGGCAGCGCTATGACATCAGCTACTCAAGACAGTTTTCAGCGCAGTTCCTGACACTCAGATTGTGTATGGATACAAAATCTTTTGCATGTAATGATGCAATGTCAATTGTCATTGCTAAGGTCTGTCACAATCATTTTAAAAAAGTTTAGCACATTAAACTCCACCTTATTTGGAGTATGGATACTGGTACACTGACAGCTGCCTTTCATGGTCTTAAATATGCCTCTTCTGTTCCTCACATATTTGTTGTACTGGTACAATATTCAGCGTAATTTCCTGACACAAGTTCGGAACCATTCATGCCATATGTCAACTTGCATGGATATCTGTTCAATACATGCTTGGGAGGATCAGTAAGCTGTTTGCAGTCCACAGTGCTATTGGTCAACTTTATCATGTTTGAGTCCTAGAGTGTGCCTTTGTGTCTGACAGTAAGCCACATATGTCATTTATTTCTGTTCTCATTGATATTGCTTTACATAATGCAGACATTTATATGACTTGATTGAACACTGAAAAAAGAGCATGATACATGTGATTATGGTGATTTATTTACATGTGCAATTTTAGTTTCCAATGCAGTTTCAGAGTCCAAGGGTGAGGGACATGTCACGAGACATGTGTAGGGGAAGTGTGCATTAGTGAGGAAGGGTCCAAATTGATAATAGGTGGGTATTGAGACAATGACAGTCCATAGAAGATAAGTCAACAGTGGTAGAGTGAAGAGGGCACATTATCAGCTGTCACAACACTGGCATGATCTCAAGCAAAGAACTAAAGAGATACCATCCATGTGGCACAAGCTGCAGTTACCGGGTGGTTTTACTTGTGAATGTTGTTCCTTCCACTACGTCATCTTCTGATGTGTGCGGTGCCTCCTGTGCCATGGGTGGTGCTGTTTTTGAAGTTGAGGGGGGCATGCACACATCAGGGGATAAAGATGTGGAATCAAAGGTCCTGCAGCTGCCGTTTGTGGGAACACATAAGGCATCACTTCAGCAAGGAAGAACTGCCAATTTCTCAATACTTCTGTTACATCACAGTGGTAGACAGCCATGTTTCCCTGAGGGAGGCCACTTCCTGTTCTATGGACTCCAGGGAATTTTGTATAGCCCCAGCCTGTTATCTATCATGCTGCTGCCACTTTGGGAGGGCAATTGTTCAAGCCTCTGCCTCATGACAGCAGCTATGTCAGCCAGGGACTGCTGGAGTCCACCTAGCTGGGAGTGGGTGCCTCTGATGGCAGCTGAGTTGTCCTTAGTCGGACTGAGGCACCTCTGCACTCCGTCTAGGCTGCCTGTCATGGTCTCCATCCCCACCCTCACCTGCAGTGTCAGCTCCCGCTGGAATCCTACCACTGTCCTCTAAAAGGTGATGTCTGGGTCATCAGAGTCCAGGGCTGTGGCAGGACTAGTTGGTGCAGTGTGTTGGTAATTGGGTGGTTCATGTGGAGACCCCACAATGCTGTGTGTCCTCCCTGCGACTGGAGGTGGTGTCTGGAGGGAACCCAGGACATCCTGGAGAGTTCCTTCATTGATGGTCGACAGCTGGTCATCCATTTCATCTGTAAAATCCAGGACAGGCAGGTCGCAAGAGGCAGGGCATCATCCTGTGCAATAGGATAGTGAAAGGTCAATCTTTGACTGTAATGACTGTTGACAAGGATCATCATTTACTTGTTGCTGGTGGCTCTGTGACATGTTAGACACCTCCACATCAAGGAACACATTTGTGAAGCCCTAATGGCACACTTTGCCACCTGAACAGCATATGTATATAGTCACTGTTTTCAAAATCTGCCAGTCCACAGTACCCAGTATGTTACACCCACCTTGATATTTTAATCATGGTCTTCCACATATGTACCCTTTCATTGAATTGACTGTGTGAACTTTGCAAGACATGGGCGCTGTTCCAGATTTGTGCTTACTCCACAAGTGGAAATGTTCAGATATACTTAGAATTTGCTCACACAGATATTTGAGTTGTTAAGTGACTCATCTGTGTGTGTGTGTTGTTGTGACAGTAAGGGGTGAGCTGTCCACATGCATCCTTCTAGACTATTTGAGTAATGTGTCCAGCATCCTGTACCACCCATTGTGAAATTCAACCACATTATGCATATGTGAGCAAAAAGGATTTTCTCCCTTTGTGCAGAATACCAACCATTCCCACAGCACAGGCAACCTTGTTACATGGTGAAATTGGAGCTACTTGTACAGCAGCACAAATTATGATCACAGACATGCCCCATATGTTGTATGAGTATAATTTTGTGCCCATTCCCAAATGGTGCATGGGAATGTGTGAGAGTTGTTGTCGGGCAACCCTGTGCAACCAGTGTAGGGCATGTCGCACACTGACTGTTACACATGTGCAGGTGGATCAGTGGCAACAGTGAAGCAATTTCTGGGATGGTTGAGAAATGTTTGGTGCATATGGGGGGAAGGTGTGGGTGCATCAGAAGTGTTCGATCCAAGTTTCAGGGAAAATAACTGAGCGCAACTTTGCGCCTAATTTGGCAGTGCCACACTCTATCATTTTCAATATGCTTGGATGCACCATTTGAAGTGTATATGGAGCAGCTCTGTGTTGGCCCCTGCATCAGTGCAATATTTGCTGCCGAGAGCCAACTCACACAACTTTGTGCCATGAAGCAAGGATGGCTGCGCTGCAGGGGAAATAGTTTTGGGCAGGAAGGGACACCTTCCTGCAGTAAATACAAACTTTTCTGGGCATTTGCACTTCCTATGTGTGTTGCAGGATGCAGTAAACATTGGAAGAGCAATAACACAAGGAGCAAGGAAAGCGTTTGTCCTTGTTGGACCATTCTAACGCCACCCCTGGGGTATTGTTGGATTTAGTCGTAGCCTCAGGTTCACATGTAGTTTTAAATCTGGGGCAACAACAATATGTAATGGGTGTTGTTATGGCACGGCCACACTGATTGCATGCAACTTCCATGCAAAGTGCTGTGTGTGAAGGTGCCCTATTTACAAGGTGATGTTAAGTGACAAAAAGTGGCTTAACACCACACTGTGAATATGGAGTGCATAGCGCCACCAGACCATCCTTATAAGTCAGGGTCCGGAGCTGATAGGGCCTTTTGATTCTGGCTCTATGGTGGTCATTACAACCCTGGCGGACGGTGATAAAGCGGCGGTAAACCGGCAACAGGCCGGCGGAAAAATTTGTGCTATTTCGACCGTGGCAGAAACCGCCCACAGAGACAGCCACTTTAACACTCCGACCGCCACGGCGGTACAAACAAACAGCATGGCGGTCACCGCCAACAGACGGACGGAGGACAAAGTACCGCCCACACTATTATGACAGGCCAATCCACCACCTTTTCCGGGGCGGATTCACCGCGGATAAAAACACAGCGGAAACAGGAATTCCGAAGGAAAAACGCTCACCTCTACACACCCCACGAGGAACAAGGACACCATGGAGTCGGAACTCCAAATTCTACCTGCAATAGTCTTCCTGCTCCTCTACCAGGAGCACGAACGCCGGCGGCAAAGACCACGGTGAATACTGCACCTACGACACAGGGGAGGGGGGAGTGAAAAGAGAGTGACACTCACACGCAGCATGCAACACTTCCACCCACTACAACACACACACTAATGCATATCAATACATCACAGTTACACCCCCCAACCCTCCTGGAAGAATGCAAAGACAATAGAAAATGAGTGTAACCATTGTAATATATTAAAAGCAAGTAGGCAGAAATATATATATACACCATGTACAAAATATATACCAAGCATAGTAGTCCAGGTAGTGCTCTAATTGAGTCCGTGGATCACTGGGACCACACAGAATGGGCGAGGCCCACACAAGATCCCCGACCATGATGGAGAGAACACTGCAGGGGCATCAGAGAGCAAGAAAACAGGCACCTCAGGGGGAGGGAAAGGGGGGGCACCTCAGCCGGTTGAGTGTACGACGCCAAATCCACAATGGGGCCACATGCCCACTGTTCCATCCTGGGGAGTGCAAAGCCACAGTCTCTCAAGTCTCTACAGTGGGTGGGTTGCCCACCGTTAAATCCTGGGAGTGCAAAGCCACAGTCTCTCAAGTCTATACAGTGGGTGGTTTGCCCACTGTTCCATCCTGGGGATTGCAAAGCCACAGTCTCTCAAGTATAAACAGTGGGTGGTTTGCCCACTGTTCCATCCTGGGGAGTGCAAAGTCACAGTCTCTCAAGTCTCTACAGTGGGTGGGTTGCCCACTGTTCCATCCTGGAGAGTGCGAAGCCACAGTCTCTCAAGTCTATACAGTGGGTGGTTTGCCCACTGTTACATCCTGGGGAGTGCAAAGCCACAGTCTCTCAAGTCTATACAGTGGGTGGGTTGCTCACTGTTACATCCTGGGGAGTGCAAAGCCACAGTCTCTCACGTGGATGACAGTCTCCACTGGTTCTGGAGGAGGCATGGTGCCCAGAGTGCTTCATCCTGCTAAGGACAGAGGTAGTGGATGGATCTCTCCACTGGTTCTGGATGGGGCATGATGCCCAGAGTGCTTCATCCTGCTAAGGACAGAGGTAGTGGATGGATCTCTCCACTGGTTCTGGAGGGGGCATGGTGCCCAGAGTGCTTCATCCTGCTAAGGACAGAGGTAGTGGATGACATTCTCCACTGGTTCTGGAGGGGGCATGGTGCCCAGAGTGCTTCATTCACCCCGTGATGGACTCAGTAGCGTCAGTGCCCTTGCCTCTCATGGGCCAGCGGTGCTTGAGACAGCGGTGCCCTGTTCAGCGGGTGCTTGAGACGGCAGTGCCCTGTTCAGCGGTGCTTGAGACGGCGGTGCCCTGTTCAGCGGTGCTTGAGACGGCGGTGCCCTGTTCAGCGGTGCTTGAGGCGGTGGTACCCTGTTCAGCAGTGCTTGAGACGCGGTGCCCTGTTCAGCGGTGCTTGAGACGGCGGTGCCCTGTGCAGCGGTGCTTGAGACGCGGTGCCCTGTTCAGCGGTGCTTGAGGCGACGGTCTCCATTGCAGGGACTCAGCTGCTAGCGGTCCTTCATGGCCCAGCGGAGCTTTTGCTGGTAGTCCTTCATGGCCCAGTGGGGCTTGTGCTGTCGGTCCTTCATGGCCCAGCGGGGCTTGTGCTGGCGGTCCTTCATGGCCCAGCTGGGCTTTTGCTGGCGGTCCTTCATGGCCCAGCGGGGCTTGTGCTGGTGGTCCTTCATGGCCCAGCGGGGCTTGTGCTGGCAGTCTTTGATGGCCCAGCGTGGCTGGTGCTGGTGGTGGCCTCCCGGGCAGCTGGGCTGGTGCTGGCGGTGGCCTCTTGGGCAGCTGGGCTTGTGCTGGCTGTAGACTCCTTGGCAGCTGGGCTGGTGCTGGCAGTGGCCTCCTGGGCAGCTGGGCTGGTGCTGGCGGTGTCCTCCTTGGCAGCTGGGCTTGTGCTGGTGGTGGCCTCCTGGGCAGCTGGGCTGGTGCTGGCGGTCCTGTTCCGGGCAGGTGGGCTTGTGCTGGCGGTCCTGTCCTGGACAGGTGGGCTGGTGCTGGCGGTCCTATCCTGGGCAGCTGGGCTGGTGCTGGCGGTCCTGTCCTGGACAGGTGGGCTGGTGCTGGCAGTCCTGTCCTGGGCAGCTGGGCTGGTGCTGGAGGTGGCCTCCTCGGCAGCAGGGATGATGGCGGTGGCCTCCTGGGCAGCGGGGATGATGGCGGTCTTCTCCGCCGTGCTGCTCTTCCCAGACTTGCCGGGTTTCTTGTGGCCCTTGCCCACCTTGGGAGGTGTCACAGCTGAGTCCACACTCCCACCGGGACCCCTGGGAGCGGCTTGGGTGGCTGGAGTCTTACCCCTCTCCAGCCGGGCACTGGCGAACTTCTGATGCTTCACAGGTGGGGGGCTGTTTGTGCTGTGGTTTCGTGCCACACTGGCTGCCCTGGTGGCCGGCGCACTCCAGATTCCGATGACTACAGGCACCACTGGTCCCGGAGATTTTGTGGCTGAGGTGCTAGTTCGGGGCCTAGGAGACGGACGGGGTGGGGGAGGTGTGGGAAAGAGGTCAAGGTTGGACAGGAAAGGTTTTTTGGACACACTGGGATGGGTAGCTGGAGGGGGTTGGGGAGTGGAGGAAGAGGTGGTGGTTGTAGGAGGTGTTAGTTTGCTGACTTTGGGTGAAGATGCATGCGCTGGAGGCTGTCGTGAGGTGGATGGCTGTTGGGTGGGTGTGTGCCTGCGTTTGTGTACCTTGGGAGGGGGCGTCACAGACACACTGGGAGAGGACACAGGGGACGTGTGAATGGTAGTGGGGGTAGTGACTGCACGTGAGCGGGTTGTGGTGGTGGGTATGCTGGAGAGGGACATAGTGGCTGTAGAGGTAGTGCATGCAGGTGTGAGTGTAGACGAGACAGGGAGGGAGGAGGGAGACGAGGAGGAGGGGGACACAGTGGAGGCAGTGGATGTTGGTGTGTCTGCATGTGTTTGATGCTTGCGTGAGTGCCTGTGGGATGTGTGGTGCTTATGTTTGCCTGAGCTTCCCTTGTGTGTTGACATGTGTGCATGCTGGTCAGTGGGTGTGCTTGGGATAGGCTAAGGTAGAGGGGATTGGGTCTGGGTGGAGGAAGTTGGAGGGGGGAGGCTAGAGACAGGGACAATAGCTGCCATCAGTGCTGAGGCCAGAGTCTGAAAGGCTCGCTGAAGGGCCGCCTGACCAGAATGAATGCCTTTTTTTGTTGCAACTGCCTTTCTACATCCTGGATGGCATTCAAAATGGTAGACTGCCCAACAGTGAGGGACCTGAGGAGGTCAATGGCCTCCTCACTGAGGGCAGCAGGGGTGACTGAGGCAGGGCCTGAGGTGCCTGGGCGAAGGTGATGCCCACCCTCCCGGGTGAGCGGGCACGGGGCGAAGGCTGAGGGGCTGCTGGGAGGGCAGTGCTGGAAGGGGGGGTGGCGGCTGTACCTGTAGATGGGGGCGGCATAGATGTTGCCGCTACCACAAGGGAGCTCCCATCAGAGGACGAGTCCGTGTCACTGGTCTCAGCTCCTGTCCCCGCCGTGGAGCTCCCCTCGCCCTCCGTCCCACTGGTGAAGTCCGATTTCGTATTCTGGTCCTCCATGGCAATGTGGGATGCAGCCCCCTGGTTCTCCGGTGCCACTGCTCCTCCGCCTGATGATGCTAATGCACACAAGAACAGGGAGACCACAAAAAGGGGGGGACGACAGAAGAAAGACATGTTGAGTGCATGCATTACCTCTACTGTGTGCATGCATTACCGCTACCGTTGGCGGACACAACAGACACAGAAGCCCCCTGCACTACGCCGAGCTCTTGGGCTCCACTGTTCAATTCCTGGGAAATGGCCTACAAGGCTATGGACGACATCTACACACATAGATGACACAGGGGCATGACTAGGTGTACTTGGCACTCTACAGAGGTGGGGTGGGGTGCCACATGGCCTGCCTTATGGAGGGACTTTCCCTTCGGAACTCGTCCTGGCCTATGGAAACCCACAGCCCACCTCCCCCACCCAGACCCCTCCACTGCGCGCAAAGTCAGCTGAATGAGAGTGTACTCACCCCCTTGTTGCTGCTGTGATGCCCTCAAGCGCCCATCCAACTCCGGGTAGGCCACCGCCAGGATCCTGAACATCAGGAGGGTCATGGTGCGACGGGCACCCCTCCCACATTGGGAGGCCATCCCCAGCTGAGCCTCCGCCGTCTTCTTGCTCCAGTGGCGAATGTCCTCCCATCTTTTCCGGCAGTGGGTGCTCTGTCTGTGGTAGACCCCCAGCGCCCGGACGTCCTTGGCGGTGGCACGCCAAATATGTTTTTTCTGGTGGGCGCTGACCTACATGAATTGTACAGGGGGAAGAGAAAGTTATTACCAACTGCACCGTCAAAGTGATTGGACCCCATCCCTACCCTTGCCATGTGGCACATGCATTCACCGTTGTTTCATGCACGCCGCACTCTCCCCCCTTCCATCTTACATCCAGCCCCACTCCACACAGGTAAAGCCCATACATCATGCTCCCAGTGCACTTACCTGTTTGTCTGGAGGACCATAGAGTAGCGTGTACTGAGGGAGGACCTCATCCACGAGTTTCTTCAACTCCTCCGATATGAAGGCAGGGGCCCTTTCCCCAGACACTCGAGCCATTGTCTCTTCCAGACCGAGGTCACAGCAGCACTTGCAGTCTAGGTCCTCTCCTGTCGAAGATCAGGTATTGAGTGATTTAAGGGATAAAAAATGGCGGTCACGTCTTCGACCACCTACCGCGATGGTGTACAACGCCAGCGCAGTTACCTCACATCCCATTGTCCCACTTTAGCAGTCAGGCAGCCACCATTTCAGGGGCCCAAATGGCTTCATTTTCAACTGCGGCACACATACCTAGGCCTAGACTCAACACACATACAGGCCACTTTTTGTGTATGAATGGTGTTCTGTGTAAACGGTGGGTACGTACCTCTGAGTTGTTTGACTCTGTGCTCGCTGTTGTCCTTCATAGGCACCGTCCGCTGGGACATGTGAGGAGATGGCGGCATCCTCCGATGTACCGACCGTTGGTGGACCTGTCGACAATGGAGGAAAGACATTTGATTATCACATACAGGCTTGACCGTGCCACAATCCAGGAACTGTGTACCCAGATGGAGCCAGACCTGATGTCAGCTATCCGCCATCCCACAGGAATCCCCCCTCAAGTGCAGGTGCTGTCAGTGCTACATTTCCTTGCAAGTGGGTCATTTCAAACAACAGTGGCCATAGCATCAGGGATGTCCCAGCCTATGTTTTCCAATGTGTTGTCCAGAGTGTTGTCTGCCCTTCTGAAACACATGCGGAGCTACATCGTTTTCCCTCAGGTGGAGGATTTACCTACAGTGAAAGGTGATTTCTATGCCCTGGGACATATCCCCAACATCATAGGTGTCAATGATGGGACCCATGTGGCTTTGGTCCCCCCCCACAGGATTCAACAGGTGTACAGAAACCGGAAGTTATCATTCGATGAATGTACAGATGGTATGTTTGGCAGACCAGTACATCTCCCATGTGAATGCCATGTTCTCTGGCTCAGTGCATGACGCCTACATACTGTGGAATAGCAGCATCCCTTATGTGATGGGTCAACTCCAGAGGCACCGTGTGTGGCTATTAGGTGAGCACATGGAAGCTAGTCAGTGGGAATGGTTGTCTGGGTCTCGGGATATCCCTACAGGTTAGTGCATGTCTAACAGTTGTCCCTCGCCATTTGCAGTTTACTCTGGTTACCCCAACCTGTCATGGCTACTGACCCCAGTGAGGAATCCCAGGGCAAGGGCAGAGGAATGCTACAATGAGGCCCATGGGCGAACTAGGAAGGTGATCGAGCGGACCTTCGGCTTCCTGAGGGCCAGGTTCCGGTGCCTCCATATGACAGGCGGATCCCTATTCTACTCACCAAAGAAGGTGTGCCAGATCATCGTGGCCTGCTGTATGCTTCACAACTTGGCTTTGCGACGACAGGTGCCTTTTCTGCAGGAGGATGGTCCAGATGGCGGTGTTGTGGCAGCTGTGGAGCCTGTGGACAGTGAAGACGAGGATGCAGAGGAAGAAGACATAAACAACAGGGACTCAGTGATCCAGCAATATTTCCAGTGAGACACAGGTAAGAGTACAGACCTGCCTACTACATGTACTTAAACACTACTGCCTCTCTACTGTCTGTCATTTTCATCCAGTGTATGGTCACTGAGTTGTCACTTTCACTTATGATTTCACAGATGTGGGTCCCACTGTGTGACATCTGCTTTGATTCCTCATGGACTAGAGCTGTGTGACATAGGTATGTTGACGTTACATTTGAATGAACATTTTGCCACTGTAATTGCTAATACACTATTTCAAAATCACAGACAGACTCCAGATTGTTTTGTGCTTTAAGTGTGTTTATTTAGGTGCTCAATATTGGAGGGGTAGTAAAATGGTGAGGGGTGATGGTGGAAGAATGTCCATGGCAGAGTCCAGTCTATTAGTCTCACAGGTGCAATGTCCAAAGGGGCATAGGAAGTGGAGCTGGGGCAGTGTAAGTATGGACAGGGTGACAAAATGGGACAGTAGGATGACAATCAGGGTGATCTCATTTCTTGGCGGGGGTCTTGACATCGTGCTCTGTCTTGTTCCTGGATCTCAGGGACCATTTGCGAGGTGGTTCTCCCTCTGCAGGGGGTGGGGTGCTGGTGTGGTGGTCCTGTGGTGGGGCGTCCTGTCCACTAGCGTCGGCGGAGGTGGTGGGCAGTTCATCGTCCATGCTAGTGTCAGGGGCCCCTTGTAGTACCACAGTGTCCTTCCTGGTGTTGAGTACTTCCTTCAGCACCCCTACGATGGTGCCCAGAGTGGAGTTGATGGTTCTGAGTTCCTCCCTGAAGCCCATATACGGTTCCTCCTGCAGGCGCTGGGTCTCCTGAAACTTGGCCAGTACTGTTGCCATCATCTCCTGGGAGTGGTGGTAGGCTCCCATGATGGAGGAGAGGGCCTCATGGAGAGTGGGTTCCCTTGGCCTGTCCGCCCCCTGTCGCACAGCAGCCCTCCCAGTTCCCCTGTGTTCCTGGGCCTCCGTCCCCTGGACCGTGTGTCCACTGCCACTGCCCCCAGGTCCCTGTTGTTGTTGGGGTGGTGGGTTAGCCTGGGTTCCCTGTAGTGGTGAACACACAGGTGATGGACGTAGGTATGGGCCCGCTGGGTGGGTGCTGTGCTGGTGTTTCCAGAGGGGGGAAGCTCTGTAGTGGCCTGTGACTGTGTCAGGGGAACCGACTGTCCAGAGGTCCCGATGGGCCGGGCTGGTCATCTAGATCCAGTTGGACAGAGGTGCTGTTATCACTGTGGGCCTCTTCTGTTGCTGGTGCGGACATGTGTGGACCCTCCTGTCCGGTGACGTTGGGTAGGGGTCATGCAGGGGTTTAAAAGGATGTTTATTACATCTGTGTGTGTCATGGTGTGCAATGGGTGGGTGACCGTGCACCCCAGTGCTTGCATTCCTGTGTGGGACATCTTGTGATGATAGTTTAGGGGGGTGTATGGGTATGTGCAGTGGGCATGCTTTAGTGATAGGTGCCCATGCTTTGTTGTTGCATGCAGGGCTTGGTGTTGGGATGTGTGGTTTGCGATGTTGGGACATTTGTGAGGAGTTGGAGTGCTGGGGGAGAGGGTGAGGGTGGGGGTATGTGCTGGCATGCAGGTAGGGTGGGGGATGTAATAGTTAAGATTTGTCTTACCAGAGTCCATTCCTCCACCTACTCCTGCAAGGCCCTCAGGATGCAGAATCGCGAAGACCTGCTCCTCCCATGTTGTTAGTTGTTGGGGAGGAGGTGGGGGTCCGCCGCCAGTCTGCTGAACCGCCAGGTGGTGTCCCGAGATCACGGAATGCACCTTCCCCCGTAGGTCGTTCCACCTCTTCCTGATGTCCTCCCTATTTCTTGGGTGCTGTCCCACTGCGTTGACCCTGTCCACTATTCTTCACCATAGCTCCATCTTCCTTGCAATGGAGGTGTGCTGCACCTGTGATCCGAATAGCTGTGGCTCTACCCGGACGATTTCCTCCACCATGACCCTGAGCTCCTCCTCCAAGAACCTGGGGTGTCTTTGCCGTGCCATCGGGTGGTGTAGGTGATGTGTGGGGTGATTAGTGTGCTGATATGTAGTGGGGTGTTGTGTGAGGTGCGTGGAAGTTCTGTGGGTGATGGTGTTGATTGCCTGTGGATGCTGTTGTTCTTGCTGGTGCTGTCTCTCTCTGGCTTTCGTTCGTAAATTGTTGTCGTAAGGGTTTGTGGGTGATGTGGGTGTGTGTTTTATATTGTATTGGTTGTGTGGGAGTGGTGTGTGTATATGTATCAGGTGTGTGTATTTTGAATAGTCCAATGTGGTTGTGTTTTGTAAATGTGTGTGTATTTTGAGCGCGGCGGTGTGTACCGCCAATGGAATACCGCGGTTGAAAGACCGCCGTGTGGATTCGTGGGTCGTGATAGTGTGGGCGTATTTCTGTTGGCGTGACGGTGGAGGTTTGGTTTTCGCCAGTTTATCACTGACCTTTGGTGTGGCGGACTTGTGTGGGTGTCTAAAGTTTGGCGGATTCCGAGCTGTGGGTCATAATTGCTGTGGCGGAATTCCGCGGCCGCGGCGGTGTGTTGGTGGTCTTCTGCACGGCGGTAAGCGGGATTTACAGCCAATGTTGTAATGACCCCCTATGTGTCCCGATGTGACCCTTTTGCATGTATTCAGTGTGTCCTATGTGCCTCCGCCTTCTGCCATTTGTAAATTTCCAGATAGTCCCCGTCACAATTTACCATGCATTTGTGGTAGGTCTTGGTAGTCTGCGCTATGCTGTCCTGCGATTCCAGTGACCAGCTCCTCTGGGATGACAGCTGCCACCATCTCCTCCAACTCATCCAGGTCCTCCTGGGGTGCAAGAATTCCACCTTGAGTTTGCAGTGCTGCCTTTCAGTTCCTGGCCAGTTTCTATTTAGTTCTGCACTTGCAATCATACCAGCACTTCATACAATCAGTGACAGTCCTCTTCACCTCTGCCACACTGGTGACTTTATCTACTATTGGCAATTTGGAGGTGAAGAAGAGCTGGTGTTGGTGTTCTGTCACCTCTTTGACCAAGATGAAATTCTCCTCCTCACTAAAGCAAAACTTCTACTTCCTCTTTTCTTTCTCATGGGATTTTGCTGGTCCCTTCTGGCTCGTACTGGGCTCATTGGGATCTCTCTGGGGTCTCTACTAGCCTGCATTCTAAAACTTGTCTCCCTATTTTTTTTTCTTGCTCGCGCATTTTGTTTTCACGCTAATGCTGTTAAATATGACTCTAAATCGCTTTGCGTCAAAAAACGTGCCCCAAAAGTTTCTAACACCACTTTTGCAGCATTAGCGTAATTTTTCTTTCCGGCATGTTGCAATGGTTAGTGTCATTTTTTTATGATAACCTTTCCTTAGCACCATGGTGCATAATTTTTTTAACATGGCACTGGCAGGCAGTAGTTTGTTTGATGCACAACTGCGCTTGCGCAGTTGTGCTTCAGTTTTCTTAAAAGAGGGCCTTTGTCCCTATCAAGCTCTGTGTGGATAGCACTCTGCTAATCCTTTACTTAAAAACTTTGCTAGATAAACAGACATTTGAAGTGAGCAAATCTAGAGTCTCTCTCTTGTTGCAGGGTGCTCCTTATTAGAGCTGCTTTCCGCCTAAAAGAGTTCTCTCTTCTTTTTTGTATATATATATATATATATATATATATATATATATATGCTACTGACTCTTGTTCACTGTTCTGTTTAGGGACTGCAACAGAAGCACTGATTTGCAGTCAGAGCAATGTTTTCCCAGTCTTTGGTGTGATGTACTTCAATTGACATGCAACACTGTTCACCCACTGCTTGATAAGCCTTGCTCTGCTCCATCCATCATGAGAAATAAAGAATCTGTCACTCTTACAAGCTATAGCAAAAGTTATGACTGAAGGAGTAGAACGTGGTTTGCTGAAAGAAGCAAAGTAAATTAGACTGCAATGGTTAGTTTTATTACTAAGGAAGCAATGTTCATGTAACAAACATTCTTGGTAGTTAAAGATCTACATTACCTAGGGGGTGCCAGAGAGCCTGGTTGCCAGATGGCTGTCACTTTGTGAGGCTCCACTGGCCACAGCACTAATCTGAAAATTATTCATATTATAGGGCATCCTGGCCTGCCTTGAAGCCCATTGCATTGCCCCTGCCGATGGCTGACCATGGGACTCTGTACTGGGGAGATTCACATGCTGTGGAGCCCCAAAAGTGAGGCTAAATTGTTTGTGGCCTGACTTCACCATGGTGGCCTGGGACATGTGTGCAGCAAGGCCTTGCTCGTTGTTGCGTGTGACTGAGGCTGGATGGCTAAATCTTGGGCTTGTCGCAGAGTAGCCGCTCAACTCCATCTGTGACATTCAGTGGTAGTGCTGACTCTCTCCGTGCTGTGGGTTGCACAGAAGCCTACTTTGCCCCAGACTGCAGGACCCGCAACTTACATTCACCGAGCAAGTCTGAGCCGTGGGGTGGGTGGAGAGGAGCTAGTTTTCGACACCCAGTCCTGTGAGTCTGCGACACAGTCAGGCTGTTTTGGGCCCTGGTGGCTCCTAGAGAGAGATGGACAGAGCTTCAGGCCACCTGCTTATGGGTGGCCCGTGTTGGTGAATGAACCCTGCCTCCTTCACATAATAGGAGAGGCAGCAATGGACAGCTGATGGGCTGAGACGAAGTGAGGTGAAGCACTTAGCCACTCCCTGGGAACTAGACTTGCCATGTGGACATCTTTTGCGAGGACTGGGAATCTGCTTGAGGGCTCCATCACTGAGTGGCCAACCATATTACCACACCAGTTCTGTTGTACATCAGGATTCCTTTTAGGTGTTTAGTTGGATTCTCCCTCAGCATGCCTGCTGTTCCCTGCATGTTACACCCCCCCCCCCATGGCTAGTTAAGCTTGAGAGGCCCTAAGGAGGACGGGCCCCTGACCTTGTTACCGACACTTGTTGCCACCACCTGGCTGCAGTGACTGGTTTGCCCTGATGTGGATGTGCCTGGCTCCACGTGGTCACTGCCGGGCACTTGGTTGCACCCCATCATAGCAATTGGCCTGCACCCCAAACGTACTCTTAAGCTTGTGAACCTTGGGTCTGCTCAGGCCCCTCCCTCTCACTGAAGCCCTTGGAGGTCTAAGGCAGGACCCTGTTGCCCCTGGGCCCGGTTCTGAAACTTCCCCATGTGTAGGCCTTGCCCACCCTTGCACCACCAGGGGTGTAAAGGATTGTGTACAGGATCACCCATCATCAATGTGGAACCTTTTTCTGGGCTGCCAGGGGCAACTCAACCTGATACCCCCAGGAATTTGGTTACGCGGAAAGGTGACTGCTGTGTCTAGCCCCATTCGGGGCTGGAGGGCGGTTGGGTCTGCTTGTGTCCCCCTTAATGAGGATTTGGGGGTGAGGAGGGACCCTCCAGGCATTGGAACTATCTACTCAGACCTGGTGTGTGGGTAGACAATGGACACTTAGACGCCCTAGGCTTACTTATTATGTACAATGGGTAGGACAAACATTTGTGAGCCAAAACTCACATTGGATCAATGCTGACATGCACGGATGAGGGACCTTGTCTCGGATGACCAGTGGCTGAGCCAGGGTGCTTCTAATGCTGCGTCTCAAGAACTTGTCGTGCCCACTATGTTCCTTAGTCTCAAACATATCAGGACCTCTATAGATACTAAAATCGACCTGTTAACAGACAGGTTATATCGTCTGAAAAAATGGGTTCATCAGCACGAAGAAAACATAGGTCATCTGGAACATCGTACTTCTAAGATGGAGGATGGTAATTCTGCCACCTGTGAGAAGCTACTCCAAATGGAGCACGTCTTGGAGATTTTTAGGGAACAAAAATGATGATTTAGAAGCTAGATTATGAATCATGGGTGTCCCTGAGTCTACTTCAATGGGCTATATGGAAGATCATATTGAAACAATGCTCAGAACACTGTTTGGATACGCCCTATTAAATATGTTTGTTGTTAAGAGTACCCACTGATCCCGTGGTCAGTGCCCAATCCCCTCCAGGGCACCAGCATGCTTAATCATCGCTAGACTGCTAAACTATTGAGACAGGCACACCAGCTGCAACAGGCAAGAGTCTAAGGATCAATCACCTACCAGGGCAATGCTGTATCCATATTTCCACACTTTACAAGAGCAGTGCAAGGTGCCTGAAGGGATTTCCTCCCAGTCAAACACTCGATCCAGAAGACAGATACCAAATATTCATTACTCTACCCAGCTAAGCTGCAGATCGTTCACTATGGTAAAACACACTATTTCACTGAGCCTAAGGTTGCTTCACAATTCGTCAGGAGCCTCCCACTGGTGGTGTTTTGGTCTCCGCCTGCACCTCATGGAGAAACCCCCGAATGACTGATTGATAGAGACTAACTGGTTCACTTCCTAATGGGTGAGTTGACTGATAGGGCCAAGGGAACTGTTGCTTGGGATTCACCCTCCGCTGGACCTTGTCCCTTTTTCCTGCATCATTGGCAAAGCTCACTTGGTTGACATTTTTCTATGGGGGCTTCCTTACAGCGACCACCAAATGCCCTACCACTATACCTATCCAACCATCCATCTGATCTTAGCTGGGGAGAGTGCTGGTCCTCCTGGATTGCCCCGAGGGATGATTCCCAATCTACCTTCGATGTTTCTCTTAATGGTGTGTTGTTTTGGGTGGGGTATTCTCTTATGGCCCAATTGGGGGGGAGGTGGCAGAGTGGGTGGTTTTCCTAGAGTATTGTTGTTACTACCTACAATTTAATTGCAATCTTTTTCCTTGTTTCTCCTATTCCTACCCCCCTCAGTTAGCGATACCAGGCTGCAGCACCACATGCCCCCAGAATGCATGCAAGTCGGCACTATGCAACATCTCAACCTAAACTATGCTGCTTAAGTGCATAACATGGAATGTGAGAGCTCTAAATACGGGTGTAAAGCGAGATGGGTCATGGCATATTTACAGCGACATGAGGCAGACATCTGCATTGTTCATGAGCTGCACTTGACAGAGGGTATGCAGCCGTGCTTGCATGCAGGATAGGTTGGTGGGCTACACATTGCATATTAGTTATGCGTGGGGAATGGCCATATTGATTCGTAAGATGGTGCCTTGGTACACAAGTCAGGTCATCTATGACTGGCAATACGTCCTGCTTTCAGGAGCATTGCAAGGTCACCAGCTCAGACTTCTTGCTATCTACGATCCCAATGTAGATGACCCCCATTTTTTCAATGAACTCTGGAGGCTGGCACAATTAATTTTATGCGACGCATTGCTTTGGGTGGGTGACTGTGAATGTAATATTAGATCCCATAGCCACAGATTCAGTGGCATTTGACATCCCCCACCCAACAGCCGCTGCACAGTTGAGACTCATTGAGACTCATAAAGACAGACATTGACCTCATTGACATCTGGCGCACCCAACATGGAACTAGTGAAGAGGGCATCTGTGTCACTACTGCACACACAGCTTGGTCACAAATATACTATTGGCTGACCACACTTGACATCAATATATGGATGCCCAGAGTTGCTCCTGTGCCGCACACGCTGTCCAACCATGCGCCTGTCCTTTTAGAGATGAGCCCTCCTAATTATAGGACGTGGGTCCTCATGTGGTGATTCCCAGCTAGCGCATTGCATAATCAAGTCTTCAGAGAGAAGGTCAGGTTGGACATCGTAGATAAACACACACTTGGTGTCCTCAGAGTCTACTTTCTGGGATGCCTTTAAGTCTGTCATACACGGAGTGTGCATCTAGAAGCAGTCAGGTGTGCTGCACGTGCTACGGGTCGATCTTCATCACATAGAGAGTGAGATTCACACCCTAGAACTGCAGTACTTCACAGATTGTAAGACTTCAACTCTTGCAGCCATTCACGGCAAGCTCAAGGATTTCAAAGAGGCAGCACTGCGCGACACTCATTTTCTGGGTAGAGATAACTGTGCCCATCACTACGCTAAAGGTGAGAGAGCTGGTAGGACAATGGCTCCCCTGCTGCACCGACCGTGGATAAGCAACTACATAGCTGAATTGTGTGATGATCATTAGTTCACGCATGTTGGTACTGCGGCAGTGCAGAAAGAGGTGACCAATTTTTATTTCTCACTTTATACATCCTGCATGCCCAAACAAGACCCTGACTTTGTGGCCTATTTTGACATGATGCAACTGCTTTGGCTAGAGTATGGGTACTGACATTCTTTGGGTGAGCCTTTCATGGTAAGGAGATCATGCAAGATTTTAGCTCCATGACTGGCAACAAGGCGCCTAGATTGGATGGCATTATGGGCATTATGGCTGCTTTCTACAAAGATCTTTCTCAACTCCTTGCCCCTCACCTTCTCGTCATATATAGAATCTTTGGTGACAAGTGTGTGCCCCATCCTTATGGAAGGCTCTCATTGTTACCATATTAAAACCAGACAAGCACCCACAGCATTGCGAGTCATACAGAACGCTATCTATCATCAATACAGACAACAAAATTCTGGCAAAGTTGATAGCGGCCAGCTCGCTCCCACTCATACTGCTAATGGTTTGCCCTGACCAATCTGGGTTTTCCTCAGCAGGTCGATGGAGCACAATATGCACACTTTGTTTGCACTCCTGAACACCCTGACCCGACTTTGATAGCAGTTGCCCTTTTCTTAGATGCCGCTAAGGTGTTTGGCTTCCTAGAGGGGCCATGACAGTTTGCATTGCTGTCCCGCTTGGGTCTGAGCCCTCATTTCATTTGCTTGATTGGACTTCTCTATGCCCAACTGGCTGCCCAGCTTCAGATGAATGGAGTGATTGCCCCTTCTTTTCTAATATTACGCAGCACCCGGCAAGGATGTCCTTTATCACCCATCATATTTTCCATAGCCATGGAACCCCTGGTGGCCCGGCTTCGACAACACCCTTTGCAATGAGGTCTAGCTTTCACGCCCTGCCAAGTACTTGTGTCCACATATGTGGATGATGTTACTCTCTACATCAAAAATCCTCAGGACAACTTGGACCCAGTGATCAGAGAATTTATTCTGTTCGAAGGTGTGGTGGGCATAGCTATTAATTGAGGCAAATCTGTATTGTTTCCCCTAACTGATGTTGCTGAGTGATTCCCAACTGAATACCCACTCAGGTGGGCCAGTGAGTCTGTGGGATACTTAAGCATATGGCTGAGTCAGGGCCTAGAACTGCTGTGACGGCGAATTATGGTAGGATGATGGCTTGTCTGGAGGAGCCTGTGGAAGCCCGGTCGAGGCTCCTGCTGTCTTTTATGGGCAATTGGTGTGATATCTCACCCCCAGACGCCAACGACGGGAAGTTGCTACAGTAGCATGTACAGTGTGGGTATGGTGAGAGTTGAAGCGATGTGCCTGGTTGAACGATTTTTTGCCCCCTTGATTCCTATATTTGAACATCCTTATTTGCAAGTCATGACTGATGCAGGTACTCAGATTAGATTATGACGTTCCTTATGATGTCTTCCCCGCGTAGACTAGTCACTAGACTCTACACTACTATGCAGGACACAGTGTTGATTCACATTCCTCACGCCCAACAACTTTAGTCCGATGACCCCTATTTCTGGGGACCAATGGAAGCTCTGTTGTGCCAAGTCTCAAGCACTCTCCTCACATCATAGGCTATGACTGGTCCACTTCAGATACTTGCATGGGCTCTACTACACCCTGGCATATCTGTGTAAGATAGGAAGATGGATTTAATTCAAAACATGAGCTGCACTCGCTGAGCTGAACCATGTGCTGACTTCCTGCATCTTGCGTGGCTTTGTCCGGTGGTGCACCACTTCTGTTCAGCTGCTCTGGATATGATTCATGAGAACACAGGCCATGCACTGGAGGGATACCTCAAAAATGTCCCTCTGGCGATGTGCAAACTAACTGCGCTTTTGCTCTTGCTGGCGAAACTCCAAGTAGCGATCCATTGGGGGTGACAGCTGGCACTGAGGAGGGCTGAGTGGCTTTGTGATGTGGCCTATTGCCAGGAGCAGCTGACTGCCCCCTGGGAATTAATGCCTGTTAAATATCGTCCAACAGATGTGTGATCCCCACTGGAGTTGTTCGTCAGTGAGCGGAACATGGCAGAGGAAGTGGAGAAGTGTGCAGAGGCAACTGCCATAACTGATAATTTGCTGGTATAGATATCTAGACTGAGCCTGTATAATATAAACACTATCCTTTGATAAACGTGCAAAGGTGGGACTCACACACCAAGTTATCCGAGTAGGACCTGCACTGACAGGCGACCTCCCTTTACCCCCTGCTCCCCTTCACCCCTCTTGTTGCAGTTGAAGTAGTGCAGCATTGGTAATGGTGCTCACCTTTTATGTGACTATGTACTGCAATATCTTCTATTGATACTGCACTGGTGTTCCCAGGCAATGACTGGAGTGTAATTGGTTGTACTGACTTAAATTCTTCTAAAATAACCCAAAAATAAAACTTTAAAAAAATATTTTTTTAAATCTACACTAGCTATGTGTGCTGGAAGTGAGCTATCTTGGAACATTGCCTCTCTAAGCAAATCCCACCAACAAGCATAGGACACACTGGATATTTTCTGAGTTTGAAATCCACTTTTATTTCAACCCAACATCAGACTGTGAAGGGAACATCATCACAATCAGCAACCATTGAAAGTGGCAACTTTCTGTTTTAAGAGTAAGTACCACACAATAATGCAGTGGCTGTTAGTAGCAGTGCGAATATAGTGAAGCTGGCCGTTTGGAATATTAGAGATATTATTTTCATGATTCTATTTTATGTTGTCAGGAGATAATGTAAATCTAACAATATTTACATTTGCTCATCCAGAAGGTTAATTCAGCATTTTTCAAGGAACGATGTAGCTGATTGTCCTCGTGTGTAGATACTTGTTGCATTCCAGCATTAGAGGCAATGATGCATCCCATTCACAGACATTACCTACAAGACAAGCTCAATCACAGTGCAAACCCAGTGAGAGTCTCTAAGGTTGTAGATGTCATAGCTAATTGAACAGTCGAAATATAATCAGCCACGTTAAAATGAATAATCATTTCTTTCAGGTATTTAGGACAATGGATGTTAGACATTCATTCTTGTTTATAGCAATAGCACAGTGACAATAATCTGGGATAAGCAATACTATTTTAGTTTTCAGGTAACCCCTAGACAGTACGCAACACCAACGTGAGAATTAAGAATCTTGGGCTAAATCCTTCCGTGATGTCCACAGAGGAAAAAAAGCCTTCCTAAACGTTCCTTAGCTGACCTTGGATAGCTAGACCAGAAGAGCAAGGCAGTACTCGGATCTGTGGTCTGATATGTATATCAGTAACAGCCAAAATTAGACCATTAAGTGTAAAAGGTCCACAGCAAATTTAAGGGAAACATATGCATGCAATAAGTCAAGAATAACTTGTAAACGACATTTTTAAGAGGCTCAAAAATGTCAATAGAAAAAAAGAAAAAATGTCCTTAATAATGTGGTGCAAAAAGTCTTTAAACTTTGTCAAGGAAGTAAGTCCTCCGCTTGCCTCCAAATCCACATTAGAGCTACAGAAGAGGTAGCAGCATTTTAGGAGACGTTTGCTCCATATCCATGGAGAAAGCTGGGCGGCAACAGTGTGAGGGAAGTGCATGGCAAGCACATTTTTTAGAATAGGCAGAAATCTGCAACAGGCAACCAGAAGAAATCAGTGCCTGAAAAAGGCACCCAAGACACCACATAGAAGCTGACCATTACCCCATTAAGTACTGGTGCCACCGTTTTCAACAACTTGGCCTCATAGTCCCATCTCCTGCACCACCCCAGTCTCTTCTCCTCAGGCATAACCTCCTTTCACATCAACTTAAGTAATACATTACCTAACGTAGACACGAGGGTCATCAACAAAGTCACGAGGATGATTTATTCTGCAATGCAGGCTTCTTAACTGATCATGCAGCAATATTGCTGAATTAAAAGGAGTTAGTCATTTTTTGGCAATTCTCATTGACAGACTCAGGACAGTCATACTGTAGTTAGAGTTCTGCTAAAGAAAAAAAAGTAAAGTCGTTTTTGAGAACAAATATGGTGGCTGCCTGAGTGTAAGTCCTCAGCCCACAGCGCAAACAAAAAACATAAGGTTACAAAGTGAAAATAATAGGGAAAAACAGACAGGGGATGGGTTTGTGTACTGTCTGTTACCAAAATGTGTCTAAAGTTGCTTGAGAATGTGGTTGTGCTTTTATTAGTCCTGTAGCCATCTTCTATCTCACCAGTGTGTTCTTCCCCCTTCTATGATCTCTCCTGCCTTCTTTCCTGAACTACAGCAGAGAAAGCACAGTCATTGGCAGAGAGAGCTACACTATTGATGTACACTGAGATTTTCTACTAGACGTCTTACTTACTGTTGCCTGACTTACCACCGATGAACTTCATCAACAATCACTTCCCATACTTATCGACGGGTAATTGCAGGGGACTGTTTTGCTCTGATTGAACATTTAGCTTCACACTGCATTTCTAGCTCACTGTGTTTTAAATGTGCTTTACGAAACACAGCAAATACTCGATTTTACAGCAGATGCAAACACCTTTAAAATGTTGGAATACTAAAATATTACACATTAAAATAAGCATTTGAACGAGTATAGGTAAACATTTAAAAACACCTTTGTGGAAACAAAAATAAGTGATAACTTACTGCCGACAATCTTTAAAAGGCTGCCTTCCTCTCCATAAGTGGGTAATTTCTCAAAGTTTCATGACATCATTGCTCTACTTATAATGGTTATTAATGCGCATTGTCGTCCTCCTCTCTTCATCATGTCCGCGTATGAGCACCCACTAAACAAAATGCATCTCTTCCTGACTCTAATGTGCTTAAGTTCATTTTTTCTTATGAATGCCCCCAGAAGCAACACCAGAAGCTCCAGGTTCACACCTCAAAGCCAATAAAGTTTAAATTAAGACACATGAGTGGACCTGTATCTAAATTGTGACCATCTTTCTAAATAAATATTTCCATATGCAAGAATGACAGCCAGAGGATATATGGGCATGTAGTTGAATGAGATGGGTGAATGCAACTACAATGAAATACAGAGCCTTTATGTAGGCCTCACTTTGTGTGAAATAACATTAGCCAAACATACACTGCCACTGGTTACAAACATTGAAATAAAAGCAGCGGATTCAAACCCCATGTTGAGCAAACATGAAGAATAATAATAAAACACTAGTGAAAAATTAAACACATAAAAAAATCTGTGAGATATTAGTTGCAAATAGATATTAGAAGTAGTTCAATACCAATCAGTTAAAAAAAAGCTGCAGTAGCTCAGAACGAGTATGCTAGCACGCCTGGTCCTTAGTAAGTAAACGTACGTATGAACCTTTTGGATCGCATGGAGTATCCTAGCCATATGGTGACCAGTGTCATCAATAATCAATGTAATCAATCAATAAACACCAAGAGAATCATTAAACATTGGACAATATATCAACATTAACCACAAATCAATAAACGTTTTAACAATTTTTATTTCCCTATTAGTTACAACTCTAAACAATCTGATTAATTCAAACTTTATTCAATTAGCTCAGAATTTGGGCCAGATGTAGCAAGGATTTAGCGAGTCGCAAACGGCGAAAATCGCCGTTTGCGAGTCGCTAAAGCCTCATTGCTATGTAGAAATGCATTTTGCGAGTCGGAACCGACTCGCAAAATGGATTTCCGACTCGCAAATAGGAAGGGGTGTTCCCTTCCTATTTGCGACTCGCAATGCTATGTATTTTCATTTGCGACCGCGATCGCAAATGAAAGCGCAGTTACAATCCACTTGAAGTGGATGGTAACCCAGGCGCAAACGGGAAGGGGTCCCTATGGGACCCCTTCCCCTTTGTGTCTGGAACAAAAAATAAATTTTCAGAGCAGGCAGTGGTCCAAGGGACCACTACCTGCCCTGAAAAATACCGAAACTAAAGGTTTCGGTTTTTTTTCAAAGTGCAGCTCGTTATCCTTTAAGGAAAACGGGCTACACTTTGAAAAAAAAAGACTGCTTTATTTAAAAGCAGTCACGGACATGGTGGTCTGCTGTCTCCAGCAGGCCACCATCCCCGTGAGTGCCCTGAATCGCTATGGGGTCGCAAATTGCGACCCACCTCATTAATATTAATGAGGTGGGTCTTTGCGACCCCATAGCGACTCGCAGAAGGTGTCTGAGACACCTTTCTGCATTCCAAATTGCGAGTTGCAATTTGCGAGTCGCTGGGACTCGCAAATTGCAAGTCGTAATTTGGAAGTTTGCTACATCTGGCCCTTAGTTCCTTAGTGACCACCAATAACATAATCTAATCAGAACTTGAGAAAGCATATGCTCAAATGCTTCAGCATAGGCTAACAAAGATGAATATGTCAACATTTATAGCTGAGTTCAGCAATCAGTTTGTCAATCATTTGTCACTGTCAAGTCACCCAAAGGAACCTTACCTAACCCAGATTAGCATCAGCATGTGGGACTTCATGCGAAAACAATTTAAAACATGAATTTGGAAAACATATAGCTAAGAGAAAAACTATTTAAACAGCACAGTTGGTACATAGAAAGAAAGGCACAAAGTTAATCAGTCACATTGTCATAGCTACTTATCGACGGAATGGATCAGCAACAAAGTCAGTCTTCGTCTTCAGGTCATCAATCCATCAGCAACGCCTCAGGCTCTCAAGAGCATGAGCCCAGTGACAGAATCTCGAATCGCCTCTTTCGACATCTAACATCTGTTTCAGTGCTCCCCTCGCATCTCTCTGAAATTTTTGCCCCTTGTCATGACTTTTTAATAAAGTTTTCCAGTCCATCCCCCTAATTCCTAATTGGTCAATTAGTCTCCAGATATGACTCTACCCAATAAAATTAATTTTGCAAATTAATGAATTCTAATATTACGCCGTTCTCAGTTCGTTGATTGGTTCACTGTACAATGTCCTCATCATCCGGCTCATCAGGTATTGAAAATGTTGCATCTTCTTCTCCAGTCAGTGTCTCTATTGTTCGAGTCCTGGGAAAGTACATCAAGTCTGTCTTATACCAAATTTGTTCCATGTCTGGTTCCATCATCTCCTGTCAGTTGGTACATTGCAGAAATTTCTAGCTAAGCAGACTTTATTGACATTTGCAGTTCATGGTCAGTTTAATGCATCAGCTTCTCTACAGTGCGCTAGTAATTCAGCTTCTGCATGAAGCGTGGCAACTAGGCCACAACTTTGGCTAAGTTAACTCTACAATATAATGCAAAACATAGGTTATACATCTTAATATGATACACAATTACATTATTATTACACATTTTCATTATTTCACATAATTTTAGTCATTTTTATTATAATTTGTGAACATTGACAGCCACTCTTCGTGGGCACGGGCACATTTTCAAACGTGCACATTATTTCTCTACATGTAATTTTTTCTATAAACTTTTTTGTTAAACAAAACACATAAACATTCATTAATAATTTCTAATTAGCATATCTGCTTCAACAGTCCCTCCTCTGATGACTAAATATGTCATCACATCATTCTTCACCATCATTTCACAATTCGGTTTCCGCTGTATTTTGTCTCCTCCTCAAATCTTCCCTATAAATTCTTTCCCTGTTTCGTTCTTCCCTCATCTGATTATTTTTAGATCTTCTCAATTTTATCTTTTGACATAATTTACATGAACCCCATATTCCTAATATAGAAGCAATCACAATTAATATTCCCTGTATGATTTTTTAATAATACCCCATTCCAAATGTTACTAAGCCAATTTCTCACTGAAGCAAATCCTTTTCTAACCTTTTCCCAAACACCTGGTTCTTTCAATTCCTTTAAATCCTTACTTGAGTTAGTCAGATTAGTGAGTAAGCTTCTTATCTCCCTATCATTATCCGGAACATATGAACAACAATGCCTAGAATTAATCATCTTACAGACTCCACTGTCTTTCGCTAAAAGAATGTTTTGAAGCGTCATTGCTCTATCCGCGGCTAATTCAGTATCTAGCAGGAATATTGCCCCTGTAAAGTTTGTCAGCATGTTATCCACAATAGTAGACAACTTTTGTATCTTGATCGAATTCAGGATGATTCCCACTGAAGGAATCACTGCACCAAATATATCTCCCACAACTGCAGAAGAGGTTTCCCTCCTCTGTCGCTTATGATGTAATTCAGTCAGTTTCAGAAACTTCTTCAAATCATCTATCTGATAAATCTTTTGGAAAACTATCCCCAAATAACATGTACCACGCCATCCTTTTGGAAGGCGGTAATAAGCATTTAGTCCACAAATACAATAGATTCCAGGAATCTCAGGGTCCTGACCATTCAGCATAAAAGTCCACTTACTCTGAAACAAAAACACATGCCTACATTCACTTGTTCCCTCAAATACAGTGTCGGTGCATGATTTTGGCCTACATATACAAAGCTTCCCTACATGTAATGCATCTAATGCTAACTTTCCTTGCGTTTTAATAGCAGTATAAGCATAATCATTCTTGTAAGTCCTTTTCTCTAGACCTTTTTCTAATTTTTCTTTTAATGCTTTTATTCTGTCATCAGTATGCCCTTTGAAGCTCTTTTCTAAAGATATAAGCAAGCACGTAAGGTTGTTTTTAAGCACGTATGCGGTTCCAAATGTTAGTGTAGGCTCAAAGAATCCTTTAACTCAGACTATATCATGTTCTTTAGCTACTCTACTCAGATATCTAATAATAGGAACAAATGAAAACATAACATTGTAATTAGAGTAAAGATATTGTATATACTCTTGATTATAGAACCTTGTTAGCAACAAGCTACAGCTTATTCCAAAGGTTAAAGGTAAGCTATGATACGTAACTCCTTCCTCTGCTGACGAAGGAATTTGCGGACACACAAGACAATTCCTAGCATCTATTGTTTCAACATACTCACTCAACAAGCGTTAGAAGACATTAGAAGAAAGCTCTCCTTGAACATTAGTATAGTCATGCAAGTACTTCTCATCTAATTTAAACCTCTCTAAAGCTGTTAGTGTAGCAGTTTCAGGAGCAGAAGTAAGAGTGGCTCTTTTCATATCATGAACAGACATTCCCACAATAAACAAGATCCCACACACAATTGCCAATCCAACACTCGTGTATCTACAGCGCCTAGCATTTCTACCTTGATTATTTAGCTCAGCCATGATCTGTAAAGAATCAGAAAGCAGAAGTAACTCTTATATAGAGTGCAGTAAAAATATCAAAACTAAGGAAAAATTCTTCTCTCACAGTTCAGTTTCACATCCAGGAACCCTTTCCTTGTCAAAATCGATTAGCAGCTCGTCACATCCCGTTTTCAATGTCAAATCAGGTTATCAATGACTCTTTCAGTTTATTTCTCCAGTCTCTTTTAGGTTTTTCAGATTAGTTCAACAATTCAGCTCTTTGTTCACCTTCAGGTTACATCAAAGTACTGACTCAGAACTTCTCTATCAAAACAAAATTACATGAAATGGTGTTGCCATTCATTTGTAGTTGCATACGCCCATTCAGGACCTGCGTAGCATCGACTTGCTACTCTCTTTCTTTTCAACATTCGGTCACCACTTAATTCACCTTCGCTCAATTCTTCTTTTCTCGTAGTATCTACTTCTTCCTCTATTGTTTCATTTATAACCAATTCCTTTTTCTTCCCTATCTGTGATTCAGGCCAATTGTCTACTTTTCTTGATCCTTCTGTCAATATTCTTCTCGGTATTGGAATCTTTTCCTTCTTTTTATCCATGGTGTTCTCTCTTGATGGACCTGCAACGGGCTTAAGAGGAGTCGGATCACTTTGACTTTGATCCGTCTCAACTCTCTCTCCCTCTTGGTCTGGCACTTGCTCTGCCTGCTTTTCAGCACCATCTGCTTCTGGGAGAACCTCTGCTGAGCTAGGTTCTCCTGCTGTATCCGTTGAGATAGATTCTTCCGCACCCTCCTGTAATTCTTCACTCTCGTCGCTTACAGGGGTAATAAAACCATCTTCCACCAGCTCTGATTCTACTTCAGGCTCTATTGATTATTTTTCTGGTTCAGCTGCGGCAACCTGTTTTGCTGTTGTTGGTGCTTTCAACAACGCTTCTTCATGATCCTGTGGACATACCACTATCTTTGTATGGCTCGCGTATATCCTGTTCGGGAGTCCTGCACACTTCACTGGTATCGTAGTTGTCAGGATCACCTGATAAGGACCTCTCCAACGCGGCTCTAGGCACATCTTGCGAACATGATTTTGGACAACGATCCAGTCACCGGATCTCAGATTGTGCTCTGGATCGTGGATGGGTGGCAGGGTAGTAGCCTGCACCTGCTGAGAGAAAGAGCAAACCACATCAGCCAGACCCTTGCAGTAGTCCAACACCATATCAGCTATGATGTTTACAGGTGCATTGGCTGGAACTGCAGTTAAACTCATTGCTCTGCCTATGAGGATCTCATGGGGTGACAGCCCTGTCTTCCTTTCAGGTGTGTTTCTCATCGACATCAACACCAAAGGCAATGTATCTGGCCATTTCAGATTTGAGGCTGCACACGTCTTTGCAATTCTTGATTTCAAGGTACCGTTCATATGTTCCACTACTCCTGATGCTTCAGGGCGATAGCTACAATGCAACGTTTTCTCTATGTTTAGTGCTGCACATATGAGATCACCTCATTATTGAAATGAGTTCCCCTATCTGTTTCTAAAGAGATCAGAAACCCGAAACGTGATATCAATTCCCTAAGCAACAATTTTGCTACTGTGAAACTGTCATTCCTTCTTGTAAGGTATGCTTCAATCTAGTGACTAAAAACACACTCTATCACCAGCACATACTTCAAAACTCTACATGCAGGCATCTCAATGAAATCCAATTGCATTCTGCTGAATGGACCCCCTTCCCTTCCAATGTGGCTCAAGTTCATCACTGTCCCTTTTCCCACATTTAGTTGCTGACAAATTATACAGCGATGACATACGGCCTCTGCTGCCTGTCTGAACTTAGGGTTAAACCAGTCAATCTTGAACAACTTAACCATGGCAACCCTCCCAATGTGTGCCTGACCATGGTAATACCTGGCCATTTGCGATAATGAACTATTGGACGGGACCATCTGACCCTGCTCAGAAACCCAAATCTCATCAGGACGCTGAACTCATTTTAATTTGGACCAGAGATGTTTCTCTTCCTTGTCAGCATTACTTTGCAATGTTTTTAATCCTTCCAAAGTATCATTCACTTTCATTGCAAAACTTGTACATGTATTATCTTCTTCTGACATCAATTCCCACTTATCTTTGAATGATATACAGTTCAATGCGCAAAACCTTGCGACTTGATCCACATATCCATTTCCTAGTGAGATGTAGTCCTGTGTCTTTGGATGTGCACTGCATTTTACCACAGCAATTTGTTCAGGTATCTGTATTGCATACAGCAATTATTTTATTCTGTCGCCATTTCTTACTGGTGAACCAGTAGAGGTCAGGGAACCTCTTTGCACCAACAATTGACCGAAATCATGAAGAGTTCCAAATCCAAATTGGCTGTCAGTATAGATTGTGACTCTCAGTCTCGCAGAAACATGGCACGCTCTAGTAAGAGGTATCAATTCTGCCACTTGTACAGAATATACACCTCAAAGCCAGGAAGCTTCTAATGTACCTGTGATTGTGCATACAGCATATCCTGCTTTCAATGTCCCTGTACCATCTCTCAGACATGAGCCATCAACAAAGACAATTTGATCATTTTCTTCCAATCGGGTATCTCTGATGTCTGGCCTTTGTTTGGTACACATTTCAGTTACCTCGAGACAATCATGCTCAATGTCGTCTTCTTTTTCAATTTCAACAGTATCACTTGGAAGTAATGTTGCTGGGTTCAGCACTGTACATCTTTTCAATGTTACATTTGGAGCACCTAGAATGCTCGTCTCATACCTTGTCAATCTGGCACCAGTCAAATATTGTGTTTTCATCCTTGTCAGTAAAATGTCAAAAGAATGAGGAACCATTACCGTCACAGGGTATCCCATCACTACTCTCTCACATTGCCTGCAGACAAACTGGTAAAGCTGCTGCGACTGGGACCAAGGTAGCTGAAAAATAGGCTACTGGGTGATAAGCACCTCCATGGACCTGTGTCAAGACAGACAAAGAACAAGCATCACGTTCACGACAAAACAATGTGAATGGCTTCATGTAATCAGGCATTCCCCACGCTGGTGCTCTGCACAAACTCTCTCTCAACTCAGTAAATTCTTTCATCTGATCCTTATCTAAGGTTATGGGGTCACTAACCTCTTTATGTCTCCGCTGTTGCAATGGTTTGACAATCACAGCAAAATTTGGAATGCACTGATGATAATAGCCTACCATTCCCAGAAACATTCTGACATCTCTCTGCATAGTCGGAGGACTTCTCTGCAATATCATTGTAATCCTTTCCCTGGAGATTCTCCTCGACCCTTTCTCAATTTGGTATCCCAAGTATTTTACTGACTTCTGACAGTACTGCAATTTCAAGGGTGACACTTTATGTCCAAATTTTCCCAAATGATTAAACAGGGAAATCGAGTCGTACTTCCACTCGTCCCTTGTCTTGGACGCAATTAGCAAATCGCCATTGTACTGCACTAGGGCTGATTGGTACGGTAGTTCCAGTTACTCCAGATTCTTTGTCATTCACTTTTCGCAAATCCTGCACAATGCACACTTTCCCACATGGCTTCTTTAAGCCCTTTATTGGTGAAATACATGGACTGCTCAACACTTCTTTCAAAACTCCTTGTTTCAGAAAATCTCCAATTATGTGTGCCACTTTCATAAGAACATCTTGTGCCATGTTATATTGTGGAAGCTGTGGAAACACTACATTCGGTTTCAAAGTGATTTTAATCGTCTCCACTCCCTTGATCAAACCCACTTCTTTACCTGTCAGGTCCCACACATTTTCCTGTACTGTTCCCTGTAAGTCTGCATGCAACTCTGTCACAGTAAACATCAGGAAAAACTCAATCAATGGGTACTCTTCATTAACGCTTTTATTATCAGTTTCAGGTACCTGTTCTTCCTCATCATCACTATTAGTCTAAACCTCTATTCCAGCAGTCGAACAACTAATGGACCATTTGGTCTTGCATAACAAGTCCCTTCCCAGTAGGGATACTGGACTCGAGTCACAGACTACAAACTTATGTAGTCCCTGGAAGTTAGCAATCTCAACCTCTTACTGGATCTGTGATCGGATTTATCAGTTGTCTGTTTGCTACTCCCACAACCTGAACTGTTCTGCCTGAAAGAGGTAAGTTCAGAACTTCTGCACTTCTCACTGTAGAACTTGTAGCTCCTGTGTCCGCTAAGAATGAAACCCTATGACCCATCACCTTTCCTTTCACAAAGGGTCCTCGTTGTTCTACTTCTAGTGAAGCTGCAAGCATACATGGCTCTTCATCCAAACTAATACTCATCCATTCATCGTTTATTTCATTCTCACCATGTAATGGGAATTGGTGCACTGTATTATTACTTCTGTCTTGTCTCTGACCTGTGACCTGCTGAGTAAGCATCATCTGTTGCTGTTCCATCTGGGCTTGATGTATCTGCATTTGCTGTCTAGGTACCATAGGAACCAGCTGCTGCATTGGTTGCAACTGTGTTACTTGTGCACGCGGCACTTGCACCTGCTGCATGGGTTGAAAGTTCTGCACTTGATTCTGAAGATTCGGATTAAGTCCTCTCATTCTAGGGACTTTCATAGTTTGCAATGTATTGACATCACCACTTTGCTGAACAACACCATCTTGCACCATCAACGGACATTCCCGCTTCCAGTGTCCCATGTTTCTGACAGATGATACGGTAACATATTTTTCATCCCCTGTAATAACATTATTATAGTCCAGTTCTGATGCCTTTTCTTCATAATTGATGACTTAGTGCATCACAAGTCAGTGATTCTAAAGAAATTAGTGACTGCAATTCATACAAGGATTACAGAATCCATTGTATTATAGTACAGTTATCAACAAGGTATATTGAGTGTTACTATCACTTAAAATTGAAAGTTGTTCTTTTTAACAAACAACATATAATAATGCAGAGGTTGTCTGCAGTTATTGTATCAACTGTAATTATACGTCAGATCAGGAAAAGTATTGATATTCTTTCCGGAATACAGAGTTAGAAATACAGAGATTGTCTTCAGGTATATTTCATACAAGAGTGTGCCAAAGTCAGTACCATGGCCATACTAAAAGTCTTCTCTAATCTTTAGATATCAATGTTCCTTTGGTGCAGGTCAAGCCCAGCTATGCAATCAGGCTTTATGTCAATATTCAGTGTCTGTTTTTCTTTCTTGTCTATTGCACCTTTCCCTGTGTCTCCTCCTAACCAGCTTTGCTAGTGTAAGTTTGGAAGCAGTGGCATAACAAAATGAGAGGAGGACCCCCTGCAGGATATGCTGAAGGGGTACCACAAATTTACATCAGTCAGGGGAGAGGCTGCCTCTCCTGTATGGGTAACCATAGGGCTATTCCTCCCCCCACCACCTCAGGGGGTGGGGGAGGACTCATCCTAAACAATTAATTGATAGAGATTGAACAAAAAGAGATTAATTGTTAAAAGCCTAACAAGATGGAAGCCAGTCAGGTACAGGTATTTATAAATCCTTAGGCTGCTGATGCTTGGGCCTTGCTGCCTCCTTTAAAAGAGTAAGGGCCTTATTTAGAGTTTCACAGATGAGATACTCCGCCATACTATAAACCACGCACTGAGTCTAATATTCAGTCACGCTCTCAAGTTCTATTTTTAATACAGCTGGACAGATTTAGTGGAGACCCAAAGACATTTGCATCATTCCTTAACTAGAGCCAGTTGCACTTCTTAGGTAAATGTATTGAATTTCCAGATGATCAAACCGAAGACATATTTTACTTGAATGGGAAGCTGCCAATTGGGGTAATCAAACAGTAGAAATAATGCAGTGGTTTTTGACAAGAAATAACACATTCTTTTTTAATAAGTTGTTGAATTTGAAAAAAAGGTCATTAAAACATAGTTAATTACATAACCAGCTCAAATTGTTTAGTAAATAAGACTATTTGGGCTAAAAAGAAAATATCTACATTGTTCTATCAAGATTTATGAAGTGACCTAAAAGACACACTAGCACAAGTACATAATCCCCTTATTAAGTGCAAGGAACTTAAAGATTTAGTGGTATGACCAAGAGTGATCATAAACATTTTGTAGAACATCCAAGAATAAACTTTCTGAAGTTCATGAGCCCATGAAAGTAGGTAGTGTGAAAGGTAATCTCTCTAAAAAAGAAAGGGACTGAAGAGGTATTCAAAAGTTATGTATGCATTGTAATACATCTGGACAGCTTGTGAAAGGCTGTCAAAGGAAAGCCAAGGTTCCTAAGAGTCAAGTTAGAGAAGATACAGTCAATGAAGGGAGCTGTCTTGTTGAGTGAAGAATTTAAGCCAGTTCTGAATTGGGTATTGACTACTAGGTAGTCTTGTGGGTGCCTAGGCTGCAAATGCAAACAATAAATCGGCTCCCTCGTGCCCTTGTCAAATGAACGCATTGCTACAGAACAAATACATGCTTGAGCTTCAGCAGACATTAATTAAGGGTACTTTGCAGAGCTCAGCTCCGGATGGCATGGGAGAACTACTGAGTAATATAGGATGTTCTTGTTCTTGCATTTGCAAGTATCTCTCAAGGTTGCAGCTGTAATGGGACGAGCTCACTGTTTAACATATTTTATCAAAATACCAGGAAGAGGTTGTTATATTAGTAATGGGCACACATCTGTTTGTCTTACCTGACAACTGAACTGATGAGCAAATTTCATTTTCTGGACAAGGGTATAACTCCATGTGTTTAGAGTTTTGGTCTGACATCTTGCTGGAGCTCCTGGAGCAGTCAAGTCATTCAACTTAATACACCGTCAATCTCCAAGCACAATCTTCATTGCGAATTTTATTCAAGGTTCAGGCATTGACAGTCTTCAATTGCTCACATGAAAGTTCCTCTGAAAATGACTTTACCTGATGAATAGGACAAGATTGTTTTAGGACTCCTAGATTGTGGAACATCAGAGAACATTATGGACAATTAATCTGTTCCATCTTTAGAGATACCACTGAATAATAAAAAGGTTCCTGAAGAGGTAAGGTAGTAGATTGTTCAAAATTTTCAAAATTATCTTCAGAGCCTGAATGTTTCCATTCCCTCAGTATGCTTTGGAAGTCATCATTAATTGATTTGATGAAGCGCCTCAATTTAAACTGGCTTGCAGTTTGCCATAGTTGATGCTACATCACCCTAGCGTTGATTGGGCAATGAGAACTCTGTCCCTTTAAAACAGATTAAACATGCAAAGATTTTGGTCATGCTTAATCTCAAAGGAGTCCATCATTTAGTTGGCTTCTGAAAGGATGATGAGGGGAAAACTGAGCTTTGCACCAAATTTCGCTTATCTGAATATCAAGTCATGTCTTTTTGAATCAGTGGCCCTTTTCTATGTTATTGATGAAGTCTTCAGAGGGTTTTGAATGTGTGTATCAACTGGCATTTGGGTTTACTTTGATTCATTTGATTTACTTTGATTTATTAGAGACATATGCACAGCTTTTAAAGCATTCTACAGAGGTTAAAATAACTTATGTTGCTAAATAGATGTGTGTATTTCGCACCACTTCTATAGTATTTCTGACATGTATAATTAATCATGGGGGTATTCAAATGGATGAGAAAAACGTTTCAGTAATCTTCTAATGGGCTACACATACATCAATACTTAAAAAGCTGTGCAGTTTCCTACGCTTTGCTAGGTTTTATAAACAATACATTCATTCATTGTCTGAGCTCATAAGACCCATTACTAAATGTCTCAGCAAAGGAGCTACTTTTGAATGGCCTAAAGAGGCTGACATACAATTTTGTTTTTTGCAAAAAAACTTTGGTTGCACCTGTACTTTGCAGCATCCAAATGTATAAATTCTATTTATTTCAAAAACAGACACCCCCTATCATGCTAAGTGAATGGGTCTGTCCCATAGGAGTCCTGCAAGTGGACAGGTGCATCCAGTGACATACTTTTCTCAAGTGTTTTCCACAGCAGAATTAATTTACACCACCACAATGTTTAGCAATGAAGAGATCTTGTGAAGAGTGAATACATTGTTTATGAGAAGATAGACACACAGTAGGGTTACACACATCTCAGAAATGTACATTCTTTAAATTCAGTTAGGATGTTATCTCCCAGGCAACTCAGGTGGACAGTGTTTTTTCTAGCTATGACTTTGTGATAAATTGTAAACCTTGTCTAAGTAATCGAATGGTGGAACATATTATCTAGATAAGAACAAGCTGAATTAAAAAATACAACATTTACTAAATTTCCTTTGAGTTTGTCAAGTAGAGCATACAATATTCACTGTACAGCATTGAATACTGTTCCAAAAAAGCTACAGTCTATTGATAAGGCAGTCCAGCTTAAGGAAAAGGGAGACAGGATTTAGAAATGTAAATTATTGTACCAAGAGGAAATGTTGTTTTTACCATCTGCTTAATTACAACAGTCTAAGTACTGGATTCACTATTACAAGATTGCTGGGCATCCTGTAATTGCTAAAATCCTATCCACAATTAAAATATATTTTAGGTGGCCATCTTGCTATACAGATGTTCAGCAGTACACTCAGCAACATGTTCAGCCATGTTCTATATGAGCTCTGATTACAAACTCACATACTAGACCTATGGATCCTTTGAGACCAGTGTCTTTTCCTCCAAGACCATGGCATTGAGTCTCCTGGACTTTATTGTTGAATTGACCAAAAGTCAAAACTACAATGCCATTCTACTAATTATTTTATTCATTTGAGAACACTGGGGTATTTTGTTGGAGTATATGGGTTACCTCTTCCAAAAACGTTAGCACAGATTTGTACAAATCATGTTATTAGTGTGTATGCAGTTCCACAGGTCTTGATTACTGACAGGGTGTTGGGATGTAGAAAGGTATTGTTCGTGGTTTTGGAGAACTCTTGCTCCTGCCTTGAAGTTTCCATAGAGAACTGTAGTGTTTTGAACCCCGAACCTTAGAGCTCAACATAATGATAATGTGTGCATGTTGGAGCCTTTCTGTTATGTGGAATGAGACCCGTGGTGCTGCTCTGTGGTTGGGATGGCACATCAAGTCCAACCTCTCATTCTCATGTCTCTTGCCAGGTTTCTAGACTACAGAGGACTGGCAGTGATGGCAGCGAAATGATTATAGTGCAGGACAGACATCTGTTGCATGCCTTGGGAGATTCTGACTTCTCCCATGTTTGAAATTGTTGTTACTCCCCAGAAAAGCAGGACCTTTGCCTATCTACAGACGGATGGATGGTGTGTGTGTGTGTACCAAAGAAGTGTAGACGTTACATGTATGTGCAGGGCCTACGTATGAAAAATGCATGTGGGGTGCGAGACAGTGAATGTTGTTACAGCCAGAGCGGGTTCCGTTTTGTATCAGAGGCACTATGTATGGTAGCTAAGATTGAAGAATGGTAGGGGCAACCAAACTACAAACGTATACTTCATGGTTTCCCCACAGAACATTTCATGGATGTTTTTCAGTGGGTCAGAGAGTGGCAGTGTTGATAAAATTATGAAAGAAAACAAAGGTCGGAGCCCAGTGCCCAGTGCCCAGCAGGCTGCCAGTTTTACATCAGATTCATATTAGATCGTTCTTTGTCTTAAATTAGCAAGCAGTTCTCCATCGCGTAGGATATGCCCTACTAGACCCCCCATTGAATACCAGCTAACCAAAGCTCATTTGCAAGATTGGGGTGAGGTTTTTGCTACCTCGTGATACTAAGGCGACGAAGAACAACCGGGGTGGGGGGAGGGGGGAGGGAGGACCTCCCCCACGTAGCCAATGCACCAACCGAGTGCTAGTCAATCCAGAACGAGACATCAGTTGTGTTTTGAATAATGCACGCTCTCCTACTGCTCATGCAAGTGAGGTGAGTAAGGTATTGGAAGAGCACAAGCAATATTGTTTTTTGTAACCGAACCATAGATAAATGAGGATTCCAGACACAATTCCGCTTTAGCCATATCGCAGGGGTATGTTATTCGCACAGTGAACCGCAGGAATAGAACGGGGGAAGGAGTGGGATAGATACACAACATTTTCAGTTGCTCTCCTTGGGACACACCCTCGCTGAGAAATGCTGAAACTTTAACTGTGTCGCTCTCAGATAGTAATGATTGTTCTGTGGAAATCATACGGACCACCGGGACCAGCAAAAATCTTTTTAGACTCTCTTTCAGCCGCTTGCCTTGAGTCAAACTTTCTTATCATGCTGGATGACCTGTACACACATGTTGATATCATTAAGGAGTCTGATGTTTCTGAGCTAGTAAAACGTTTCTGAGCTTGTAAATATCCCCTCGGTCTTTGAGCTCGCACAATCACGTTCTAGCATGTAAACATAAGGGGAGCACACTTTGGATAAAATCTATGTAAAAGTAAATCATGGGCTAGGTAACTCTTTGATAGACGTTTCCTGGTCACCACAAGTGTATACTTTTCCATATGCTGGTGTGAAAGGTTAAACATCATGCACCATCGGCCAGAAACATACCATACAGGGACTAGTTCAAACTTGCAATTAAAAATTAAAAATGTATCTTAACTTCACTATTTCTACAGTCCAGTTTGAGAACGGTGTGGGTGAACCCATTCACCAATTCAGTGAATGGGTTTCAGGCGTTCTAGACCTTCACAAAACCTCAGCAGCATAGTGGGGCACAGCTCTAGCTCATTCTGTCATTCTCTCACCCCGACATTCCCACACTCTTGAGCTGACGGGCAGGAGCACAGCTGGGTGGCACCGTAGGGAAGGACAGAATCACTGAGCATAGTTCCTACTTCAGTTTTGTAAATCCACAGTCATTTCAACAGACAACAGTCATTCTAGATAAAATCGATTGCTATCAACAAAAAAGTTGCACGACATAAAACATTAACCCTCACCTACATGAAATATAACTAGGAAATTGACAAACAAGTTACAATAATCATCATAAAATACATTTGGTACATGCTTATCTGACCCATTCATTACATAGTTATGAGCAATACTTCCAATTACAAGCAGGGTCTGTCCTTTGACCCCCTGGGGAGCACAGGCCCCCACTGAACATATCACCACCACAATCTGCAGAATGAATGTGATCACCTTGACCCTTTTTGATTCTATATTATTCTGTTGGATTTGTAAAGCGCATTGCTACCCGGAGGCTTCCCAGTGCTGAAATCCAAATGACACAGATCTAACTCTAGGTTCAGGTACTAACAGGAGGTCAGCTAATTCACAACCACCCAGGCTTTCAAAAACGACCTAAACATAAGTTCTTGGTCCATTTGGCCCAACCTAACCGGCATGAAATTCCATAATTTTCAAGCCAACTAGAAAAACAGGAGCGCCCTTCACATCTCGCTCTGCAGATTTTTGGAACTAACATGAGTTACACATTTTCTCGACCTCAGAGCCCTCCACAGGGTATAAGGCAGTAGTAAGGGTCGCAGTAAAGAGGGCCCTTATTAAGAAAGGCCCTATGCGCAATACACAGAGTCATGAACTTCACACGTTGTTCAATCAGAAGCTGGTAAAGCTCTACCAATGTACTCCGGGCTGATAGATGTTTGGGAATATTTAAAAGAAGGTGGACAGCAGCATTTTGTATAACTTGTAGTCTCTTGATTACACAGTGCTGGGATCTGAAGTACTAAGAATTTCCACAGTTGAAGCGAGATAACACCAGTGACTGGACAAGAAGCCTTCTGGACAGGAGATACAGTAGATCTAAAACTTTTCTGGGCATTCAGAGTAGACCATAGCAGCTGGCCAAAAGGTTCTTCCCTTGGGATTCCATCCCAAATGTATTGTCAAAGCAGACACCCAGGTTCTTTGTGGGGTTTTGAGAGGGGGGGCATTTGCAAAGCAGTCTGCCAAGCAATCAGGGGAGTGTTAAGGTTGTTTCTCAACAGCATATCTTATTAATGTATTTATCTTTATTGAGTTTAAGGCAACAAGTGGCCATCCACTTAGCTACTTCCCTTAGGCTGGGTGCAAGTTGTTGGGATTTTGAACTGTGCTCTGGGGAGATGGACAATACTGTTTGGGTATTGATACTATTGACAGCCCAAATGCGTGTACCATCTCAGCAAGGGGCTCCATATAGAGATTGAAAAGAATGGGGCTGAGTGCTGATCCCTGAGGCACTCCATATTTCAAGGAAAAAGTATTTAAATAACATGTTTTATCTAGCATTGATAGGTCCTATCCTAAAGAAATGACAAGTGCCTTTTTTAATGCATTGTCTGTTATACCCACATTAGCAATTTTCTGAATGAGAATTCCATGCTCTATGGTATCAAATGCAGCACTAGACCTTGAAGAAGAACTGCTGCAGAGCCTCTTTCATCCAGGAGCATCTTAAGCATCCATTTTCTCTTTCCGTGTTCAGTATAAACCAGCAAATCTCGATTAGATACACTAGGCCTGGGACATGATTAAATGGTGCAAATTTACGTTAAGGTGTTATCCAGAAGTATACTACTGTAAGAGGACTGGTTTTCATACTTTCAGAGCGGGGTTTTTGCTCTATTGCCGAAATACTATCTAAAAACAATGTCCTTAATTTGTCTACAACACTAATTGGTGCAAAACAGTTTGTTAACTCAAGATGTCCTGTGAAGCGATATGCAGTTCACAAATTCGCTTCCCTGCAAGGTCAGAAAATGAGAGTCTCTAAATGAGTTAATACCGTTCCTCATTTACAAACCTAATAAACAGCAGTAGGCCGGTATACACAGCTGTAAATAAGTTGTGCAATATGTTACTTGTCTACTTGAAGACGAACAACGCCATGGACTGAAATAAAGTTTTGATTAAATGAGGGTAGCTTTAATGCCGGCATTATTTAGTGGCCAATTGGAGCTTCGGTTTACTAGGCTCAAAAATAGCTTATCTCAAATGCAATCTCCAATAAAGGCGCTGCAAATTATTCGTTCTAGTGTTAAGCCTTTATATGAAAATAGAAGTCTGAGGCATACTGTAAGGTGTGAGGAATGCGGACACAATGGCTGACAGATACGCAAAGAAAAAGTACAGGGGTATCTAGCCTTAAGAGCCAAATGTACAGCGGCATACAGGGCCCCCGCCATTGTTGGGGAAGGGGACGGGGGGGGGGGATGGGGGGACATTCAGGATAATTTCTAATAAGTCTTTAAATCCCCGGGCCTCAGGGGCCCCTCTCCACACTCTGCTGGGAGCCTCATCTTTTATGTTATGGCACTGTAAGTGCAATGCACTTTGCAGCGTTTCGGCCACTCCTCGTCCGAGAAACAGCAGAGCTCTTCGGGATCTGAGAGTGAGACACTAGGAACGTTTTCATCTTGGCTCAACACCGAGGCCGCCGCAAGCAGGACATTACAAAGTGTAGTGCAGGGCTGTCAATGTCACTTCAAAAAGGCAGTGCATTAAGTCAGCGGTATTTTGTTTCCCTTGCTGGAAACTTGGAGGGGCAGATCTATGAAAAGTGGCTCTGCACCTAGTGCTGTACCACTTTTCTTGCCCCCCTAATGCCACCATGAATGCGCCGTATTTAAAATACGGCGCACCATGGTGGTAGTCAGGGGTACCAGCATCATTTTTTTTTTTTTACACTAGTCGGGCGTTTTGCAGGATTAGTGTCCAAAATGTTGATGCTAGTCCTGCAAAGTACCCAGAGGCCCATTGAAAACAATGGGAGCCTCAATTTAATGCCTGCTCTGAGCAGGTGTTAAAAATGCTGATAAAAATGATGCAAAGAAATCTCTTCGATTTCCTTGCACCATTTTAATAAGTCCCCCTAGCGCTGGGACGCACCCCTTGCATACATTATGCCTGGCACAGGAATAATGTGGCGCAAGGGGTTACAAAGTGGCACAATGTAAGCATTGCTCCACTTTGTAGATATGGCTCAGCGTTTTTGGCCTTCCAATGCCACATTAGAGTAAAACACATGACACTAATGTGGCGTTGGAATGGAGCTAGGCTCTCTTAATTCTGGGCCAGAATGTTTATCATTTTTCCACCTTACGCAACAGAAGAGTTGAGAAATCAGTTTAGAAACCTCTAGAATGAAGTGTTCATTGAGAACTACGTATTTCAGGAGCTTTAAGAATCTAGGGGGAAGATTTAAGGAAAGTGGTGCTGGGTAGGGGGCAATATCGTCATTTTTTTCACACTATTGATGTATTGTGCAGGACTACATAGAGGCCCATTATAAATAATGGTATGCCCCCTTTTATCGCCTGCTTTGAGCAGGCATTAAGAGTGCCGAAAAAATATTTTAGATTTTGTTGTGCCATTTTTTCAGGCCCCCCAACAGGGGAACACCCCCGTGCATACATTATGCCTGGCACAGCCATAATATGGCACAAGGGCTTGCAGAGGGGGGCACCATGGCTGCAGAAGAGCCACTGTGGTGGCAGTTCCTCTGCAGGCACAAATCTCCATCAGACAGGCAGGTCTCTCTAAATTTGGTGGCTGGTCACCTGTCAGCATAGTGGAGGTTAAGACTTCCACTTACCTGGCAGAGCACGTGCCAATCCCAAAATAGGTCCATTAAAATCCCACTGTTCTCAGCAAAGGTATCTTGAGCTTCCATTTTGGCCTTCACATAGTGACATCTTAACAATAAAGCAGCAGAGATACTATACGCTGAGGTGAGACATGTTGTTCAAAGATAGCTGTGTTAGTAGAGTGATGATGTGGATTTTGCAGTTCCCAGCCAGGTTTGTCTAATAATAGCTCAGGTAAGTTTTAAAAATGATTATCGAATGAGAATGCCTCATTGGTTAGATTTACTGAGACTCACAAGGTGCCTTCCAAACCGCTTGCTTGGGAAAGCGTCCTGTAAGTACCGTGATTTACACCAAAAGCTGATGAGTCTTGCATCACATCTCAGAACTACTTCAGACCATCTAGTACTCACTCAAACTTTGGCTAGTCTTTTCTCAGTTTCCAACTTGTTTTCTATCACTGGTTTACCTCATTGAGTATCATCTCTGTTTGTGCTTTATAAATCAGTATTCATTCATTGACTCGTTCAGTATCCTGCTTCTAGTACCTTTGGACTGAATATTAATGGCGTATGCGCAAATGTGCATAATCTATATATAAGAACGATTCACCTGATTATTTTAACGCAGCCTGATGTCAATAAAATTCTCTGCGAGTGGCAAAATGATGGAGGCCCTCTGCAGAATGCAAGAAGGGACTCTCGAAATCTCCAAATATTCAAAGGCCTGGGGGTGAATGGTGCCCCCCTGAAGGGTTTGGCGTTTGTTATGCCTCAGTGCTCTGCGCCGGGAACACGTAGGCTATGGACAGTGAAGGGGGCACAGTGCAATGCGGTGCAAATCGCTCTTATGCTAAAAAACCGACTACAATCTATGAACCAGCAAGGGGGAGTTAAATAAGTAAATGGAAATGGGAAATATGTTCCTGCTTTAAGCATAAAAGCATTCCTGTGAATAGTGTTTGAGTGTTGCTGGAATATCAAACTAAAGATTGGTTCTTGCACTTTGCATCTTCTATTCCCAGGGCCGCTGGAGCTAGAGGTTTAGTACTCCGGCTGCCTCGCAGAAGGCAGAGGATTTAGCAAGGATTAGCGCATCCTCCATTTCTCGAAGCACAATTTCGGTTATGCTGCGGATTAAGGACCCTGGTGTTTGAATCCATTTGTGGATACTAGCAGGGCATGTTCATGCGCAGACATGCGCCCTGCCCAGCATGTGCTGTAAGTCAGTAGATGGGTCACTTGCTTCTGGATGTTGCAAATGCCTTTGTGCAAATGACGACAAGCCGGCAGTGTAGCTGGGACTGCTGACATTTAGGAAACTCCTAAACACCTGACTACCCACCCCATAATGTACCAGAAGCCGCTTCTGCCCTCTCTGTGTTAAAAATCTGGTCACCCACCCACACTAAGGTGAAACCCCTACGGATCTAATGTTCCAGAAATAGTTACTACCCTAAAATATCTCAGTTCTCTGTTGCTCTCCTTCTGTCCGATGCCACAACAATGTTAATGAGAAGACCAATGCTTTTCAGTTGCAGCAGCAAAACTGTGGAATAGAATCTACCCCCTTCATATGTGTGCTCCCTTCCCGTGCCCCATTCAGAAAATCCCTGAAAATGTCTCCCTTTGCTAAACATTATCCTCCTTCTACCTCTGTATCTGTATTTTCTTGGTTTGTGCATAGAGGCTAATTAGTTCATTTAAGTTTCATAAATGAATAACTAAGTTCATGTCATGTTGAGCACCATCAGAATGTCCTGTTTTTTAACACACTAGAATTTACTGTCCTAATAATGAGAAGAATGAAAAAGTAGCCCCTGAGACAGAGAAATGGCTGAGAAAGCTAGAAGGCCTCAGGTTCTCTTCATGAGACATGACCAGGTGGTAATGATTGTAAGTGCATGCTAGGAAGGGGAGTAGCTGTTAATTGCAAATCCTCATATATCCCAATTTACCCTGCTACTTTTCAGCAACAGCTCAAAATTGAAAACAAATATTTATGGTGTTGTTTGCATCACTCTTGCACCACACAACATGGTGCAAGAGTGACATAAACTTTAAGTGAGATTTATGAAGCCACAAGGCCACCTTTTGTGGCCCTGCATGGCTCCACAAATCTCGAGTAATGTAACGCAGCACAAATCGATGTGATACATTACATTGCGCCAGGGAGGCATTTTTCATGGGTGTTGTGTGGGTGTTCCCATGCACCATCCATGAATTTTGACGTATTCCCAAATTTAAAAGAAGGTGTAAACCTGGGAATGTGTTAAAAGAGATACGTCTCCTCAGGTGAGGCATAAGGAGGAGAATTGTATTTCTCTTCGTATTGCCTCTTTCTATGTGTTCCTTAATCTGCAGCACATATATGGAAGAAAAAAGCCTCTAAGGATTGTTTTTGTGCAGGAAGATGTCCTTTCTTGCCTAAATAATCCTGCATGCAACGCAGGCTCCTTCGCATATAGTGCAAAGGTGCCTGCATTGTACTAGGCAGCCAAAAGGGTGCCAGCGCATGCGAAAAGGGCAGGAATGTGACCTATTTGATAAATACAGCGCATTCCTGCCATTTCCCTGTGACGCAGGGCAGTGCAGCAAGGTGACTTACTGCGCTGCCCGCGCCACAAAGCCCGTAAGTATGGGCCTCACTAAGTATCTCTGTACATATACAGTACTGCCTGCATTCTGAACAGAGCCCTTCCTACTGTAATAAAAAAGGGACGCTGCGTAGTTCTTTGGTGCATTTTAAGTAAATACTGCACAGATTTGCCCATATGTTAGACAAGACCAGATAACTCATATTTGTCTGGCTACAATTTATTTTTTGATGCAAGTATCTTAGTTTTATTATTCAGAATGTACAATTTGACTCCTTTCCACGGGGACAATGTGTTTCAGTTTTGAACTTATCTTCACAAATCCTGATAAGCAGGTACTTAAATTTAATTGATTAAATACGTGTGAGCTAAAACTGCAATTCCCAAAATGCACCGAGGTGTTAAATTCCCCAGACACAACTTTGTGTCCCTGGTAGCATTGAGACATGTCACGAATCAAGGAAGACTTCACATTTTCTATGTATATATGCAGACAGCTAAACTTTCCATCATGGTTCATATGCCGAAATGTTCGCATGGTATAGGTTTCCAAGGGAGATGAAAAGAGTTTCTATTGTTACAGAACTGTAACATGCCTGTGATGTGCTGTGACATGTATGATTGCACAATGAAGGTTTATTTCTGTGACTGTCTAAGTATATTACTACTGAAGTTAGAGGTGTCAGCTAATGTCACCAAAGGCTGCAGGTGTGCACTCAGCTTTTATCCTTGTGAGCGACTGTGCCTAATTATATCAATACCTCTCTAGTCTCTCTTCTTCTGCTCCCACTTTCTGCATACCAAGACACAGGTTTAGCAGTTCTGCTCCTGTTTTTATTATTGTGCATTGATTATTCTTTTCCAGACCTTTCACCTTTGCTGCGTTGTGCCTGGATTACATTAGCAACAGCATTGTTCGAGGCCCTTGCACTCTACTTTTCAAGATATACTTATTTTTGTAAACAAATGGTCAGGACATCTAGAAATATACAGCAATGCAAGCGCAGGTTAAGGAGCGGGATTGTCACGACTAATACGACAAAGAAAAGGCAGTGAGAAGGCTAACTATTGCAGCGCATGCTATGGCATTAGAGTCTGGTCATGGTGATATGTTAACATATGTATTTACTGGTACAAAATGAATCCGAATGGTATAAACAATTCCGAGGTTTAAGTGAGGCATATATTAATTTTTGGCTGATGCTATTCATAACGTTTTTTAGCAGCAAATAATGTTTTGAGTGGTGCACAGCAACACTGTTTTAAAAATGTCGTAATCTACTTCCTCTACTAAAATATTTTTGTTAAAGGTAGATAATATTGGACGGATTACATGAGATACCCATATGCTCGGTTCAACTGGCCATATAGAACATACGAAAAAGCCACATTATGCTTTGGAAAATGGACATTCTGCTTTGGAAAATGGGTTCACATGAGGATCAGTAGACAATTTTCACATGGACACCTACATGATTTTCATAAGATATTCATAGGAAGAACCGTTTAAACCTCCATGAAGATGTTTATACACGCTTGAAACGAGTCCATGTTTTTCATTATGAGACTAATAATTAAAAAAAAAAACACCTCACAATTTAATCTCCGAGCCAGGCGTGACTATATGTATTGACATCGTGCAAATAATGGTGTCAGTCCCTCTTAGAGCATTCTATGCACTCGCCTAAAATGACTGATACAAAGGAGGCTGCCACAGAACTTGGGTGGTAAGAGAGGGCTAGATTATATTAGAAGAATAACAGCAACGCTCTGTACCTGGGTATTAGTCCACTAGCATCCCCAATAAGGATCAAAGCATATTTTCTTTTCATTATCTATAAAGCTATGTACAAATGACATACTATTAACTAATTCGGATCCGTGCTGTTCCCCAAATCTTATTTATAAAAAAAAACATGGTAGCACATACTCACTCAGCAATAATTATTACAAACATATCAATATCATTAATGAATTCATTGCATCAACAGAATACATCCACATGTAGCTCTGCATACAAAAAACCCTCCTAATCTAAAGTCTCTAGTTCCAATCTGTTATAAAAAAAAATAAAAAAAACACTGTTCCTGTTCAAACCAATGTCCATATGTTAGATATTGGGCCTCTAGTTGGAACAGTTATGCACCCTGTCCAAGTAGTGACCTCAATTCTAGTCAGGGTAAATCACACACACAACCAAAATTATCCTGTGCTCACCATCTGGTAGCTTTGGCTCAGGCCAGGCAGGCTGAAATTAGAAGGTAATGTGTAAAGTATTTGTGCAATAACTCATTGAGAAACACACTGAAAACACCACAAAAACACTTAAGACCAGGTAAGAAAATAGTTTATGATTTTATAAATAAATAAGGAGCAGAACAACAAAAATCCAATATGTAGAAGTCTAGATTTTAATTTTCAAAGGATAAATGCACAATAACGCTTAGATGCAGATAGCGCTTTTAGGAGTTACTTTAGATTGTGCTGGATCTGGGCAAAGTCAAAGTTTGGGCTGACAACGGATGGAGTGCAGGCTGGCTGCAGGGCCCACACGGCCCCCAGGAAACAAAGTACCTTTTCTGTTTGCAACAGCGAGATGCGTGGTGAGATGCGTCAACCGGTTCCTCACAGGGATGGCGATGAGTCGATCTGTCCCACGCAGTGATGGCTATGCATCGGTTCCGAAGACAAGTACTAGAGTCACGATGCATTGGTTTCGAAGTGCGATGTGCAAGGTTTCTCCATGCGGTCAAGGGATGCGCCAATCTCCATAGACTACTACGGCAGTACAGAGCAGTTTCAATGCATCGGCCTCTCAAGGCAAAGTGTTGGTTCAGAGAGCTATTCGCCGATTCTGCTCCTGCAACCGAGTCAATGCACCGGTTCTGCTACAAGTAGACAGGACATGCATTGATTTCCATGATGCAGGAATCTGGGTCCACTTCCAGTGAGCCAGGCACAGAAGCAGGGGTGGAGACTTTGATATGCCTGAATCTCAAGCATCTGGGCCCACTTCCATTGAGCCAGGCACAAGAGCAGGGGTAGAGACTTTGATCCCTGAGTCTCAAGCTACAGAAGGCAAGTCAAACCAGCCTTGATGATCACTTGTGGTGCAAGACAGAGTCCAACTCTCCCTCAGCAGGGTCACAGAGCAGCAGACATCAGGCAAGTACAGCAGTAAAGCAGTCCTTCTATGTTAGCAGTGCAGCAGAGTAACAGTCCTTGTTGCAGCATAGCAGTTTTTCTGACAGAGTCCAATTGTAGGTCCAGAAGTGTCTGATTTGGGGGGTCAGAGACCCAGAACCTATACCCAGTCATGCCTTGTCCTTTCTTCCCAGCCCTGGCTCCAGATTATCTGTAGGAGGAAATCAGCCCTTTGTGTGGGGACAGGCACTCCCTATTCAGGCGTGTCAGCTCCCCCTCCCTCTTCCTGCCCAGGAAGACCTATCAAAATAAATGCAGATTAATTCTCTGTCACACCCACACTTCCTGTGTTTGTGGCTGTCTAGAGGGAATGCATAATGTATAGCTGTCACCCCACACCAGACATGTATTGGAGGCAGGTTGAAAGGCAAGCAGCGCAGAGAAATGCCCACTTTCTAAAAGTGGCATAACTGAAATAGGAATGTTAAATCTAACTTTATCATTAAAGAGGATTTATCATTACAATTCCAAAGATATGAAACGTGATGTAGCTACTCCCTTCTGATCAGGAATTACAACTTAAAAGTGTATTAGGGAATTCCCAATGCAAGCCTATGAGAGGAGTAGGCCTCACAGTAGTGAAAAATGACTTTGGGAGTTTGTCACTACGAGGAAAGGCAAATCCTAATAGTACATGTCCTACCTTTTAGTTCAATAACAACAAGCTCTATGGGCTACCTAGGGCCTACCTTAGGGCTGACATATGTAATAAAAGGGTAGTTTAAGGTTTGGTAAGTGATTTTAAATGGCAAGCCAAAGTGGCAGTAAACTGCACACCAATGCCCTGCAATGGCAGGCCTGAAACATGGCTTAGGGGCTACATATGTGGGTGGCACAATCATTGCTGCTTGCCTACTGGCAGCATTTAATGTACAGGTCCTGGACACATGTAGTGCACTTTACTAAGTAGTTATAAGTAAATTAAATATGCCAATTGGGTAGAAGCCAATATTACCATGTTTTAAGGAGAGAGCACAAGCGCTGTAGTGCTGGTTAGCAGTGGTAAAGTGGTCAAGTGCACAGAGTCCTAAAGCCAAGAAATACACGCTCTGAAAAAGAGGAGGAGGAAGGCAAAAAGTTTGGGGTGACCCTTCAGAGATGGCTGTTTTCCAATACCTGATATAAGAGAAGACACCCTTTCTATTTTCTTTTGTTTGGAGACCCATAACAGTGAACACATGTTTCAATGGAGTTCCTTAATCTTTTACACCACCTTCTTCAGAACCATATTATTACCATATTTGCATCTACAACATGTATAAGACTACATTCTGAATCACTTCCTGAGAGAGGAGGGAGGTCAATTACCTAATTCATCAAATAAGTATAGACCGAAGGTCAAAAATAGCTCCATAACCTTGAGTTACAAAAGAAGTTCTAACAATGAAGAGAAACCTCTTATTCATATACTGATAGCTGCTGGTATCATGAAATCCCAGCAGGGTAATATCACCTTAGAGCACACCATAATTCCTAAAATGAGTACGGTACCATCAACAAATGATTTATATTATAACTAAAAAATGTTATCACTCTGTATGCTTTCTCCTTTTTGTGACCCTCAAAACCTGCTGCTCACTACAATGCATTTCAATTGGGTGCTATCATGTATATTGCCCCCATTATGTCTGCCAGCACTTCCTGGTTAAAGTTCCGACAGCCAATCGGATCTCACCATTTCAATCTCATATTTGGATCTCCTTTAATTTCTCCTAAACTACTGAATGGATTTACACCAAATAAAAAAGCACAATCTGCAGAACAAAATTGAACTTTTCTGCCAAGTTTGTGTAATTCTGTCCAGCTATTCGGGCTGGAGTTGTGTTCAAAAGTCCTATGGTAATTAACATGGGAAATGCACTTTTTTTGACCAACCTTTTTCATTAAATTTATACAACTTGTATAATAAACACAAACAAAGGAATACATGGTGGGGATCTCTTCAAGGTGAACAACGCCATCTTGAAACATGTAAAAATTCATTGAGAAGATATAAAAATATCAATTAATCTCACTAGTGTGACCCCATAGTTCTCTAAGACAATTATAAATCCAATCATAATGAGAAACATCACATTTTTTAAATAATTAGATAAATTAATAAGTTCCAAAAATAAGAATAAACATTCAATTTTCTAGAATTCAAAATCAGAGACACAGTATGAACACAGTTCTAGAAAACAAATTGGGGAATCAAATTACGAAAAAATCATAATTCAGATATAAACAAGAAATCTAAATATCAATTTTCGTGTTTCAATACTCTATTACTAACTCACAAATAATGGCATAATGCCTGTCTATTGTCAGCTCTAACACAGTCAAACCATCATTAAAGTGCTAAGTGCAAACCTGTGTGTAAGAATAAAAATAAAAAATTAAAATAAAATAAAAGTATCCCTCCAAATCACAATAAATGCTACAATGCATCATATTCATGTATTACATTGGCACCTGATGTCTTTCACTTCTTTTAAGGTAAATCAGCTGTATTAAAATCTAAAAACATATGTATCTCATAATATCAATACAATATATCTGTCACAACGATAATGAGATAAACTTGAAAGGAATTGTAAAAGCTGTTTAACATTTTAAAGTGTAAAATGAGGGAAAACAAAAAATGGAACAAGACCAATGGAAAAAAAGATACAATGGGTATTGAAAAGCTAAAAAAAAACAAAAAAACTGATATTCAGTGAAGCATCAAATGAGCTCAAATTAGATTCAATCACAAACAGAGATAACAAACAATTCATGGCAACTTACAATTCTCAGATAATGTACAAATAGTAGAATTGCAAGCAACAGCATTCAGATAATCAGTCAAAGGTAACCAGTACAGATCTCTATTTATGGAGGGGCAGCATAAAGAGATAAAAGCAATGTCTAGTCTATGATAGTGGCAGACATTATACCACCAAGCCTTGTAGGAAATGTTGGATGACATTTTCCAATTAAGAGTAATTTGCTGAAAGGCTAAAGCTAACATGAGATCCAACAACTTTATATTATCATCATCCGAAACAATGTCGGCAGAGAGGCTACCTAGAAAAAGCACTGAGGGAGATAATTGGGATTGCAAATGAAAAATGGAGGTAAGCTGACTGCAAACTTTTCTCCAGAAGGAGACAGTGGGAGGGCACTCAAAGACGAGATGCATAAGGTCTCCTTTGGACTATCGCAAGACCAACAATTTGAAGTTGAAGATACCGAAAATTTAGCTATAGTAGAAGGGGTAAAATAAAATCTGTTGTAAAGAAAGAAAAGGGACTGTGTGGTAGAAGCTGATCTAGATATTCTATAAGATCTATGCCAAATCCAATTTCCATCGAGATTCAATTTTAGACTTAGGCCGCGCCAAAACAGGAGATTGAAAAAGTTTTAAATAATTGATGCCTTAGAAAATGAGGTAAGAACGGAGGACAAACAAAAGGGTAATTCTGAAGAAGAAGGAAAGGAAGGCAATGAAAAAGTATATCCAGAATAACATTAATAAGGAGAAGATATTTAGACATAAATGAATTAGGACAATGAAATGGAAGTTGGAATTTGGGAAAATGAATGTGGAGTATCATTGGAGAATAAATTCTTGACCCACACTATGCTTCTTTGTCGCCAGGAATTCCAAAATAAGGGTTTTTTATTGATAGTGTTGAGAAGATTATGCCAAATAGGGGAATTCAGAAAAGAGGAATAAGTGACGGCTGTAGGTAAATAGTGAGAACGCAGAAGATCCCAAGTATGTTTAAGAAGCGGGGTGGAGATAAGCGAAATATTATAAGAGAAGGATACCACCTCACGAGGGGCAAAAGGTAGAAGAAAGGAACATTCAATATCCAACCATAAGGGAGTAAACACAGAGCTTGACAAGGAGATCCATCTAGAAGCTTGACGCAAACAAAAGGATTTATGATACAGTCTAAAATCAGGAAAATTGGCTCCCGCCTTCTGTTTAGAATGGCGAAGGTGACTAAGAGAAATTCTAGATTTCTTATTGTTCCAAAGGAATTTAGACAATCTGGAGTCCAGTTGTTTAAAACAAATAACAGCCAAAGGAATCGGAATCATGGATAGGATATATAAAATGTTAGGAGAAATCATCATTTTGATAGAGTCAAGATGGCCCCACCATGATAAAAATAAAGGATTCCATAACAGAAGGGATCTATCTACCTTCTCTAAAGCATCAGAAATATCTACTTCAATGGACTTTTTAATGGAAGAGGTGAACCAAATACCTAAATATTTAATCTTGGAAGTATTCCAATGGAAGCCAGTAATATCAAACGATGTTCTAAAACAAAATTTTGTTAGAGGAAGGATTTCAGTTTTATCTGAATTTATCTTATAGCCTAAAATCAAAGAAAAATCTTCTATCTCCTGAAGTAGATGAAATTGAGATCTCAGGGTTTGAAATATATAAAAAGTATATCATCTGCATATGCCGCTAATTTTAAATGTTTCTCACCATATTGGAAGCATTCAATTTTAATGTTATTTCTAATACAGGATAGACATGGCACTAAGGCTAGGATAAATAGGAGTGGAGAAAGTGGACACCCTTGATGAACGCCACAACGTAATACAAAGTATCTGGACAATTTTTCATTCACCAATATCAAGGCCATTGGGGATTGATAAAGCTAGGAGATAAATGAAATGAAAAGAGGCCCTAAACCATGCAAGGCTAAAGTTTTTAATAGAAAAGACCAGTCTAACCGATCAACTTTCTCAGCATCTATTGAAATTGCTGCTAAAGAGTACTAAAGAGCGGAAGCCTTGCTGAGTACATTGAAGAATATTCTAGAATTGTCAGAAGCAAGTCTACCTTTGACAAAACCAGTCTGTTCCTTACTTATCAGCGCAGGTAAAAGGGGATCAAGACGTAAGGCTAACAATTTTGCAAACATTTTATAATCTGTATTGAGTAGAGAAATTGGTCTATAATTTTTACAGTAAGTGTTATCCTTACCTTCCTTTGGAATTAAACAAATCAAAGCTTCTTGAAATGTTCCCCCTGTACAGCCAGAGCCCGTGAGGAAGCAAAAAAGCTGAAAAGGTTTGCGAAGCAAAAGGTCAGAAAAATTTAGAATAAATTCCACTGTAAATCCATCCAGACCAGGAGTTTTAGCTTTTTTAAGAGACTGAAGAGCTTTGAAAATTTCTGACGCAGAAATATCAACTTCAAGTGGAGAAACATCAACTAGAATCTTATTATGGTGTAAATTCCTTACTCTAAATAATCATCAATCTGTAAGGAGGTCGGACTGACTCAGGAGTATAAAGTGGCTGTTAATAATTGACTAATTCAGCTAAGATAGCGTCATCTTTAAAAAGGGACTTACCAGTATCTGTGATAATAGACTTCACTGTGTGGCGTTGCTTTCATACTTTTAAATAATTAGCCAGAAGTTTCCCCGATCTATTGTGACCCGCATAATAGCGGGCGCTACTACATTGAAGAAAAGAGGAGGCTTAATCCATTGAGGTTTTATTATATTGCAATTTTGCCTGAATAAGTTCCTGTAGATTAAAATTTGAAGAGGAAGAATAATATTGATGTTCTAAACGTTTAATTTTGAGAAGTAGAGTTTGATGCTGTGCATTAAAAGTTTCCTTTTTATTACAGACAAAATTTACTATATGACCACGAGCTGCAGCCTTAAACGAATCCCATAGCAATTGTTGGGAAACATAAGGAACATCATTAAATCGGAAAAATTCCTCCGCAAAGGCAGCAAAGGATGAGGAAAATTTAGAATCGAGCAACAATGAATTAATAAATTGCCACCTATTGGATTTGGGAGGCAACGGGAGCAAATCAAAATCTGTGATGACTGAAGGATGATCAGAGATTACCATAGGTTAAATGGAGGAGTTAATAAGATTTGGGTAAAGTGATTTTGAAACAAAAATATGGTCAAGTCTAGATAATGAGCCATGTGGTGGAGAATAAAACGAAAAATCCCTACCATCAGGATTACAAGTTCTCCATGAATCAATTAAATTACGTTCTGAGAGAAATGCCTTAAATTGTTTATGCATTTTATGAGGAGAAAATTTAATTACAGATTTCCTATCTATAAAAGGGGCAATAATTTGATTGCAATCCCCTCCAAGAAGAAAACAATTATCATTATAATGCAAACATTGTTTAGTAATCATAGGCCCAAAAAAATAATCTGAGTGGTTAGGACCATAAATATTGCCAATAGTCATTGTAATCCCATTAATACTTAGCTTCACAAAGAGCCATCTACCATAGGAATCTGAGTCTTGCGAAATAACATTAACTGATAATTTTTTATGGCAGGGCACAATTACACCATTCTTCTTTGTAGATGTAGGAGAAGTAAAAACATTGCCCACCCAACCTCTTTTACGTTTCAGTGCTTCAGGATCCGTCAAATGGGTCTCTTGCAAAAGAACCAAGTCTGGATTATATTTAGCTAAATGGGATAAAATTCTCTGCCTTTTTATTGGGTTAATAAACCCTTTGACATTCCAAGAAATAACTCTGAATTTTACGTCAAATAACCATATAGATACATGCAAGGTCTTGTACTGTAAATAACTAAAAATACATATAGGGGATAGGAAAAACAGACAAACAGAGAAAGAGAAGAGTAAAGGGGAAACAATAAGAGAAGAGATAGAAAATATTCAAGAGGAAAAGAAGAGACAGTACATGTCAAATAAAGACGACTGCAAAAACATACCTGAGATATATGAACAATGGGACAGGGGTGGTGACAGCACAGACTGAAGATGGCACAGCAACGAAACGGAACGCATCAACGGACAAATGATACGAGCAAAAACAATGATATACAAGACAACAGGAACCTGTAGAAAGAAAACAATACATTAACAAAAAAGACCTATAGTCATACCAATATAATATACTGTTATAGACTATATGTGAAGGACCGTCAACTGTATCTCAATAGTAATGAACAAGGACATAATAGATTTAGAAAACGCATATAGTCAACGTGTAGATGGGCCAGCCGTTTCCATAGAATTTGTAGAATGTCCTTTTAGGAAATCACGAAGAGCTTCAGGAGAGGTATATGAAGTGGTCTTATTTTGATATGTCACTTTGAACAAACACGGATGGAATAATCCAAATGAGCTCCCAAGTCTCGAAGCTGTGGACTCAGGTCCAAAAATTATTTCTTTATGTTTGCTGTAGTTTTGGACACAACCTGTGAGATGAAGATTTTATTTCCTTGCCAAGAGATTTGTTTTTTGGCTTTTGCAGCATTAAGCACTCTCAATAGATCAGTAAACTCAAGAAAGAAAATAATCACGCCTCTTGGTTTGGATATGGAGGAATGCGAAGGACGGTGTCCAATGCAGTGCGCCCTTTTGATGTTCAATGCTGAAGAAGAAGCTAGGTCCACTAACTTTGGAAAGAATTAAGCAAAAAATGAAATTGGATCACTCCCCTCAAGACCCTCCGGTAATCCATAAAGGTGAAGATTATTGTGCCTGTTTCTGTTTTTCAAATCCTCTGCAAGTGTCTTCAAAGTTACCACTTCCTTCTCCAAGTTAGCAATTTTATTTGTTTCATCTTGCACATCACTGACTCTTTGCTCCAAAACAGGAACTCTCACTTCCATTTGAGAACACTTAGTATCAAGATTTTGCATCCGCGAATTAGTTTCTTCAATAAAAGGACACAGTGCACGTATTTCGTCAAGCACAAGTTCAAGAGAAATCGGTGAGGGAGATTTTACTGGTGAAGGTGGGTCTTGTTTGACCCTCTTATGAGTGGTTGTAGAAATATTCTGAGAGACTTTAGGCGAAGAAGAAGATGATGAAGACATCTTTGACTTTGCAGAAGAAGACGCTGCAGCAGAAGTATCCAATTGTAAAAACTGCGAACGTTTATCAGTTGAGGAGGACTGATGTGACAAAGATTTTATTTTCTTTAATTTGCCCATAAAAAAAAAATCTTCAATAAGGAATCGAGTGGTCCAGGAACTCCAAATATATAGTGATGGGATAGTAAACATAAAATTACATGGCTTACGTAGAAAACTGCAAACAAAGCCATCAAAGGTCCAAAAAACAAGCAAATAAGTACATTGTAGTGGTGAGTAATAGTTATTCAAAATGGCCGTATTTCATGAGGAGAAATGTAGAAACCCATTTAAAGGTAAAAAAAAAGGAAGCTAGGTGGCATTTATAACATGAAAAATGCTCACCAACACATCCAGCAGGCAATTAGAGGTAAGGTCCCTTAAAAGACTAAATAAAAATTGCACTGGTGTCAGAAATGCATCCGACGATGCGCGGAGCTCCGTTAGGTAGCGGCCACCTTAGCTGGCAGCTCGCGCGCTCCATGTCTTTCACTTCTAATCACATGGTACTATACAACCATGTGCAGTGTCCAATGCCCATTTGATGTGCATATAAGGAGCATGCCGCATATCAGCCACATAGCAGTATATGAATTACCTAGAGTAGCAAACCCAAGTGGGTAAAAATAAAATAAAATAATGATAACACTCCCATTCATTGAACATTAGAACAAGACTTCTCCTACACTGTGTGTACCTAGGCCAACAGAATCCTAAAATGGAATATAAGTACTCATCTTGTGGTTGTACAGGAAACTTAAAATACTCAATAAAAACGATGTGAAAAAATAACACCTAACCCAAGAAGTGCAGAAAATTCATGTCTGAATTTAAAACACAAATAGTAATAGGAAACACCCAGCAGAAGCACCAGAAGAGAGTCTACACCTTAACAGAGGCATGCATAAATTTCCTCATCAATAATAAAGCCATGTGCTCCCTACTTTCTAATTAAAAAATAGAAAAAAAAAAATCCAGTTTACAGAGCTTCTTTTCTGTATCTCCCCCTCATTTGTTCTTAGAGACTAGTGCTATGCCGCTGTAGCTCAGATCAATGGGATCACCCTGATGACATCTCTCAAAATGTTGAGCTATTGGGTAGCTCCGATAAATATTGACAATGGCTCTTATATGTTATGTAAGACACATTTGTGCATGGGTGAGGTAGTACTACCCAAACTGAGTTTTCTACAGTGGCACTTAAGAATGTAGACTACAAAACTAGATTTGCAAGCAAGATTGCATTTGTCCTTGGCCATCTTTTTAAAGGGTGTATGTAATATGGTCAATTCTCACCATTCTTACATGCTTTGCACTTCTTAAACCCATCCTTGGGAGTCAGCTATGTCTTCTAAAAGCCATCTGTGTTAAATTCACTTTCAACTAAATAAACCCTGAGGGACTTAGATTTCCTGTAGGTGATCTGTGGGTGTTTGGTAACAAGAATATATATATATATATATATATATATATATATATATATATATATATATATATATATATATATACACGTATATATATATATATATATATATATATATATATATATATATGTTTACACACACACATATAAATGTATGTGTGTATGTGTATGTATTCACTGGAAAAACTAAAACAAATGTTACAGGACATTATAGTTGGATTCAGATTTTACACAAAGAAAACCATAGAAATTCAGCAATTATAGTTATAGGTATCTCAAGAAAATATAACTTGTGCCCTAAGGTCACTGAGGCTAACTCCCCACATCCAGATGGATGCAGGCCAACTTGCCGCATGCAGACAACTCTGCACTGTGGGTCTGTGAGTGGGTGTGTGAGTCGCTGTATGGGTGTGTCACTGTGTGTGTGTGTGGGTGTGTGAGTACTTGTGTGAGTGGCTCTGTGTGTCTGTACGTGGGTGTGTGAGTAATTTTGTGGGTCGGTGAGTGATGTGTGACTGACTGTATGGGGAGCAAGTGGTTGTGTGGGTGAGTAAATGGGTGTGTGAATGTGTGAGTGGGAGTTTAAGGGGTTCAGTGGGTCTTTGACTGTGTGCGCAAGTAGTTTTTGTGGGTCGGTGAGTGGGTGTGAGAGTGGCTTTATGGGTATGAGTGGATGTGTGAGTGGCTGTGTGGCTGTGTGGGTCTGTGACTGGGTCTGGTATTGGTTTTGTGGGTCTGTGAATGGGTAAGTGTGTGAGTGGGTCTCTGAGTGGGTGCATCTTTTTTAATTGTGGTCTGGATTCACGGATCTGTTGTGGATTCACACGCTGGGCTGCGTTGAACACTGGGGAGTATCCGTGGGGAGTTTCCCTCACAAACCCCTCCATCAGTCACATGAGATCAATGGGTCAGAGTATCTCAAGCATGAACCATTCTATGATTTTTAAGATTTACTCTCCCCTCTCCCTAGGACTGAGTCCCGATACACGAAACAGCGGCTGCAACTTTCCTGTCAGGTTGAGCCCAGCCAATCACAGCATTGCTGTTGGTGGATGGTACTGCGGATCTGCTGCTGTTAGTAAAAACTTTTTTTTTTTTTTACTAACTCCAAAGCTACCAAACAGATTTACACCAAATTACAAAAAGGGATATTTCTGGACCAAGACCTAGCTTACTACCAAATTTGGTGCAATTCCGTCCAGCAGTTCAGGCTGCAGTCGTGTCTAAAATCCCTATGGAAAATTGCAGGGGTAAACATGTTTTGGGACCCCCCCATTTTCTTGATTCCTGCTTGATGAATCACCGCAAAACAGCAGCTGACTTAAGTGACAAATTTGTTTCCGACATTTGTGAAAGTTCGTCAAATGGCAACAAGGTTATTAGCAACACAAAAAATACTTTTTCTATGGAAACTACGTTCTAACTATAACTACCTACTAGCTAGTGCGAGTAGATGATATATATTTTGTCAGTCGACCATGATTAATAATGCAATAGAAAAAGGAAGAACAGAGAACAAGCCTTCAAAATTTGGCATGTGACAGAAAAGGAACATATTTGAAAATCTCTATGTATGAGCAGCATATGAATGAAATGACTGCGGATCATTGTTCTTAATATTTTAATTGCCATCTGCACATTTTATTAGTTGTTTGCAAAACTATTTTAAGAGTTTGAGTTGCAAATGTTTCTTAACAAAATACATTTACTTTAGTTTCAATGTTCTTCTTGAGTCGTGAAAGGCACTTTGGTTTTGGTCAGATTATGACCACTGTGAAAGACCAGGGAGCTCCTGATTACATTGAAGCACCTTATGGTTCCTTTTTTATATTAAAAATTACATTTGTCTTAAAGGTATGCACTGCTTATGGCTACTCACTGTCTCATTTGTGTCCCTCGCTGGCTCCTCAAATCATCTTTCGATAAACATTTCGGTTTTAGTGTAATTTCTGGAATGGATCTTGCCATTTAGATAGGGGGAGCAATTAACCATTTGATGTATACATGATATTGTCATCTCATTAAAGACTTATTTATATTTTAAATTAAATGTAGGATTCTACTCTTGATCTACATAAGTATTTTCTAATTGAACCAGGGAACTGCGGTTTATCAGTCTCCTTAAAAATAGATATTGTGTATATATATATTTTTTTAATTGAATGAAAAGAAAAATTAAACGTTCCACAGCTTGCAGGTGCCATGGTGATCTCAAGGTGGTAAGGAAAACACTAAGTCAAACTATTCAGTCTCAAGGGGAAGTGTATCTTGTTTGTAGTTGTAGAGTAATATCCCAAGAGTTGTATGTCTCCATATTGAGGTCAAAAACATCGCCCATGCCCATATATCAACTGCCAACACATCTACAAGATAAGTATGCATAGGGAATTATGGATTAACTAATGTAAATTCCACTCCTACTTACCTTAATGATATGTAGGAAATCAGTATTCTAAAGTTAATATAAATGCGAGCCGGTATTTAACTTTGATATTGTGCTAGCGCACCACCAGGATTGGACTCTTTCTAGGCATAGTGTGCTGCCCCTGCTGGGGAAGTGACACGAAGATTCACCTGCATAAAAATTACATCCATTTTCTCTTCTTCGCCCGCTTTTCATTATAAAAATATTTTCCATGTCGTGGAGGTCAGTAGGCGAACGTAGAAGGGTATGAAGATTATGCGAAATATATACTTTTGTATTTTTTAAACACCTAAACGTCAGACTGTTAAACTACGTGCCACATGATTAAGTTAACGGTTTCATACACACCATGCAACAAATATATAAAGTGTGATATGCTTGGAAAATAAAGCTTGGCTCCTCAGAACTAAAATGCTTGTTTACAACACGCAACTAGTCACTAAAAAAGTAGGTCTCGTCTTAACAATGACGGCTTATTCACCAAAATGTTAGGGTAGTGTAAGCCACATCATATACAGCTTTATCAGCCATTTATATCACGTGGTTGACGCGCGGTCCCGCACTTTGACCTCAACTAGCCATCTATCTCCAGCTGCAGGATTACAATAAAGGCAATGGACGGTACATTTAGCTCTTCTTTTCCAGTTTACTCTCTGTTCCTGTTCTGACTTGATGGCCCATGAGCTTGGCGATAGCAAAAGGAGTAAAAGGGGTTGAAAGGGCTAGCAAGATGTAATATCAGCTCTTGCCTCTGGCTACATAACCAGTTTCAAAAGCTATTATAAAATTACAGAAACCATTATTAAGTTACTTTCTAATGCGTATAGAAGACTATTTAGAAAGCGCGAATTTGGACAAGGCGTTTTTCATGATGATTTGCTGGTCCACCTTAAATTTATTGTGATTTCCCACTTTTCAGCAGGGCCAAAATGTTTTTTCTCCACAGACTATTGAGTGGTTTGGTTTCATTGATTTACAGCGCTTATAGTGGTGAAATCTGATTGGTGCTATCAAAGTGATTACAATTTAAAGCATAGTGGGGTCGGGTTCTACAATTTCAGACACTTCTGCAATGTAATTGGTGGATTGCATTCCCTCCGTTTGTGTATGTAGTATCGTTGGTGCAAGACAATCCAGAACCAAAATGGTGCACCAGACTGTTCTGCAATTTTGTAGGAGTTGTGAACCTTCGGCTTTCTATTTCAGTTATGGCAAAGGTTTTAGAGGTAAATAGGACACATATCACTGGAACTACATAACAGTAACTAAGCAGTGACACAGCATGCTCTTAATGAAACCACTTATTAGTCTCAAAACATGATTGTTGGACCTGGCTCTCTCTGCAGGGTCACACCCATACGTTTTGCCTTCACCTCTCGTGTTTTCTGAACACATTTTTGTTGGCTTTTAGGGCTCTGTGCTCTTTACCACTGCTAGCCGGTGCTGAAGGTCTTGTGCTCTCTCCTTTAAACTTTGTAAACTTGTCTTACACCCATTTGGCACATTTAGGGGCATCGTCATACTCTGTTTGCACAGAATTAGTGTCATTTTTTAAAACTCTAATTGGGTGCAAAACTAACTCCATATTTATACTTTGATGCTAGACCCGTTTAGCGCCACATTTATGGAGTTAAAGTCATGAGCATGTAGGCATATCATGTTTTGTGGCTGAGGAATTATATCACAATTCTGAAAATGCCACTTTTAGAAAGTTTACATTTTCATGTCCTAACCCTTTGGTACCTGAAGCCTGTTTCCTGGGTCTCACGACTAGGTGCAGTTGGCAGTTGGTCTTTGTGTATTCCTCCTGGACAGTGTCACAATAAGGAGTGTAGATGTTGGCAGGATGGGCCATCTTGACTTGATGAGCTGTCATCTGTCACACTTACACTTTAAAGACACTGCCTCAGCTAAATCACAAAGGGCTTCACACAAGCCTATTGTCCCTGCAGACAGAGTGGGACCAGGAGATGGAAAAATTAAATTCCAGACACCTCTGTAAGGGGAAGGCTCCAGAGATTTCTTCCACTTCAAAGTGGGCACCAAGAATAAAAAAGGAACCATCAGACCCACTCTTCAGTACACTTCTGGACCTGTGGATGCTACAAAAGAAGGACTGCCTAGCTGACCTGCTGCACTTGACCTGTCTGAGGCCTTCCCTGCTGTCTGAGAATGAAGACTGACCCTGCACCATTTCTTCCTGGAAGAGGAGACTCCAAAAGTCAGCTAATTGACCTCCTATTCTCAGCTGCAGAGACACAACAAGCTACAGAGGCCTCACTAAAACTGCCAAGATGAACCTGCTACACTGGACCAGCAACTTGACCTGCTTGAGCCCTGCTGACCTCTGTTAGATCAAGATTCAAGTGCCTAAGAGGTGCCTCCTAGCTCCCGGGTACTTGCTGTGACTTCAGGTGAGCTCCTTCTCAGTCCTAGGCCCTTGGTATGGCATAAGTTGAGCTCCTTGAAGAAAAGGAAAAATCCTGAAGTTTTGGGCTGTTGGGGACCATGAAAAGGCATGTTTGCACCAAGATCTTGCCACCCACACTGAGCATCAACACAAAGCTCGAGTGAACCAAACTTTTTCACTCTACAGCGACCAACCGCATTGACCAGCAATGCGAGATCTGCACTTTGCCCTACAGCATTAACAGGTCGTGGTGACCATTAATGCGAAGCTCCATCAACGACCATCTGTGACAGCCGACAGGTCCTTCTCGCTACAGCGACAACCATCTGCGATACCCTTGCTGCCCTTCATGGCCTCCTCCACCACGAACGGAACTCTTTGTGCTACACTTTAGAAGGTAACTCTTTTTGCAAGTCTAACATGGTCCCTGTATCCGGCCCATGCTCCATCGCAGTCGGCCTGAACTTTTGATTTTCACGAGGTGTCAGCATACCAGAAAACCATGCTTAGTGCTTTTAAGTGCTATACTTACTTTAAATTTTTGAAATTACATATCTACTGTTCTACTGATTGCATTTTTGTCATTTTGGTGTCAAATAATGCTTTACATTTTACTCTATTTTTCCAAATTGGTGTGGGATTTGTCTTATGTTATCTTTCGACTTTATTGCTTTTTGTGTGCTGCATAAATACTGTAAACCTTGCCTATAATTTGAGCCTGACTGCTTTTGTGCCAAGCTACCAGCGGGTTACATACAGGTTAATTTAGTGACTCATTTGTGGTTCACCCTGACAAGGATTGTGGCTGTTGATTGAGTGGGGTTTCGCCCCTCTCAACCAAAACCCCAATTTCTCACAATGATAATTGGGAAAATAGTGATTCCAGCACCCACAAAGTTGGTGCACTTTGTTTTTCAGGACTAAATTACAAGAGGTGTGCTTTATTTCATTTTGCCATCCAACTCACAGCTGAATGTCCCTATCAACATGGACAAGAGATAGGCTGTGTAGAATTATATTTCCCAACTATCACTGGAGCTGTTAAGGAGAAACACCCATTCATCTTTCCCCGCTACCAGAAACCCCACCTTCAGACTTCTGACAGCGAGGAAAAGAGTAGGGGTGGTTGGAACGCTCAAAATTTCACTCTGTGTAATTCCATACAGTTACAAAAAACTCCACAATATTCCTCGGAGTTTCACCAAGGGGCAGAAATAGGTACATTGTGCTGCTTGTGTTGTGATTTAGCATTGGGAGCGTGGTCCATGCTGAAAAATGAGGATGAACACCACCCTGTGGTACACCAGTGGATGCAGCTGCTTGAGTTGATTTTGTTGCTGCTCCAGTACATTTTCCACTCAAGCGGCAGCTTTCTGACCACAAACAGTTTCAACTGCCCGCAACCACCGGTGTTAGAAATTGGGTTTCTGGCTGACAAAGGTATGCACCCTGATCAAGCAGGAACCACAATCCTGGTCAGAGTGAGACAAAACACAACCTAAGTTAACCTGTGCTCATCCTCTGGTAGCTTGGGACAGAGCAGTCAGTCTTAACTTAAGAGGCAACGTGTAAACTATTTGTGCAACACTTCAAACAGTAAAACAGTGAAAACACCACACAATAAGATACCACACCTGGTTTTTAAAAAATAACTTAATTTAATGAATAAAACAAGACCAAAACGATAAAAAAATTTAATGAGTAGAAGTTGAGTTATGAATTACTAAACAATAAATTGTGAGATAGCGCTGAGATGAAAAAAACATCAACAGGGGATATCTGGTCAAGCCAGACCAAGACAAAGTCAAAAGTTCAGGCCAGCCACGATGGAGTGCGGGCCGGCTACAATCCTCATTGGGCCTTGCTGAACCAAAGCACCTTAAATTCTGGCACAGGAGCATTCCGATGGTTCTGAACCGCGCCATCGAGGAGATGTGTTGATTTTCCCCATGCAGTCAAAGAGATGTGCCGAAGGTGATGTGTCAGTTTCAAGATGCAATGGTTTTTAGGTGCAGGTGATGGCAACATCGACGTTGAGGTGATGATCTGATTCCGAGGAGTGCTTAGGCTGCAATGAGGAGTTCTTCATCCTCGTCAAGGCTGTCTTCAACAGGGATGCGGGGACCTTGTGCCTCAGAAAAACACTACAGTGCTGGTTCCAAAAGCGATACATTGGTTTTATCCACTCAATGGCAGAGATGTGCTGGTTCTGTCCATGCAATGGGGAGATCTGGTGATTCTGCTGGAGCAGCACCTAAAGATCTACCTGCACTCAGTCAGGAATTACTGTTTACTAAATGTAATAAGGAACCCCCTATGTAATCCTAGGAGAGGGGTAGGCCTCACAGTTGTGAAAAAAGAATGTGGGAGTTTTCCCTAGGAAATGTAAAACTTAAATGAACATGTCATACCTTTTAATTACATAGCACCATGCCCTGTGGGCTACAAAGGGCACACCTTAGGGGTGACTCACATCTAATAATCGGAGAGTTTAAGGCTTGGCGAGAGGGTATAAGTGTCAAGCCAACATGGCAATACGACCCTGCATTCAGGCTGCCATGGAAGACCTGGGACAAGTTTGAGAGTGCCGCATAGGTGCGAGGCACAATAAGTGCTTTTTAGGCCCAATGGTAGCATTTAACCTATAGTCCATGGGTATATGGTGTACCACTTTACAAGGGACTTACAAGTAAATCAAATATGGCAATTAGGTACATGTAATTAAACCATGTTTCAGGAGTGAGCATACAACTTTAGCACTGGATAGCAGTGGAAAAGTGCACAGAGTTCACGTCATTAAAAAAGAATTCAGCAAAATTGGAGACAAGCAGGCAAAAAGTTTGGGGAAAGTCTACCATAGGGCTAACAGATCTAACAGCCCACATTGGAAAAATCTCACCAAATGTCCTCCTAGCAACTGAAAGTTGTGTTAGGAGAGGCCAAATCTTCCTCACGTTTGCCAACTCACCATTTTGGTGTGCACGTGAGAAAAAATTCCACCATGCGATGATTGGCAGAATTTGGCCAGAACGCCACATTACAAGAGTAACATGAAAACAATTCCGCCAATTCCATTGGTGCAACTGAATATTTTGCCCATCCCTAGAAAAGAGGCAAAGCCTAGCACCACATGGAAAAAAGTGATTAATATATAGTACACTTCCAAACATTAGCTGCAGTGGGACCTTTTCCTTTGCAGCTTGTACCTTCTTATTACCACTAATGTATTATCATTTTCAGACTTCAACAACTTTCCGATTTGGTAACCTGGTGTATTTTTAAAAATTGACCTTTCAAGATTCAAGGAAACTCACATTTACCCATCCTAATAAAAAGATAGCAAACCCTTCAGGTCACAGAATAGATAGGAATGGTGACTGGTGATAGTCATGGGACCATCCATGGTCGTAAAGTGAAACGGATTAGCATGCTCAATAGATAACGTCTGTTGACTAAGAAAGCTATTAGCTTTCAGCAGAACCAGAGCTGTGGGTTTGCCAGGGTGGTGAGAGAATTTTCCAATTGACCGTGGCTACAGAGTAGGACTAGTTTCAATTGTAACAGGGCTAATTAAGAATGTTTTTCACTCTAGATTCTTTGAAGCAAGGCACCGATGAGGTGAGTTTATTTTAAACGTTTTATGAAGTGTGCTGTTGAAAGGGATGTTATTCCCATTTCAGATTAGCCGCATACAGATAAAAATCGTTCTCTGGTGTTAGGAATAGTCAAAGTGGTCAGTATTGTATTTGTAGTGCTCAAAAGCCACGGTAGTCATTACAAAACTGCACTAGTGTTACTTTATGTAGCTATTGTAACCACAAATGTGTAGGTTTCTGGCAACCTATTTAATATTACTTTATCGATCCGTTGCAGAGAATATTACACATTGTGTTAAACAGTTTTAGACCTCAAAGGACACTAGGCATGGCATTGAGGTATTCTTGAAGGAAGAGTGCCTCAATTGTAACTGTAATGTAAAGTGCAAATAGTTTCCTTAAATTGAAATTTTTCTGCTGTCAATTATTCGCTACGTTACAAATAGAAATCTATCATTTAGGGCTCTGATTTTGGTGAAGGTAAGGTCAGTGTGACCAATGAGCCTCTGGGTAAGGTTGGGGAGAGGGTGGGAGGAATTTTTTTTTTTCCCATCATGTTTTATAACGTTTACAAACGTTAAACCTTGCCTGCAGAAGAGCTTTCGTTTAACATTTTTTGCCATGGAATGTTTTCTCTAAAAATGTGTTTTTGCTGAGTTTGTTTTCTGCAAAACCTGTTCTTGCAATTTACATTTCTGCACACTGTAGAAGAAAACGTCACAAATATTGTGGAGAAAAAAATGTACATCTTCACACACCTAGGTTAAAATAATCTTGACATTAGGCATCAAAGCTATAGGAGAAAATACGTTTTATGGAGTCGATCATGGTAAGGGCAGCCCTGATAATTCTGATGTTCCCTGTTGCTAACTTAGCCTTTGAATCACTCGACAAATTCAAAATCAAGGTTTAAAGATTCATCATTAATTCTGATAAGGGTAGCTGAGCAAACTCGTGTTACAGCCACAGTACCTGCAATACTTATTAATGTAGCAAAAATGATGAAACAAACTCTGAGGAACACCGTGGCCTCTCTCACAAATGCAGGCACTGAGCACCACAGAGTTTGTACTCGCACTCACACTGACAATATCGAATACCACACATTTCCCTTTCCAGAAAGAATTGTTCATTTCCTGATTTAAACAATATGTTATGAGGAGAGTAGTTGGGTCTGAGTAAGTCAAGGGGTAATTTTGCAGTCCAATTCACTGTCTAAAAAGCAGGCTCCTTAGGAAGAAGGCACGGGGTCCAAGGTGACCCAGAGGCACCACCTTGCTGACGGTGCAGAGGCACAGTAAATCCGTCTTTGGGAAGACATCTGACCCCTCTTACAATTTAAAGTGGTCCATGTTCAGTGAAAGCAGGAGCCGTGGTTTCAAACTGTGGCTCTGTCTTTCACTGATGCTCTCTCCTCAGTACATGTGCAAACTGTCAGTTTGCTCCTGCGCTAAGCACAGTACATTTATTTTTTTACAGTAATCGACTGCACTCTCCCAGTCTGGCCTGGGAGCACCAAGTTCAAGGTGCACCGTGATGGAAACCGAGGCACGGCATTTGATGTATAATTCAGACCCAGATTTTCATTGAGAAGTCGCTTTAGAGTGTGAATAATCCTCTGTATGGAGAAGGTTCTGCCTGTATTTGAAGCACAAAGCAAAGGCTTTGAATCACTGTTGCATTCTCTTCTGATCATTTGTATTTGTTAGTGGGGAATGCCAGGGCTTTAAGTGGGATGCAAAAAGCATTGCGAGTGGGGGATAGGGAGGGGGAAGTCGCTAAAAAGGGAATGTGGCCTGTATAATTAATGACATGGCTGAAACATGTAAAGTAAAATTACCAGAGAGTGCCCACCTACCCACACATTTGCGGAGAATCTCAAGAGCAACTGGCATACATTATCATTGCTCTTTGCGCTCTATAGAGAGGCTCAGGATTGGGGGGCAGATTTATCACTGTTTTGCGTTGGGGTTGCATCACTTCTTTGGCACAGGCCCGAAGAAAAATCCTTTTGGCATTTAATAAGCCACGGAAACCCACTTTGCCTGGTTTATTAAAGAAAAAGTAATGTAACGCAGTGCATATCACTACCTTGTGTTGGAAAGGCATTCCATGGGTGGAGCATGGGTGCTCCCATGCATCCACCCATAGATTTTGGCACTTCCCTAGATTTACTTAAGCTAGTAAACCTGGGAATGTGTCAAAAAGCTATGCTCCCTCAAGCAGGCGTATTGAGGAAGATTATCTTTATTTCTCCTTGTTATTTCCCCTTTCTATGCTTCCTGCATTCTGCAGCACACAAAGAAAGAATATGCCACTAAGGATTTTATTTGTGCAGGAAGGTCTATCTTCCTGCACAAAACCAATCTTCTCTGTAATTCAGACACCATTGCTCTTGGTGCAAAGGTGCCTGAGTTGGCGCTAGGCAGCACACAGTGCACCAGCACTGGGAGAGAGCAGAAATGCACCATATCTTATCATAAATGGAGCACTCCTGCTCCTTCCTTTTTCACAATGCCCCACAGCAACTTTGCATGCTGCTCTACGATGCATGCAATGTAAGTAAATATGCTTCTAGATGTCCATGTGTTCTGAACACCTTTTTGACTCACTGACAGGCTTTGAGCAAAATTTGCACTGCTTTCAGCCTCAACTCTGTTGTACCAACTATAATGACTTGGGTGTGACTCAATTCAAAGCATGTGCTGTACGAGAGTAATATGCTGCCTGAAAACATAACCTACCACTACATTTTGGGAATAGCTAGTAATCTTATGGAATGCAGGATTAAGCAAAACATGTGTAAAATAAAAATAAACAAGATGGATTAGATAAACCTTTTTCACTCTTACTGTTCAGAAATCGATCAGTGTTTTTACCGGTAACGTTAAGGATGTAAACAAAGGGCCTAAAAGGGACCGATTTCAATGTCCTTTTTTAAATAGTACCAAGTCTGAGCTCCGAAGGGACCCTGTCCATGCATGCAGGTCGGATCGGCATACAAATCCGCACCAAATACATTCACCTCGCTGTTTAGTTCAGCTACTCGACTGAAACCTTCATCTTGAAAGAAACTAGCTCCAGATAAAACCATGTTTGCCCTTTGAGACTCACATACTCTGTACTTTGTTCTTTCATCAATCCCTCTTGCCCTTGTTTTGGCTAAAGCACAGATAACACATTGAAGATCCTCTGCTTTCTAATCAGTTGTTAGAGGTGGACGAGACGTAACCTTCGATCTTCTAAGTTGATAGGCATTGGGTTTGGTTGTCGTTGCTTTCCCAGAAGACTCAGATTCTTGTTGTGATTCACTGCTTTCTGCTATATTTTGACACATTTTTTTCCAGGCATTTTTCCATTGTATACAACTTGTAGCGCTTGTTGCAATGATACAATATGTGATCCTCTTCACCCATCAGTTTCAATCTTTTGTGAACTTAATTTTGCCATATTTCTGCAGCATCTCGAATTCTCTTCTGTCCAGTCGCAGTTAATGTTAGCTTTTCTTCTGGATTAGTTTGGTATATGACATATTTTTCTTTGTTAAAGGAGTCCTTAGATTTTGTAGTTAGAAACACTCTGTCAAGAGATAAAGATGCTCTGCTACCATCTGTTTCACTCATGTTTACTGTTAGACTTTTCATCCTTGGCATGATCTCCCTTAACTTTTTGCCTCTGTTTCCCAGGTTGTTGATGTGTGCTGGACTCTGATTTTACTGTTTTTGTTACCCTGAGCACTTTACCACTGCTACCAGGGGCTAAAGTGCAAGTGCTCCTTTACAAAATGTGTATGTAATTGGTTTATCCACGATTGGCTTATTTGATTTATTAGTAAGTCCCTAGTACAGTGCACTAGAGGTGCCGAGGGCCTGTAAATCAAATGCTACTAGGGGGCCTGGAGCACTGGTTGTGCCACCCACATAAGTAGCTCTGTAATCATGTCTTAGACCTGCCACTGCAGTGTCTGTGTGTGCAGTTTGAAACTGTGAATTCAACTTGGCAAGTTTACCCACTTGCCAGGTGTAAGCCTTCCCTTTTTTACATGTAAGGCACCCCTAAGGTAGCCCCTAGGTAGCCTCAAGGGCAGGGTGCAGTGTATGGTTAAGGTAGAACATAGAGTAATGTGTTTTATATGTCCTAACAGTGAAATATTGCTACATTTGTTTTTCACTGTTGCAAGGCCTGTCCCTCTCATATGTTAACATGGGGGCTACCTTTAAATCTGATTGAAGTGTTGATTCCCTTTGGGAGCGGTTGGACATGTGGCGTTTGGGCGTCTCTGAGCTCACAATTTAAAAATACATCTTTTAGTGAATTTGATTTTAAGATTGTGTGTTTGAGAATGCCACTTTTATAAAGTGAACATTTTCTTGCTTATATCATTTCTGCAACTCTGCCTGCTTGTGGATTCCTTGTCTGGGTCACTTTGACAGTTGGGCTGGTTGCACCTCACACTAGATAGTGACACAAAGGGAGCTTGGGTGTAGTCTGCATTTCCTGATGAGCCATCTGTGCTAGGAGGGTGGGGAGGAGTAGTCACTCACACCTGAAAGGGCTGTGCCTGCCCTCACACAATGTAGTCTCCAACCCCCTGGTGAGTGTCTGGGGCCTGGCCTTGGCAAGGCAGGATTTCACATTCAAGAGAGACTTTGCTTTAAAGTAGGCCTACTTCAAAGGAGAAATTGGGTATAAGAAGGGCACCCAAAACCACAGACTTTAGAACACTTCTGGAAACCAAGAGAAACCTCTGCCTGGAGAAGAGCTGAGAAAGGAGAGCTGCCCTGCCTGTGAAAGTGCTTTGTGGAACTACCCTGCAGTTGCTGCTTCTGCCAGAGTAAGAGGGCAAAGACTGGACTTTGTGTGCCTTTCTTCTTGTGAAGATCTCCAAGGGCTTGATTTAGAGCTTGCCTCCTGTTGTTTGAAGTCTCAGGGACAGCAAAGACTTCTCTCTGCCAGCGCCTGGAGTCTCTGGAGAGACTCATACTCTGCCAAGTGGTGCCCATCCAGTTCCTGGGACCCTGAAAGGAGAAGCTGGCAGCCTAAGAGGAAGAAATCTATGCACAGAACGCCGCGCGGGGAAAAGATGGACGCATCTCTAATCTGCGGCTGAAAAATCAACACGCCGCCGGCTCTGCGGCTGAAAATCAAAAGCTCACTTGCAACACGACCCGAAGATCGACACACGGACCTGGAGAAGCGACACACAGCATCGCTGACGGAGGCTGGTGAGATCGCAACTTGTGCTGCGTGGTTTTCGGATCATCGTGCGACTGGATTTCCGACACAAGCACCCATTGGTGTGTAAAAACAACGTAATGGCCTGCCCGGACCCGAGAGTGCTGACCGGATCGACGCATCGCTCTCCTGCAGAGAGAAGAAACAACGTGCCCGACCCGACGAAAGGAGAAACAATGAAAGGTCTCGCTCATGAGTGAAATCGATGCATTGCAAGCCCTTTTTGACGCACACTCGCCTGTGCGGGGTCTTTTTTGATGTACCCAAGGTACATTTTCACGCTAACAGTGTTAGTGTGTTTTTAAAACTACATGAAGACTCTTTTTTCTATTTTAATTGTTATCTTGACTTGTGTATTGTGGATTCTTGTCATTTTGTACTTGTTTTGTTTAGATAATTTTTCTCTATTTTTCCAAACCTGTGTTGTGTCATTTTGTAGTGTTTTCATTAAGTTACAGTGTGTGTTGGTACAAACACTTTACATCTAGCACTCTGAAGTTAAGCCTGCTGCTTGTGCCAAGCTACCAAGGGGGTAAGCAGGGGCTAGCTGAGGGTGATTCTCTTTTACCCTGACTAGAGTGAGGGTCCTTGTTTGGACAGGGGGTAACCTGACTGCCAACCAAATACCTCATTTCTAATATCAGATTTTGTAGTTAGCAGCACTCTGTCAAGAGATAGAGATGCTCTGCTACCATCTGTTTTACTCATGTTTACGAATTTGAATCAATGGAAAAATGAAACAAAAACAATATAAAAATAAATTACCAAAATGATGGCTAAAACACATCATTATAGAACCACCATTTTGGAAAATGGCAGAAGGGTTGCTCTGAAGAGTTATTTTCTATTGCTTTAAGATTATTTGACCCCCAAAACTTAAGTTTTGACACCACTATGAAGTATATAGGTCTCATGGTTCCTGAAATAGTACATAATCACTGCAACACATCTGCCTTTTTTAAAAATGTTGTCCAGAAAAATTCAGCCCGGATCATCAACGTCTACTCAAGCTAAATTACTTCTCTAATGATACAAAAACACAAATCAACAATGAAAATCTCTGGACAACAATTTTTTATAGACATATATCAGTGGGCCGGGATTATTTCAAGTGACTGACACTGTTGCTTGCCTGTAGAATGATAGAGAAGATGTCAGCTTAATTTTCCCTTTCTTTTCTGGTCATTCTCCCTCTTTGAATCTATTGTCTTAGTAATCCACTTTGACGTGAGCCAGTCTCCTGCTGCTATGCTGCAAGAATTTTTTGTGTGCGAGGTGTGTGCTTGAATAAACAAAAGAGTCACTTATAGTACATTTGGAGAAATGTCATGATTTTCATGTAAAGGAAACCTTTGCCCAAGTCTACTTTAAAATGAGGCTTTCACATGATTGCATCCTTCCCTTCCCAGGACAGGCTGATTTGCAAAGAGAGGATGTTGTTGACATTTGCTGCCCCTATTTCAAAGTCGGTACCTTGTATTTATTTTATTCGCTCACCCAACCGTCACTCCAGCTCAGTTTCAACCTCTCTTGAAAGAGTCTCTCCTCCCCCTTTTGCTCTACTTCAACTCTCCACGTGTCTTTTTGGAATTCACTTTGCTTTGCGCTCAACCATATTTTCTTCGTATTTGCTGCTTTCAGCACTGATTGGCAGTGCAACTACAGTGTGACCCTCTGCAAGCCTAGAAACTGCAGCCATTAACAGATGCAGCCCACCCCCGCCCCACACATGTCTCCAAATTGCAGGTCTTCTGTAAGATGATATTCTTCAGCCCAGTGGTCTTTCCAGACTGTCTCTTCATTCTCTGACCAGGTAAACATGGAACCAGACACATTGATATGAGCGTAACACATATAATGGACGATGGCAGACAGCTTTCGAAGAATTAAATATCTGGGATTTCTCTACACTTGACTGATGAAATGTGTGAAGGATGGGCAGGATAAGTATATTTTTAAGGAGTCAAAGAAAAAGAAAAACATAGAGGAACAATGAAGGCAATGCACACAAATGAAACAAAGAAAAAGGAAAGGGCAGACTATATCATAAAGAGAGGTTTAAATATAAAAAATAAAGCAAGCATATCAAAATATTCTTTTTTTTTTTTTATGTTCTTATTTTCTTGTGCTTTATGGAAGGTGGTGCGTGTATGTGTGTGTGTGCATTTGGAAAGAGAAACTATTTGAGATTGTAGAAAATTGTGTTACTGGCTGAGTGGGGGTGAAACCCTACACAAGCAACAACCACAACTCTTGAGAAAGTGAAACAAAAGTGAATCCCAAATTAGCTTATGCTCAACCCTCTGGCAGCTTGGCACAAACGCAGTCAGGCTTAACTTAGAGGAAATGTGTAAGGCATTTATGCAGCACACAACTGTAATGATGTGAAAACACAACACAAGAAAATCCCAAACCAATTTAGAAATATAAAGTACATTTTAATAAATTGTTTGACAAAAATCCAATCAGTAGAACAGGAGGTCTGCAATTTTAAATATTTCAGATGAGCATAACGCCTAAAAGCACAAGACGCCACTCGCAGCTATCAGGTCATTTGAGACTCGGTGAAAGTCACAAGTTGAGGCCTACCACAATGAAGCATGGGATAGATACAGTGACTAGGTTAGTCCAGCTGAAAAAGTTAACATCTAAAGTCTAGCGCACAGAGTTCTATTCTCAGTGGAAAAGACCACAAGGAGAATGAAGAGATTTGTAGATGGTTGTTGCTATAGGATGAATAGCAGGCCAGGCATCACAGACAGACGTCACTGTAGTGCAAAGATCCTGTCGGGCATTGCAGATGGTCGTTGCTGGGGATTTGCGTTGCCAGTCACCAAGGGTGTGGGCTTTCAATGCGGATCTCGAGTTGTCAGTCTGTTGGATTTACTCGAGTGTCACATTCGCAATTAGCATTGGCAGCAAGATCTTGGAGCCAACCAATCTGTTTGTGGTAGTTAAGAGCCCAAAACCTCATGGTTTTTCCTTTCATTTGAGGAGGGGTTTCACTGATGCCACACCAAGGGTCTAAGTCCTGAGGATCATCTCTTGGGCATCAGGAACTTACTCCAATAGAGGCCAGCAGGGTCCAGGCAGGTCCAGGCAGCAGGTCAGCTGGGCTGATGCAGGAAGGCCTCTGGAACTTGTTATGTCCCTGTAGCTCTAACAGGAGGTCAGTAAGCTGACCTTTGGGGTCAATTAAGTCATTTTAGTTTGGGATGAAGGGTGCAGGTCCAGTCTTTGTTCTCAGCAACTAGGTTAGGCCTAAAGCTGCAGAGTAGGAGGGCATCCTTTTTTGGGTGGTATACTCAAGTCCAAAAATGTACTGAAGAGTTGAGTCTAAGGGTCCACTATTTATATCATTTTGAAGTGGGATAAGGCTTCCAGAGCCCTCCCCTAGTGAGGTGTCTGGAATATCTTGCCCCAGTCTGTCTGAGGCACAAAGCACTAGTGTGAAATACTTTGTGAGTGTACTGAGGCATAGCCTTTGTGCAAGTGTGGTAGGTGACAGCTCCTCCCACTAATCCTGACAGAGATGGCCCATCCTGGCAACACTTATTTCCCCTTTGTCTCACTGTCTGGGAGTAATACAGAAAGACCAACTGCCAGCTATACCTAGTCATGTGGCCAAGGATACAGAAGGCAGGCACCAAATGGATAGGACAAGAAAATTCCAACTTTTTTAAAGTGGCAGTTTCAGAATTGTGACTTAAAATCCAAGTTTACCATTAAAGAGTGTTTTAAATTACAATTATTTAGAGGCCAAACTCCATATTCCTACCTGCTCACAGTTGAAAGTTATCACATTAAATGTAATAAGATAACCCCATGTTAGCCCATGGGAGGAAAAGGCCTTGCCATACTTAAAAACTAATTTAAGACTTTGTCATTACCAGGACATGTAAAACTTAAATGTGCATGCCCATCTCTTTAAATACACTGCACCCTGCCCTATGGGTTGTTTAGGGCCTACTCTAGGAGTGGCATATATCTTAAAAAGGAATGTTTAGGCCTGACAAAAATGTTATTTTGCCAGGCCAAAATTGCAGTTTACAACTGCACACACAGACTGCAGTGGCAGGCCTTAGACATGTTAAAAGGTCTACTTAAGTGGGTGGCCCAATGAGCGCTGCAGGCCCGCTAGTAGGATTTAATTTACAGCCCCTGACTACATGTTTTGCCAAGTTACTAGTGACTTACAAGTGAATTAAATCTGGCAATTAGGTGTAAGCCAATGCTACCATGTCTTATGGAGAGAGCACAAGCACTGGTTAGCAGTGGTAAAGTTTGCAGAGTCCTATGGCCAGCAAAAACAATGTCAGCAAAAACAGGAGACTGAAGTCAAAAGGTTGTTGGAAACCCACACCAAGGAGGTCAGATCCAACAGAGATTGAATCTCACATTGCATCTTAGAAAAGATTCAGCAGACAGATATTTTAAAGTGCACAGTTTTGTGAATGCTATTTCAAGTACACGTAGATCACTTAACGTTCTTTACCTTGTTTTTAGTACATTTGGAGATTAAACCGGGGTCTGGTGAGCTCATATTTTTGATTGTAAGCTTTCAAAACCCCATAGATTCCTTCCTCGGGATCGAAACAACTGCGGGAGGAAGAGACGAGCGACAGGATAGCAACAACAAACAGAAGTAGAAAACTTAACCCAACTTGCGTCATTTAAAAAAAAGACTACGGACCCGATTAATCTGCATTTTGCTATCACTGGATGTGACTTGGTACTCCTGACTTCCTCATGAATTCCAAGAGTAAGTCTGGAATAATACAAGTCAAAGCAACATCTTTGTGATTGGAGACCTGTACTTTTCACCCAGATAAGACACTGCCCCGACCCCCCCGACCACCGGGCCCCAGCCAGCGTTTAAATATTGCTATAAGCTTCAAAAAAGTGAGATCTGTTAAAGTCAGTTCATGATTACAGGTCAGGTAGTCAAACACTCCCTCCCTGCTCAAATCACTGGTTTTCGTTATTAGTTATGATCACGAGATATGCTAATGGAGGGCAGATTAATTTTGCTGCAAAACGCAGCATGTGTTGTTTCCATCATTTCTTACTGTACCTTGTCCTGGCTACTGTGACTGGAAGACGGAAGGGACACATTGATGGATAGTCAGCGATTCTCATCTTCTCCTCTGCAGTTGTGAAGCAAAACCACATAATCAGTTGAGAGAGTTCTCGCGTGGACTGAATGCTGCTCCAGACCTGAAGGATATAACAGTGCCCTTCATGCTCTACAGCAATAACAGACTTTGTAATTTCAAGAAATGGATAACACAATATCATACCGCAGAAATTATGGGTGTACTTCAAATGGCTAAGCATAAAGTCAATACACAAGATCTATACATCTTTCATCGGGTAGTAAGTCTTTCTAATGTCCAGGAGCCTACTCTGCAAGTCTGACATTTTTCTTTATGCATAGAATTTGCAACCCGACTCATTCATTAAAAAAACATACAGCCCACACAGTCTTATTTGCTGCCCTTGCTTGATTAATAGGGCCATTGCAGATTAATTTTGAAAGGTTTAGATACCTAATCTAATTCGGGGAAACAAAGTGTACAGGGTGAGGTCGGAAAAATCATAATGTACTTCTGCAGATATTTATTCACATTACTGGCATTACACTTCCAAGTTTCTTTGAACTTTTGAAGAACATATTTACCAAATTTTCATACAAACGCAAATATGTCCTTGGGGGTTACATTTTGAATGCAAGCACGCTGAGAAAGATGGAACAAGGCTACAAATGCGTGATATGGCACGTAATTTATTTGAATGAAGTCTTGAAAGACACAATTAAATAAATGAATGTTCAAATTGTCTCGCTCTCAATGAAAGAGCCCCTGATTTGCAAAAGGTTTGAATACCCCATTTCGGGTATCATTGTGCATTTAAAGAGTACATTTGTGGACGAGTTTATTGTACAGCTACGAATTGACATCCAATTAGTGGTGCTGTGAGTACTAGCATGTTAGGACGTTTTAAAGCCAGGGCTCCCTAAAGTATTTTTGAGATGATCAAGGTCACCGTAGAGCACCCTCATTCATTATTAGTATGTGCACTGAAGCAAATAATTAATTACACAAAGGCCCATATTTATACTTTTTTAGCGCCGCACTTGCGTCGTTTTTTGATGCAAAATCGGCGCAAACTTAAGAAATACAGGCCCGTATTTATACTTTTTTTGCGCCGCATTTGTGTCGTTTTTTGACGCACAAACGGTGCAAACTTGCAAAATGCCATTGTATTTGTAGGTTTGCGCCGTTTTACGTCAAAAAGCGGCGCAAATGCGGCGCTAAAAAAAGTATAAATACGGGCCACAATTTTGCGTCAAAAAACGACGCAAATGCGGCGCTAAAAAAGTATAAATACGGGCCTAAATTTCAATTGATTGTTTAACCAAAGCGTTCAAGAATATGTGATGTGGTGGGCTGGGGAGCGGCCGCAGTGGATCAGCGCCGGACCAGCACTCATGCTCACTCCTTTTTACCTCGCTTGCCTCCCTTTAAATTGCTGTCTGCGGACAAAGCAGGGATGGAAGAAGAGTTTACAAGAGGGAGTAATATTGGAGGTAATGAAGGCAAAGGTGGCTACGTTGAAGAACAGATTCTATAGAAGTGCAAAGAGATTAAGAATAAGGCGGGGGAGCATTAATCACACACAGGTAGGGTGTGTACTTGAGTCACCTTCCTCACCCCTTAACAGTACCTGGACAAGGGATCTTAGTGAGTAATCCCACGTTTGCCCCTGCAGCTCTGTTCCAAGATGTGCTGAGCACAGGGGAATCCATCGCCTGGAGATGGAGAGGGGTGCCTTGGTGCACCCGTGATTAGGTGTCAACATTCATGTGCAGTACTACATGGATCCTATCAGGCACCATACCAAGAGAGGCAGGCATTGTACCCCACAGTTCAGATGTCTCGTGCAAAGGGCACCTCGGCTGGCACAGAAATACAGTTGAAAAGTCAGTTTGTGAGCTGAAAATGTGAACTGTGTTAGCGCAGCTGACCTTAATAAGTAAACTTAAAAGGGGACACGAATAGGTCGATGAACCTTTTGACTCACAATTAAGATGTTCTTACCATAGATCCAGTACATAATCAATAATAAATACACAATAGTCAATAATCAATTAGTAATCAATAACATCAAAAATCAATGGAGTCAGTAAGTGTCACGCACCATGACCTTTCAGTCATTAATGACCACACCTTTAGTAAGAGTTTGGAATGTTTATTTCCCTATACTAACAAAGCTACGGTCATGTAAATTAATCTAAAATTCAGATGAAACACATACAGAAACAACACTGGTTGTCCTAAGCGGCGAAAGAAACACAATCTAATCAAAGCTTGAACTACAACACATTCTAAGGTTATGGTGCAAATCAATAGCGAAGTCAACTGCGGCAACGTTATAACATACATGAAATTCAGCTGTGAAATTTGTCAAGCATTAGTCCCTGTTATCGTAAGTCAATAGTGAGAATCCTTAACTAACATCAGATTAGCATGAGCATGTTGGGCTTCATGCAAAACAACTTAGTAACACAAATATGGAAAAACATTTAACTATGGTTCTATCAAAACAGAGCAGTTGGTACCTAGAAAGGAAAAGCAAATATGCATATTTATCACAATTCGGATATACCTAACCTCAGGATGGATCAGCAAAGCAGAATCAGTCTTCGTCCTAAGGACATCAGTCGATCAGCAAGACATCAGACTTCAGCATCAGAATTTAAAAGGGCAAAGTCTTTAAGCATCAGAGTTAAACACATCTCTAATCAAGACGCATAACAAAGTAATAACCTTTAGGCCAGGAAAAATATGGGCAAAATGACTGTCTGAAGGCAAGGGCAGAATGTCTGCTTCTCACTGTGCAGTGTTGTTAAGTCAAAACTGTTAAAACTATCCCCTAAATCCCTATTGGTCAGCTAATCGTATGTTCAACCTCTGTCCAATAAAACTAATATCCCAAATCTATGAATTCTAATGTTTCTCTGTTCTCATATTGTTGATTGGTTTGTTTTACGATTTCCTCATCATCCGGCTTGTCAGATAACAATATTGTTGCAGATTCTGCTCTAGTCAGTTTATTTTCTTGTCCTGGGAAAGTCAGTCTCGCACACATGACACATGACATGCATTAGCAAGAAAATCATCTCCTAGTAGTCGGTTCACATGAAAAGCTTCTGTTATGAGCACATTTTGAACAATACAAGAGACATTCATAGTTTAACTTCTCTGGTCAGCAATTTCATTAAACGCTAAGAAATACAGCTTTTACATGAGGCCTGGCAAGTAGGCCAAGACACTCGCTAAGATAAGGCCTACAATTAATAAAGTTAAAGCTAAATTCATATCCCTTAATATGACATATTACTGCATTAGTCTAAGACATACATATACAACATTTCATAATATTTAATCATTGATTAGTACATTTAGTTAACATTGGTGGCCATTCTTCGTGATCAAATGAGTGGATTATTTTTCTACGTTATTTTATTTTCTACACAAACTTATTATTCAAAATACATAAATTCTCATTAATAATTTTTATTGAGGCACCTGCGCTAGCAATTGCTCCTCTGATGACTAAATATGTCATCACACTAACTATTACCCACAAATGTTCTCACCAGCTGTAATTTTTACAATTCAATTTCTTCATAATTTTGTTTTCCACTTGAATTTTCCTTGTAAACTTTTTTCCTTTTCTTTTCTTCCCTCCTCTGAGTATTCTTTGACCTTTTCAATTTATTTCTTTTACATAATTTGCATAATCCCCATATCCCCAATAGACAAACTACAAAAATTAATATCCCTTGTAGTATTTTCAATAGAACCCCATTCCAAATGTTGCTTAGCAAATTTCCCACCGAAACAAACCATTGCCAACCTTTTCCCAAACACCTGGTTCTTTAAATTCTTTCAAATCAGCACTTGCATTAGTCAGATTAGTAAGTAAGTCTCTTATCTCTTTACTGTTATCTGGTATATACGAACAACAATGCCTAGAATTAATCATTCTACAAACTCCACCATCCTTCACTAAAAGAATGTCTAAAGCAAGACAATTTTGAAGAGTCCTAGCTCTAGCAGCACCTAATTCAGTATCTATCAGGAGTATGGCCCCTGAACAATTTGTCAGCATGTTATCCACAATAGTAGACAACTTTCAAATCTTTATCGAATTCAGAATGACTCCCACTGAAGGAATCACTGTTCCAAATATATCTCCCACTATAGCAGAAAAGGATTCCCTCCTCTGTCTCTCATGATGTAATTCAGTCACTTTCAGAAACTTTTTCCAGTCCTCCATTTGGTAAATCTTTGGGAAAACTATCCCTAAATAACATGTCCCATACCATCCTCTTGGAAGACAGTAATAAGCATTAAGTCCACAGATGTAGTAAATCCCTGGAATTGCAGGGTCCTGTCCATTCAATATAAATGTCCATTTACTCTGAAACAAAAACACATGCCTACATTCACTCGTTCCCACAAATAAAGTGTTAGTGCGCAATTTAGGCCTATATATACAAAGTTTCCCTATGTGTTGTACATCTATAGCTAATTTCCCTTGAGTTTTCATTTCACAATAAGCATAATCATTCCAGTAAGTCCTTTTTGTTAAACCCTTTTCTAATTTCTCTTTTAATGCCTTTCTCCTGTCATCTGTGTGATCTAAGAAGCTTTTCTCTAAAGGTGTAAGGAAGCATGTCAAATTATTTCTATGTGCATAAGCTGTGCCAAACGTCAATGTAGGTTCAAAGAAACCTCTAACTATTACTCTGTCATTGTCCTTAGCTACTCTACTCCAATACCTAATTATAGGAACAAACAAAAACACTACATTATAGTTAGAGTTAAAATATTGAATGTACTCCTGGTTATAAAGGTGTGTTAGTAACAGACTGCAACTTATCCCGTAGGTTAAAGGCAAGCTATGATAGGTGACTCCTTCCTCGACTGATGAAGGAATCTGCGTACACACAAAACAATTCTTCGCATCCATCGTCTCAACATACTCACTCAATAAACAATACAAAATATTAGAAGACAGTTCTCCCTTTGCATTAGTGTCCTCATGCAAATATTTCTCATCTGACCTAAACTTCTCTAATGCCGTTAGTGCAGTAGTTGTCTCAAAAGCAGAGGTATGGTTGGCTTCCCTCTTATCAAGAACAGACATACCCACAATCAGCATTACAAACAATATCCCACACATAATCGCCAAACCAAAACTCATATATTTACAGCGCCTAGCACCTCTATCCTGATTACTAATGTTCCCCATGTTCTGTCAAGAATCAGAAAGCAGAAGAAAATCAGGAAAACTTGCATCAAAAATAAAAAATAGACAACTCTTCTTTCAGCAGTTCAGTTTCACTTCCAGGATCCCTTGTCAAAATCGGTTAGTAGCTTTGTAAAAATCCGGTTTGAAAAGTAAAATCAGGTTATAAATGTCTCTTCTGGTTATTTTCAACAGTCTCTTTCTCAAAACTTTCTCTTAGATTGTTTCAACAGTTCAGTTCATCAATTTTCTTCACATGCCAAAATACTAACCCGGATCTTCTCTATCAAAACAAAAAGACATAAACTCTTGCTGACATTCAATAATAGTTGCATGAGCTCCTTCAGGACATGCGTTTCTTCAACTTGCTATTCTATTTCTTTTCAATGTTCGATCACCATTCAGCTCTCCTTCACTTAGATCTTCTTTCCTTGTGGTACCTATTTCTTCCTCGATTGTTGGTTCGACAATCACCTCTTTCCCTTCCTCCACTTGTGATTCTGGCCACTTATCTCCTTTCAGTGGACCCTTTGTCAGTATTCTCTCCAGAATCGAACTTGTACCTTTTCCGTGTTCTGTGGTGTTTTCTCTTGACGGACCTGCAACCGGTTCAGGAGGAGTCGGATCACTTTGACTTTGATCCACCTCAACTCCTTCTCCTTCTGAGCCTGGCAATTGCTCTGTTTGCCTTTCAAGATTGTCTACTTCTGGGAAAGCCGTCCTCTGACTAGGCTCTCCTGCTGCTTCATTTGAGATAGGCTCTCCGTCACCCTCCTAGAGGTCTTCTCCTTCGTCTCTCACAGGAGTGACTGAACCGTCCTCAACGAGCTCAGATCCGGTCTCAGTTCCCCTTTGTTCTCGTTCTGGCCCTGATACTTGTTTCCCTGATGTTGGTACTCTCAACAACGCTTCTTCATGATCCAGTGGACATGCCACTTTCTTCGTGTGACTTGCGTGTATCCAGGGAATTCCACTGCACTTCACAGCTGTGGTAGTTATCAAAACTACATGATATGGTCCCTTCCAGCGAGGCTCCAAACACGTCTTTTTCACGTGCTTTCGGATGAAAACCAAGTCCCCAGCTCTCAGGTTGTGTCCTGGGTCATGGATCAGTGGCAGTGTGGTGGCCTCCACCTGCTGAGAAAAAAGGGAGAAGACCACATCAGCGAGATCTTTACAGTAATCCAACACCACATCATCTGTAATGTTGACAAGTGCATTTGCAGGCACGGCTGGTAATCTCATTGCTCTGCCCATGAGGATCTTGTGCGGCGACAATCCTGTATTGCTGTCAAGTGTGTTTCTCATTGACATCAACACTAAAGACAATGCTCAGGCCATTTCTAATTCGTAGCCGCCCACATCTTCGCAACTCTTTACTTCAATGTACCATTCTTCTTTTCCACTAGTCCTGATGCTTCAGGGAGGTAACTACAATGCAACTTCTGCTCAATGTTCAGTGCTGCACAAAGTAATTTAATTACTTCATTGTTGAAGTGACTTCCCCTATCTGATTCTAAAGAGATGGGGAACCCGAAACGCAGTATCAGTTCCCTAAGAAGTAGTTTTGCTGCAATGAGACTATCATTTCTTCGTGTAGGGTACGCTTCAATCGATTGACTAAAGATGCAAACAATCACCAACACATACCTCAAACCTCCACACACAGGCATCTCAATAAAATCCATTTGCATTTTGCTGAGTGGACCTTCCGCTCTTCCAATGTGGCTCAAATTAACCACTGTCCGTTTCCCTGCGTTTAGTTGTTAACAAATGACACATTGATGGTAAACTGCTTCAGCAACTTGTCTAAACTTTGGGTTAAACCAATCATGTTTTGAAGAAGCGAACCATGGCATCCCTCCCAATATGTGCTTGACCATGATAATACCTCGCCATTTGAGACAACAGGCTATTTGGCAAAACCAAATGACCTTCCTCAGAAACCCATAATTCATCTTGTCTTTGTACACATTTCATTTTGCTCCATGAACGTTTCTCCTCCCTGTCAACATTATTCTGCAATGCTTTTAGTCCTTCCAAGGTGTCAATTATTTTCAATGCGTAGCTTGTAGAAGTTTCGTCTTCTTCAGGTAACAGTTCCCACTTGTCTTTGAACAATATTCAGTTCAATGCGCAAAACCGTGCGACTTGATCCGCATATCCATTTTTCAATGACACATAGGCCCTCATTACAACCCTGGCGGTCGGAGTTAAAGCGGCAGTAATACTGCCAACAGGCCGGCGGAAAAAAAATGGAATCATGACCATGGCGGAAACCGCCAACATAGACAGCCACTTTAACACTCCGACCGCCACGGCGGAACAAACAAACAGCTCGGCGGTCACCGCCAACAGACAGGCGGAAGACAATGTACCGCCCACACTTTTATGACAGGCCAATCTGCCACCTTTTCCGGGGCGGATTCAATGCGAACAAAAACACGGCGGAAACAGGACTTGGAAGGGGAAACACTCACCGCTACACAACCCACGAGGAACCAGGACGCCATGGAGCCTGAACTCCAAATACTCCCTGTGATTGTCTTCCTGCTCCTCTACCAGGAGCACGACCGACAGCGGCGATGACCACAGTGAGTACTGCACCTACAACACAGGGGAGGGGGGAGGGAAAAGAGAGTGACACACACACGCAACACGTAACACCCCCACCCCCACCCTCACCCACAACAACACACACACCAATACATGCTGCAACAATAGATTTACACCACCCAACCCCCCCTTGTATAACGCAATGACAAAAGGAAATTATTTTAACGATTGTAATCATGTAAAATCCATTAGTCAAAATTTTATATACACTATAAACAAATATGTACACCAAGAATTCAAGTCCCGGTACTGCCCCAATATAGTCCGTGGACCACTGGGCCCAAAATGCATGGGCGAGGCCCACACAAGATACCTGATCGAAACGGAGAGAACACTGCAGGGGCATCATATGGAAAAAAACAGGCACCTCAGGGGGAAGGGAAGGGGGGCACCTCAACCGGATGAGTGCACGACACCAGCTCCACGAGGGAGCTCCATGCCCATTGATGTATCCTGGGGAGTGCAAAGCCACAGTCTCTCAAGTCTCTCCACTGGGTGGTTTGCCCACTGCTTTATCCTGGGGAGTGCAAAGCCACAGTCTCTCAAGTCTCTCCAGTGGGTGGGTTGCCCGCTGCTTTATCCTGGGGAGTGCAAAGCCAGTCTCTCAAGTCTCTCCAGTGGGTGGGTTGCCCACTGCTTTATCCTGGGGAGTGCAAAGCCACGGTCTCTCAAGTCTCTCCAGTGGGTGGTTTGCCCACTGCTTTATCCTGGGGAGTGCAAAGCCACAGTCTCTCAAGTGGATAACAGTCTCCACTGGGTCTGGAGGGGGCTTTGTGCCCAGAGTGCTTCATCCTGCCAAGGACTGAGGTAGTGGATGCCTTTCTCCACTGGTTCTGGAGGGGGCTTTGTGCCCAGAGTGCTTCATCCTGCCAAGGACTGAGGTAGTGGATGTGATACTCCACTGGTTCTGGAGGGGGCTTTGTGCCCAGAGTGCTTCATCCTGCCAAGGACTGAGGTAGTGGATGTGACAGTCCACTGACGGTGGGGCAACATGGAAGCTGCCCAGGCCCCTGGAACTGTCCACCAGCCTCGTACGAATGACCACTGGGGATGGCAGCCATGTCTGCGGTGGTGCCACTGGCTCAGGATGCTGGCGTGGCCGCTGGCGGTGCTGGCGGCGGTCTCAGTAGCAGGGGTGCTTGCGGCAGTCATTGGGCAGCGGTGCTGGTGGCGGCCTCACTGACCTTGGTGCTGGCGGCGGTGTCATGAGCGGCAGTGCTGGTGGTGGGCTCACTGACCTTGTCGCTGGGGGTAGTGTCATGAGTGGCGGTGCTGGTGGTGGGTCATTGACCTCGGTTCTGGTGGCGGTGTCATGAGTGCCAGTGCTGGTGGGGGGCTCACTGACCTCGTTCTGGCGGCGGTGTCATGAGCGGCGGTGCTGGTGGCGGGCTCACTGACCGCAGTGCTGCTGGAGGGCACAGTGTCTGCGGTGCTGGTGAAGGGCTCAGTATCTTGGGTGCTGGCGGCGTTGCCCGTGGCGGCAGTGGATGTGGCGGTGCCGGTGGTGGTCTTGTCCGGTGTGCAGGTTGGCGGCAACCTTGACTTGCCTTTCTTTTTCAGGCCCTTCCCTACCTTGGATGATGGCGCAGCTGTCTTGCCACTCCCAACTGTTGTCTTGGCTGAGCCCTTGGTGGCAGGTGGTTTGGCCTTCTCCCTCCGGGAGATGGGCAACTTCTTCTGTTTTGGAGGTGGGGGAATGTCCTTGGACTCTCTCCTTGGGACACTGGCAGCCCTGTTGCGTGGCGCACTCCAGAATCCAGATATTTCTTGCACCACTGTGCCTGGTGATGTGGTGGCTGAGGTGCTGCGGGCCCTAGGGGACGGACGGGGGGAGGTGTAGGGAAGAGGTCAACATTTGAGAGGAAAAGCTTTTTTGACACACTGGCACGGGTAGATGGAGGGGGTTTGGGAGTGGAGGAAGAGGCAGTGGTTGTAAGAGGTGTTCGTATGCTGACTTTGGGTGAAGGTGCATGGGCTGGAGGCTGTCGTGAGGTGGATGGATATTGGATGGGTGTGTGGCTGCGTTTGTGTAGTTTGGGAGGAGGGCTCATAGACACACTGGGAGAGGACACAGGGGATGTGTGAATGGTAGTAGGGCTGGTGGCTGCACGTGAGCGGTGTGTGGTGATGGGTGTGCTGGTGATGGAGGTAGTGGCTGAAGATGTAGTGCATGCAGGTATGAGTTGAGACTTGACAGGGAGGGAGGAGGGGGACACAGGGGAGGCAGTGGATGTTGGCATGTCTGCATGGATATGATGCTTGTGTGAGTGCCTGTGGGATATGTGGTGCTTATGTTTGCCGGAGCCACCGTTGTGTGGAGGTGTGTGTATGCTGGTCTGATGGTGTGCTTGGTATAGGCTGAAGTACTGGGGATTGGGTCTGGGTGGAGGAAGTTGGAGGGGGGAGGCTGGACACAGGGACAATGGCTGCCGTCAGTGCAGAGACCAGAGCCTGAAATGCTCTCTGTTGGGCTGCCTGGCCAGAATCAATGCCCTCCAGGTATGCATTGGTCTATTGCAACTGCCTCTCTACAGCCTGGATGGCATTCAGAATGGTAGACTGTCAAACAGTGAGGGATCTCAGGAGGTCAATAGCCTCCTCACTGAGGGCAGCAGGGCTGACTGGAGCAGGGGCTGAGGTGCCTGGGGCGAAGGACATGCCCACCCTCCTGGGTGATTGGCCACTGGACACATGCTGAGGGGCTGCTGGGAGGGGGGTGCTGGTAGGGGGTTGGCGGCTGTACCTGTTGATGTGGGTGGCACAGAGGGGCCTGCCACCGCAAGAAAGCTCCCTTCAGAGGAGGAGTTGGTGTCGCTGGTCTCTGCTCCAGTCCCCGCCGTGGAGCTCCCCTCACCCTCCATCCCACTGGTGACTTCTGACTCTGTTGTCTCGGCCTCCGGTGGCACTGCTCCTCCGCCTGATGATGCTAATACACACAAGAACAGGGAGACCACAAAAAGGGGGGGGAAGAAACAAGAAAGACATGATCAGTGCATGCAATACCGCTACCATTGTCCGACACTACAGACACAGCAGCCCTCTGCACTATGCCATGCACTTAGAGTTCCCTAATTAATCACAGGGACATGGGGTACATGGCCTATGCCCGATTGCTGCACACCTTGAAGTCACAGGAGCCTGACTAGGTGTTGATGGCTCTTACCACTGGTGGGGTTGGGGTGCTTCTTAGACTGCCTCACAAAGGGTCCTTGCCAACAAAGCTTGCCCTAGTCTAGGGGAATCCACTGCCCAGCTCCCCCACCCAGACACCTCCAATGCGCGCAGAGCCAGATGGATGTGATGGTACTCACCCCCTTGTGACTGCTGTGATGCCCTCAAGCGCCCATCCAACTCCGGATACGCCACCGCCAGGATCCAAAACATCAGGGGGTCATGGTGCGACGGGCACCCCTCCCACGTTGGGAGGCCATCCCCAGCTGGGCCTCCGCCGTCTTCTTGCTCCAGTGACGAATGTCCTCCCATCTTTTCCGGCAGTAGGTGCTCCGTCTGTGGTGGACCCCCAGGGTCCGGACGTCCTAGGTGATGACACGCCAAATATCCTTCTTCTGGTGGGTGCTGACCTAGAGGAATAGTACAGGCCAAAAGGAAAAACTGTAACCGTCCGGACCGTCACAGTCATTGGCCCATGTTCCCACCCTTGCCCAGACGCACATACACTCACCGTCCGATCATGCAGGCCTCATTCCCCCCACCCCTGTATCTTCTATCCACACCACTCCAAACAGGCATTGCCCATACAGCATGCTCACAGTGTACTCACCTGTTTGCCTGGAGGACCGTAGAGTAGCGTGTACTGGGGAGGACCCCATCCACTAGTTTGTCCAACTCCTCCGATGTGAAGGCAGGGGCCCTTTCCCCAGACACATGAGCCATCTTCGCTTCCAGACTGAGGTCACAGCAGCACTTGCAGTGTAGGTCCTCTCCTGTCGAAGATCAGGTATCAAGTGCTTGAAGAGACAGAAAATGGTGGTCACATCCGTGGCGGTGCATACCGTCACCGCCGGCGTACATCGTCATTGGCTCCTGGGACCCATAGGGTCCAATGTTAACCAATGCAGCATTGCGCCGCGGTCTTCGACCGCCTACCGCGACGGTGTACAACGCCAGCGCAGTTACCTCATATCTCCTTGTCCCACATTACAGGTCAGGCAGCCGCCATTTCAAGGGGCCACCTGGTATTAATTTTAAATCCGTCACACATATCTAGGCCTTGCATGCACACATAGACAGGCACATAGCGGATTGACAAATGTGTGCAATAAAATAGTATTTTTCCTACCTCAGTGTTGGCTGACTCTGTGCTCGCTGTTCTCGTCCATAGGGCATGTCCGCTGGGGCAGGTGATGAGATAGCGGCATCCTCAGATGTACAGACCGCTGGTGGACCTGTCAACAATGGAAGAGAAACATATAATAGTCACCTACAGACTTGATCGTGCCACAATCCATGTGTGCCCAGTTGGAGCCAGACCTGAAGTCAGCTATCCACCATCCCACAGGAATCCCCTCTCTAGTGCAGGTCCTGTCAGTACTCCATTTCCTGGCAAGTGGGTCTTTTCAAACTACAGTGGCCATAGCATCAGGGGTGTCTCAGCCAATGTTCTCAAACATGTTGTCCAGAGTGTTGTCTGCCCTGCTGAAACACATGCGGAGCTACATCGTGTTCCCTCAGGTGGAGGATTTGCCTACAGTGAAAGGTGACTTCTATGCCCTGGGACATATCCCCAACTTCATAGGTGCCATTGATGGTACACATGTGGCCTTGGTCCCCCCACGCAGGAGTGAACAGGTGTACAGAAACCGGAAGAGCTACCATTCTATGAATGTGCAGATGGTGTGTTTGGCCGACCAGTACATTTCCCATGTGAACGTCAAGTTTCCTGGCTCAGTGCATGACGCTTACATTCTGAGGAATAGCAGCATCCCTTATGTGATGGGGCAACTCCAGAGGCACCGTGTGTGGCTAATAGGTGAGGACAAGGACTCTATACCCTGTGAATAGTTGTCTAGGTCTGGGGTTGTCCCTAAGGGTTAGTGTGTGTCTAACAGTTGTCCCTCGCCATTTGCAGGTGACTCTGGGTACCCCAACCTGTCATGGCTACTGACCCCAGTGAGAAATCCCAGGACAAGGGCAGAGGAACGCTACAATGAGGCACATGGGCGAACTAGGAGAGTCATAGAGAGAACCTTCGGCCTTCTGAAGGCCAGGTTCAGGTGCCTCCATATGACAGGTGGTTCCCTATACTATTCACCAAAGATGGTGTGCCAGAAAATCCTGGCCTACTGTATGCTGCACAACCTGGCTTTGCGACGACAGGTGCCTTTTCTGCAGGAGGATGGTCCAGATGGTGGTCCTGTGGCAGCTGTGGAGCCTGTGGACAGTGAAGAAGAGGAGGCAGATGAGGAGGACATAGACAACAGAAACACAGTGATCCAGCAATACTTCCAGTGAGACACAGGTAAGAAGACATCACCGCCTCCTACATCTGATAAAATTGTAAGACCTATCATCTGTCTGTCACTTTCACCCAGTGTATGGGCTCTGACTTGTCACTTTGCCTTTCCATTTCACAGATGTGGGTCCCACTGTGTGACCTCTGGTATGTTACCTCATGGACTAGAGCTGTGTGACATAGGTATGTTGTCAAATTGAATGGACATTGGTATTTTTCTCAGTTATTGCAAATACACATTTGTGAAAGCACAGACTGACTCCAGATTGTTTTGTGATTCAAGGGTGTTTATTTAAGTGCAAAATGGTGGAGGTGGTATTAAAGTGGTCAGGGGTGATGGTGGAGGAATGTCCATGGCAGAGTCCAGTCTATTTGTCTCACAGGTGCATTGTCCAAAGGGGCATAGGAAGTGGAGCTAGGGTAGTTTAAGGATGGACAGGGTGACAAAGTGGGACAGAAGGATGACAATCAGGGTGGTCTCATTTCTTGGCGGGGGTCTTGGCATTGTTCTCTGTCTTTGTCCTGGATCTCAGAGACCGCTTGCGGGGTGGTTCTCCATCTTCAGGGGGTGGGGTGCTGGTGTTGTGGTCCTGTGGCGGTGCCTCCTGTCCACTAGCGCTGGCGGAGGTGGTGGGCAGTTCATCGTCCAGGCTAGTGTCAGGGGCCCCTTGTTTGTGCCACAGTGTGCCTCCTGGTGTTCACAAGGTCCTTCAGCACCCCTACAATGGTGCCCATGGTGGTATTGATGGATTTGAGTTCCTCCCTGAACCCCAAATACTGTTCCTCCTACAGCCGCTGGTTCTCCTGAAATTTGGCCAGTACCGTTGCCATCGTCTCCTGGGAATGATGGTACGCTCCCATGATGTTGGAGAGGGCCTCGCGGAGAGTGGGTTCCCTGGGCCTGTCCTCCCCCTGTCGCACAGCAGACCTCCCAGTTCCCCGGTTTCCCTGGGCCTCTGTCCCCTGAACCATGTGCCCACTTTCACTGCCCCCAGGTCCCTTCTGTTCTTGGGGTGGTGGGTTTGCCTGGGTTCCCTGTAATGGTGGACACACTGCTGCTTGACGTGTCCTGTGGACAGAGGTATGGGCCCGCTGGGTGGGTGCTGTGCTGGTGTTTCCTGAGGGGGGAGGCTCTGTGGTGGCCTGTGACTGTGTGAGGGGAACCGACTGTACCGAGGTCCCAGATGGGCCGGGCTTGTCATCTAGATCCAGTTGGACAGAGCTGCTGTCATCACTGTGGGCCTCTTCTCTGAGGGGGGTGGACATGTTTGGAACCTCCTGTCCGGTGACGTTGGGTAGGGGTCCTGCAGGGGTGTAAAGGCATGATTATTGCATCTGTGTGTGCCATGGTGTGCAATGGGTGGGTGACCCTGTACCCCAGTGCTTACATTCTTGTGTAGGACATTGTGTGATATTTGGTTAGGGGATCTGTGTGGGTATGTGTAGTGGACATGCATTGGTGATGGGTGTCCATGCTCTGTTATTGCATGCAGGGCTTGGTGTTGAGATGGGTGATTTGTGATAGTGGGACATATGTGAGGAGTTGGAGTGATGGGGTGAGGGTGAGGGTGGGGTTATGAGATAGCATGCAGGTAGGGTTGGCAATATGGTAGTTGAAGATTTGACTTACCAGAGTCCATTCCTCCAGCTACTCCTGTGAGGCCCTCAGGATGCAGTATAGTCAAGACCTGCTCCTCCCATGTTGCTAGTTGTGGGGAGGAGGTGGGGTTCCGCCGCCAGTCCTCTGAACTGCAATGTGGTGTCTTGAGACCACGGAACGCACCTTCCCCCGTAGGTCATTCCACCTCTTCATGATGTCATCCCATGTTCTTGGGTGCTGTCCCACTGCGTTGACCCTGTCCACGATTCTGCGCCATAGCTCCATCTTCCGAGCTATGGAGGTGTGCTGCACCTGTGATCCAAATAGCTTTGACTCTACCCGGATGATTTCCTCCACCATGACACTGAGCTCCTCCTCAGAAAACCTGGGGTGTCTTTGCGGTGCCATGAGGTGGTGTGGGTGATGTGTGAGGTGGTGTGTGTTGTGATGTGTGGGGTGATGTTTAGGGGTGTGTGATGTTTTGTGTGTGGATGTGTATGAGTAATGGTGTTGTGTTCCTCTGTCTGCTGGTGTGGTCTTTGCTTTTCTGTCTCTGTGCTTCTTCCAAATTTTTAGTTGTAAGGGTTTGTGTGTAATGTGGGTGTGTGTTTTATATTGTATTGGGTGTGTGGGAGTGGTGTGTGTATGTGTATCAGGTGTGTGTATTTCGATTTGTCCACTGTGGTAGTGTTTTGTAAATGTGTGTGTATTTTGAGCGCGGAGGTGTGTACCGCCAATGGAATACCGCGGTTGAAAGACCTCCATGTGGATTCGTGGGTCATGATAGTGTGGGCGTATTGCTGTTGCTGTGACGGTGGAGGTTTTGTTATCGCCAGTTTATCTCTGACCTTTGGTGTGGCGGACTTGTGTGGGTGTCTAGATTTTGGCGGATTCCGAGCTGTGGGTCGTAATGGCTGTGGTGGAATTCCGCGGGCGCAGCGGTGTGTTGGCGGTCTTCGGCTTGACGATAAGCGGCATATACCGCCAATGTTGTAATGAGGGCCATAGTCCTGCGACTTCAGATGTGCACTGCATTTCACCACAGCAATCTTTTCAGGCATTAGAATAGCATGTAACAATTCTTTAATCCTCTCACCATTTCTCACTGGTCAACCATAAGAGCTCAGGAAACCCCTCTGTGACCATAACTGACCAAAATCATGAACTGCTGCAAATCCATACTGGCTATCCGTACAGATTGTAACTTTTAACTGAGCAGAAACATGGCACGCTCTAGTAAGGGCTACCAGTTCTGCTACTTGGGCAGAATACACTCCTCGAAGCCAAGAAGCTTCCAAGATACCTGTAATTGTGCACACAGTATATCCTGCTCTCAGTGTCCCTGTATTGTCTCTCAGACAACAGCCATCAACAAAGATAATTTGGTCATTTTCTTCCAGTCGGGTGTCACTAGTGTCAGGTCTCAGTTTTGTGCACAAATCAGTTACTTCAAGGCAATCATGCTCAACATCCTCCTCTTTCTCAATTTCAGCAATTTCACTCAGAAATAAGGTTGCCGGGTTCAGTACTGTACATCATTTCAATGAAACATTTGGTGATCCCAAGATACTCATTTCATATCTAGTCAACCTTACATCAGTAAAATATTGGGTTTTCGTCCTTGTCAGTAGAATCTCAATAGAGTGAGGGACCATTTCCAACAGGGGATGTCCCATCACAATGCCCTCACACTGTGTAAGGCTTTGACCAACTGCAGCAACTGCAATCAAACAGCCCAGTAAGGCTGCTGCAACTGGGACCAAAGTAGCTGAAAAATATGCTACTGGGTGGTTTACTCCTCCATGGACCTGTGTTAAGACAGACAAAGAACATGCATCACACTCATGACAAAACAATGTGAAAGCCTTCCTGTAATCAGGCATACCCAACGCTGGAGCCCTGTACAAACTCTCTCTCAATTCAGTGAACGCTTTAATTTCATCCTTGGTCTAACACTATGGGATCAGTGACTTCCTCATGAGTCAGCTTCTGCAATAGTCTTGAAATGACTGAAAAATTTGGAATCCATTGGTGACAATAACCCACGAATCCCAAAAACATCCTGCCATCTTTCTGTGTGGTTGGGGGACGTATCTGCGATATTGTTGTAATCCTTTCTCTGGATATCTTTCTTGAACCCTTTTCAATCTGGTGACCCAAATACTTCACTACTTTTTGACAGTACTGCAATTTAAGCAGAGACACTTTGTGACCATTCTTTCCCAAATGGTTCAACAGGGCAATTGTATCATACATGCACACATCCCTTGTCTTGGATGCAATCAGTAAGTCATCAATGTACTGCACCAAGGTCGATTGGAAAGGCAATTCCAAGGACTCAAAATTATTTTTCAACATCTGATTGACTATGGAAGGTGACTCTGAAAACCCTTGAGGAATTCTGCACCAGCAATAGACTCGATCCAAAAATTTGAAACAAAAGAGAAATTGGCTATTCTCATGAAGAGGCACAGAAATGAATGCTTGTGACAAATCGATAACAATGAACAACTCAGCATCACATGGAATCTGGAACATTATCATAGCTGGATTTTGCACAATGGGGCAACATTTGACCACAATCTCATTTATTTTTATCAAATCCTGAATAATTAAAACCGTCCCACATGGCTTCTTCAAACCCATTATTGGTGAGTTACATGGACTGCTCGATACAACTTTCAGAACCCCTTGCTTTAAAAGGTCTGCAATTATCTGAGCCACTTTCATCAGGACATCTTGTGGCATGTGGTACTGCGGAAGTTAAGGGAAAACTGCATTTGGCTTCACAGTAACTTTGACTGGCTCCACTCCCTTTATGAAACCTACTTCTTTTCCTGTCAAATCCTACACCTTCTCCTTTACCGTTCCCTGCAAATCAGGATGGAGCTCTTTCACTGTGAACATCGGGATAAATTCAGTCAAAGGGTCCTCCTCATTTGTAGTTTCTGGGGCTAGTTCTTCTTCATCATCACTATTCGTCTGAATCTCAATTCCATCTTTTGAGCAAGTATTTAAACACTTTGTTTTACACAAGTCTCGTCCCAGTAGGGATACTGGACTTGAATCACGGACTACAAATTTATGCAGTCCCTGAAAGTTGTCAATCTCAACTTGAACTGGATCTATTGTTGGGTTTGTCAAATACTGGTTTGCCACCCCCACAACCTTGACTGTTCTACCTGAAAGGGGCAAGTTTGGAACTTCTGCACTTCTCATTGTAGAGTGTGTAGCTCTTGTGTCAACCAAGAATGAAACTGTGTGACCCATAACTTTTCCCTTCACATAAGGTCCTCTTTGATCTACTTCTAAGGAAGTTGCAAGCACACATGGCTCCTCATCTGAACTATCACTCGTCCATTCATCATTTATTCCATTCTCACTGTGTAACGAGAATTGGTGCACTCTACTACTGTTTCTGTTCTGCCTTTGACCCGTGACCTGTTGAGAAAGCATCATCTGTTGCTGCTCCATTGGGGCTTGAGGTATTTGAATTTGCTGTCTAGGTACCATGGGAACCTGCTGTTGCATCGGCTGCAACTGTGACATTTGTGCACAGGGTATTTGCACCTGCTGCATGGGCTGAAAATTTTGCATTTGATTCACATGATTCTGAAAATTTGCATTGGGACCTCTCACTCTCCGTCCTCTCACATTCTGGAAGTAATTGATGTAATTAATCTGCTGAACAACACCTTCCTGCACCATCATTGGACACTCCCGTTTCCAATGTCTAACGGCCCCGCAAATGTGACATGGCAATACCTTCTTCATTCCCTGCACATCATTCTGAACCCCTATAGTAATCAAGTCTGGACCACAAATCATGTTGCCTCCACGACCTCTACCTCTCATCTGAGGTTGAAACATCATGTTCCTCTGCTGCTGCTGTGCCAATTGCTACAAACAATTTCCTTGCACTCCTGTCTGAGCAGCCTTGATCTGCATCACCTTTGCCTTCTCTTTCAACTTTTTCTGCTTGAACTCAATCTCATCACTATAGTATTTCGCATACTGCACTACTTCATCAATTGGCTTTGCTTGCCAGCAAATCAAATGACTCTTAATCATCTGGCTAATTTCAGGTCTCAATCCTTCCACAAATCTGAACACAAAATGAAGCATGTCTTTTGCCTCAATTGTCTCTGTACCACTGTAATGCTTGAACGCCTGCAACAATCTCTCATAATACGCATTTATCGACTCCTTTGCTTCCTGAGCTGTCCTGTCAATCATCTGCCAAACAGTATTCTTGGGCGAAATCCTTGATTTCAGAAACTCAATCACCTTATAGTAATATTTCATTACCTCAGGGAACAGTGCACCTGTATGTTTGTCTCTCTCTGGTTCGCCTGTTGGCTAGTCTATACTCCTCTTACACTCGATCCACAAGTCAGCTGGAACCACTGTCTCTAGTAATGAGTTCAAGTCTTCCCACAAACACTTAGCAAGTTTCCCACATCTGTCTGTCTGCTGATACCACTCTACTGGTTTTTCTCTCAATTTTGCATAATCATTTGTAAATGATAGAATGTCACTTCTGCTCCAAGGGACATGAACAAAATTTTCCCCAGGAATCTCTCTCATTGGTAAAATCTTTACCGGATCTTTATCCTGCTGCACATTTTCAGTCAGCTCCAGAGAATCCTTTTTTCTCTTGTCTTTTCTTTACCCACCTGCCTTCCCATTTGTCTAATGCTTCCCAGGTCTGAGCACTTTGAAGCAATTCCTTAAGGTGCGCCTTCATTCTGGCAGATCTCATGTGTTCAAAATCTTTTGCTTCAAAATCTAATCTGTAACTACTTTTCAAATGCTTTGTTTTCTCTATTTCTATGCCATATTTCTCTGCCAAATCTGCTAATCTCTGATGCACATTGCTCACCTCTCTCGTAATATTTGGGCACAGATATCGCAATTCTGCCTCTGTGTAGGATTCTAACCTATTCATCCCCATAGTTCCCTCAATGAGTTCACTTGCTTCCATGCGTAGCTTAGCACAATTCAAATACTTCTCTCCTTTAGGGGCACTCTGTGGGGTATCCATCTTGTCTAACCATCCAGTTAATTGCTGAGCTGTCAGTCTTTGTAATGAAATGTTACTTGCTTGGATCGGGGGAACCTGCTGTGCATCTGCATTCAGAGTCTGTGGTGCCAATAATTTCAAATTCTGACTAACGTTCGGACCTGTCACCGTATTTGGAAGTGCTACGAATGGACTAAGGTCTAGCAATGATCTTGATCTGTCAAAAGTCTGGACCACAGGTGAGACTGCCTGAACATGTTCATTATGTCCTCCTCTCATTAGGTTCTGGGGCATTGTTCCCTATTCACCTACAGTCAGCTTCTTCTGTGCGAATAATGGTACCGCTGGACCAAGAGTAATAGATAGCTATATAGCATCTGGGGCTGCTCTGGCACCTACGCTCTGAGGGAGAGTAACTCCCATATTTTGATTCATTATCGGAGTCATATCTGACTGTGTCCCTGTCACTGAAGTGAATCTTGGCATTACCTGTGACTGTACTTGGGGCAACAAAATCGGAGTCGGCTCAGTCTAAACCAATATCGGTTTCGGGAAGACCTGCTCCGTGGGCACCACTAAGTTCAAAGTAATTTCCATAATGGACACATCAGGATAAATTCTCAGAATGTTTGGCGGTTGCATCTGGGTCTGCACTACAGGAGTAGTGGGTGCATTAAGACTTCTTTGCACCGCATTCTGTGTCAGGCTAGCATTAACTTGTACCAGACTCTCTGTCCCATTAACCTGTTTCGGAGCTGTCAGATCAACACTGGTACTTGGACCACTCTCATGTACTGTATAGGGTGGTGGTTGATCCCTCAATAACTGTGTAATAAACTCCTCATCGTCTGATTCCTCTTCTATGGTTGAGACTTTCTAGTGTCCTTACCCTCGGATGGACTTTTATTAGTTTTCCTAGTTGCTTTCTTTCATTCTTTCTCATTCTCCTGCGTAATTGTCAGAAACAACGTAATCCCTTGTAAAGTCTCCATTCTCCATGCCTTCTGAATACGATACCATCTAGCCTCCACTAGAGTCTATTCTGCCTTTCTCATTCTCCTCTCGAATTTCAGTTGCTGTTGCTGTCTGGCTACTAGCTCCCAAATTGCTAATGCCTAAAACTGTGCTGGCCTTAGAAGGGGCTTTGATTCATATAGCACCATCCGTAAATGCTTCAAAACTCTTAAATCTAACGTCCCATTTGTAGGAAGTGCTAAGCTCCCATCTTTCTCTGTCAATTTGCACCATAGCTTTAGCCAAAGACATGCGTGACACCCTTCTCTTCCATTACAATGTTAGCTGGTGTATTTTCTGGTGGTGTAGCCTCGCCTACACTTGCTATAATGTATGTATCTCCCCTTAGGGAGATACATACATTATCTTTTGTTATTCAAAATCAAATCTGGAAGTGACTTTTAATCGCAAGATTCCTTTCACATACGTTCTCAACCAATTGCCTCTCACGGACGGCTGTCAATCCGTGCGCCACCCTTCTCACTAACCGACCTATTCCAGCGCAACTCCAATGACGTCACACTCACACGTACTGCGGCTGACAAAGTCTTGTGGCTTGTCCTCCTTCTTTCCAATTCAAACAAAACTAATGCAAAATATTGCGAGCACTAATCAAAACTAACTCTGATGGTACAGGAAAGGTAACACAATCGCTTCAGAAACCTTACGGATTTTTCACTGATGGCTCTTCCTACACTTACAGCTGCTCCTTTCTCGGTCTCCCAGATTCGCAAGCAAAACTCGACCCGCAAATTTTACTTTCAACTGATCAATGGGTCTGTCCGGGTGCACGTAGGACTCGCCAATTCTCAGTCGAATTTTTTTTTCACTCACTTTAATTCACACACTGACTTGTTGACCACTCCTGATCAACCTACTAAACCAGACAAATTATGACATGTAACCAGATGTCTCGTACACTTTTCAATATACTCCGGAGTCTTAGACCACGCAGGGTCCGTACATCAACAACCACGTTGACAATTTTTTAGCACAAAGCGCCACACACATATGAAGTTCGACAACTTCCCTACTCTCACACTGCAGAGTACGCACACTCCTACTACAACTTAATTTGGAGTACGCAAACTCCCTAAATCCTCGCAAACCTCTCAATTCACCTGCGATTTGCATAAGTTGTGCAAGTGCAACCTATTTCACTCACACTATCACTAGAACACCCGGAACATCCTTAAACAACCATTAGCAGGTTCCAGGATCTGGGAAAGTCATTTCTGGGCTTAAGGGAACATTTTCTCTCTCGAATTATCATAATTGAAAAACAAAATCCAAATCTCAATAATAATGAGCTCTCAAAGAACCAACTCATCAAGCTGCTACCATCTCTGGGAACACCTGTTACAGTGTACTGCACGTCTATGATACGCTTTTATAGAGACTAACCATCAGTCTCTCTTACCACCTCCGTTAACACATGTCACTCTGTACCGGACGTCTATGGTAAGCTCCTAAGGATACAAAGCATTAGTCTGCTACCATCTCTATTAGCGCATCTGACCATAATAAGTAAACTTACAAGGGGATGCGAATAGATCGATGAACATTTTGAGTCGCAATTAAGATGTTCTTACCATAGATCCAGTACATAATCAATAATCAATACACAATAGTAAAAAATTAATTAGTAATCAATAACATCAATAGGCAATGGAGTCAGTAATTGAAACACACCATGACCTTTCAGTCATGAATAGCCACACCTTTAGTAAAAGTTTGGAATGTTTATTTCCCTATATTAACAATGCTAAGGTCCTGTAAATTAATCTCAAAATCAGGTGAAACACATACAGAAACAACACCCGTTGTCCAACGCGGCGGAAGAAATGCAACCTAATCAAAGCTTGAACTACAACACATTCTAAGGTTATGGTGCAAAACAATAGCAAAGTCAACTGCGTCAACGTTATAACATACATGAAATTCAGCAGAGAAATCGTCAAGCATTAGTCCCTGTTATTATAAGTCATTAGTGAGAATCCTTAACTAACATCAGATTAGCATCAGCATGTTGGGCTTCATGCAAAACAATTTAGTAACACACATTTGGAAAAACATCTAACTATGGTTCTATCAAAACAGCGCAGTTGGTACCTAGAAAGAAAAAGCAAATATGCATTATTATCACAATTCAGATATACCTATCCTCAGGATCGATCAGCAAAGCAGAATCAGTCTTCATCCTCAAGAGATCAGTCGATCAGCAAGACATCAGGCTTCAGCATCAGAATTTAAAAGGGCAAAGTCTTTAAGCATCATAGTTAAGCACATCTCTAATCAAGACACATAAGAAAGTAATAACCTTTTGGCTAGGAAAAATATGGGCAAAATGACTGTCTGAAGGCAAGGGCAGAATGTCTGTCTTCTCACTGTGCAGTGTCGTTAAGTCAAAACTGTTAAAACTATCCCATAAATCCCTATTGGTCCATTAATCGTATGTTCACCCTCTGTCCAATAAAACTAATATCCCAAATCTATGAATTCTAATATTTCTCCATTCTCATATTGTTGATTGGTTTGTCTTACGATGTCCTCATCATCCGGCTTGTCAGGTAACAATATTGTTGCAGCTTCTACTCTAGTCTGTATCTTCATTTTCTTGTCCTGGGAAAGTCAGTCTCACACACATTACACATAAAATGTTGCATTAGCAAGAACATCATCTCCTAGCAGTCGGTTCACACGAAAAGCTTCCGTTAGGAGCACATTTAAACAATACAATAGACATTGATAGTTTTACTTCTCTGGTCAGCAATTTCATTAAACGCTAAGAAATACAACTTTTACATGAGACTTGGCAAGTAGGCCAAGACACTCGCTAAGTTAAGGCCTACAATTAATAAAGTTAAAGCTAAATTCATAACCCTTAATATGACATATTACTGCATTAGTCTAACATATATTCAACATTTCATAATATTTAATCATCGATTAGTACATTTAGTTAACATTGATGGCCATTCTTCGTAATCACATTTTCAAATGTGTGAATTATTTTTCTACATTATTTTATTTTCTACACTAACTTGTTCTTCAAAATACATAAACCCTCACTAATAATTTTTATTAAGGCACATGCGCTAGTAAATGCACAAAAGGTAGAGATGGGTACAGTGTTTAATTGGATTATTGGTTGAAAAAAAATCAATGAGCATTTAGGGGGTTTCTCAAAGGTGAGGCAGGCAATTGTTTTGAGGGGTTGTGTTGGTGGGGCACCTGAGACATACATTTTATTTTGAATTGAAAGCATTTCTCAGGAACCTGAAGTTTCTTCAAGTCGGTGAGAGTAACTCTCACAGTGCTGTTTTTTTTGTACTTCTTCCTCCTGTAACTTGAAGCCATGATTTACAACTGACAAAGCAATTCTGCCTGTTGCAGAATTTAAAGGAAGAAGAAGAAAGGAAACATGTTTAAATTATAATGCTGTGGCAGCATGAACCATATGTGATTAAAGACCCTGCTTTCACCATACCTTCTTAGTGAGGGAAGCAGTGATTGTAAAAAACAGAATTTGAACTTATTCATCATTGCAAGTGCATTCACTGTCTCATACTGCTGAACTAGTTTGGGGAGTTCTCTTTTCAAATGTCCTTTCCAGGCTGCTCTCGAGACATAGGATTTTTGTAGTGATACCTCTCACAGCAGAGTAGTCTCTAGTCTGGAGCACCAATAACAGAGGCAAAAAGAGGTATGAGGTTTCTGCACTAGGCTGTCATCAGTCCAACGGAAAGTGTGATCAAGAAAGACAAAACAGTGTGCCTCATGTAAAGGCTCCCCTTTCACCTTGCAGAACAGAATCTGCAGTTTTACCCTCACACTTACTATCTACCTAAGGGCAGTGCTTCGTGACATTTAATCAGCAGCCCCTTGCTTACAAAATATTTTTTTAATTTCTAAAGAGAGCCATGTCACCATTCTCCTCACCTCACTTTGAACACCTCCTGCCACAGAAATGTAGACAATACACTTCCACTATCTGGGAAGCTGTCCTCGCCCTCCATGATGTGTTATGTTGACCAGAAGCAGCCATAATGGATCTCACCTTGCTTTCTCAATAGTACTGTAAGCCAGACATGAAGATTAATATAATCTGCTCCAGCATCTGCAGAATCTCCTTTTAAAGTTTGTGTTCAGCCATTACTTTACACTTCCAACCCTTGAGCTGATAGCTGTCTTTCCTGAAGTAGTAGTCTATTGGTAGCCATCAGTGGACTGACAGCTCACCTGATTCTAGTGGCTATCAAACATACATAGTATAGCACTATCACATGCAAATAATGTTTCTTTCTACAGTCTTGCCTGCAATCTCCCAAAAGTTCCTCTCTTTCCATAAAATTCCTCAAAATGTGACACAAAGCCCTAACTTTTAATTGTGGTTTCTAATTGTGGCCTTTTTTTTTTCTTTCAAATGACCCTCTCCTTTTTCATCTATTCACTGCATGCCTCCTCTCTCTGAGCACACACACTTCTTCACCATCCTTCCATGAATTGTTGGTTCTCCTTCCCATCACAGCAATTCTGGCAAGGTAATAATAAGACTAAATAATGCAGTGTACTATGTCATCTACAAACCACCTGCCTAATTGTGGATGTGCAATCATAGCCAATAAATATGATAATCACCTAACCTCTTTAGCCAGAACAGCAGTCATCCACACAGAAGACATCTCCCTGCCCATCAATTCCATAAAAATCAATCACACAAATTAAGATGCAGATGCATCATACCACCTACTACTGGAGTGGAGATGGTGCAGATTCCAAAGACATTTGCCAGCCAATTGCCTCATACTGCAAAGCAATCATTGTCAATGAAGATGCATGCACACAATCCCTTCCTGCTATGGAGTATTCATAGGTAATAAAGATGCCTGTGTACCAACTATTACATTGCAAACAGTATTAAAGACATTTCAGGATAAATCTCTGCAATGCAAAATGTTGACCTATTGCATCAACACACAATGCATGAATTATTACATTTCATAAGGATTGGCTTTATGCATTATGTTGCCCGTAGAGTGCGCACTGTCCTGATGTTGACATTACTCCCCCCTCCCGAACGCGCTCTAAGGCCTGGCTTATCTGGGTTTTGGTGATGAAATCGCCACACTAGTAGTGGAGCATGAATGTCAGATGCGGAGATCCATGAGTTGTTCTCTTGGCCGTAACCGTTCCAAGATATTAGATACCAGAGATTACGACCTTTAAATTTTGAATCCAGAAACTGTTTTACTTCGTATTCCATTTCTCCCTGTACTAGAACTGGAGCTGGTTGAGAGTGGGGTTTTTGGACTGCTCTTTTCAGGAGAGAAGTGTGAAACACTGGATGAATACGTAGTGATTTTGGTAAATGCAGCTTATAGGTTACTGGATTGATCTGCTGAAGGACTGTTTAAGGACCTATATATTTGAGATTGAACATATGTTTTTTCTTGAAATCAATATGGCGTGTGGAAAGCCACACTCTGGGGGTCATTACAACATTGGTGGTAAAAGCCGCTTACCGCCGTGCAGAAGACCGCCAACACACCGCCGCGGCTGCGGAATTCCGCCACAGCTATTATGACCCACATCTCGGAACCCACCAAAATTCAGACACCCACACAAGTCCGCCACACCAAAGGTCAGTGATAAACTGGCGAAAACAAAACCTCCACCGTCACACCAACAGAAATACGCCCACACTATCACGACACACGAATCCACGCGGCGGTCTTTCAACCGCGGTATTCCATTGGTGGTACACACCGCCGCGCTCAAAATACACACACTCTTACAAAACACAGCCACATTGGACAATTCGAAATACACACACCTGATACACTGAGGAAATTCGATTTTTAATACGATCGTATCGACCCGCCATTTTGTGGCCCGCCGCCATTTTATGTTGCCTTCACTCAGGCAGCACAGCGGACGAAGTCCATTCTGCCTTTTCTGCTTATTCTGCAACATGGTGTTCAAAACAGCCTTCTGCCTCTATCTTTACAAGGCTGGTATTAAGGTCTGACCGAGTACACTAATCCCTGTCTGGTTTTCTAATCCTTGTTTCAACTATCTGTAGGCTCACACTATTCTCCGCCGATCTTATCTTATCGTCTGGCCTTCGCTGTCCTTTGCTAGTATTCTCTCATTTCACAACTGTCCTCCAAACGCACACAAACTTATCACACCACATGCAACTTCGTTGTGGATCGGTTAATGAATTAGTTCAAGGGAGGGGTGACAAACACAGCTGGAGGGGAGGCAACCTTAAGTCACTTGATACTTTGTTTTCCAATTCCTTCTATTGGTGCTGTCTTGTTTTCCGACATTTCTATTGGCTCTGTTCTATCTTTACATTATTCTTACTGGCTCCTTTCTATGTGTTCTGGGAGTGTATGTAGTTAATAAATGGTTTTTATATGGTATATAAGATTGTGCGCCACAAAGTAAAGTGGCAGTCTCCTAGGAACATACCTTGTGTACTTCTTGGACAACTGTACTAGCTGCAGCTAATAAAATCTGATCTTTTACGCCTGACAGAGTGTCCTGTGTCTCTGTTAGTTGAGGCAGGTGAATCCAAGGAGATTTCAGGCGTACCCTGCGCCGCCAGGCCCATAAGGTTCTGGTTCTTCAACTTGTGCCCAACGTGGGGCGGCTTCAGCGGTACCGGTTCTGCCTGAAGGTCGTGAGGAACCCCGCAAGAAAATTCTGGAGGAATCGCGAGCCACGTCAAGCGACCCCTGTATGTCGAAGTGGTCCGAAGGTCTTTTTCAGCGCGGTTACTCCTTCCTGACGGCTTCTGACGACTGCTGCCCTGACTGCCGCCCTGCCTTGGCCCTTTCTTTGATGATGTATGGTAAAGCGAGACGATAGACGGGCCTCTGTTGGTGTAAGAAGACATCCTTAGTTCAGTATTTGGTGGGTCGCGCCCACAAATTTTGGTCTTTGTTTTGTCCTTAGGTCCTTAGATTTGGCCATTGCAGTGGCCAAAGCCGAGGGGTAAGTGCATTTGTGCTGTGTAAACTGAAAGTTTTACCCCCTTGATGTTTGTGAACAGCCAGTAAAAATCGTGAGATGTCTGGTCTGACTAAGTTTGGAAAACTTTGTTGCTTTGGTTGTAATAGGGACTCCCAGCTTGAGGACTCCTGTCCGATTCCTTCGGTTGGAACTCCCACATATGAGCTCTATTCTAAACATGGTGTTGGTCCTATTGCCTTTAATAAGACATGGACCCGATATACAAAGAAAGATGGTGTTTTAAAATGGCCAGAAAATGGTAGTTTCGAAACTGATGTGCTAGATAATTTAGAAGCAACGTTATTTAAAAGAAAAGCCCGGCCGGCAATGTTTGACTCTTTTCGCCTTTGGCGTAAGGAAGCCAAACAGAGAGAAATTAAACAAGCGAAACGAGACAGGAAAACACAGGGAATGACGATTATACAGGCTGCTCAGCAATTCAAAGATGATGAAATAGATAAAGCAATGGAAATTTCAGACAGACAGCATCGAATGGCAATAGATAAATGCTATCCGACGTTGCCTATCTCTTCCCTTGATAAGAGAAAAGATTTTGAGGAAGATTCCTTAATGTCCCACTTATTGAAATTGCCTCCGCCCTATGTACAAGGTGCTAATGCACCCCCGATGTTACAGCCTGTTCAGCCGCCAGTTGTGCTTCCGCCTGCTCCAGCTTTTCCACATTTGCCTCCTCAAGTATTGCCTATGCCAGCTTTGCCTTTAACTCCTTTGCCTTCTGCTCCTTTGGCAATTCCTAATGCTCCTTTAGTTAATTCACCTAATACCTTGTCCCCTATCCTTATGTCAAATTCTCCATCTATGCGTAAGCGATTTGCAGATACTGTCTCTGGTCTCTTATCACCTTTCTTTGAAGCTTTAAATGTGTCTCCAGCTTTTTCTCGAAGACAGTCTCGTAGTCAATTCCCAGACTCCGAAGAGCGAGAAAAATTGGACTCACTTGCTTGTAGATGGATCAAGAAGGGTCCCCAATATAGTACGTCTGATATTATGTCCACCTTTCTGCAATGGAATGCACCTACGCAGAGATATGTTTTTAAAGTTATGTGCGATACTCTCGCTAAAGAATGGGAGGATATGAATTTGGGTTCGGTCCCACAGGATCTGTTAGATGTTCAGGCTGACTTTGACAAAGGACTTATTGTGGGTCCTAAGGTTGAAAACGCTGTCAGAACACTTATTTCTTTCAGATCCCTATTGTTCTCACAGACTTTTCCTGATTCTGATACTTCAGTTAGGACAGCACTGAAAAACTATCCCATGAGAGAGGTTTCTCCAATATGGAAGGAAGAAGTTGCAGCAGCAGGTGCTAATCCAGCTATTCCTGCGCATTTTCAGCGCATATGGATACATGTCCCCTGGAAAAGGTCTGAAGTTTTAGCACTTAAACAGTCACTACCAGATTCACGCAAAAATCCTGCTGGTTACTATAAAGAGTTGTCGCAAACAGTTGATGCATGTACTATGAATCTAGCAGATATTGACATGTTGATGGGAAATGTAGTTCCACAGACAATATGGGCTAAAATTCGTAGAGAGGATCACGCTCAAGAATTAGGCGGCGATTGGAACGCTATTATTGCCGCAGATAGAGGTCAAGTAGGTGGTGCAAAGCCCGACGCTTTGATCTCAGAACTCCCTGGTAGGATTATTACATTAATGAAAACAATGATGCCTGCTTTGAGAGTTAATTGGGATAAGCTAGCAGCATGTAAACAAAAGAAAGATGAAAGTGTTTCTGATTTCTTTACCCGATTCGAGGAGACATTCATTGATCACAGTGGTCAAGATATGGCTACAGAAGGGGGACAGCGATTATTTGTGGATAAGTTCGTATATAACTTGCTTCCTGAACTATCACACAAGCTAAAAGACTCCGAGAGTTCATGGGCAGTTTCTTCTTCCGCCCAGATATTGGCTACTGCACAATATTATGAAAATAGAGACAAAGAAGAAAGGGAAAAACAAGAGAAAAAGACGAAAGACTTAAAAACTAAAGTTCTCTTGCAACAGGCTTATCCTCCTCGTTATGTTCAGCCTCAGTTTCAACAGCCTCCGCAGTTTCAGAGGTTGTATCAAAAGCCTGAACCATTCATTCCAAGACCTTTGCTAGGTCCCAATCAATGTGCTTATTGTAGGGAGGAAGGTCATTTTAAGAACAGTTGTCCGGCATTGTTGCAGCGTAATGGAGCAACATCTGCTTCACGAGGTCGTGGTGGTTCTCAGTCAGCAAATAGAGGTAGAGGTCGAGGTGTGTTAACCCAAGAGCAGCGTTCTTTTGTTCCTCCAAATTCCGGAAATTACTTTGACCAGCAAAATGTTAGGTCTACACAGTATTACAGTGAAGATCAGTATATTGAAGGAGGGAATGAAAGTCTTCATTTTGAATAGGACAGCCATGGACAAAGTAAGGGGGTTACGTCAATTCCAGTGGATCAGAATGGACCTTATGTTAATGTCACTACAATGGGTGTTTCAGAGCCATTTCTTTTAGATACTGGTGCCATGAGAAGCTTTATCATTCATTCTAAACTCCCTGGCGCACCTTTGTCTGGCTTAACGAATGTATCTGTAGGATTTTCTGGCGCCCCTGTTCGCAATCCAGTTTCTTGCCCTTTGCCTGTTTCAATAGGCCCTTATGATTTAGAAGCTCCGCTTCTTCTGACGAATGGTTGTGGTGAAAATCTGTTGGGTTTAGATCTATTAAAAAGAATGCATGCTACGATATATTGTTCACCTTCTGGTGTATACCTCACTCTAGGACAGAAAATGACTAGTCCAATGTACTTATCAAAAGATCAATTCCCACCTGAATTGCTTTCTCTTCCCGAAACGCTTTGGGCTACGGGTCTGAATGACGTTGGTTGTCTTGAGATCCCACCTTATGTTGTTACTCTTAAGCCCAATGCTGAAATGCCACGTATTCCGCAATACAGAATCTCTACTGAAGGTGAGAAAGCACTTCTGGAAATTGTCCATGATTTGATTCAGAAGGGTGTGGTTGAGGAAACGAGAGGAAATACATGTAACAGTCCTGTTCTTCCGGTTCTTAAACGCACTGATCCTTCTCAGCCTCCTGTTTATCGTTTTGTAATTGATCTTCGGGAGGTAAACAAGATTGTCGTACCGCAGTTTCCTGTAGTCCCAGATATCACTGCTCTGTTGACGATGATACCTTCTACAGCGACTTGGTTTTCAGTTATTGATTTAAAGAATGCTTTCTTTAGTATTCCCATCGCCGAAGAGAGTAGAAATATTTTTGGTTTTTCCCTCGGAGGCCGAAGCTTCCGGTTTAAACGCGCACCTCAAGGTTATTGTGAAAGTCCCTCTATTTACAGTCAAGCTCTAAAATGTCATCTTGATGCCTTTTCCTTACCGTCCGGTGCCGCTCTCATTCAGTACATGGATGACTTATTAGTTGCCGCTGATTCAGAGGAGATTTGCAAAAACGTGACCGTTGCACTGTTGCGTCATTTGTTTGATCTAAATCACAAGGTTTCTCCTTCTAAATTACAATATGTCTGTCGCGAGGTGACTTATTTGGGTCATCTCTTGTCAAAGGAGGGACGGCGATTGACCCCCGAACGAATTCAGGCAATTGCACAAATGTCAGTGCCATCCACACAAAGAGAGGTACGTGCCTTTTTGGGCATTACTTCTTATTGTAGACAGTGGATTCCGAGTTTCTCTTTATTGGCTAAACCGCTGTTGGCGCTAACTTTAAAAGATACGCCTCAGCCTCTTCCGTGGACTGACGAGTGTCAGAAGAGTTTTACTGATTTGCGTATTGCTTTGTGTTCTGCTCCTGTATTGGGTACTCCTGATTACAGTAAGCCCTTTACGCTCTATGTCCACGAAAGAGAGGGTTGTGCATTGTCAGTCTTAATGCAGCGTTTTGGAGATCAACAGCGACCATGCGCATATTTCTCAGCTACGTTAGATCCAGTAGCTAAAGCATTGCCTAGTTGTCTTAAGGCGACAGCGGCAGCAGCAATTTCTATTCGACAGTCTGCTGGAGTAGTGCTAGATAATACTCTCATTGTTATGGTGCCACATGCAGTGGATATTTTACTAAATAGGACAAAAACGCAGCATCTTACGAGTGCTCGGTTGTCCGGATATGAGCTGACGCTTTTGGCTAGTCACATACACATCAAACGATGTAATACCCTGAATCCAGCTACTTTGTTGCCTCTTCCAGAAGAGAGAGATGTCTCTGAGCAGCATGATTGTTTTCTCCGTACTGAAGAAGAGACTAAGGGTAGAATTGACCTAAAAGACACGCCATTAGTGAATCCAGATGGAACACTATGGGTAGATGGTTCTTGTTTCAAGCTCCCGAATGGAGATACAGTTTCAGCCTACGCTATTACTACTTTGCATACGATTGTGGAGACAGCACGCATTAGACATAATTCAGCTCAGGCAGCTGAATTGATAGCCTTAACTAGAGCGTGTGTGTTATCCAAAGGAAAAAGAGTAAACGTGTACACTGATAGCCAATACGCTTTTGGTGTAGCATTTAACTTTGGGCGCTTATGGAAGGAAAGAGGATTCTTTACTTCCCATGGTACTAAGATACAACATGGTCAATTAGTGACTGAACTTCTTGAGTCACTTACAATGCCTACTCAGATAGCGATCGTGAAGTGTAGTGCACACAAAAAGATTGTGGACGATGTTGGTCGAGGAAATGCATTTGCAGATGAGGTAGCGAAAAAGACAGCCAGAGACAACACAAGTCGAATGTATGTTGCAGGTCCCGCAAACTGCGTAAGAGAAAAGGGAATGTGTGAAGATACAGTAGAGAGTGTTAATCAATTCAAGGAGAGGCTACGGAGAATGAGTTGAGAAAGTGGAAGGAAAGTACAGGAATGTTAGATGAGATGGGATGTTGGGTTGAATTATCAGAACATCAACGTTGGCTGTTACCAGATGCTTATGTACTACCTGTAGTTACTATGGCACATGGTCCAGCTCACCTAAGTGCAAAAGGAATATGTAAACTTCTGGCTCCAGTGTGGCAAAATGAGGGGATCCCAAAGCGTGCAAATAATGTAGTAAAACATTGTATTGTTTGCTTGATGTGCAATCCGGGAAAGGGAACCCCAACTCCAGCAGGTCATTTTGCTCCTCCGACATATCCATTTGAGGTGTTGCAGATCGATTATATTCACATGGAACGATGCAACAACCGCAAATATGTTCTGGTGGTAGTATGTGCTTTTTCTAGATGGGTAGAAGCCTACCCTCTGAAGGACAATACTGCTTTATCAACTGCCAAAATACTTTTGAAAGAATTCTTCCCTAGGTTTGGTTTGCCGCGCATTGTCTGGAGTGACAATGGGAGCGAATTTGTGGGTCAAGTCATGCAAAAAGTTTGTGCAGGTCTTGGCATAAAACAGAAGTTCCACGCGGCGAATCACCCACAGTCGGCTGGTTTAGTAGAATGCTACAATGGAATCTTGAAGCTTAAAATTACTAAGGTGCAAGCTAGCACAGGACTTAATTGGCCTGATGCTTTACCATTGGCTCTTCTGTCCACCAGAACAGCAGTACACTCTCGTTTGGGGCTTAGCCCTTACGAAGTGATATTTGGTCGCCCAGCTAATGTATGGGGAGTTCCTCGCCCTAAGAAATACTCAGACTTGCCATACCCGATGTTGATTGACTACTTGCATGACCTTACAACTAAATTGCGTGTTCTTCATCAACAGGTTCAGAGTGCTCTACCAGAGGCTTCCACAGACCCAGGTCATTCCATCCGACCAGGTGACTGGGTCTGCACGAAAAATTTCCAACGACAGAGAAATTTGGAGCCCAGATGGAGAGAGCCACGCCTGGTTCTTTTGACCACAAGAACAGCAGTTAAAGTCGAAGGAAAGAAAAACTGGGTGCATGCCGTGCACTGCAAGAAAGTGCCTTTGCCCTTGCCTTTCGATCAGTGGGTCCGTAGAGGCATCAGTGACTCTGAAAGTGAGAAAGTTCCGCAATTTGTACCATTCAGTGATGCGCGTCTAATTGGAACACTTTCTGAGAAAGAGGACGACGACATCCTTCAAGAAGCAATACCATTGCATCGTCGCTTGAACACGACAAATCCAGGAACATTGTTTCAAAACCAGACTGCCTCTGGACAGGAACGCTATAATTTGAGACCAAGACCAAAGAACTTGTAAATTTCTCTCCTATGTAGTACTCTATCCCGGTTGCAGGGTCACGGTAGGAGTCTTAGTTACGACCTGAGTAAGTGGCAATAGGCCTGCAGGACCTCACAGTGTCATAGGACGGTAGATAATCGTGACTACAGTGATTGAGGAAGATTGCCGTGAGCATCCACTTAGAAAGATGGAGGCTACATTAGATAAAAGAGAAAGTAAAAATGTAAAGAATAATTGTAAAGAAATATATAGTCGTTGTAGTATTGCTCTATGCGTCATTATATTGTCGTGTATTCTTTTGGCATCTGTAAACTGGATCATTATTACTCTGCAGCAAAAAGTTGTCTCTTCTCCTACCTCTACATCTTCTTCTACTATCTCTCCGCACCTATTTCACACTCTTCCCCAGCATGAACTCATCAGAAGAACTGAATACTTTAACAATTCCTTCGTCCAGTTGTTACATCAACATCAGTTAGTGATCAATACAACTGACTGTTGGGTGTGTGGACTCATACCACATACGGTAGAAAAAGGAATGCCATATTTAGTTCTTCCATTCTCCTATGAAGGTTCCGCTTGGGCTTATTTTGTCATTTTCAATAATGCATATCAAAGTAAAATTAAACAACCTGTCAGTTCACATAGTGTTGGTTCAGATTTCAGTCATAGTTTATTGATAAAGGGAATGGTAGCTATGGCTAAAATCATGGAAAAAAGTGAAGCTTCCATAGATGAAAGAAAAGCATATACCAATTGGAACATAACTAATTACATTTCCAGCCTCAATGATAAGGTTAAGCAAGGAAAATCTCCTCCGATACGGGTCATACCCCAACAAGGAAATTTCTGTCTGCAAATAAATGATAGAACTCCAAACACCGGACAAAGAGAAAGTTTATGTTCCCATACATATGTTTATTCAGCCCTGAATTCACTGCCGTTAGTACCATCTCAAGGTACATACTTCGTTTGCCACGATAGGGCTTATACATGGTTGCCAGCTGATTTCTCTGGTACTTGTTATATAGCCTTTCTTCTTCCCCCTACATACACCGCTCCTGCGAACCATCATAAAAATAGATATGGCAGAGGGATTGTGGATTCGAAAGACACAGCAGGACAAGAGGGAGGAGATTTCCTCAAAGGATTTCTTCCCTTCTGGGGTCCAATGGCCAACAGCAGAAATATAAGGCAATTGGTTCGTGTCGTAGAAACCACCATAGACATCACTGTAGGAGCTTTAAGTAACATTACAGCTGAACTACAGGCTGATCGTCTTATGACCTTGCAGAACCGTGTTGCCTTAGACTTTGTTCTTGCGGACCGTGGTGGAGTATGCAAATTGATCGGATCAAGTTGCTGTATTTTCATACCTAATGACGCTCTGACAGTATACCAAGCTATCTCTAAGTTACACATAATCTCCGAGTCGATTCATCAGGACGAAGGAGATTGGTCCTTTTCAGAGTGGTTTTGGGGATTACTGTCCAAATGGGGTTGGAAGGTATTGACATTCCTTGGAGTAATTTTTGCTTTTATATTCTCTTGTTGTCTTTGTATGCACTGCGGTCCTGCCGTCTGCAACCTATGTGCTACTGCATGTATTCCCAAACCCAAGTCACAAAGAGCAGAGAATATCAAAATGATGGTACAGCAACAGCTTAATGACCTCATGGCCATAGACATCGACTCAGATTAACATGAGTTTGTGTATCTTGCCTGAGTTCTGGCAAAAGGAGGGTCTGAGGAAATTCGATTTTTAATACGATCGTATCGACCCGCCATTTTGTGGCCCGCCGCCATTTTAGGTTGCCTTCACTCAGGCAGCACAGCGGACGAAGTCCATTCTGCCTTTTCTGCTTATTCTGCAACATGGTGTTCAAAACAGCCTTCTGCCTCTATCTTTACAAGGCTGGTATTAAGGTCTGACCGAGTACACTAATCCCTGTCTGGTTTTCTAATCCTTGTTTCAACTATCTGTAGGCTCACACTATTCTCCGCCGATCTTATCTTATCGTCTGGCCTTCGCTGTCCTTTGCTAGTATTCTCTCATTTCACAACTGTCCTCCAAACGCACACAAACTTATCACACCACATGCAACTTCGTTGTGGATCGGTTAATGAATTAGTTCAAGGGAGGGGTGACAAACACAGCTGGAGGGGAGGCAACTTTAAGTCACTTGATACTTTGTTTTCCAATTCCTTCTATTGGTGCTGTCTTGTTTTCCGACATTTCTATTGGCTCTGTTCTATCTTTACATTATTCTTACTGGCTCCTTTCTATGTGTTCTGGGAGTGTATGTAGTTAATAAATGGTTTTTATACGGTATATAAGATTGTGCGCCACAAAGTAAAGTGGCAGTCTCCTGAGAACATACCTTGTGTACTTCTTGGACAACTGCACTAGCTGCAGCTAATAAAATCTGATCTTTTACGCCTGACAGAGTGTCCCGTGTCTCTGTTAGTTGAGGCAGGTGAATCCAAGGAGATTTCAGGCGTACCCTGCGCCGCCAGGCCCATAAGGTTCTGGTTCTTCAACACATACAAACACCACTCCCACACACCCAATACAATATAAAACACACACCCACATCACCCACAAACCCCTACGACCAAAAATTGAGAACGAAGCACAGAGAGAGACACCACCAGCAAGTACAACACCATCCACAGGCACATAACACCATCACCCACACAACTTCCACGCACCTCACACAACACACCACTACATATCACCACACTTATCACCACACACACCACCCCACAAATCACCTACACCACCCCATGGCACGGCAAAGACAGCCCAGGTTCTCGGAGGAGGAGCTCAGGGTCATGGTGGAGGAAATCATCCGGGTAGAGCCACAGCTATTTGGATCACAGGTGCAGCACACCTCAATTGCAAGGAAGATGGAGCTATGGCGAAGAATAGTGGACAGGGTCAACGCAGTGGGACAACACCCAAGAAATCGGGAGGACATCAGGAAAAGGTGGAACGACCTACGGGGGAAGGTGCGTTCCGTGGTCTCAAGACACCATCAGGCGGTTCAGCGGACTGGCGGCGGACCCCCACCTCCTCACCCACAACTAACAACATGGAAGGAGCAGGTCTTGGCGATTCTGCATCCTGAGGGCCTCGCAGGAGTTGGTGGAGGAATGGACTCTGGTAAGTCAAATCTTAACTATTACATCCCCCACCCTACCTGCATGCTATCACATACCCCCACCCTCGCCCTCACCCCTATCACTCCAACTCCTCACAAATGTACCAATATCACAAACCACACTGCCCAACACCAAGCCCTGCATGCAACAACAAAGCATGGACACCCATAACTAAAGCATGCCCACTGCACATACCCATACATCCCCCTAAACTATCATCACACAAGCTCACACACCGGAATGCCAGCACTGGGGTACACGGTCACCCACCCATTGCACACCATGCCACACACAGATGCAATAATCATGCCTTTCCACCCCTGCAGGACCACTACCCAACGTCACCAGACAGGAGGGTCCAGACATGTCCACTCCACCCACAGAAGAGGCCCACAGTGATGACAACACCTCTGTCCAACTGGATCTAGGTGACCAGCCCGGACCATCGTGGGCCTCGGGACAGTCGGTTACCCTCACACAGGCACAGGCCACCACAGACCTTCCCCCTCTGGAAACGACAGCACAGCACCCACCCAGCTGGCCCATACCTCCGTCCCCAGGTGACGTCAATCAGCTGTGTGTCCACCACTACAGGGAACCCAGGTTAACCCACCACCCCAACAACAACAGGGAACTGGGGGCAGTGGCAGTGGGCACACTGTCCAGGGGATGGAGGCCCAGGAACACAGGGGAACTGGGAGGGCTGCTGTGTGACAGGGGGCGGACAGGCCAAGGGAACCCACTCTCCACGAGGCCCTCTCCTCCATCATGGGAGCATACCACCAATCCCAGGAGACGATGGCAACGGTACTGGGCAAGTTTCAGGAGACACAGCGCATGCAGGAGGAACAGTATATGGGCTTCAGGGAGAAACTCAGAACCATCAGCTCCACCCTGGGCACCATCGTAGGGGGTGGTGAAGGAAGTACTCAACACCAGGAGGGACACTGTGGCACTACAAGGGGCCCCTGACACTAGCATGGACGATGAACTGCCCACCACCTCCGCCGGCTCTAGTGGACAGGACGCCCCGCCACAGGACCACCACACTAGCACCCCACCCCCTGCAGTCGGAGAACCACCCCGCAAACGGTCCCTGAGATCCAGGAACAAGACTGAGCACGATGCCAAGACCCCCGCCAAGAACTGAGACCACCCTGATTGTCATCCTACTGTCCCACTTTGTCACCCTGTCCATAATTAAACTGCCCCAGCTCCACTTCCTATGCCCATTTGGGCAATGCACCTGTGAGACTAATAGACTGGACTCTGCCATGGACACTCCTCCGTTATCACCCTCACCATTTAACTCCCCCCTCCAATATTTTGCATTTAAATAAACACACCTAAAGCACAAAATGATCTGGAGTCTGTCTGTGATTTCAAAATAGTGTATTTGCAATTACAGTGACAAAATGTTCTTGAAATTGTAATGTCAACATACCTATGTCACACAGCTCTAGTCCATGAGGAATCTAAGCAGATGACACACGTTGGGACCCACATCTGTGAAACCGTAAGGGAAAGTGACAACTCAGTGACCATACACTGGGTGAAAACGACAGACAGTAGAGAGGTAGTGGTGTAAAAGTACATGTGGTAGGCAGAAATGTATTCTCACCTGTGTTTCACTGGAAATATTGCTGGATCACTTAGTCCCTGTTCTGCATGTCTCCTTCCTCTGCTTCATCCTCATCACTGTCCACAGGCTCCACAGCTTCCACAACACCGCCATCTGGACCATCCTCCTGCAGAAAAGGCACCTGTCGTCGCAAAGCCAAGTTGTGAAGCATACAGCAGGCCACGATGATCTGGCACACCTTCTTTGGTGAGTAGAATAGGGATCCACCTGTCATATGCAGGCACCTGAACATGGCCTTCAGGAGGCCGAAGGTCTGCTCGATCACCCTCCTAGTTCGCCCATGGGCCTCATTGTAGCATTCCTCTGCCCTGGTCCTGGTATTCCTCACTGGGGTCAGTAGCCATGACAGGTTGGGGTACCCAGAGTCACCTGCAAATGGCAAGGGACAACTGTTAGACACACACTAACCTGTAGGGATAACCCCAGACAACCATTCCCACTGTCTTGCTTCCAGGGGCTCACCTAATAGCCACACACGGTGCCTCTGGAGTTGACCCATCACATAAGGGATGCTGCTATTCCACAGGATGTAGGCGTCATGCACTGAGCCAGGGAACATGGCATTCACATGGGAGATGTACTGGTCTGCCAAACATACCATCTGTACATTCATGGAATGATAACTCTTCCGGTTTCTGTGCACCTGTTCACTCCTGTGGGGGGGGACCAAAGCCACATGGGTCCCATCAATGGCACCTATGATGTTGGGGATATGTCCAAGGGCATAGAAGTCACCTTTCACTGTAGGCAAATCCTCCACCTGAGGGAAAACGATGTAGCTCTGCATGTGTTTCAGCAGGGCAGACAACACTCTCGACAATACGTTGGAAAACATAGGCTGGGACATCCCTGATGCCATGGCCACAGTTGTTTGAAAAGACCCACTTGCAAGGAAATGGAGCACTGATAGCACCTGCAGTTGAGGGGGGATTCCTGTGGGATGGCGGATTGCTGACATCAGGTCTGGCTCCGACTGGGTACACAGTTCCTGGATTGTGGCACGGTCAAACCTGTAGGTGATTATCAAATGTCTTTCCTCCATTGTCGACAGGTCCACCAGCGGTCGGTACACCGGAGGATTCCGCCATCTCCTCACATGTCCCAGCGGACGGTGCCTATGAAGGACAACAGCGACCACAGAGTCAAACAACTCAGAGGTACGTACCCACAGTTTACCCAGAACACCAATCATACACGAAATGTGTCCTGTATGTGTGTTGAGACTAGGCCTAGGTATGTGTGACGCAGTTGGAAATTAGGCCATGTGGGCCCCTGAAATGGCGGTTGCCTGACCTCTAAAGTGGGACAATGGGATGTGAGGTAACTGCGCTGGCGTTGTACACCGTTGCGGTAGGCGGTCGGAGACCGCGGCGCAATGCTGCGTTGGTTAACATTGGACCTTATGAGTCCCAGGAGCCAATGACTATGTACGCCGGCGGTGATGGTACGCACCGCCGCGGATGTGACCGCCACGGACGTGACCGCCATTTTCTATCTGTTCAATCACTCGATACCTGATCTTCGACAGGAGAGGACCTACACTTCAAGTGCTGCTGTGACCTCGGTCTGGAAGAGACAATGGCTCGTGAATCTGGGGAAAGGGCCCCTGCCTTCACATCGGAGGAATTGGAGAAGCTAGTTGATGGGGTCCTCCCCCAGTACACGCTACGGTCCTCCAGAAAAACAGGTAAGTACACAGGGAGCATGTTGTATGGGCTATGCCTGTGTGGAGAGGGCTGGATGTAAGAAGGAAGGGGGCAGAGTTCTTCGTGCATGAAAGACGGTGGGTGCATGTGCCACATGGCAAGGGCAGGGATGGGGGCCACTCACTTTGACGGTGCAGTTGGTAATGACTTCTCTTCTTCCCCTGTACATTTCATGTATGTCAGCGCCCACCAGAAGAAAGATATTTGGCGTGCCATCGCCAAGGACGTCCGGACCCTGGGGGTCTACCACAGACGGAGCACCCACTGCTGGAAAAGATGGGAGGACATTCGCCGCTGGAGCAAGAAGACAGCGGAGGCTCAGCTGGGGATGGCCTCCCAACGTGGGAGGAGTGCGCGTCGAACCATGACCCCCCTGATGTTCAGGATCCTGGCGGTGGCCTACCCGGAGTTGGATGGGCGCTTGAGGGCATCACAGCAGACACAAGGGGGTGAGTACACTCTCATTCAGCTGACTTTGCACGCAGTGGAGTTGTCTGGGTGGGGGAGGAGGGCTGTGGGTTTCCCTAGGCCAGGGCGAGTTCCGTAGGCTAGGCCCCTCCGTAAGGCATGGCCCTGTGGCCCCCCACCCCACCTCTGTAGAGTGCCAAGTACAGCTATTCATGCCCCTGTGTCATCTATGTGTGCAGATGTCGTTCATAGCCTTGTAGGCCATTTCCCAGAAATTGCACTGTAGAGCCCAAGAGCGTGGTGTAGTGCAGGGGGCTTCTGTGTCTGTCTTGTCCGCCAACGGTAGCGGTAATCCATGCACTCAACATGTCTTTATTCTGTTCTCCCCCCCTTTTTGTGGTCTCCCTGTTCTTGTGTGCATTAGCATCATCAGGCGGGGCAGCAGTGGCACCGGAGCATGAGGGACCTGCATCCCACATGGCCATGGAGGGCCACACTACGGACTCAGAATCCACCAGTGGGACGGAGGGCGAGGGGAGCTCCACGGCGGGGAGAGGAGCTGACACCAGCGACACGGACTCGTCCTCTGATGGGAGCTCCCTTGTGGTGGCGCCAACATCTGTGCCCCCCGCATCTACAGGTACAGCCGCCACCCCCCCTACCAGCACTGCCATCCCAGCAGCCCCTCAGCCTTCGCCCCGTGCCCGCTCACCCAGGAGGGTGGGCATCACCTTTGCCCCAGGCACCTCAGGCCCTGCCCCAGTCACCCCTGCTGCCCTCAGTGAGGAGGCCATTGACCTCCTCAGGTCACTCACTGTTGGGCAGTCTACCATTTTGAATGCCATCCAGGGTGTAGAAAGGCAGTTGCAACAAACAAATGCATTCCTGGAGGGCATTCATTCTGGTCAGGCGGCCCTTCACCGAGCCTTTCAAACTCTACCCTCAGCACTGATGGCAGCCATTGTCCCTGTGTCTAGCCTCCCCCTCCAACTTCCTCCACCCAGACCCAATCCCCTGTACCTCTGCCTATCCCAAGCACACCATCAGACCAGCCTGCACACACCTCACCACACAAGGGAAGCTCAGGCAAACATAAGCACCACACATCCCACAGGCACTCACGCAAGCATCAGACACATGCAGACACACCAACATCCACTGCCTCCACTGTGTCCCTCTCCTCTTCGTCTCCCTCCTGCCTCCCAGTCTCGTCTACACACACACCTGCATGCACTACCTCCACAGCCACTACGTCCCTCACCAGCACACCCACCAGCACACCCCGCTCACGTGCAGTCACCACCCCCACTACCATTCACACGTCCCCTGTGTCCTCTCCCAGTGTGTCTGTGACGCCCCCTCCCAAGATACACAAACGCAGGCACACACCCACCCAACAGCCATCCACCTCACGACAGCCTTTAGCGCATGCACCTGCACCCAAAGTCACCAAACGTACACCTCCTACTACCACCACCTCTTCCTCCACTCCCAAACCCCCTCCAGCTACCCGTCCCAGTGTGTCCCAAAAACTTTTGCTGTCCAGCCTTGACCTTTTTCCCACACCTCCCCCCCGTCCATCTCATAGGTCCCGAACTAGCACCTCAGCCACAACATCTCCGGGACCAGTGGTGCCTGTAGTCACAGGTATGTGGAGTGCACCGGCCACCAGGACAGCCAGTGTGGCACGGAGCCACAGCACAGCCAGTCCCCCCCTGTGAAGCATCAGATGTTGCCCAGTGCCCGGCGGGAGAGGGGGAAGACTCCAGCCACCCAAGCCGCTCCCAGGGGTCCCGGTGGAAGTGTGGACTCAGCTGTGACACCTCCCAAGGTAGGGAAGGGCCACAAGAAACCCGGCAAGTCTGGGAAGAGCAGCACGGCGGAGAAGACCGCCATCATCCCCGCTGCCCAGGAGGGCCCCGCCAGCCCCATCCCCGCTGCCGAGGAGGCCACCACCAGCCCCATCCCTGCTGCCCAGGAGGCCACCACCAGCCCCAGCCCAGCTTCCCAGGAGGGCCCCGCCAGCCCCAGCCCAGCTGCCCAGGAGGGCCCGTCAGCCCCAGCCCAGCTGCCCAGGAGGGCCCCACCAGCCCCACCCCAGCTGCCCAGGAGCGCCCCGCCAGCCCCAGCCCAGCTGCCCAGGAGGGCCCCGCCAGTCCAAGCCCAGCTGCCCAGGAGGGCCCCGCCAGCCCAGCCCAGCTGGGCCATGAAGGACCGCCAACTCAAGCACCGCTGGGCCATGAAAGACCGCCAACTCAAGCACCGCTGAACAGGGCAAGCACCACTGAACAGGGCACCGCCAACTCATGCACCGCTGAACAGGGCACCGCCAACTCAAGCACCGCTGAACAGGGCACCGCCAAATCAAGCACCGCTGAACAGGGCAAGCACCGCTGAACAGGGCACCGCCAACTCAAGCTCCGCTGAACAGGGCACCGCCAAATCAAGCACTGCTGAACAGGGCACTGCCAACTCAAGCACCGCTGAACAGGGCACCACCAACTCAAGCACTGCTGAACAGGGAACCGCCAAATCAAGCACCGCTGAACAGGGCAAGTACCGCAGAACAGGGCACCGCCAACTCAAGCACCGCTGAACAGGGCACCGCCAAATCAAGCACCGCTGAACAGGGCACCGCCAACTCAAGCACCGCTGAACAGGGCAAGCACCGCTGAACAGGGCACTGCCAACTCATGCACCGCTAGCCCATGAGCGTCAGGGGCACTGATGCAACTGGGACCGTCACGGGGTGAGTGATGCACTCTGGGCACCAGTCCCCCTCCAGAACCAGTGGAGACATGCATCCACTACCTCTGTCCTTCACAGGATGAAGCACTCTGGGCACCAGTCCCCCTCCAGAACCAGTGGAGAGATCCATCCACTACCTCTGTCCTTCACAGGATGAAGCACTCTGGGCACCAGTCCCCCTCTAGAACCAGTGGAGAGATCCATCTACTACCTCTGTCCTTCACAGGATGAAGCACTCTGGGCACCAGTCCCTCTCCAGAACCAGTGGAGACTGTTATCCACTTGAGAGACTGTGGCTTTGCACTCCCCAGGATAATGCAGTGGGCAAACCACCCACTGGAGAGACTTGAGAGATTGTGGCTTTGCACTCCCCAGGATAATGCAGTGGGCAAACCACCCACTGGAGAGACTTGAGAGACTGTGGCTTTGCACTCCCCAGGATAATGCAGTGGGTAAACCACACACTGGAGAGACTTGAGAGACTGTGGCTTTGCACTCCCCAGGATAATGCAGTGGGCAAACCACCCACTGTAGAGACTTGAGAGACCGTGGCTTTGCACTCCCCAGGATTGAACAGTGGGCAAGCCACCCACTGTAGAGACTTGAGAGACTGTGGCTGTGCACTCCCCAGGATTGAACAGTGGGCAACCCACCCACTGTAGAGACTTGAGAGACTGTGGCTTTGCACTCCCCAGGATTGAACAGTGAGTATTGAGCCCCCTCGTGGATCTGGCGTCGTGCACTCATCCGGCTGAGGTGCCCCCCCTTCGCTTTCCCCTGAGGTGCCTGTTGTATTTCTATCTGATGCCCCTGCAGTGTTCTCTCTGTTTTGATCTGGTGTCGAGTGTGGGCCTCGCCCATGCATTTTGGGCCGAATGGTCCACGGACTATAAATGGTGCAATACCTGGACTAATATTCTTGGTGTATATTTTGTTAATAGTGTATATATGTATATTTTTGGAAACTGCATTTTAATATATTACAATGGTTACACTCATTTCCTTTTGTCTTTGCATTATTCCGGGGGGTTTGGGGGGTGTAACTATAATGTATAGATATGTATTAGTGTGTGTGTTGTAGTGGGTGGGGGTGGGGGTGTTGCGTGTTTGTGTCCCTGTTTTTTGCCTCCCCCCTCCCCTGTGTCGTAGGTGCAGTACTCACCGTGGTCTTCACCGCCGGCGCTCGTGCTCCTGGTACAGGAGCAGGAAGACTATTGCAGGTAGGATTTGGAGTTCCGGGTCCATGGTGTCCTCCTTTCTCGTGGAGTGTGTAGAGGTGAGCGTTTTCCCTTCGAAATTCCTGTTTCCGCCATGTTTTTATCCGCGGTGAATCCGCCCCAGAAAAGGTGGCGGATTGGCCTGTCATAATAGTGTGGGCGGTACATTGTCTTCCGCCTGTCTGTTGGCGGTGACCGCCGCGCTGTTTGTTTGTACCACCGTGGCGGTCAGAGTGTTAAAGTGGCTGTCTTTGTTGGCGGTTTCTGCCACGGTCGTAATTGCTAAAAAAAATCCGCCGGCCTGTTGGCGGTCTTACCGCCGCTTTAACACCGTCCGCCAGGGTTGTAATGACCACCTCTGTCTCCTGGCTTATATTGAGGTCCTTCACAATGTTTTTTGTCATAATGTTTTCTATACGTTTGTTTTGCTTTGTCTAGATGTTGCTGGATTTCTTTCTGGGTTTGATGGAGTTGTAGTATTGTTTCTGACACCGATGCTGTAAGTGAACTTTCTTGTGGAATTGTGATTGGCAAAGTATCAGGGTGATAGCCAAATAGTCCAAAAAAGGGCGTTGCGCCAGTGGAAGTATGATATGAGTTATTGTAGGCCAGTTCAGCTAACCAAAGCATTGATTTCCAAGAATGAAGTGCTTTCTCAGCGTAAGCACGCGGATATTGTTTCAATGTTTGATTTAGTCTCTTAGTTTGGCCATCCGTTTGAGGATGCTGACTGGTAGATAGTGTACATGTAACTTGTAGCATCTTGCACCACGTTTTCCAGAAGTTAGAGGCAAATTGTGATCCTCGATCGGAGAGAGTCCCTTTTGGTAATCCATGATAACGGACCACTCGATTTAAAAGTATTGTTGCCAATTCACTGTAGGTAGGCAATTTCCTGCAAGCAATGAGATGTGCATATTTAGTGAGACTATCTACCACCACAAGGATTACTGAGTGAAGTTGAACAACTGTCAGTCCTGTAATAAAGTCTAATGATATGTGTTCCCAATGTCGGAGTGGAGTTGGGAGAGGATGTAACAGCCCTTTTGGTTTTAAATGACTTGTCTTGATGCAAACACAAACTTCGCAGTTAGCTACCATTTGCTTGACGTCTTTTGTCAAAGTAGGCCACCAAAAATATTGTTGTATTAGTTCAAGAGTCTTAGGAATATCTGGATGACCTGTCGTAGGTGTAACATGCAACCAATGAAACTCTAATTTGCGCAGCTTGGTAGTTGGAACAAATAAACATGCATCATGAAAAGGTAGGCCTTGTTTGATTGATCTTTTGGGATTTGTTTGAGCCCATTTCTGCCTTTTTTCAATGGTTTAAGAATTACGAATTTCTTCAAAAAAGTATTCGGTTTTGATGATACTAAGGATTTTGTCTGGAGCAATGATATCTCGTGGGGGCTGGAGTGTGGCTAACATGGTAGAATCTTGTCTGTATAGATCGTCCGTTTGGTAATTAACTTTGTTGTGTTGCGATAACACTGCCCCAATTGTCATGTCTGAAGCATCTGCTTCTGCAATGAATGGACGGTCAGTATCTGGATGAGTCAAGACTGGGGCGGTGGAGAAGGTTTCTTTTTTATCAACAACATCAAGGAATGATGAATACCGCAAAGGCAGCGTTACATCTGATTCAGCGGCTATTGCTATGTGGGATTTGCGTTGATCTGTGACAATTGATGTCTGGAGACGTTTTTCTTTACACAGGAGTGAAGAAAATGTGATTTTCCTTTCTTGCCAATTTATTACAGGGTTATGATAGCTTAGCCACGGCATTCTAAGGATGATACCATACTGAGGAGCATGAATTACATCAAAGATGATTTTTTCTTTGTGTTTGGTGTCTTGATTTCCCCCTTTACAGATCACAGACAAGGGGAAGGTCTGCAGAGTCACCGGACCTCCAGATAGAGGTTTTCCATCTACGACTTGTACTATTTCTGGTGTTTTCTTCCTCTTACATGGGATCCCCCATGTTTGGATCAATTGTGCATCGATAAAATTTCCAGTAGCCCCAGAATCTACTATGGATTTCTTTAGGTAAGTCATTTGTTTTACCAGTACTTCTAGATCTAGCCTTAGATGTCTTGAAACAAGTAAACTTTTTCTACCCTCTTGTGAAGGTTCTACGGTTACGCCCAAGAGCAACCCTTCTGTACACCTTGGGTGTTCTAGTTTTTCTGCTTGATCTTTGCATTTGCTACAACCTTCTTGTTAGTGGTTTGTTTGTCTTTTGGGTTTTGTGGGACATTATCTGGCAAAAATGGCCCTATCGACCACAGTACAGACATTGTCTTCTACATAGATCTTTCTCTTCTTTCGTTAAAGGCCGCCTGATGGTTCCAATTTCCATTGGTTCATGACTGTTCTCTCTCTGAAATTGTAATTCTCTGTACTCATGAACACGCCAGGAATTTTTCTCAGTCTTTTTGTGTGTTCCCTGTAGTTCTGCAAGACGATGGTCTAGTCTCAAAACAAGATTTATCAGATCTTGACAATCCGTGGGTTGAGGATCGATCTGAGCAAGAATGTCCTTTAGCTCATCTTTGAGTCCTTGGTAGAACAGGGCTGCTTGCTTTTCTTCAGGCCAGGATGTTTCTGCTATCAGCCGATTAAAGCTAGCCAAATAAGAAACTAGGGGCCTGATTACAACTTTGGAGGAGGTGTTAATCCGTCCCAAAAGTGACGGTAAAGTGACGGATATACCACCAGCGGTATTACCAGTCCATTATATTCTATGGAACTCGTAATACGGCTGGTGGTATATCTGTCACATTTGGGACGGATTAACACCTCCTCCAAAGTTGTAAGCAGGCCCTAGGTCTTTATTGCCTTGTCGCAATTCTAACAGTTCTCGGTCTGCGGATAGAGTAACTGTTCTTCGATCAAACACTCTTTCCAATTCCCGGACAAAGTTTCTCCGATCATAAAGCAGGGGACTGTCTTTACGCACAAGAGGGATTGCCCAGGTGGACGCGTCTCCAGTCAAATAGGATAGCAGAAAGGCCACCCTACATTGGGCATCAGGGAAGGTGATTGGTCGACATGTAAAATGCAATTCCACTTGAGTCAAAAAAGTTTGTGCTTTATGAGGATCACCTGAAAACCTTTCTGGGGGAGCCAAAGGAATGGGTGTGGGAACTGTGAGTGAAATGTTAGTTGAAGGATTAAGCCCTCCCGCACCCAAAGGATTTTGCTCCATCTGTCCCACTCTGTTTTGTAACTGATCTACCCTTTCTGCTATATTGGCTGCTATGTTTTTAGATTCAACTACATCTAATTGTAGCTGAGTAACTACCCGAAGTAACTCGTCCCATGGGGCCATATTGATAACCTAGCGCAAACAAGGAGGATTAAAAATTTGTGGGCTCACTATTCTGTCAGGGAGACCGGATCATCGGGGTTTGCGCCTGTTCCCAATATGTCCACCTTTTGGCAGCTCCAAACTCTACTAGCTATTATAGCACAGAGTTAAAGAATGGCCAAGCGGGGGATGGGGTTTTAGGTTGGGAACAGCGGGGAAGGAGACCTGTGGAAGCAAGAGTTAAGAACACAATAGCAAGATTATTCACGTTGACTTTCATAAACTTTGTTCCAAATATTTATATACTGATAACATGAATGATCAAGAGCTTTTCTATAACATGACCTTATTAGCTCTGGGTACCTGGAAAATAAAGAAGGATTATGCAAACTTTCATATGAGCATTTTTTTAGAATAACATCTTATGCTCTGAACATTGAATAACACTCTGTTGAATCTGGGTTTCAAGAATACTATGAACATTGAATAACACTCTGTTGAATATGGGTTTCAAGAACACTATGAACATTGAATAACACTGTGTTGAATCTGAGTTTCAAGAATATTATGAACATTGAATAACACTCTGTTGAGTCTGGGTTTCAATAATACTCTGAACATTGACTAACACTCTGTTTGATATAGGTTTCAAGAATATTCTGAACATTGAATAACACTCTGTTGAGTATGGGTTTCAATAATACTCTGAACATTGACTAACACTCTGTTTGATCTAGGTTTCAAGAATACTCTGAACATGGAAGAACACTCTGTTGAATCAGTATGGCAAGGGTTAAATGCCATGAAATGATCACGCACTCCTGCCGATCTGTACTGCAAGAGCTAAGTGCCATGAAAGGATTGCGCACTCTGCCGATCTGTTCTGCAAGAGTTAAATGCCATGAATGAATCGCACACACTGTTGCCGATTAGACCATCAAGGTTTAAATGCCAAGATACGATTGCACACTCTGCTGATCTGAGCTACAAGGTTTAATTGCCAAGAATGAATCACGCACACTGTTCCCGATTCCACCATCAAGGTCCAAATGCCAAGACACGATTGCGCACTCTGCTGATCCAAGCTGCAAGGTTTAATTGCCAAGATTAAATCGTGCACACTGCTGCCGATTCAACCATCAAGGTTTAAATGCCAAGATACGATCGCGTACTCTGCCGATCTGAGCTGCAAGAGTTAAATGCCAGGAATGAATCGCTCACACTGCTGCCGATTCGAACATCAAAGTTTAAATGACAAAACTACGATTGCGCACGCAATCAAGCCAAAAGGCCCAAAATTTGTATATGCCTGATAACGGAGTCGGGGGCCTAACCCGACCTCCGTCTTACTGCCCTGCTGGAGGATCACCAAGATAATAAAGGCAGGGACTGGAAAAGCCTAGGTAAGCCTTTGGCACAGGAGCTCAGGAAAATGCTGCTGCTCTGCACTGGGACCTCTGAATAGTGAGCACGTGGAGCTGGGCTGGGTCCCTTAAGTAGACCCAAGCCCCACCCACCTGCCACACCCAGTCTAACTGCAGGAAGGGATTCTAGAAGGCCTCAGAATAAGGACCACACTCTGCAGTCCTGCATCAAAGCCTTGAAAATGAGCAATACATTGCAAACAGTACTAAAGACATTTTAAGATAAATCTCTGCAATGCAAAAGGTTAACCTATTGCATCAACACACAATGCATGAATTATTACATTACATAAGGATTGGGTTTTTGCATTATGTTGCCCGTAGAGTGCGCACTGTCCTGATGTTGACAAACAGGTACAGTCGCCACACCCCTACCAGCACCGCCCTCCCAGCAGCCCCTCAGCGAGTTTCCCGTGCCCGCTCACCCAGGAGGGTGGGCATCTCTTTCGCCCCAGGCACCTCAGGCCCTGCCCCAGTCAGCCCTGCTGCCCTTAGTGAGGAGGCTATTGACCTCCTGAGATCCCTCACTGTTGGACAGTCAACCATTCTGAATGCCACCCAGGGTGTTGAGAGGCATTTGCAACAAACAAATGCATACCTGGAGGGCTTTCATTCTGGTGTAGCGGCCCAACAGAGAGCATTTCAGGCTCTGGCCTCAGCACTGATGGCAGCCATTGTCCCTGTGTCCAGCCTCCCTCCTCCAACTTCCACTACCCAGACCCAATCCCCTCTATCTCAGCCTATCCCAAGCACACCATCAGACCAGCATGCACACACATCAACACACAAAAGTGGCTCAGGAAAACATAAGCACCACACATCTCACAGGCACTCACACAAGCACCATACCCATGCACACATACCAACATCCACTTCCTCCACTTTGTCACCCTCCTCTACATCCTCCACCTCCCTCCCAGTCTCGTCTCCACTCACACCTGCATGCTCTACATCATCAGCCACTGCCTCCATCACCAGCACGCCCATCACAACACACCGCTCACATTCAGTCACCACCCCCACTACCATTCACACATCCCCTGTGTCCTCTCCCAGTGTGTCTGTGAGCCCTCCTCCCGAAGTACACAAGCGGAGCACGCACCCACTCAACAGCCATCCACCTCACAACAGCCTCCAGCCCATGCACCTTCACCCAAAATCAGCAGACGTACACCTCCTACAACCACTGCCTCTTCCTACACTCCCACACCCCCCTCCATCTTCCCGTCCCAGTGTGTCTAAAAAACTTTTCCTAGCTAACATTAACCTCTTCCCTACCCCTTCCCCCGTCCTTCCCTTAGGGCCAGGATGTCTAGATCCCAGCACCTCAGCCACCAAATCCGCTGTGGTCCCTGCAAGTCCAGGAGGCTCAAAGGAGGCACCCATCAGAGCTGCCAGTGTGCCAGCCAAAGATATGAAGGACCACCCTATTCCACCACCTGCAAAGGTCAAATAGGGCCCGGCTTCCTTTAGGGGAAAGTCACACCACCCACCCAGCAAGCCCACGGCCAAACACAGAGAGGACAGCGCCAAGGTCCCTGCAGCGACTGCCAAGGCGGGGAAGAGCCACAAGCCAAAGGGCAAGTCACCTCAGGGTACGATGCCTCCTGCTGAGGGGCTGGTGACCACCATATCATGAGGTATGGCAGCAACCTGCACCACAGTCACCACCGCCGCTCCGACCGCCACCTGCATCGCCACCTGCACCGCCGCTGCCACAACTTCAGGCTGCAGCATCCTTCCAAAGGATCAGCCATCCGAGGCTGCCGGAGACGGTATGGTGTCACCCTCCACCACAACAGACACTTGCACCACGGCCAGCACCGCTGCAGCCACCACCACCTGCACCACCATCAGCACCGCCACGTGCACAGCCAATAACACTCTGTCGGACGTCAGCACCATCCCCAGTGGGCAGCCACCCGAGTCTGCAGGAGACGTCCTGGACCCTGGACACGCCACTTGAGGCACCACCTCCAGCACTGGCACAAACCAGCAATTGGCAGCCTAAGTCGCTGCAGGATAGAGTGTAGCTCTGCCCCATGGAGTATCATGCTACCTGTTCCAGGTACATCGCATGGCTAAGACACCCAGGTGAGAGTATGTCAACTGTCACACCCGAGGTGCAGCATTACTGGGCACCAAGCCCCTTCCAGAACCAGTTGAGAATTGTATCCACTCACCCAAACCTTGACAGGAAGAAGCACACTGGGCACCAAGGCCCTTCCACAACCAGTGGAGAATTGCACCAACTCACCCAATCCTTGGCAGGAAGAAGCACACTGGGCACCAAGCCCCCTCCAGAACCAGTGGAGAATTGCATCCACTCACACAATCCTTGGGAGGATGAAGCACACTGGGCACCAACCCCCCTCCAGAACCAGTGGAACATGTCACCCACTTGAGAGACTTGAGAGACTGTGGCTTTGCACTCCCCAGGACCTAGCAGTGGGCAAACCACCCACTTGAGAGACTGTGGCTTTGCACTCCCCAGGACCAAGCAGTGGGCAACCCACCCACTTGAGAGACTGTGGCATTGCACTCCCCAGGACCTAGCAGTGGGCAAACCACCCACTAGAAAGACTGTGACTTTGCACTCCACAGGACCAAGCAGTGGGCATGGAGCCCCCTCGAGGAGCAGTGGTGTTGTACCTTCATCCGGCTGAGGTGCCCCCCTCCCTTTCCCCCTGAGGTGGCTGTTTTTTTTTTTACCTGATGCCCCTGCAGTGTTCTCTCCGTTTTGAGGCAGGTGTCATGTGTGGGCTTCGCACATGCTTTTTGGGACAACTGGTCCACGGACATTTACAAGGGACAGTGTACGGACTTGTGTACTTGCTGTAAATATTTGGGTATACTGATTATTAGCTTTTCTCTTGATCTATGTGATTGTTTCAATATAACACTAGTTAACCTCATTTCCTTTTGTCCATGCATTCTTCCAGGGAGTGACGGGGTGTATCTGTAGATGTTGTTGGATATGTCTGTGTTTATGGTGTTGTGGGTGAGGGTGGAGGGTAGGGGTATTGCGTGCCATGTGTGTGTGTCACTCTCTTTTCCCTCCTCCCCTCCCCTGTGTCCTAGGTGCAGTACTCACCGTCATCGCCACCGCGCCTTCTTTCTACTTCGTGGTGTATTAGTAGATACACCAACATGAGTAGGATTTGCAATTCGGGCTCCATTGCGTCCTGATTCTTCGTGGAATGTCGAGAGGTGAGTAGTTCCCCTTTGTTGTTCAGTTTCCGCCGTGCTTTTGATGGCGTTGGTACCGCCCCGGAAAAGCTGGCGGATTGGTGCCTTGTAATAGTGTGGGTGGTACATTGTCTTCCGCCTGCCTGTTGGCGGTGACTGCTGCGGTGTTTGTTGCTACTGGCGTGGTGGTCGGAGTGTTAAAGTGGCTGTCTATGTTGGCGGTTTCAGCCATGGTCGTGATCCCATTTTTTTTACCGCCAGCCTGTTGGCGGTACTACCGCCGCTTTAACACCGACCGCCACGGTTGTAATGAGGTCCACAATGTTAATTTTTAAGGAAAACCTGTCAACATTTTTTAATCTATAAAATGTAACATTTCTCTATTTAGAAATAGTGCCTGAGTTTACCATGTAATTAAACTGTATTTGCCATGTGAAGTAAACATCATTGCAGTGGTATTTGTCTGATAACATATGCATGAAACATTTGAAGACAGTATACTAAACTGAAAATGGAAGGGGAACCTAACAGTGAACAACAGCACAGACAAAGAGCCATATGTATGAAAAAATGGCCTTGCGAATCGCAAATAGCGATTTTTAAGAAATCGCTATTTCCAAGTCGCAATTGGCCATGTAACAAAACTGCGATTTGGAATTAGGGATTTCTTAAAAATCGCTATTTGTGGTTTGCGAGGCCCATTTACCAAATCGCAATTTGCATTTTTTTGCGATTCGGTAAAAAATCGCAAATTGCGATAAATTTCGAGAAAGCACACCTGGAGGAGCCTGATGACATCACAAGCAGGAAATTAGTCATCCCAGGCAGTTTCAGGTGCCACACCCAAACCAACATCCTGAGAGAGAGCAGCCCAGCCACACAGAGCAGCACTCAGAAGGAGCCAGCACACCTGAGCAAGGCTGGACACCCCAGCCCAAGCACAGGAGAAGGGAGAAAGAAAGCGCAAGCTAAAATTCAGCGAGCAGGAGCTTGAGGTGCTGACTGAGGAGGTGGTGAGGAGCCATGACCGCCTTTTTGGAAAAAGCTCACTCCAGGTGCCTGAGTGTGAGGAAAGGAGACTATGGGCGGATATACAATAAAAAATCTGCGCAATTGGAGTGGCAAAGTGCTTTGTAGAAGAAATTAAGAAGAGGTGGTATGACCTGCGGTCCCGTGCGAAGGAGAGGGTGGCAAGGAGACTGCAGGAGGCCAGTGGCACAGGAGGCGGTCCACCCACAGAGGCACCATCCACACCATTAGAGGACCTAGTTGAGTCCACACTCCTCCCTGAGGCTGTGACAGGGGTCACAGAGATCGACACCTCCGGCACACCAAGTACCAGCCAAGGTAAGTGCAATATTGATTTGTAACCCCATATGTGTATGCACAAAAGCCCCTTAGGAATTAGCAAGTAATGTTAAACATTTTGAGAAGTAGTCCAATCCACATCTTAGAAGCAGCACAACAATGCATTATGGGAGTGGCAGTCCACAACCCAGAGCTGAAAGTAGCACATACAATGTATTGAAGTAGAGTGACACCCAGAGGAACACAGCACACACAACACAGTGTAGAGAAGTACCTGTACCTTTATTACCATTGTCTGACCGTAAATGTAACAAACATAACTGACATGCTGCATATTGTTGTTGCAGGTGGGCCAGGCCCAGCAGCCACAGCATCAGCACAGGTAGGCGAGACTGACAGCCATCTGGCCTCCGATTCAAACAACAGTGGGTCTCTCAACATTGCTACTGTCCGATGCAGGCCCAGGGCACTGCCACTGCCAGAGCTCAGCAACAACTCAGATGAGCAGCAGGAAGGGACAATTTCCCCATCAGCAACAGGCAGGCGCAGCCAGATGCAGGAGGTCAGGTGTCAGCAGACCACAGCACCACGCAGGATGGTGACTAATTCCGGGGCACAGCAGCATGAGGCAGGTGAGGGTCCCTCCTTATTTGGTGGACTGGAAGCTGCTATGTTGCAGCAGCAGCGCCTACAAAATAAGAGGATCCTGGTATTGGAAAGGAATTTGTGCAAACATAACCGGAACATGGTGGGCCTGCATCGCCAAATTGACTCACTCAACAACAACATAGAACAGCTGCGTGATGGACAGGTGCAGGCATCACAGGACACCAGAGACCTCACCAGTGCTGTCCGTGAACTCTGCCACGAGCTGCGCCATGAGAGGGTGAGCCAGCGCAGACAGGAACGCAGATTTAGGAACATGTTTGGCAGCTTCTGTCGTTCTTCTAACAGGGTGTTAAATTCAACTGCACTGATTGCCCGTCGTGCAGTGGCTGCGCAAGTGGAGGCAGCACACAGCAGCAGGGATGTTGTGAATGGACTGGTGCAGATCACCAATGTGATCGAACACATTATGGGGCCAAGGTAATTCACTCCGAGTGAGCTTGCACTGGGGGACACTGAGGACAGTTCCAGCCTCAGCAGTGTAGCTGTACCAGCATTGGACACCAGACGGCACAGTGCCAGGCACAGCACTGCCACTGAGGCAGACAATAGAGGTGCCAGTGAGGTAACTGGGCGCCCGAGTTGTGTGCGTGGTCGCAAAAAATGACTGTAGCTGCCAGTGGACTTCTGTTTTCACTATGAAGTAATAGTGCATTACTCAGGTCTTTCATTGTTTTGAGTTTCTCACTTAACCTTTTTTGTTATTCCTCACACGAACATTACCTGACTTAAGGTAATACATTTATTTCACTACAGGTACAGTTGTCAGAGGATTTGTGTCATATATACTCACGTCTGAAATGGTTGTGTGTGATGTCGGCACGCCTTTGCCTTCCCTCTGCTGCACTGGTCATGTCTGCTGGCTGTAGGGGTGGTATGGGATTATCATCCTCATCAGATTCAGTATCACATATTTCTACAGGTATGCCCCTGGTGTAGCTATATTGTGCAAGATAGCACAAGTAGCCACTATTCTACATGTCGTCTCTGGACTGTACTGTAGTGCCCCTCCACTTTTGTGGAGGCACCGGAAGCGACTCTTCAACAGTCCAAAGGTGCGCTCCACCACATTGCGGATTGCCCTGTGTGCTGCATTGTATCTCCGTTCAGCTGGTGTTGCAGGATTGAGGAAGGGCGTCATCATGTAGGTGCGCACTGCATAAGCACTGTCTCCTGAGAGGGACAGAGGGTATGATAAGAAGTGGGCCATCTGACATCAGCACGCCATCAATGCGCCATTGTATAGAGGGTCAATACCTAGTAGATATCCTTCACCAAATTCCCCAGCTAGCAGTCTTGTGTGAATCCCGCTGTGGCGAAAGATGTACGAATCATGTGTGCTCCCTGAATCTGATGTACTGGTGTAGTTTGCTCAGCATGGCGTTGATAAATGCATTAAAAAATCTGGAGAGGGTACTCTGTGAGACCCCTCCAGCTGCTGCTATGACCCCTTGATATCTCACTGAGGCGAGTAGGTGGACGGGAGCATAATACCTGCACATGGGTGGGTATGCTGTGAGTCCTTAGTGTTCTGCGCTGCAGTATGGGTTGTAGTTCAGCTATCAGATCAAGTATCATGGCTGAGTTCAACCTATACCTCTCATATATTTCCTCCTCTGTCAGGTTAAAAAGTGTAATGCGCACTCTGAAAATGCGCTCCTGTCTCCTCCTCCCTCTCCTCAAACCTGCAAAGATCCTCATCCTCCTCGCCATGACATAGAGTGCAGCCATTGTGGAAAAGAGTCTGAGGCATTCTGGGCCTCTTTATATAGGTTGCACCTGGTTACCACCTGGTTTGACTTAGTGGTATTTTGCATGTGCAAAATGCCATTCTGCGAAAAATCGCAATTTGCGATTTTTTGATGCATCTCTTTGCGACTTGGATTTTGCGACTCGCAAATTGCGCCTCGCAAGTTCCCACTGGAAATACCGAATCGCAAATTGCGACTCGCAAAACCAGGTCGCAGCGCAAAAAATCGCAATTTTAGCAATTTCTTATTTTTGGTCTGCGAATTCCTTTCATGCATCGCAGACCACTTTTTGGCAATCGCAAACGGACGATTTTTGTGATTTGCACCGCTTGCAAGTGCAAAAAAATTTCATACATCTGGCCCAAAATGTGTCTTTTTGAGCAATTTTTAACAGGATTTGCACAGGTCTTACTGTCCCAGATGAGGATGATTTGGACCCACATACAGGGAAATTAAATGTTGCTAAGCAGGGGTCAGTAACAGCATCACAAAGGTACACTATTTAAACATGTGTTTATCTTTGGTGAGGCCTGAATAAGGGGTTTGAGACAGAGGTAAACCTGCAGACAACTTTCCCTGTAGTGTTTAGTGCAGTGTCTGAGGGCCTTAGTTCAGTGAAATTAATGGCCCATTTCAGGGTGATAATTGCTTTGTGTTCCCATTTGACTTTTAAGGGTGCGCACTCAGACTGTGCATGACAGGAAGAGAGCATGTGTGCAGGTGCACAAGCCCACAGAAGGAGAGTAAATTGCATGCAATACGACCCCGTAATCTGTCTGGCACGAGTGAGGAGCTAGGAATTCTGGGACGGAAGTCCTAATTCTGCAGGAAAGTCATGTTAAGCGATGCATGGACAGCCATTTTGTGACGTCAAGATCATAGAGGAAAACAAGCCCTACTTCCGGTCATCTTAATACATTGGGAAGATTGTCTTTGAAACAAACCGTGATTACGAACAGTAAAATTCCCTGAATAAATAGGAAGAGTGGTCAATGTAAACGAAGTAAAGAAGTACAAACTACAGTGGAGTGGTAATAGGCACACCACTACAGTTGGAATACTGCCTACAGTGACACGGTGATAGGCACATTGGAATAGTGCCTGACACCTACACCACTACAGTTGGACTACTGCCTACAGTGACACGGCAATAGGCACACCAGAATGGTGCCTGACACCTCCATAACAACACGGTGATAGGCACACCAAAGGAGTGCCTGAGACATATATCACAGCGAAAGGCATACCAAAGGAGTGGCTGACACGCTGCTACGCTTGGTACTGTCATTGATGCTATTCAATATAAATGCAAGCAAAAATAGAAATGTGGTGATGGGCACACCTAAGTGAGTGCAATACGGGGATAGGTACATTACTAGAGGTTTATTAGTATTATTCAAGATAAATAAGTGCTTAACACTTGTGAAGTATATCACCATACAACTTGTAAGTTGCATTACCATTGGAAGAAAAAGGGAAAACATAATAGAAGGAGCTCTTATTCCTCCACCATTATTTCTACCTCAACCTGGAACCCTGCAGATTAAGTGGGAAGAATTGGTAGGGATGTTCAAGAACTATATAGAGGCCTTAAATGGGAGGGAGTTCCGAGCATCGAGGAAAAAAGCATTGCTGTTAGGTACACTAGGCAAAGAAGCTCAACATTTTTAAAGTATTTAGTGGTACTGTTGAGTGATGATGGTCAACCTATAGCCAATGTATATTTAGAAGCTAAAACGAGATTAGAAAAACATTTTGTAAAAGATACTAGCGTAATAATGTGTAGATATACGTTTTACAAGCAACCACAGAAAAGCAATAAAACAGTGGACCAATTTGTGACAAGGTTACAGGAATTGTCAACAAGATGTCAATTTGGAAATATAAGGGATGAAATGGTACAGGATCAGTTGATAGTACAAGGCTTTAGGAAAGTCCTCCTTTTTGCCCTGGTCACCCTCAAACGTTTTGGACAGATACTAGTAGTTACTGACTCTTGGCTGTGCCCTGGGTACTACTTAGCAGACCCAGGGCCAGTGCTCTGTGTAAATTAGATATGCAAATTAGGCTAGATATAATTGGTAGTCTCAACCTAGAATATGGCAGGGCATGTAGGTTTAGGGATCCTATCATAGGTAGAGAACCCTTAGGTGCACTGCTGAGGTGCCCAGTGTCATTTTAAAGGCAGGCCTGCCTTGCTGGCTGCTTTTAAACTAAAGTTATATGCAAATTCAACTTTGTAATTAAAAGCACTTCCAAAGTGTTAAACTACCCTAGTTTTACATATACGTCACCCCTAAGATGTGCCCTATATGCCCCTGGCGTTGGGTGCCATGTAACTATAAACAGGGACCTTATACAAATTGTTGTAGAAGCCCTGGTGAGGTAAAATAGCCAAATTAGTTTTTCCCTCACTGTAGTGAACGGCCTCCATAGGCTAAAATGGGGAGACTTTATTTTAATTAACGAAGTCCCCTCAGGTGTAATATACCTTGAATTAGGTATCAAATTAATTGTTATAATAAATCCCACAACTTACAATTGCTGGATTTAATATAACTAGTTCAGGTGAAGAGTTTTAAAACTCTACCTGAAAGTTGCAAACTTCAGCTCTTTAGTGCCCTTCTCTGATTGGCCAGTCTCTAGCAGCCTGGCCAGACTGCCTTGATGAGGTGTGAAGTGGCCTGGGCTGAACACAAAGGATGTGCCTTGGGGAGGAGATCTGCCTCAGCAGATGGGGAAAGAGGATGGGGGAAGAGCAGCCAAACTGGTCTTCAAATGCAGCCCAGCACCTCCCTCACATCCTGCAGACCCAGACAGTTAGGTGCCCTCTTGATTAGGTCATGAGAGGGCATGAGAGGGGTGTGTTTAGGATTTTTAGCCACACCACTGGGCGGGCTCAGCCAGATCTAACCTCCAAAATCACTTTCAGCCATGTTGGATTGTTTAGGAATGTTGCTCCCTGGGATTGATTTTTGCCACAGTTCCCAGGAAGTGGTCATCAAAGGGGAACGGAGCCTGCCTGTAATTAGATACCAAGGACCCCCCTACTTTCCACCCAGGAGCAAGGATAAGTATGCCAGAGCTGCAGTCACACCTCAGAGGACAAGGAAGAACATCAGAAGAAGAAGGACTGCCCTGCTGGACCCCAGACCTGCACCTGGACACTGCACTCTGAAGAACTGCACCAGCTGCACACTTGGGCTTCACCACAAGAAGGACTTTGCCTGTCTTCAACTGGTTCAAGGAGGGACTCCCTGTTTGCTACAGGTAAAAATAGCTAACCAGAGTCCCCTGCATCAAATCCCAAAGAAATTACCAGCTGACCACTGTCCAGTGGCCATTTTGACGTGTGAGACAGGTGCATTCTGGGAGTTGTAGTCTGCACCCCTCAAGGACCAACTCAGAGCTTCTGGAACCTTGGGGTGAGCTGTGGACTCCTAAAGGACCTTCAAAGACCTCATGGAAGAAGATCCATAAGATTGGTGAACTTTTTGTGAAAAAGCTCCCTAGAAGGACCGACCTGTCGCAAGGAGTCTAGCCAGCATGTCTCAGCCGTGACCTGGCCTGACTTGCAGGTTCGTCCCGCTGAAGAAAATCTCCAAAAACGTGACTAAGTCCAAACGTAGAAAGTTGACCGGGACCTCCCGCTCAGTGTATCCGAAGAGGGCTCGAGGGACGTTGGGTCAAAATTCAGGTTTGTCCCGGTCGAAGGATTTTCATCTAAAAAAATCCTCAAAGTCCGAACACAGAAACATTCACCGAGGCCTCCTGCAACACGGGTTTGAGGAAGGGCTCCAGGGAGGTCAGATCAGACTGGCGACTTCATCCCGCAGAAGAAATTCTTCAAGAAAACAACTACGTCTGAAGGTAAACTTTTGACCGAGACCTCCCGCTTGCTGTAGCCAAGCAGGGCTCCATCTCGGTCAGCCTTAAACTTTGACTTTGCCCCAGTTAAGGTGCGACCAGATGACCCGATTGGCGCTGTTCGTTTCTATGCGCTAAAAAACACAACTTCTTTATAAATTCATATCTCCGGTTCCCCTTATCTGATTTTATTTGTTTTGGTGTCACACTAAAGATAATCACATTTCCTATTGTTATAAATTGGTTTTGGAATTTTAAACTGTTTCCTGTGTTTTATTTAATTACTGTTTTGTGATACTTGAATGCTTCACACACTTTGTCTCCTAATTTAAGCCTTGTTGCTCGTTGCCAAGCTACAAAGGGTTGAGCTGGGGTTAATTTATTGAGACCTAACTGAACATAGTGTGGTTTAGTGGCCTATTGCTAAGTGTAGGTACTTATCTGTCCTTACCAATAATCCACTTTCCAACAAATGCAAAAACAAAAAGATGCAGGAATGACTATGGGCTGCAGAAAACCCTCATTACAAGATGCTGCAGAAATAGCAAAGGTTGTAGAACAACCCGAACAATTCATGAAAGAAATGGAAAAGAAAACGTGTGACAATAACATATCATATGCTGAACAAGGCAAAAAAGAAGTTACAGGCACCAGAAAAGGTTATTTTAAGAGCACAAAGAAAAGTTTGGTTTACAAGAAAGAAAGAAATTATTATCCAGACATAAATAAACAACCAGAGAAAATATGCATGAGTGATTACAATACATGTGAATCTAAGAATTGTTTTGCCATAGGCAAAGACTGTGTGGACAAAGAGGGTACTTTGCACACTAGTATAGATCAAATAACAAGTTAAATATAGCGAATGTGGGAGAAGATGTAGAAGGAAAAGATGTAAATGAGGATAGGATTTTATGTGTGTTGGTTTGTGTAGTGAAGAATGGAAGGCGAAGTAGACCAAAAGCTATGTTTATTATCAAAGATGAGAGGTTCCAATTGATGGAAGATTCAGGGCCCCTACACACCTTCTTCCAAAATATATCAATCCTGGAGGTTATCAGGAAGACAAAATAGATACAATATATACATGTTTGCAGAAATTAAGTTCCAAAACAGAAAGGTACAAGGTAATGTGTATGTGTTGGAAAGTGGACCCCTGATACTAGGATGGGAACATCAGTATGATCTTCATTTGATAACTATCCCAAGGTCACCAAGTCAGGCTATGATAGTGGATGAAGCCACAGTAGAACAAATTCTGGAAGGGGCAGATAAATCATTTTCTTAGGAAATAGGAGAGCTCAAAGATTATGTACACAAGATAAGGCTAAAACCTTCTTCAATACCGGTTCGACATAAAGTACAGAAAGTTCCAATAATAGCAAGACAAGAAGTTAAAAGAATGCTAGAAAGATGAAAGATAAGGCAATAGAGATGTCAAGTTGGATTTTTCCATTTGTCATCGCGAGGAAATCCGATGGGACCTTCAGGCTCTGTATAGACTTATGTACATTGAACCAGAATATAGTAGTTGTCTAACTTTCTGCTTCCTAATATAAATGAATTAATATTGCTGTTGAAGGTGGAAAAGTACTTTTCCAAACTGGACATAAGAAGCACTTACCACCAAATTAAATCACATAATGTCACTAAACACCTAACAGCATTTTTAACAACAGAAGGGGTATTTCAATTTACCAGAATGACATTTCGATTATCGTCAGCAGCTGGGGTGTTTCAAGGGATGGTTAAGCAAATTTTGAAAGGAGTAGAAGGAGTGGTCTGTTTCCAAGATGATATTTTGGTCTTTGTTGACACCATTAAAAATCATAATGTGGTCCTTAAAAGAGTGTTGGACAAGGTAGTGAAGGCAGGATTAACACTCCAAAAATAGAAAAGTAAGTTTTGTGTGGAGGAGGTAGAATATCTTGGGTATACGTTGCAGGGGTGACACCAAAGAGAGACCTACTAGAGGCAATAAGGAAAGTACTTAGGGCCAGATGTAGCAAAGCGTTTGCGACTCGCAAACGGCGAAAAACGCCGTTTGCGAGTCGCAAAAGCCTCACCGGAATGCAGAAATGCATTTTGCGAGTCGGACCCGACTCGCAAAATGCATTTCCGACTCGCTAATAGGAAGGGGGAGTGCCCTTCCTATTAGCGACTCGCAATGCTATGTATATTCATTTGCAACCGCGATTGCGGTCGCAAATGAAGGCGCAGTTACTATCCACTTGAAGTGGATGGTAACCCAGGCGCAAACGGGAAGGGGTCCCCATGGGACCCCTTCCCCTTTGTGTCTGGCCATAAAAATAATTTTTCAGGGCAGGCAGTGGTCCAATGGACCACTACCTGCCCTGAAAAATACCGAAACTAAAGGTTTCGTTTTTTTTTTCACAGTGCAACTCGTTTTCCTTTAAGGAAAACGGGTTGCACTTTGAAAAAAAATACCTGCTTCATTTAAAAGCAGTCACGGACATGGTGGTCTGCTGTCTCCAGAAGGCCACCATCCCGTGAGTGCCCATACTCACAATGGGGTCGCAAATTGCGACCCACCTCATTAATATTAATGAGGTGGGTCTTTGCGACCCCATTGCGAGTAGCAGAAAGTGTCTGAGACACCTTTCTGCATCCCAAATTGCGACTTTCAATTTGCGAGTCGCAGGGACTCGCAAATTGCAAGTCGCAATTTGGGACTTTGCTACATCTGGCCCTTACTCCCTTGGATAAGGACCAATTGAGATCCTTCCTTGGTCTTATTGAATTCTATTCAATGTGTGTAAGGATTTTTGCAGAAAAACTGAGACTAGTAAGAAATTGTTGAGGAAGGGATATAAGTATAAGTGGATGGAAGATCAACAGAAAATGTTTAATGATATAAAGAATGATATTTGTTCAGCTGGGGTGTTGATTCAGTTTTATACAAAACCCACATCTATAATAACAGTGGATGCACGTGCCATAGGATTGGGGGATGTTTGGTCACAAAAACATGGAGATGGGGAAAAACAGTGGCCTTTGCTTCCCGCTTTTTAACTGACACACAGCCCAATTATTTGGTTATAGAGAGAGAGGCACTGGCAGCTGTATGGGCAGTGGAGTATTTCAGGATGCACCTGTGGGGGAGTCACCAATCGAAATATGTACAGATCACAAATGATTATTGAAGATTTTAATACCTGGCGGGGTAGGAAAAGTATTGGAAAGGTTAGCAAGGTTGTCAGCCCGATTGCAGGAACATGAATATACAGTGGAGTATATTCCAGGTTGGTGGAATGTCCAAGCAGATGGTTTATCTAGATTACCCTTACCTTGGCAAGAGGTTGATAAAGAGGAAGTGGAAGCATTTGAGGGAGAGGGTGGAGTAGCAAGTGTAGAAGATTGGATAATGGAGCCAAGGAGCAATAGAGAAGGAAAAACGGCACAAATGTATTGATAAAGATGAAGTTTTAAAACATGTTATGAATGTGGTGATTAAGGGAAGCAGGAGAGAGAGTACTGTACTGATATCAGTAAGGCTGTCTACAAAAGTGATAGATGAGTTGGCAGTGTGCGAAGGTAAGATCATTATGAGAGTAGATAGGTAAGATCATTATGAGAGAAGATAGAGTAGTACCACCTGAGAATTTAAGAAGTAAATTGTTTAGAATGGCACACGAAGGTCACTTGGGCCAAACATTAATGAAAAGGAGATTGCGAGAACATTTTTGGTGGCCAGGTATGGATTAAGCAGTGGACAAATCGGTTGAATGATATGACGACTGCAGGGAAGGTGAGAAGAGATTCAAAGTTGGAGAACAGTCCAGACTGGGTGTGATGAGTGATCTGGGTGTCCCATGGAACACTTATGTGTGGACTTCACAGGACCTATGGGGAAACTAATATCAGAACTGAAGTATGCTCTTGTAATGGTGGATGTCCATGGTAAATGGTTAGTAGTAAAATTCATGTGTGAAAATACATACTACTGAGAACACAATTAGAGTAATGGAAGAAGTGTTCAAAGAGGAAGGATAGCCATGTAAAATGATAAGATAAGTGTACTCAATTAGTATCAGAAGAGATGGAAAGATATCTGAATTATTGTGGGATTTTGCATTCACGTACTTCATTATATAACCCCCAAGCAAAAGGTATAGTAGAGAGGGCCAACCGTATGGTTAAAGGAGTGATTCAAATGGCCAAAGCATGGAAAAGTGATGGAAAGAAAATGGTGTGTGATTTACTATGGGCATATCATACCATTGAAAAAGGGGTTACAAAGAAGATTCCTTTTGAAAAAATGAGAGGAAGGAAAGCAAATATGAAAAATGTCTCCAGTACAGATGGAGAGCCTGATGTGTCCAGGGGATACTGATTCAGAGAAGGAAAGAAAGCAAGGAGAGAATGGAGGACATGAATGGGAGACTGGGTGAAGGTGAAATCGGGCAGGAACAGTGGTGGGTTAACCAAATTTAGAGGCCCATACAGAGTCAAGGAGGAACATGAGATATTTGTAGTTTTAGAGAATGAAGAACGATGGAACATGTGTAGGTTGGTGTTACATGAAAGGAAAAATGATGCTAGGAAAGAGAAAGGAATTCCTAACAAAACAGTTGAAGACAAGTGCAGTGAGTTCATGATGATGGACAACAGAGAGATGTTGAGCAACAAAGGGAGGAAGGATGCGTAGTGAGGTAAACGGAGAACAAAGGGTGGGAGAAGGAAGGGCATCAAGAGGAATGCGTCAAAGAATGCCACCAAAATACATAGCGAATTACATATGTCAACAAAAATGTCCTTGATATATGTACATATATAATAGGATATGGTTAGTTACAAGTGAAGTTTGGTAAAACATGTACATATAATTTCCGTAAAGGGAGAAGATGTACTGTAATGTGTATATGTCTTTAAAGTTATGAATGGTCATAACAAGCATGCCTGAGAGTTCTGTGTTCTATGATGCTCTGGGTTTTCTCTGTAGTCAGTTGACAATGGACAGCCAGCTAGACAGGAAGCACCAACAGCATCAATACTCATCTGCGAATAAATCTTATAATGAACAAAGCTTAATGAGACAAGCTTTATTTATGACAGTGTTCAAGGACATTTGGTGGATGTTTGTGGACATTTGGAGCATCAGATATGAAGACAATCAACTCACTCTACATTGTGGGACTGTTTCACCTGTGAAACACTAGGACATGAGGGAAAAACTGCAGAACAAGCTTAATTTTTCATGTATATACCACTTTGAGCATGAAGTTTATGTCTACCACTCACGAATAGAAGATATGTAATCATAATAATCCAGTTTCTTAGGCTGAAGAACAAGGTATTTATAATTTACATCTTTACCCACATACTATTCGTGTGATCAAATCCTCTTGCAGAAGTGAGATTTCAAGTGACGTAGCCTGAGAGTTTTATGCACCCCGCAAACATAAAAGTGTAGGAATACAAATGTTTGACCCTCAAAACAGTCATAAATTCTGCTGTCACAGGCAGGAGTAAATTTGCTCCCAAACTGGAAATAGAAAAGGAACACTCCATATGTGGTAGATGTAGAGATTTCTCCACTCCCAAAAATATTGTCCATGTGGCAAAAACACAATTTCAAAGCACAACTGCACTAATGTAATACATTTCCGTGTATAAAATTGTGCACAGTGCAGAAATACTTATGCACGAGCCCACACTTCGTCACTGTTTATAATCCTGGCCCCATGATATACCTTGGTAAAAAATTGCTGTCCAGAGATTTTCATTTTTGATTTGTGTTTCTGGATCATTTGAGAAGTCATTTAGCTTGGGTAGACATTGCTGATACAGGCTAAATTTTTCTGGAAAACATTTTTTAAAAATGGCAGTTGTGTTCTGAATTTACTGACACAAAACCAGAGAAACTCAGGTAACTATAACTCACGGCCTAAGGTATCTAAAACTTGCGTCCTTGCTATGCAATGCTAATTAATTACCTTGGATATTACAGCACTCCTGACAACTTTTATAATGTCAAAATTATTGAAGAAAAAACTGTGCATGGTGGGGGCACGAGTTATAGTTACCCTAGGGTGCAAGTTATGGTGGCACGAGTTATAGTTACCCTAGGCTGCAAGTTATGGTTACTTGAAATAACTCTAACTTTAACTGCTGAATGTCAATGGTTTTGTGTGAATAAATTCAGACCCCAACATCCCTGTAACCTTAGGTTTTTTCAGGTGAATTTCTTTGTTTTTTTTAGTTCTATTTCATAACTATAACATTCCTGTAACTGTTTGATTTTTTTCAGTGAATATATACACACACACACACAGTATTTTTTTAGAACACTCTGGGAGGCAACAGTAGAACACAAGAGAATCAACTGATAGGCTGCTCCTGTTGGAAGTACATGTTTTACTGAGAATGTCAGACTTCAGTCTCATAAGACTTAGAAAAATAGTGTGAATTTACAGAAAATATGCTCTTGTTTTAGCTTCAGGACAACCTTCCACAACCTCTATGGAAAAATCATGAGAAAACTATTTTCTCTCAAACATGATTCATGAAATCCAAGCAGAAGGCTTTTTCACAGGGTAAAATCACCTAAGCAACAAAAAAGGTATATTGTCATTAAAATCTGTCATTACGTATATTGGTCCCAACATGGCTGCCACCACTTTCTGGTTGAAGTGCTGACAGCCAATCAGATTTCACTATGAGATTAGGCTGTGTTTAGGCTTCGCCCACATATACAAATTTGGATTTCCCACAACTGAACTGCTTTACACTAAAATATCAAAAAGGGAGGATCTGGCCTGGCAGTTCGGGCTGGACTGTTCCCATGAGGAACAGGGTCAAGACTGATTTGCATATGGCTGGGTCGAAGCTAGGGTGGCATGGTGAGCAAAAGAACGATGGATTAAACCCAGATCTGTGACTGGGGTGAGTGTTTGCATTGTCAGCACTCTGTCCATAATCCTCTTGTGTTGCTAAAGTTGCCCTAAGTGGGAAGGGTATACCCAGACGGGGGTCCCTTGCTCACTGTGCCGCTGGAATCAAGCTAGCCTGGCTGAAGAAGGGTGATACTCTGAAACTGGTCCCAGGATGCTTGGTTCTGGTCCAGGGAGGACCTGGCCTGGTAGTTCGGGCTGGACTCTTCCCATGAGGAACATGGTCAAGACTGATTTGCATATGGCTGGGTCCAAGCTGGGATGGCATGGTGAGCAAAAGAACGATGGATTAAACCCAGGTCTGTGACTGGGGGTGAGTGTTTGCATTGTCAACACTCCGTCCATCATCCGCTAGTGTTGCTAAAGTTGCCCTAAGCTGGAAGGGTATGCCCAGACGTGGGTCCCTTGCTCACTGTGCCACTGGAATCAAGCTAGCCTGGCTGAAGAATGGTGATACTCTGAAACTGGTCCCAGGATGCTTGTTTCTGGACAGGGAGGACTTGGCCTGGCAGTTCGGGCTGGACTGTTCCCATGAGGCACAGGGTCAAGACTGATTTGCATATGGCTGGGTCCACGCTGGGGTGGCATGTTGAGCAAAAGAACAATGGATTAAACCCAGATCTGTGACTGGGGGTGAGCGTTTGCATTGTCAGCACTCTGTCCATCATCCTCTTGTGTTGCTAAAGTTGTCCTAAGTGGGAAGGGTATGCCCAGACGTGGGTCCCTTGCTCACTGTGCCACTGGAATCAAGCTAGCCTGGCTGAAGAAGGGTGATACTCTGAAACCGGTCCCAGGATGCTTGTTTCTGGTCCAGGGAGGACCTGGCCTGGCAGTTCGGGCTGGACTGTTCCCATGAGGAACAGGGTCAAGACTGATTTGCATATGGCTGGGTCCAAGCTGGGAAGGCATGGTGAGCAAAAGAACGATGGATTAAACCCAGGTCTGTGACTGGGGGTGAGTGTTTGCATTGTCAGCACTCCGTCCATCATCCTCTTGTGTTGCTAAAGTTGCCTTAAGTGGGAAGGGTATGCCCAGACGTGGGTCCCTTGCACACTGTGCCACTGGAATCAAGCTATCCTGGCTGAAGAAGGGTGATACTCTGAAACCGGTCCCAGGATGCTTGTTTCCGGTCCAGGGAGAACCTGGCCTGCCAGTTCGGGCTGGACTGTTCCCATGAGGAACAGGGTCAAGACTGATTTGCATATGGCTGGGTCCAAGCTGGGGTGGCATGGTGAGCAAAAAAACGATGGATTAATCCCAGATCTGTGACTGGGGGTGAGTGTTTGCATTGTCAGCACTCCGTCCATCATCCTCTTGTGTTGCTAAAGTTGCCCTAAGTGGGAAGGGTATGCACAGACGTGGGTCCAATGCTCACTGTGCCACTGGAATCAAGCTAGCCTGGCTGAAGAAAGGTGATACTCTGAAACCGGTCCCAGGATGCTTGTTTCCAGTCCAGGGAGGACCTGGCCTGGCAGTTCGGGCTGGACTGTTCCCATGAGGAACAGGGTCAAGACTGATTTGCATATGGCTGAGTCCAAGCTGGGATGGCATGGTGAGCAAAAGAACGATGGATTAAACCCGGATCTGTGACTGGGGGTGAGTGTTTGCATTGTCAGCACTCCGTCCATCATCCTCTTGTGTTGCTAAAGTTGCCCTAAGTGGGAAGGGTATGCCCAGACGTGGGTCCCTTGCTCACTGTGCCACTGGAATCAAGCTAGCCTGGCTGAAGAAGGGTGATACTCTGAAACCGGTCCCAGAATGCTTGTTTCCGGTCCAGGGAGGACCTGGCCTGTCAGTTCGGGCTGGACTGTTCCCATGAGGAACAGGGTCAAGACTGATTTGCATATGGCTGGGTCCAAGCTGGGGTGGCATGGTGAGCAAAGGAACAATGGATTAAACCCAGATGTGTGACTGGGGGTGAGTGTTTGCATTGTCAGCACTCCGTCCATCATCCTCTTGTGTTGCTAAAGTTGCCCTAAGTGGGAAGGGTATGCCCAGACGTGGGTCCCTTGCACACTGTGCCACTGGAATCAAGCTAGCCTGGCTGAAGAAGGGTGATACTCTGAAACCGGTCCCAGGATGCTTGTTTCCGGTCCAGGGAGGACCTGGCCTGGCAGTTCAGGCTGGACTGTTCCCATGAGGAACAGGGTCAAGACTGATTTGTATATGGCTGGGTCCAAGCTGGGGTGGCATGGTGAGCAAAAGAACGATGGATTAAACCCAGATCTGTGACTTGGGGTGAGTGTTTGCATTGTCAGCACTCCATCCATCATCCTCTTGTGTTGCTATATATATATATATATATATATCTACTGGTGGTCACCAGCACATAGTTACAGTTAGGACCTAAGGGCCACATGTAATATTTTTACATTTTGCAAGTTCCTAATTGCAACTTTTTGCAACTCACAATTAGAAACTTGCAAAATTTGGGGCCATATTTATACTTTTTGACGGAAAACTGCGCTAACGCAGTTTTGCGCCAAAAAAATTAGCGCCGGCTAACGCCATTCTGAAGCGCCATGCGGGTGCCGTATTTATTCAATGACGTTAGCCGGCGTTATCCGCCGGCGCTGTCTAGTGTGCTTTGAAAAAAACGACGTACACCAGGCAGCGCCGGCGTAGGGGGAAAATGGCGTATGGGCGTCCACAAATGGTGCAAGTCAGGCTGAGGCAAAAAAATCGCCACAACCCGATTTGCGCCATTTTTTTACGACGCCCATCCCCCATTGAAATGACTCCTGTCTTAGCAAAGACAGGAGTCATGCCCCCTTGCCCAATGGCGATGCCCAGGGGACTTCTGTCCCCTGGGCATGGTCATTGGGCATAGTGGCATGTAGGGGGGCACAAATCAGGCCCCCCTATGCCACAAAAAAAAAAGAAAAAAAAAATACTTACCTGGACTTACCTTAATGTCCCTGGGGTGGGTCCCTCCATCCTTGGGTGTCCTCCTGGGGTGGGCAAGGGTGGCAGGGGGTGTCCCTGGGGGCAGGGGAGGACACCTCTGGGCTCATTCTGAGCCCACAGGTCCCTTAACGCCTGCCCTGACCCAGGCGCTAAAATCCGGCGCTAATGCGGGTTTTTTAGACCCGCCCACTCCCGGGCATCATTTTTGCCCGGGAGTATAAATACGACGCATATGCATCGGAGTCATTTTTTAAGACGGGAACGCCTACCTTGCATATCATTAACGCAAGGAAGGTGTTCACGCAAAAAAATGACGCTAACTCCATGAACTTTGGCGCTAGACGCGTCTAACGCCAAAGTATAAATATGGAGTTAGTTTTGCGTCAAATTTGCGTCGAAAAAAACGACGCAAATTTGGCGCAAACGGAGTATAAATATGCCCCTTGATGTACAACAGTGTCAATGACACTGATCGTGATTCCAAAATGGGTCACAGTAGACCTGCCTCATCAATATTCATGAGGCAGGTCGCAATTTGCAACCCATTGGGAATAGCCTGCGCTCACAGGGATTGTGGGCTCCTGGGGTCAGCAGTCCACCATGTCTGTGATTTCTTTTTAAATAAAGCAATTTTTTTAATGCCCTTGAAGGAAAATGGGATGCGTTTCAAAATGAAAAAATAAAAAGTGTTCTTTTCATTATATGAGAGTAGTCAGTGGTCTGTGGGACCACTGCCTGCTCTTAAAAATGTTGACACCCACATTCACAAAGGGGAAGGGGTCCCTTGCTGACCACTTCCTGTTTGCGAATGAGTCACCACCTCCTTCACAGTGTCTGTAAAAGAGAAATGTTTTGTGCCTGCATTCCAGTTGCAAAACGTTCATACATGCCCATGCAACTTGCTACTAGGAATGGACGCCCTTAACTCACCCCTTGCGATGTACGGACTTCCAAACCCTATTTTGTGAATCAGTAATAGATTACTCACTCTCAAAACAGGGTTCCTATACAACAAAGGCTATTTAACAGTTGCAAACAGACGATTCTCTCTTTGCGACCACTAAAAACCTTGGGCCATATGTACCAAAGCATTTTCCCATTGACACACAATGGGTAAAACCCTTTGATACATCTGGCCCCTTGTTACTTGTGGCACCAGTTTCCATAGGAAAAGCATTTTTTGACTTGGTTATATCTTTGACGTCATTTGATGAATCTTCATGACATTTTCCCCAAAAAATGTCTGGTTGGGTATTGTTGTGCGCAAAAAGAACCACAAGGTTTCCCACAGAACCTGGCTGAGAGGCACTCCGGGTAGGGTGGACAGGCAGGCAGCAGAGGTGGGTCAAAGGGAAAAGGGCAGAAAATATTCAATTAAGTGTCATTTTATTCACTGAAATTTACAGCTGTGCCAAAAAGCAATAAAATTATATCTTACTTTATAAAAGGGGAGAATGTTTCATGTCCTCGCGGGAAATGCACTATATCCTGAGGTTTGTTTTCAAATATAGCTGCATCATTATGAAGTACTTATCCACTCTCTATGTTTAGTTTTTTCAAAAGAACTGAGATTATGGGGCATATTTATACTCTGTTTGCGCCGGAATTGCGTCGTTTTTTTTTACGCAATTCCGGCACAAAACTAACTCCATATTTATACTTTGGCGTTAGACGCGTCTAGCGGCAAAGTCCATGGAGTTTCCGTCATTTTTTAGCGTGGACACCTACTTTGCGTTAATGACATGCAAGGTAGGCGTTCCCGTCTAAAAAATTGACTCCGAGGCATGTGCTCTGTATTTACACTCCCGGGCAAAATTCACGCCCGGGAGTGGGCGGGACAAAAAAAATGACGTACGGGCGCTTTTGCGCAATTTTTTTAGCGCCTGGAAAAGGCAGGCGTTAAGGGACCTGTGGGCTCGGAAGGAGCCCAGAGGTGCCCCCCCATGCCCCCAGGGACACCCCCTGTCACCCTTGCCCACCCCAGGAGGACACCCAAGGCTGGAGGGACCCATCCCAGGGACATTAAGGTAAGTTGCGGTAAGTATTTTTTTAAAAAAAATTGTGCCATAGGGGGGCCTGATTTGTGCCCCCCTACATGCCACTATGCCCAATGACCATGCCCAGGGGACATAAGTCCCCTGGGCATGGCCATTGGGCAAGGGGGCATGACTCCTGTCTTTGCTAAGACAGGAGTTATTTCTATGGGGGTTGGGAGTCGAAATAAATGGCGCAAATCGGGTTGAGGCGAAAAAATTGCCTTAGCCTGACTTGCCCCATTTTTTGACGCCCAAGCTCCATATCCCCCTACGCTGGCGCTGCCTGGTGTACGTAGTTTTTTTTCACGCACACCAGGCAGCGCCGGCGGCTAACGCCGGCTAACGTCATTGATTAAATACGGCGCCCGCATGGCGCTTCAGAATGGAGTTAGCCGGCGCTAATTTTTTTGACGCAAAACTGCGTTAGCGCAGTTTTGCGTCAAAAAGTATAAATATGGCCCTATATATTTTTTGCACATTTCTTTGGTGTAGATATGTGTCCAACCACACACACTTCTGAACCTGCCTTCACTAAATCACCACAGGAGACAATTCACTCTTTCCATTAGCTAATGCACACCTTGAAGGTTTCTGATTTTTTTAAAGAAATTAAGCCCACCAGCTGCACTCCGATTCCTGTTAAATACAGGCAATTCGATGCCAGATAACTAAAGACATAAATGCAAGCATGTACACCATGGGCATCGATTCACCAAAATGTTAGAGGTAGCGGAAGTGACATCATACACCTTTTGACCCCAGTGATGTCATGTGACCTTAAACCTCATTACATCACAATAATTACACTCACTCTTACCCTAACTCACTCATTCTGACTCTCTTGCTCACTCTTACTCTGAGAAACCTATAAATTCTAAGTCACCTTTACACACAAGTAGTATCCCACATACATACATGCTCACGCATACACACACACACTCTCACCCGAACTCTTTCACTCACATCCTACTGTTCCACTTTTTTATCACATTAATGGTGAATGATAGATTATTAATCACTATTAATGTAATAAAAATGAGCCGAAAAGGAGGCTGGAGTCACAATGCTAAAGAGCTATGTCAGTGATCTTGGCACAAATGTTGCCACCTTTGAGGCCAGGGGTCGCAAAGGGCAAGCCAGGACTCACAGCTGTGAAACCTGGTGACCCCTAAATGATGTCCATGGCACTATCCCACTACACACAATTATTTAGCCATTGTCTTGAGATGCTAGAACATAACTACATGCATGAACAATAATGAGGTATGTGAATGAATGGACTACAGTGAACCAATGGAAGAACCTTGGGATGTTTCAAGTTTTGATGGAAAGTTCTCAGAGAGCAGGACAACAATAACAGAGGAACGTCCATGATGTACACAAAGGAAGATAACTATGTTGTCAGAAAAGCCAGGAAAAACGTTTCATGTGCTAAGATTATGATGAAAAAATCACCCACGTGCAAAAGACTCCTCTTGAAACATGAAGGTGGCCGTTAAATAGTGGGATTAGCCACAGACACACTTGACATGTTGGACGTTTCCTTATACACACCATGCACATGTTTTTTTTTAACCTTGAACACAAGTTGCGCGCACGTGAACACACACACTTTAACATCCGCCACACCATGGACTGACAAACACGTGTTAAACTTCGTCACTTAATGCATTGACACAATGAAAACCCTATCCACATGAGGCACTGACACAAAAAAATTTTTTTTTAACGTTTTTCTCACACGATGCACAATTTGTTTTAATAGACTGATGGCCTTTGATGAACTGATAACCGAATACACTCCAATAAAATGCAGGGCATGTGGGTGTAATTTCTGATCACAAATTGACTGCTAGTTCTAGTCTTAATATTTTCAGTACTTCTATTTGCACACATTTGCAGTGTCTTTTCACTGTGTATTTGCATGTGTAATTATGATCAAATCGCCGTTACAATAAAGGTATGTATGTAATAGCAACAGAACAGGTAAACAGAGATACACACAGGTGCACTCACCAAAAATGCTTTTTTTCCTATCGAAAGTAGGTCCTACTATAACTTCCGGACTGCAACTGGCTATATATATATATATATATATATATATATATATATATATATATATAGTTAGAGGTAACTATAACTGGTGAATTTCTTTGGTTCGGTACGTTTAAAATGTGAGCCTAAATATAACATCCCTGTAACCTTTAGGGCCATATTTATACTTTTTGACGCAAAACTACGCTAACACAGTTTTGCGTCAAAAAAATTTGCGCCGGCTAACGCCATTCTGAAGCACCATGCGGGCGCCGTATTTAATCAATGACGTTAGCCGGCGTTAGCCACCGGCGCTTCCTGGTGTGCGTGAAAAAAAAACGACGTACACCAGGCAGCGCCGGCGTAGGGGGATATGGAGCTTGGGTGTCAAAAAATGAGGCAAGTCAGGCTGAGGCAAATTTTTCGCCTCAACCCGATTTGCGCCATTTTTTTCGACTCCCAAACCCCATAGAAATGACTCCTGTCTTAGCAAAGACAGGAGTCATGCCCCCTTGCCCAATGGCCATGCCCAGGGGACTTCTGTCCCCTGGGCATGGTCATTGGGCATAGTGGCATGTAGGGGGGCACAAATCAGGCCCCCCTATGCCACAAATCTTTTTTTTTTTAAAACCTACCTGAACTTACCTTAATGTAATGGGTCCCTCCAGCCTTGGGTGTCCTCCTGGGGTGGGCAAGGGTGACAGGGGGTGTCCCTGGGGGCATGGGAGGGCACCTCTGGACTCCTTCAGAGCCCACAGGTCCCTTAACGCCTGCCTTTTCCAGGCGCTAAAAAACGGCGCAAAAGCGGCCGTACGTCATTTTTTTTGACCCGCCCACTCCCGGGCATGAATTTTGCCCGGGAGTGTAAATACGGCGCACATGCCTCGGAGTCAATTTTTTAGACGGGAACGCCTACCTTGCATCTCATTAACGCAAAGTAGGTGTCCACGCTAAAAAATGACGCAAACTCCATGGACTTTGGCGCTAGACGCGTCTAACGCCAAAGTATAAATATGGAGTTAGTTTTGCGTCGGAATTGCGTAAAAAAAAACTACGCAATTCTGGCGCAAACAGAGTATAAATATGCCCCTTAGTTTCTTAAGTGAATTTCTATGTTTTTTTTTTAAATTCTATTTCCTAACTATATCGTCCCTGTAACCTTCATTTTATTCAATGAACGTCTATGTTTTTTTAAACATATAGTAATTTTTATTACTATATGTTAATCCAACCACCCCTGTGCACGGCCTTTGGCCGTGGGCTGCAGAAGTTGGCCCAGGCCCTGAGCTCAACCCCCTATCAGCACCCAACCTTTCACGATGCATGTCCTTCACCCCTCCACAGGGGAGGTTTCTTGCAAGACTTGACCTGCAGCCAGACCCTACGGCCAACAGCTCCTAACCACCCAAACCCACACTTTGCACAGACCTTTGGCCGTGCGCAGCGGGAGTTGGCCACGGCTTCTCTGGGTGTGAGAAAAAGTGAGAGAGTGAATCTGGGGATGAGAGTGGCTGTCAGATTGTCTGTCTGGGCATGAGAGTGCATACATCAGTGTTTTAGTGGGTCCGTCAGTGTGTGCGCGTATCTGTAAGTGGGTGCATGAGGGTTTCAGTGGGTTTGTGAGTGGGTTAGTGAGTGTCTGAGTGGTCTGTGAGTGGGTGCATGAGTGTCTGAGTGGGTCTGTGAGTGGGTGCTTAAGTGTCTGAGTGGGTGTGTGAGTGGGAGAAATAGATTGAAAGAGAGACAGAAAGAGAGAAGGAAAGTGAGAGAGAAAGAGAGAGTTTTTTAGGCTTTAATATCTCATATGCATAGAATGAGATATTTGTCTCCAATGTAAAATAAAAAAAATGTATTTATTATTTTTAAAAAAAACTATATTTTGTTTATTAAAATAAGAGGGACATGAGCCCTGCTGGACTTGAACCCTCAAAACTCAGTGTGAAGGTCTGCGACCTTCACAATGAGCTATGGGGATTTTGTTTTACTTTTCTTTTTATCCCTTTATGGTCTTTCTGGGACCACGAGGGAGCCCTAAGGGCTCCCAGCCATCCTTATATTCATTTTAATTTATTTATATATTTAAATAAATAAATAAATAATCAAAAGCCCTTATGGGCTCCATGGAACTGCGGGAGAGGCCTTAAGGGTTCACTCACAGTGTCATTGCCTCAGCAAGCACCTAGCTGCTTTGACAGTAGCTCTTTAGTTGCTGAAGCATTTCATCTCTGTCCCCTGCACACATGCAGGGCACAGGGATGAAAGCCTCAGTTTTTAACTGCTTTACAGGCCCTGCTGTAAAAACTGAAGTGTTTGGTGTAAGCTGCAGCAAACAGCTATATCCTGGGGTGGGCATTCTGGAACATGGCAGGAGCGAGCCTCTAGGGGGTGGCGGTCTCCAGGTCCATCTGTGGGTCCTCGAGGGGGGCACGTGGCCTCCCTCTAAAATAGGCATAGCCACGGGGGTGGTGGTCCCCATGGCTTGGGCGTCCCATAGGGACTCCCTTTCTTTTTTAAAAGATTTTCCCCAGGGTGGTGGCCCCAGGATGTGGGTGCCTTGTGGCCCCTCCTCTCCAAATACAGTGTTTCCCCGGGGGGTGGTGGCCCCCGTGACAGGGGGAGGGGGCTGGGCTCCCCCGTATATTAACACAGCCCTGGGGGGGGGTCCCCGGGGCCCTCTGTGGCTCCTTGAGAGAGACAAATGGCCCCCCTCCAACATAGGCATAGCCCCGGCAGTGGTAGTCCCCATGGCTTGGGGGGTCCCTTAGGGACCCCCTTTCTTTTTTAAAGATTTGCCCCAGGGTGGTGGTCCGGGGCGTGGGGTGCCGCGTGGTCCCTCCTCTCCAAATACAGTTTTGCCCCAGGAAATGGTGGTCCCCATGGCAGCGGGAGGGGGCTGGACGCTCCCATATATTAACACAGCCCTGGGGAGGTGGAGATCCTCAGGGCAGCAGGGGGACACACAGCCCCGTGCATACAAATTATAAGCCCTAGGGAGGTGCCAGTCCCTGAGGCAGTGGGAGGAGGCCAGAAGGCCTTCCCGCATTTGTAATCAGATGCCCCCAGGACTTGGCCCACCTGGGGGTTTTACAGTAATGAAGCACAGGAGACCGCACTTCATTTTTGAAAAAATGTTATCGTGGATCCGTGGATCCACCACGTCTCCACTTGTAAAATAAAATAAAAAATACTTTTAAGCCCGGGGGTCGAGGGTCCACCACCAGAGCTAAGGGGTCAGGGTGTCCGTACACAGGCCCCTTTCTTCTTTTTTTGAAAGTCTCAGCTTCAGCTGAGTTCCAACATGGCTAGCATCACTTCAACGGGTTCTGGTGTTGAAGTGTTAGCAGCCAATCAGATCTCTGCACAAGGTCTGGAGGGGTAGCAAATTCTTCACGTCCCTAGATACAAATTTGTTTTCCTCTTAATTTCTCAACAACTACTGAACAGAATTACACCAAAACAAAAAAGGCAATCTCTCTGGACCAGGACCTACCTTCCTGCCAAATTTGGTGTATTTCCGTCCAGTAGTTTTTGTGCTATTGTTGTTCAAAAACCCTATGGAAAAATGAATGGGGGAAATATGTTTTAGGAACCCCCCTTTTTTCAGCCCCCCCCCCCTAGGACGGATCACCCAGAAACTTTCCAGGCAGCATATATATATATATATATATATATATATATATATATATATATATATATATGAATATATATATATTGATCACCTTCAAATGTTGCAAAACCCTTTGGTGAACAGGCAGCATAGTTCTGCCTACATACATTAATTTACATATGCAACCTAAGATATAGATGACAAATTGCAATAGTGGGCCTGCAGCTCTGATTGTGTCACCTACATGAGTAGCCCTGTAAACATGGCTCAGACCTGCCACTGCAGTTTCTGTGTGTGCAGTGTTAAACTGCCAATTCAACTTGACAAGTGTACCCACTTGCCAGGCCCAAAACTTTCCTTTTTGTACATGTAAGGCACCCCTGAGGTAGGCCGTAGACAGCCCCATGTGCAGGGTGCAGTGTATTTAAAAGGAAGAATATTTACTGGCGTGTTTTACATGTGCTGATAGTGAAATACTGTCAAATATGGTTTTCACTATAGCAAGGCCTATCCCATAGGTTAACACAGGAACTGTCTTTAAATATCCTTTAAGAGCGGTTTCCCATTGGGAGCAGATAGAGATATGGAGTTTGGGGTTTCTGAAGTCACAAATTAAAAATCCATCCTTTGTTAAAGTTGTTTTTTATATTGCCAATTTGAAAATGCCACTTTTAGAAAGTGTGCATTTTCTTGCATAATGATTCTGTGCCTCTGCCTGCCTGTGCAATCTATGGGGGTCATTCTGGCCGCCAGGGCCACCGACCACGGGAGCACGCCAACAGGCTGGCGGTGCTCCCGAGGGCATTCTGACCGCGGCGGTTCAGCAGCGGTCAGAAAGGGTAAACCGGCGGTCTCCCGCCGGTTTACCACTGCCCGTTGGAATCCTCCAAGGCGGCGCAGCTTGCTGCGCCGCCGAGGGGATTCCGACCCCCCCTACCGCCATCCAGTTCCCAGCGGTCCGCCCGCCGGGAACCGGATGGCGGTAGGGGGGGTCGCGGGGCCCCTGGGGGCCCCTGCAGTGCCCATGCCACTGGCATGGGCACTGCAGGGGCCCCCGTAAGAGGGCCCCTACAAGTATTTCACTGTCTGCTTGGCAGACAGTGAAATACGCGACGGGTGCAACAGCACCCGTCGCACCTTCCCACTCCGCCGGCTCGATTACGAGCCGGCATCCTCATGGGAAGGGAGTTTTTCCCTGGGCTGGCGGGCGGTCTTTTGGCGACCGCCCGCCAGCCCAGGGGAAACCTCAAAATACCCACCGCGGTCTTCCGACCGTGGTACGGTATTTTGGCGGCTCCCGCCGGGCACGCAGTGACCGCGTCCGGCGGGAGTCAGAATGACCCCCTATGTCTGGGTCAGACTGACAGTTGGGTTGTTTGTGAATTCCCTCTAGACAATTACACAAAGGGAGCTGGGGAGTGTCCCACATATCCTGATGAGTCTCCTGGGCTAGAGTGGGATGGAGGAGCTGACACCTGCACCTGAAAGGGCTTTGCCTGTCCTCACACAATGCAGCCTTTGAGCCCCTGATCTGTGTCTGGGACCAGGCCTGGGAAAGGCAGGATCTTGTCAACAAAACAGTCTTTCCTTTGAAGTTTGCCTACTTCAAAGGCAGAAATGGGCATAAGTAGTGGAACAAAAACTCTAAACTTTTAGAGCCCTTCTGGATCACGAGGAAACTCTGTCAAGGAGAAAAGCTGAAGAGCTGCAGTAGGAGTACTGCCCCTTTGCTGTGTGTGCTTTGCATGGTTGGCCTGCAGTTGCTGCTTCTGTCTTAGAGAGGACAAAGACTGGACTTTGCTGTGTATCCTGCGTGTGAAGTTTCTCCAAGGGCTTGCACTGAGCTTGCCTCCTATTGAGAAGTTTTAGGGACAGCAATGACTTCGCCTACCAGCCTCTGGGTTCACTTACTGTGGACCCTAACTCACCAGGTGGTGCCTATTCCAGTCTCTGGGCCCTTAGTATTGAAAGCTGGTTCAAAACCAAGAAAATACAAGTGCACCGACTTTGGATGACACCCAGACTGATGCCACTGCCTGACCCCACAACATTGCCTACAACAAAAGCCATGGTCCCCGCTGGAGTGCGACTACTCCAACTGACTTCACAGGCCTGACTCCACTGCAGCCCCACTGACGTCATGTGATCTCAGAAGTCCCAAGTGCCATGTCACCAACGTCTGTGACACCCGACTCCGCCTCAGTATCTGCAGTCCTGTGGTGTGACCGTGACCCCGTGAGGTCACCCCACCACGTCTTGACCCACTGGACACTGACCCCGTCGGAGCGCAAGAAATGGACGCTTCACACCATCGCTGCCTCATCTCCACTGCGCTACAGCAAAGACCCAACCCTTTGCACTGACGCCTCCGCTCCACTACTCCGCAGCACCAGAACCGATGGTGCACCGGATCCAGCAATGTCTTGCTTCCCTGACTCCGTGCAACGGCTTGTTTCCTCACTCTCAAAAGGTACTGTACCTGGGGGTCCGTATGACTCCGTGATCAGCGCCATTGGCATCAGATTGTTGGGAACAACTCTGTAATGACGCCATGACAACACCAAATTGAAGCATTTGTGTTTCCATGTACTAAATTGAAGTTTAATCTTTGAAAATGCATACTTTTGCTTGTGTTTGTTGGATTTTTGTCGTTTTGGTCTTGTTTTACTCAGATAAATATTGGCTAGTATTCTAAACTAATGTTGAGTGCTTTTGTCTTGTTGTTACTGTGTTACTGTGTGTAATGGTACAAATACTTTACACATTTGCTCTGACATAAGCCTGACTGCCTGTGCCAAGCTACGAAGGGGGGGAGCAGGGGTTATCCTCTGTGTGTATCTCCCTTACCCTGAATAGAGTGAGAGTCCCTGCTTGGACAGAGTGCAAACTGACTGCCAACCAGAGACTCCATTTCTAACTGTCCCTGTAACCTTTGTTTTCTCAGTGATTTTCTAAGTTTTTTAAAAATTATTTTCCCCAATTATAGCGTCCCTGTAACCTTACTTTTTTTCCAGTGAATTTCTAAGTGTTTTTTATGTTGTTTCCTAACTATAACATCCCTGTAACCTTTGTTTTTTTAAGTGAATTTCTAAAAATGTTTAACTTTTATTTCCTAACAGCAACCTCTATCCTTTGACAGTGAGTGTGTAAGTGCATGAGTGTCTCAATAGATCTGTGAGTGGGTGTGAGAGTGTCTGAGTGGATCCGTCAGTCAGTGTACGAGTGTCTCAGTAGGTTTGTGAGTGGGTACACCAGTCTCTGAGTGGGTCTGTGAGTGGGTGCATGAATGTCTAAGTGGATCTGTGAGAGAGTGTATGAGTATCTGAGCAAGTTCCAAAGTGGGTAAATGAGTCTTTGAGTGCATCAGAGTGGGTCTGTGAGTGAGTGCCTGATCCTGAGTGGGTCGATGAGTGGATGAACAAAAGTCTGAGGCCCATATTTATACTTTTTGACGCTAAACTGCGCTAACGCAGTTTAGCGTCAAAAAATTTAGCGCCGTCTAACGCCATTCTGAAGCGCCATGCGGGCGCCGTATTTATGGAATGCCGTTAGCCGGCGCTAGCAGACCGGCGCTGCCTGGTGTGCGTGGAAAAAAAACACGTAGACCAGGCAGCGCCGGCATAGGGGGAAAATGGCGTTAGGGCGTCTTAAAATGGGGCAAGTCAGGTTGAGGCAAAAAAATCGCCTCAACCCGATTTGCGCCATTTTTTTCGACGCCCAGACGCCATTTAAATGACTCCTGTCTTAGTAAAGACAGGAGTCATACCCCCTTGCCCAATGGCCATGCCCAGGGGACTTATGTCCCCTGGGCATGGTCATTGGGCATAGTGGCATGTAGGGGGGCACAAATAAGGCCCCCCTATGCCACCAAAAAAAATTAAAAAATATAAAAAATTATACTTACCTGAACTTACCTGAATGTCCCTGGGGTGGGTCCCTCCATCCTTGGGTGTCCTCCTGGGGTGGGCAGGGGTGGCAGGGGGGGTCCCTGGGGGCAGGGGAGGGCACCTGTGGGCTCATTTTGAGCCCACAGGCCCCTTAACGCCTACCCTGACCCAGGCGTTAAAAAGTGGCGCAAATGCGGGTTTTGTTGACCCGACCACTCCCGGGCGTGATTTTTGCCCGGGAGTATAAATACGACGCATTTGCGTCGCCGTAATTATTTTAGACGGGAACGCCTTCCTTGCATCTCATTAACGCAAGGAAGGCGTTCACGGAAAAAAATGACGCTATTTGCCCATACTTTGGCGCTAGACGCGTCTAACGCCAAAGTATAAATATGGCGTTAGTTTTGCGCCGAATTTGCGTCGAAAAAAACGACGCTAATTCGGCGCAAACGGAGTATAAATACGGGCCTGAGTGTCTCTGTGTGTGGGAGCATGAGTGTCTATCCAACTGATGTACTTTCTACTGGTTAGTAAGTGCTACCTCGTTGATTAAATGTCCAGTGTGTATTCTACTCTACAGCTGTGTAATGGACCACAAGGAAATGTCTCTAGCGATGTTGTGTGCAGTTGGCAATGTGATTGTTCCTCGTGCTCCTTGCTCCAGAATTCTGTGATAAGATGAATCCTCCTATAGAGAGGCCAACAAAACTACAATGATATAAATCTCCACCAAACCAGGGTCCTTCCTCTTTCTATTTAATGTAGGTGCGTGTTTGTTTGGTGGGAATATCATCACATTCCTCTGCATCAAGAACACCCCACTAAAATCGGTGGGAAATGCACTGAGGGGACCCTTTTATAAGCTGTCCATCATCCTGTCAAAAGGTGGGAAGTCCTTTGCGTACAGCTAAGGTTGATGATGCGGGCACAAGTGGGCGGAGCTTCCAGATTATTTTCATATTTGCAACATTGTCGTAATTTCGAGGGAGAACCATGGACTCTGCTCTCACCAGGAGAAGACAAGAAAGAACCCAATTGTCGCAGTCACATGCAGATTGCATTCCAATAGATGAAACATACATTCACTTCCACAAAGGATTTTAGATTGTTTTTCAATAAGGAATCGCGGAGTAAACACACATGCTTTGCCTTCACCAAGCCCAGGAGTTAGGATAATTTGTCCTTTCCAGAAGTGGAGCTTCAACTGGGGCTCCTGCAACGTTTATATTTGTAAGTGCTTCCTGTTGAGGTTTGCTTCCTGCAAAATGAGCATCGTGGCTAGAGCAGAAACTCACCTGCTCGTTTATCCACAGTTTTGCACAAAATGTCTATCCTACTGAAGTACTTTCTTCTGGTTAGTTACTAAGTGCTACCTCATTTGGTAATTGTCCATTGTCCAGGAGGGGAGGCACAGCCCCATCCCCTGACCATTTTTCGCCACAAGGGCCCCATCCCCTGGGGCCCACCACTATTAAATGGGAGAGGGTGGCCATGTGGCTTCCCTCCCTGGACCACACTTGTCCGTGTGGTCCACCACGTTGCACCGATGTTGACCCCAGTGACCCCATCCCCCAGTCCTCAACCTTCATTAAATGAAGGAGGGGACCACGCAGCCCCCCTCCCCAGGTAGATCCTGGCCCTGGGGACACCATCCCCAGGGCTCAGCCATCTGTTTTGGGTGCCCACCCAGGGCACCCAGTGTACAATGGGACCTCACAGGGAGCCTCAAGGCCCCTCGGTCCCAGCCGGTTCCCTGCCTCCAGCAGGAGCTAGCATTGTTTTTCCACACAGGGAGCTGCTAAATATGCAGCTCCCTGTCTGCAAGAACAATCATTTTATCTCTTTCCCTGCCCACATCTCTGCGGTCAGGGGAAGAGATGAATCCTCAGCTTCCAGCAGGTTAGAACACTCTGACAGCTCTCGCCCACTGGAAGAAGAGTCTTAGTTCAGGCATGGTGGGAGCTGTTGGGGATGGGCACCCCTAGGACAATACAGGAGCTGGCCCGAGGGGGGGTGGTCCCTAGGACCATAATTGGCTTGATGATGGGGGCCATGCGCCACCCCTCAAATGTTTAACTTTGACACGGGGTGGTGGTGGTGCCCAGGGTTCTGCAAAGGACACACTTCATTATTTTTTTCTCCATGGGGATGTGTGGATCCCTGGGGCTGCAGTGGGGGCCATGCAGGCCCCCTGCACTATTTCTCAATTTAGCCCCGGGGAGGTGGTGGTCCCTGTGGCTGTGGGTGAGGCATTACATTCCCCCCAAATAAAATAACGATTTAGCTCCAAGGATGTACTGGTCCCTGGGAAGTGGGGGGGGGTCAGTGCAGCCCCCTTGCACTTTTGGCTAATCGCCTGGGGAGGAGGTGGTGCCCAAGGGCTCATATAAGCCCTTGGGTGGGGACCCTGTGTGCTCCCCTCCTTTTTCAGTCCCCCAATGTCCCATGGACCTGGCCGACCCTGAAGTCAAATAAAAGGAAAGGGAGTGAGATCGCCCCTCTTTTTTTAAATCTCATCAAAAGGAGTGGATCCAGCTCCATTAATTTTTATTAGATTTAAAATAAAATGCTTTTTAGCTCCGCTCAGTCCATAAGGTAGTCCGAGAATAAGGCTAGGGGTTCAGGGTGACCCTACCCTGGCCCCTTTTCTTTTTTTTAAAAACATTTTTTGTGGAACTTGGCTTGAGCAGAGTCCGAAGATGCCTGCCAACTTTTCCTTGTTGAAGTGTTGGCAGCCAATCAGAGATCAGCACAGGGACAGTTCGATCAGCGGAGGATCCGCATCCCTAGATATCTATATTTTGTAATCTCTAACTCCTCCAGAGCTACTGAACAGATTTACACCAAATCACAAAAAGTGCGCTTTCTGTACCAAGAGCAAACTTTCTGCTAAATCTGGTTTAATTCTGTTCAGCAATTCGAGCTGTAGTCGTGTTCAAAATCCTGGCGGGAAAATGCATGGGGAACATGATTTGGGACCACCCCCTTTTTCTCATCTTCCGCTTGATAGATCACCCCAAAACTTTCAAGACAGCAGCTTAACTCACTGAAATATAAGTTTTGAGAATTTCGTGAAGATTCATCAAGCAATGCTAAAGGTATTGGCAGAACAAAAAACATTCTTCCTATGGAGATTAGGTCCTAATTATAACTACCTACTGACTCTTTTCCCCTGTTAATTCCCATAGGGTCTCTAGACACGCCTACAGCATAAACCGATGAATGGAATTGCAGCAAATTTGGCAGGAAGCGAGATCTTAGTGTGTAGATTGTGTTTTTTTTGTGATTTGGTGTAAATCCATTCAGTAGTTTCGGATTCATTAAAAGGGAAAAAATAGAGATATGTATGAATGAGGATCATCCGTGGATCAAGTCAATGCTTCAATCTGATTGGTTTGCCACAACCTGACAGGGAAGTTGTGTCTGCCATTTTATTTTATCAGGGAAGTTGTCCCCAGGGCTGAAATGTGGGAGCAAAGATGATGGGGTCAGGGTAGAGGTTCCCTGACCCTCATGCAGGAAATAACATGTGACTAAATACTAAGTAATGGTTGGAGAAAGCCTGCAAATATATTTTTTTCATTTTTGAGATCTGCGGATCTGACTGCGGAGTTTGTGAAATATAAAAAATGTATATATACATCCACACACCTACTCAGTCGGACAAAGAGGGTAATTAGGACCCCGGTGGTAAAAAACGCCTACTGCAGCAGCGACGGCCGGCAAAAGACTGTCGCCACGGCTACCAGCCGTCTGCCAAATTATGGCCACAGCCGGATTTCTGCCAGAAGGATGGCAGAAATCCGGCTGTGGCCATGGCGGCAGACGGCGGGAAGGTGGCTCTGATTCCAGCAGCAGCACCACGCCAGTAGTCCGCCGCCGGCCGTATTATGAGAAGTAATATGGCCTGGTGGTGTTCTGCTGGCGGACGCTGCTGCTGGCAGCAGCGCCCCTTCTCCTGCCAGAGGACCCCCTGAGCATAGGTAAGTGGGTTCTCCGACAGGGGAGTGGGGTGGGGATGTTGTGTGTGTGTGTGTGGGGGTGTGTGTGTATGTCTGTGCGTGTGTATGCAGGGGTGTGTTGCTTGTATGTGTGTACATGTTTTGGTGTGTAAGTGCGTGTATGTTGAGTAGTGTGAATGCGTGTCTGCATGTATGTATGTAAGTATGTGTGTGGATGTGTGTGTGAATGGATGCATGCATGTGTGGATGAATGTGGGAATGGGTGTGTGTATAGGTGTGTGCATGTTTGAAGGGAGGGGCGTGTATGAAGGGGGTCTGGAGAGGAAAGGGAGGTGGGGGAGGACCCTGTGGAGAGGGAGGGAGGTATGGGAGACCCCTATCAGTGACAGGGAAAGGATTCCCTGTCACTGATAGTGCCTACCACCATGGTTTTTGTGGCGCCATGAAAATCATGGCGGTAGGCGGGGTCGTAATCTTGCAGGTGGCCAAGTGACACTCCCACTCTCACATCCAAAGAGACACTAACACACACGCTCTCACATCTAGACAGACACTGTGACACCCACTGCCACACCCAGAGAGACACTCTCATGCCCACTCTCACACCGAGGCACACACTCTCACACTCACTGCCACACACAGGCAGGCATTTTCACACCCACCACCTCATCCAGATGGATACTCTCACACCCACTCTCCTACCCAGAGAAACACCTATCATACCCACTCTCACATGCACATGCACCTGCAGGTGGCCAAGTGACACTCCCACTCTCACATCCAAAGAGACACTAACACACTCGCTCTCACATCTAGACAGACACTGTCACACCCACTGCCACACCCAGAGAGACACTCTCATGCCCACTCTCACACCGAGGCACACACTCTCACACTCACTGCCACACACAGACAGGCATTTTCACACCCACCACCTCATCCAGATGGATACTCTCACACCCACTCTCCTACCCAGGGAAACACTATCATACCCACTCTCACATCCAAAGACACACTATCACACCCACTCTCACATTCAGACAGACACTGTCACACTCACTCTCATACCAAGACAGACCGTCTCACACCCAGACACACTCCTACACCCACTCACACACCCAGACACACCCTCTCACACCCACTCTCACACCCAGACAGACACTATGACAACCACTCTCACACCCAGGCAAACACTCTCACATCCAATGTCACATCCAGACAGACACTCAATTACCTCCTCTCATATCCAGACACACACTCTCACACCCACTGTCACACCCAGGCAAACATTCTGACACCCACTCTCACATCCAGAGACTCTTTCACACCTGTTCCCACACCTTGACACTCTCATACCCACTCTGACACCCAGAGGCACACTATCACACCCACTCTCACATCCAGGCACACACTCTCATACTCACTGTCACAAGCAGACATTCTCACACTCAACATCTTATCCAGACAGATACTCCCACACCAAACAGAAACTCTCACTCCCATTCTCATAGCCAGACACACACCCTTAGACCCACTCTCACACTGAGACACTCCCTCTCACACTCATTCCCAAACCCATACAGGCACTCTGGCACCTACTCTCATACCAAGAAACGCTCACACCCACACCACTCTAACATTCAGACCAACACTCTCACAACCACTCAAACACCCAGGCATATACTCTTACAGACACTCTGATACACAGCCACATACTCTCATCTGCACTCTCACACTCACACAGATACTCATAGAGTCTTGGCTGGCTCTGACCTGTAATGGAAAGTTGCAGCCATCTTTTTGTTGTATCAGAAAAAGGTCCTGGGGTAAAAATGTGGACAGCCTGAACCCAGGGGTTGATATAAATGTGGTACAAAAGTAAATAATGGGTAGAAAAAAATAATGTTGTTTTCGAGATCCGCAGGTGAATCCCCAGATCCAAATGAGATTTTTAAAAATGAATATTAAAAAAATAAAAAAATATTTCTATCGTAAACAGATTGGCTCTGAAAAGATCCTTTGTGTTTCTGATGTGTAGATGATCACTACACATGAAACCCGATGCAGTCTCTCAAATTCTTCATGAACACCTGTTACCTTTGTCGGCATCATTGCTATATATAAAATCAATATTTAACTTTAAATTATTGTGGTATATGGAGCCATGTTATAGTTTGTGAGGAATGTAGAAATATTTGTATTAACATTTTTCCTAGATTTGTCTTTTGTTTGTTGACATAGTTGACTTGACAACTTCCACTTCTGCCTTTGGCAAATGTTAGAAAAAACAAAGGCAGTGTGTAGGAAAAGTGTCATTAATTGTCCAAAGATGTCCTTCATTAGGATTTCCTATGGCTAGGTCATTGTCTTGACAATGTAGCTAGGCCAGAGAGTAGACTACTTTCTAATTAAAATATTAAACATGTTGTACTAAGTTTCACAAACTTAGATGTGCACTTCCACACTGATATGGCTAGTTATATACGAAATCTCCAACTCACAGTCCAACTCGCATAACTATTTACAAATAGTTAGAGCTTCTCACACATCCAGTTAGACACAGAAAGAGCCACTAACACATTAATGCACACACCAGAGAGCAAGTATGTATGGAGCAGAGTCAAAGGTAGTTGGGTAGCCTTAGGTAGGTCAAAGAGGAGAGTGCTTTCTGATTAAAAGGCAAAACATGTTCTTATGAGTTTATCTGACCTATAAATCAAGTTAGAGACCCTTATGCCGAGGTATATATGCAGTCTTACATATACTACAACTATTATATCTAATAACAAGAGGATAGAATCACTGACACACCCAGTCAAACACTGAGACAGCCACTTATGCATTCAAGCTTGCACACAGAGAGCAAATATGAAACTAGCAGTATTGGACTCGGTTGCACACAGAGTTAGATACTCTTGTACTCATCAATACAGGCAGCAAACATGTATGTAGTGACCTGCATGCACATTTACAGGTCTATATATTTACTAAAAGAGCCAGTTATATACTACCATATTTACTTAAGCATCTACTGCTCTCCCATCGAGGGACTGATACAGTCACTCAAACATGTAATTTACTGAGACAACCTAGTTACCTATCTAGAGAGATAGACCTTTAAGCAAGGCTTGGGCATACTACTATACTTCCTGAGTGATACCTATTTATAAATGGATAGAACCACTCGCACACCTATTCAAACAGAGAAATGCTCCTTTAAATATGGCTTGGGTCTACCAATGGTATGGCTGAGTGTATAGTTTCACTGACAGCTCTACTTTGTATTAGAAAAGCTTCTTGACAAGCTTTAAACTCTCCTTTTAGCATACAAAACTAAACTCTTGGGTAGGCTGTCATAGAGCAGTGTGGTTTGTGATTAAGAGATAAAACGTTCTTTTAATGCTTCAACCCGATATACATTGATGCATACAGTAGCAAATGCAGGTATACACTGACACACCCAAGCATAGGTGGATGCATGCACTGACATATCCAGGCACACACTGACGCATACGCTGACACACCCAGGTGATTCATATACTCACTCACATGTATATTTAGAGATCCATTGAGGTACTAATAGAACCAGTTATATAACGGTATACTTACATAAACATCTGGTGACACACCAGTAAAAGGACTGATACACTCACTCAGTTATGTAGACAATTACTGATATAACCTAGTTACCACATCCAGAGAATGAGTACTTTAAACTCAGGCCTACTACTGCACAGCATGAGTGTGTACTTTTACTGTCAACTTAACTTGTTATTAGAAAACCTCCTTCTTAAGTCTTGTTCTGTAGAGCTAAATGTATTGTTTATTTATTTTGCAGGGATCTGCTTCCAAATTAAATAAGAAGCTTGACAATGCCAAACAAAACACAAAGAAGACAGAAACAGAAACAACAGTACCACCTGGTTAAAACTGACAGTAAAAAAGAAGATAAGGTGGAAATGTGGGGAGAAAGAAAACAGTTACTGATAAGAGTACTAAGGATTTTTTTAAAAAATATGCTGTAAAATGCTAAATAAGGGAAATACATTAATTAAAAAGGGAAATTTGAAATGTACTGACAAAGAGAAAGAAGTGCATGGTGTTAAAATTAAGAAAAATAATGAGAAAACAGAGACTTTGACTTGGAGATAGAAAAAGTTTGAGGAGTTCAGAGTGAACATGTTACAAACAGAGTAATTAAAAATTAATGGATGAAGAAGTATAAGGGGAGAGGTGCTGTTCTTAACCAAAAGCATCTTATTGAGAGCATAATTGAAAAATAATTTGCTTTGAAGAGGAAACTTTTTATCCTAATATTGAATCAAATGAAGACACTAGATAAAACAGTATTGTACACAAGAAAAAGAACATTAAGAAAAAGTCTTATTAACAGATGTAATTTTTGCAAATTTTGTAAAGGTGAAGGGATGCACACGTCTAGTATAGAGCTCTTTTTAATGAAGAGAGTTACTTGTAAGAGAACACATAAGTGAATGCAGTTGACGCAAATGGTTACTGCTATGAACTAAAAGACGGTACTCTGATGGAAAAAGAAGAGATAGTTCCTAGGAATGTAGGAGAAGTGATAATTGTAGAGGTACATGGAAGGCATAAACAGCCTCCTGTGTACAAGTGGAAGTGTAGCACTATTTGCAATACCCACCAGGAATCAATTAATAAATTGAGAAGTTTCCTAAGACAATTCTCATGCAAAAGCATAAAACAAAAAAATATCACTTCAAGGATTGAATCCATGCAAAGTTAGGAAATACACAAAATTACAAGGCCATTCACTAGCATGTCTTTCAAAGAAAGTATGTAAAAGCACGTTTCATCACTTTAGAATGTTAGGTGTATTATTCACAAATGCGAAATTTAGTAAGGAGTCATTATTGTGTAAAAAGTCCAGCTTTGTATTTAGGAGACTTGAATAGAGCTGTATTGCATAGTACTGTGGCAGAGGTAGAGAAAGTCTGCAAAGACATTCAGTTTTGTTTCTTTGGTCCTGAAAAGTAGCATATAGAAAATAAAAAAGGGTAGTGACTGGAGGTGTAGAGCAACAGGACATAGAGATTAGTGTTGAGAAATTTACCCAACAGATAGACAAGTTTAATGCACTATTGTATTTGTTGTCATCACACTCACTACAAAAACCAAAGCCATAATGTAGTTGTATTTTCTAAAACTGAGAAAGATAACAGAGATGAGTGGCAGGAATTTAGTGCATGTCTATTCGTAGAAGAATGCTTTCATTTAGCCACAAAGCAAACAATATGTAAGTATTGTTATGATAAATCAGAGGATAAAGAATTCCAGCTAGAGAAATACATAACAGATTATAATTGGTATCAATCCCAGAAGAATTCCAACAATTAAATGCTTGTGAATCAATTCTAATACAAACTGACTATCCATTTCAAGCAATAGTTCAAATGGAACCAAAGGCAGGGAAGCTTCCACTAAGAGAGATACAGAAAGGACTAAAAGGAAGAGTTGTATCTCTACCTTTAGATTTAAAAACAGATGTTGACACTGTGGGCTTTGAGAAAGACCAAGATAAACCACTCATCATTCTAGTAAAAGGAGTGCCCAGCCAAAGTAGCTCCAATGAGTGTGTGGAAAAAGGTTTAGAGGCTCGCTGTTTTCCACAGCTAGTTCACACAGGAGTAGGTGGGCAATATGATAACCACCATGTACTAATACCAGCAGCAGAGTAAAGGTCAATAAAATTATATTCAGAGGACACTAGGTTTGGCCAGTGTATTCCTTATATATTCCGTCTTTTATTTAAGAGTGACTTGTCAGGACTGTCTTATGCTGTGAACCATATTACAAAGACAGGAGTTAATCTGCAAAATCTTTCTGCAAAGAAATTTGTTAACAAAATACAAGGTAAGGATGAACATTTGGAGTACAACTTAATTATTTTAATTGCATGTCAATGTAGAACCATCTAATACTGGTATCATTGTCATGGAGAACTTAAATGTATGCTCCGAACCTCAGGTGCACCTACATGGTTTGTGACACTTAGTTGTGCAGAGTATGCATGGGATAATTTATCTGAGTTTTGAAGCGAGGCAAGCTCAAACATTAAGGATATTGATTGGAAGAAGATAGGATAACTTTTCTCTTTGGATCCTGCTAATGTGTGTAGGTATTTTAACCACAAGATTCAAGTGATGCTTTGTTTTATATGCAATGAAACTAATCCTCCTCTTGGTGAAGTTTCAGATTTGTTTTGGCATAAGGAGTACCAGGCAAGAGATGCTCATCAAATAAACATGCTCTTATGGATAAAGGATGCACTGAAATTTGGAACTGACAGAAATGACTGTGCACTGTCTTTCATAGAACAATATATTACATGCAGCATCACGAATGAGAATCATGACAAAAGCCTAAAACAGCAGGTTCTATGCTTCCAAACACATAGATGTGGTAAGTATAGTCACCGAAGATACAGATGTAGATGAAAATATTATAACCAGTCTCATTTTGGATTGCCAAGATCTGTCTTTTTCAAAGGAAGAGTAAACAGCTCCCTACCTGCAGTCAGGCATCCACTGACCAAAAATCCCTAAAAATGCATATAATCCGAGAAGATCAGAGGTATCCAAGTACATTAATGATTATAATCCTATGATTCTGAAATTATGGAATGTAAATATGGGCATGCAGTCTGATGCAGAAAACTCCTTTGCTGTTGCTCGCTATGTCACTTCATACATCACAAAGTCAGAGAAAACAGAGATGAAAGAAATGTGGGAAGCGGTTTCTGCAGAAAAATCTCTATCTAAGAAATTGTCCAGCTTGAGCTTGAAAATGCTTTCGCATAGGGAGATAAATTCCTATTAGGGCTGTGACAGGTTGAGTTCAGCTAGCTTGCACTTGATGCCTAGGGGAAATGTTTGGGTTAGTATATACCTTGCCAAGGGGTGAAACAGAGTCTTGAAGTCTTTCCTAGAAAGTCAGTACCTAGCAACTTTTGATCCAGAGAGTACAGATATTTTAAAAACAAATATTTTGGATACGTACTATTCAAGAAGAATTCCACATCTCAAAAATATGAGTCTTTATGAAATTCTGCAACACTATAGAAACAGAAAGAATGTGACAGAAAACATTGATGAATGGAAATATGCTGTAGTTCGTTGTAAAAGTTGTTTGGTTCGATATGCAAAAAGTAATTCAATAAACCACAGCAAACATAATTATCAAACTGCTGTGAAAAAAATAATTTGTCTACTTATCACTTCTCTAGCTATTCGAGCCTTGACGCACTGAAACTGAGTTAATTGAACAGTATGACTCTTTTAATGCTGTAAAAGATAGTATAGAGTGTCCAATATTTCCCAGCTAAATGAAAATGTTCAATGAAGTAATTGAACAAGAGGGCACAATTGTTACTGAGATAGCAAAGAATGGTTCACAAAGCAGCCAGAGTTGCGAAACTGTCAGTCAAGATCCTCTTGGACAGCAAGTAATTGCAAATGAAGCTGCCATAGCAATGAATGAGGTGGAGACAGCAATGCAACAAGCAAGAGCAGAAGATGTTGACTTGGAACAGTTAGTTGGACAACTGAATGATGAGCATAAAGAAATGCATATCGGAGTCAAACAAAAAATAGAGCGTGGATTCCACCATTAAAAGAATCAATGTAAATGGCTAACTATTAAGCCGATTCTTTTGTATGTAAGTGGACAAGCTGGCACTGGGAACAGCTTTTTCATCCAAGTTCTGACCACTTGTCTACAGAAGTCTCTATATTGCCATGTGTAATAACAGCACCTACTGGATTAGCTGCACACAACATTGAAGACATTACATTCCATCATCTACCTATGCTACCTGTTGACCACAATAATGAATGGGAATGCCAAAAGTTATCTGGTGAAACTTGTACCAGAGTTTCCAGAGTTTCGAAGAAATGGAAATTTTCAATCATTGACAAGGTGAGTTTGAGCTCAGACTTAATGCTTGCCTTTGTCCATTTGAGAATGCAACAGATTCTGAAGACAGAGTGTGAAGTATTTTTTGGAGGAAAGCATGTAATTGATTTTGTTGATTTATTGCAACTTACCCCGTGAAAGGACTGCCTTTGTCTAAGACACTTTTACGTGAAAAAACTCAAAATTATTTCATATACTGTAACAAACCATAAGTCTTAAGGTTTAAGTGCAAATGCAGCATTCATTAACATTGATAGTACAGTTTTCATGGAAGTTATGTCTTATGAGGCATTGTCACAGGTTAAAACTTTGTCTGGTTCCTATCTCATAGAGTTTAATGACAGCCAAGCAAATGCTGATTCAAATTGTGTAAAAGAGTATGATCATTTGAGAAGCCTGTATGCTCCTCATTTCTGACAGTATCCAGTTTACAAAAAGCCTAGAACTTTAGTGAAATGAAACAATGACAGCGACAATCCTGAGAAAAAGTGCAAGAAAGACAAGAAAGCAATTTGGAGGAAAAAAATAAAAGTACTGGTGAACTAGTTGGTTACTAGTTGTCAAGCCCCTCTAACGTCAAGTGCTATGCCAATATAATTTTCAATGCACTATTCTTTTTACCTTATCTGATTCACGCAATTGAAGAGAAAAAAAAGAAAAGTTTGTGCTCTGCACTGTCTACCTTGTTACAAAGCTTGTGCAGCAATACAACAAATATATATTCTGCCTCTTCTATTAGAGATCTTACGGATATGTGTACTGAATCTGTACAGTTCACTCAAAACACTTAAGAAGATGCACTAGAATTCTTGATGGTCATACTGGGTATTTTGTGGTGTAGCCATTTTAACTATAGTTTTTATACACACTATTTTAGCATACTAGGCCTGCACTTTACCCTACATATGTTTTATTTTAGTTTTGTTATATTATTTTAACATTAGCCACATTTGCGGTCTTGTTTTATTTACTTTATCTAGCTGTTTTTCGCCTAGGTCTGCAATACGTTCTTAAACAAGACATTTCTTTCACTCTGTGCTTTTCTCAAGGCTGCAGTAAGATAGGTTGCCGGTAAAAGTGGTATGCTTTATATCCAATGTTCACAGAAACATACACACTCTTACGTGGGGATCCTTTCTTGGAACATTAGCTGTTTTATTATAAAAACATTACTTTGACCCATGTATGTTAGAGGGAGATTCCAGCTAGATGACCACGATTGTATGCTGATTGCTCATTGCTTTGCTGCAGCTGCTTATGTAGACTACAGGACTCTTGCTCAGGTATGAGGGATGATATCTTCCAAGGGGAACCTGGAGGGCAGAATTAGAGCTTAACATGCTGTGCTCTAACATAGCCGAGGTAGGAACTATCCTTAAAAACTTTAGTGACAATACGGTAGTGTTATTTTTGTGTTTTTGTCACAATCTTAATCTTATTGTGCTTCATCATCCTAGTTATTGCAATACATGCCTTATTATCTAAGATGCAGTTACTTCAATAAAAACCTTAGTGAACTATAGTCTGCCTCTGATTGTCCTTGCATATATGAGACTAATGTAACTGAGAGAAACAGAGGAGATCTGAGTGACCACGATTCACCTGAGGAGTCATTTATTGCACCAATCATCCCTGCTCCTGGTTGGAGATGAGGCACTGCTAGTTAGCCCGAACAAAACCCTGATTAGGCCGACAGGTGTCAAATGGTGTAGGATCAGACTCAGTCCCCCACAGTACAGGTGATTCTGCTGCCCAAATCCACTAGTCTCATTAGGATAATGAGAACCTACATGACAATGGTACCTATTGACGAGCTGTTTGGATTTACTTACTCGTGGCAACATCAATAAGAATTTTTTTATTTTTCATCAAAAACAGAAATTGATTCAGAAATATGTATCTTATTGAGTCTACCAGATTTGTCAGCTTTGACAATTTATTTAAAGATGTATTACAGAATAATACATGTACAAACTGTCACCTAGAGCTTTTCTTAACTTTGAGTATAAGAAGAACTGGCAAATATATCATCCGCCTGTCCCACTTCCTCGAAGAAACCAACACCCTTGACCCCTCACAATCTGGGTTCCACAAGAACCACATTACTGAAACCGCCCTCATCGCATGCACTGACGACATCAGGACCAAAGTTGACAAAGGCGAGACCGTCGCACTCAGCCTCCTAGACCTCTCCGCAGCTTTTGACACCGTCTGCCACCACACACTCCGCACATGCCTCCACAACATAGGAATCCGCCACAAAGCCTTAGACTGGCTCTCCTCCTTCCTCACCGACCGAACCCAGAAAGTCCGCCTCCCGCCCTTCCACTCCAACACTACCAAGATTACCTGAGGAGTCCCCCAATGGTCCTCTCTCAGCCCCACACTCTTCAACATCTACATGATCCCCCTAGCCAACATTCTCCGAGCACACAGAATCACCATCCTCTCATATGCAGATGACACCCAACTCATCCTCTCCCTCACCCGCAACCCCACCACCGCCAAAACCAACCTACACGCCGCTATCCTAGACACCGCCAACTGGATGACCACTAACCATCTCAAGCTCAACTCAAACAAAACCAAAGTCATCATCTTCGGCCCCAACAAAACCACATGGGACGCCTCCTGGTGGCCCACCGCCCTAGGCAGCGCACCCACCCCGCAACCCACGCACGCAACCTCAGCATCATCCTCGACCCCACCCTCTCCATGACACAGCATATCAATGCTCTAACCTCCTCCTGCTTCCACACACTCCGCATCCTAAAAAAATCCTTCAAATGGATCACCCCAGAGACCAGAAAGACAGTCACCCACGCACTCATCAGCAGCAGACTGGACTACGACAACACCCTCTACGCCGGTACCACACTCAAACTCAAATGCAAACTTCAAAGAATCCAGAACACAGCCGCACGCCTCATCCTTGGCCTCCCCCGACACGAACTAATCTCACCACACCTCAAATCCCTACACTGGCTCCCCATAGACAAGAGAATCACATTCAAGATCCTCATCCACACACACAAATCCCTCCACAACACTGGCCCAACCTACCTCAATGAAAGAGTAAACTTCCACACTCCCACACGCAACCTCTGATCAGCCAACCTCGGCCTAGCCACAGTCCCCCGCATCCTGCACACCACCACAGGAGGCAGGCCTTTTTCCTACCTCGCCCCCAAAACCTGAAACTCCCTCCCCACCGACCTTCGCAAAACCAAAGACCTACTAGTCTTCAGAAAGAACCTCAAGACTTGGCTGTTTGACCAGTGACCTTCCCTGGCCCGCCCCCCCCCCACCCATCACCCCCCCAGCGCCTTAAGACCCTCACGGGTGAGTAGCCCGCTCTACAAATTTCTTTGATTGATTGATTGATCCTAATGCTACAGCGATGTTCAGCAGGTGGAACTAAATTGAAAACACAAATTAGAGATTTTAAAGCTGGACAAGTCTCTTTTCTGGTAAAACATATAGGTGTATAGCCATTATTTGTCATGAAGGACCTAGGGGCATATTTATACTCTGTTTGCGCAGGATTTGCGTCGTTTTTTTTTACGCAAATCCGACGCAAAACGAACTCCATATTTATACTTTGGCGTTAGACCAGTCTAGCGCCAAAGATCTTGGAGTTTGCGTCATTTTTTAGCATGGACACCTTCCTTGCGTTAATGATATGCAAGGTAGGTGTTCCCGTCTAAAAAATGACTCCGAGGCATGTGCGCCGAATTTACACTCCCGGGCAAAAATGACGCCCGGGAGTGGGCGGGTAAAAAAAAATGACATCCAGCCGCTTTAGCGTCATTTTTTAACGCCTGGTCAAGACAGCCGTTAAGGGACCTGTGGGCTCGGAAGGAGCCCAGAGGTGCCCTCCCATGCCCCCAGGGACACCCCCTGCCACCCTTGCCCACCCCAGGAGGACGCCCAAGGATGGAGGGACCCATCCCAGGGAACTTAAGGTAAGTTCAGGTAAGTACTTTTTTTTTTTTTTTTTGGGTGGCATAGGGGGGCCTGATTTGTGCCCCCCTACATGCCACTATGCCCAATGACCATGCCCAGGGGACATAAGTCCCCTGGGCATGGCCATTGGGCAAGGGGGCATGACTCCTGTCTTTGCTAAGACAGGAGTCATTTCAATGGGGGTTGGGAGTCTAAAAAAATGGCGCTAATCGGGTTGAGGCGAAAATTTTGCCTCAGCCTGACTTGCCCCATTTTTTGGCGCCCAAGCTCCATTTTCCCCTACGCCGGCGCTGCCTGGTGTAAGTCATTTTTTTTTACGTACACCAGGCAGCTCCGCCGGCTAACGTCATTCCATAAATAAGGCGCCCGCATGGCGCTTTGGAATGGCGTTATCCGGCGCTAAATTTTTTGACGCACTACTGCGTTGGCGCAGTTGTGCGCCAAAAAGTATAAATACGGCCCTAAGTATTATATCTGGACACTACATCATCTACTTAAAAAATACAAGTGGGTGGACAGAGTGTAACAACAGCAACCTTAAACTTAAGCAGAGGTTACTTTATAAACTACCAAATTCCTATCTACTCTTTCATGAACCAAAATTCTAAAGAGGATTTGTAGGAGGCTGGACTTGCTTGTAGTGAGTACCAAGGGGTACTTACACCTTGCACCAGGCCCAGGTATCCCTTATTAGTGTATAGGGTGTCTAGCAGCTTAGGCTGATAGATAATGGTAGCTTAGCAGAGCAGCTTAGGCTGAACTAGGAGACGAGTGAAGCTCCTACATTACCACTAGTGTCATATGCACAATATCATAAGAAAACACAATACACAGATATACTAAAAATAAAGGTACTTTATTTTTATGACAATATGCCAAAAGTATCTCAGTGAGTACCCTCAGTATGAGGATAGCAAATATACACAAGATATATGTACACAATACCAAAAATATGCAGTATAGTATTAGAAAACTGTGCAAACAATGTATAGTTACAATAGGATGCAATGGGGACACATAGGGATAGGGGCAACACAAACCATATACTCCAAAAGTGGAATGCGAACCACGAATGGACCCCAAACCTATGTGACCTTGTAGCGGGTCGCTGGGACTGTAAGAAAACAGTGAGGGTTAGAAAATTAACGCACCCCAAGACCCTGAAAAGTGAGTGCAAAGTGCACTAACGTTCCCCAAAGAGCACAGAAGTCGTGATAGGGGAATTCTGCAGGAAACACACAAACCAGCAATGCAACAACGATGGATTTCTAGTCGAGGGTACCTGTGGAACAAGGGGACCAAGTCCAAAAGTCACAAGCAAGTCGGAGATGGGCAGATGCCCAGGAAATGCCAGCTGTGGATGCAAAGAAGCTTCTACTGGGATGTAGAAGCTGAGGATTCTGCAGGAACAACAAGGGCTAGAGACTTCCCCTTTGGAGGACGGATCCCTCACGCTGTGGAGAGTCGTGCAAAAGTGTTTTCCTGAAGAAAGACTGCAAACAAGCCTTGCTAGCTGCAAGTTGTGCGGTTAGGGTTTTTGGATGCTGCTGTGGCCCAGGAGGGACCAGGATGTCGCCAATTACGTCTGGGGACAGAGGGGGCGTGGAGCAAGACAAGGAGCCCTATCAGAAGCAGGCAGCACCCGCAGAAGTGCCAGAACAGGCACTACGAAGTGGAGTGAAACGGTGCTCACCCGAAGTCGCATAAAGGAGTCCCACGTTGCCGGAGGACAACTTAGGAAGTCGTGCAATGCAGGTTAGAGTGCCGTGGACCCAGGCTTGGCTGTGCACAAAGGATTTCCGCCGGAAGTGCACAGAGGCCGGAGTAGCTGCAAAAGACGCGGTTCCCAGCAATGCAGTCTGGTGTGGGGAGGCAAGGACTTACCTCCACCAAACTTGGACTGAAGAGTCACTGGACTGTGGGAGTCACTTGGACAGAGTTGCTGGATTCAAGGGACCTCGCTCGTTGTGCTGAGAGGACACCCAGGGGACCGGTGATGCAGTTCTTTTGTGCCTGCGGTTGCAGGGGGACGATTCCGTCGACCCGCGGGAGATTTCTTCGGAGCTTCTAGTGCAGAGAGGAGGCAGATTACCCCCACAGCATGCACCACCAGGAAAGCAGTCGAGAAGGCGGCAGGATCAGCGTTACAGAGTTGCAGTAGTCGTCTTTGCTACTTTGTTGCAGTTTTGCAGGCTTGCAGCGCAGTCAGCAGTCGATTCCTTGGTAGAAGGTGAAGAGAGAGATGCAGAGCAACTCGTATGAGCTCTTGCATTCGTTATCTAAGGAATTCCCCAAAGCAGAGACCCTAAATAGCCAGAAAAGAGGGTTTGGCTACTTAGGAGAGAAGATAGGCTAGCAACACCTGAAGGAGCCTATCAGAAGGAGTCTCTGACATCACCTGCTGGCACTGGCCACTCAGAGCAGTCCAGTGTGCCAGCAGCACCTCTGTTTCCAAGATGGCAGAGGTCTGGAGCACACTGGAGGAGCTCTGGGAACCTCCCAGGGGAGGTGCAGGTCAGGGGAGTGGTCACTCCCCTTTCCTTTGTCCAGTTTCGTGCCAGAGCAGGGCTGAGGGGTCCCTGAACCGGTGTAGACTGGCTTACGCAGAAATGGGCACCATCTGTGCCCATGAAAGCATTTCCAGAGGCTGGGGGAGGCTACTCCTCCCCAGCCCTAACACCATTTTCCAAAGGGAGAGGGTGTAACACCCTCTCTCTGAGGAAGTCCTTTGTTCTGCCTTCCTGGGCCAAGCCTGGCTGGACCCCAGGAGGGCAGAAACCTGTCTGAGGGGTTGGCAGCAGCAGCAGCAGCTGCAGTGAAACCCCGGGAAAGGCAGTTTGGCAGTACCAGGGTCTGTGCTAGAGACCCGTGGGATCAAGGGATTGTGCCAACAATGCCAGGATGGCATAGAGGGGGCAATTCCATGATCATAGACATGTTACATGGCCATATTCGGAGTTACCATTGTGAAGCTACACATAGGTAGTGACCTATATGTAGTGCACGCGTGTAATGGTGTCCCCGCACTCACAAAGTCCGGGGAATTGGCCCTGAACAATGTGGGGGCACCTTGGCTAGTGCCAGGGTGCCCACACACTAAGTAACTTAGCACCGAACCTTTACCAGGTAAAGGTTAGACATATAGGTGACTTATAAGTTACTTAAGTGCAGTGTAAAATGGCTGTGAAATAACGTGGACGTTATTTCACTCAGGCTGCAGTGGCAGGCCTGTGTAAGAATTGTCAGAGCTCCCTATGGGTGGCAAAAGAAATGCTGCAGCCCATAGGGATCTCCTGGAACCCCAATACCCTGGGTACCTCAGTACCATATACTAGGGAATTATAAGGGTGTTCCAGTAAGCCAATGTAAATTGGTAAAATTGGTCACTAGCCTGTTAGTGACAATTTGAAAGAAGTGAGAGAGCATAACCACTGAGGTTCTGATTAGCAGAGCCTCAGTGAGACAGTTAGTCATAACACAGGTAACACATACAGGGCACACTTATGAGCACTGGGGCCCTGGCTGGCAGTGTCCCAGTGACACATACAACTAAAACAACATATATACAGTGAAATATGGGGGTGACATGCCAGGCAAGATGGTACTTTCCTACACAACCCCCCCCCAAACGAAGGACAATAAGACTAGCCATGACCTGATGAGTCTTGATTGTCTAAGTGGAAATATCTGGAGAGTCCATCTGCATTGGAGTGGGTACTCCCAGGTCTATGTTCCACTGTATAGTCCATTCCCTGTAGGGATATAGACCACCTCAACAATTTAGGATTTTCACCTTTCATTTGTTTTAGCCAAAGTAGAGGTTTGTGGTCTGTCTGAACAATTAAGTGAGTGCCAAACAGGTATGGCCTCAACTTCCTCAGTGCCCAGACCACAGCAAAGGCCTCCCTCTCTATGGCAGACCAATGCTTTTCTCTAGGGGTCAACCTCCTGCTGATAAAAGCAACAGGTTGATCCTGGCCCTCAGAATTAAGTTGTGAAAGGACTGCCCCTACCCCTAATTCAGATGCATCAGTTTGGACAATGAATTTCTTGGAGTAACAGGGGCTTTTCAGGACAGGTGCAGAGCACATGGCCTGCTTCAGCTCCTCAAAAGCTTTCTGACAGCTAGCTGTCCACAATACCTTTTTAGGCATTTTCTTTGAAGTGAGGTCATTAAGAGGGGCTGCAATGGAGCCATAGTTCTTTATGAACCTCCTGTAATACCCAGTGAGGCCTAAAAAGGCTCTCACCTGAGTCTGAGTAGTAGGGGGAACCCAATCTATAATAGTTTGGATTTTCCCCTGAAGTGGTGCAATCTGTTCTCCACCAACCAGGTGTCCCAGATAAACCACCTTCCCCTGCCCTATCTGGCACTTTGAAGCCTTGATAGTGAGGCCTGCCTTTTGCAGGGCCTCCGAAACTTTCCATAGGTGGACCAGGTGATCATCCCAACTGGAGCTAAAGACAGCTATATTGTCCAGATATGCTGCACTAAAAGCTTCCAGCCCTTGCAGGACTGTATTCACCAACCTCTGAAAAGTGGCAGGTGCATTTTTCAATCCAAAAGGCATTACTGTGAATTGGTGATGGCCTCCAATGGTTGAAAATGCAGTTTTTGCTTTTGCATCTTCTGATAATTTGATCTGCCAATACCCTGCAGTCAAGTCAAAAGTGCTTAGATACTTGGCAGATGCCAGTGTATCTATGAGCTCATCTGCCCTGGCTATAGGGTGAGCATCAGTTTTGGTTACCTGGTTGAGACCTCTGTAGTCTACACAAAACCGCATTTCCTTCTTTCCATCTTTGGAATGAGGTTTTGGTACAAGTACCACAGGAGAGGCCCGTGGACTTTCAGAGTGCTCAACCACTCCCAGTTCTAACATTTTCTGCACCTCTTGCTTTATGCAGTCTCTGACATAGTCAGGCTGCCTATAGATTTTACTTTTGACAGGCAAGCTGTCTCCAGTATCTATAGTGTGCTCACACCAAGAAGTGGTACCTGGCACAGTAGAGAAGAGTTCAGAAAACTGACCCAGGAGATTTATGCAGTGGTCTTTCTGCTCAGCAGTAAGACAATCTGCCAGTACAACCCCTTCCACTAGAGCATCTTGTTCTGTGGAAGAGAAGAGATCAGGGAGAGGGTCACTCTCTTCTTCCTGTCCCTCATCTGTTGCCATGAGCAGGGTGAGATCAGCCCTGTCATAGTAGGGTTTCAGGCGATTGACATGGAGCACCCTAAGGGGACTCCTGGCAGTGCCTAAGTCAACTAAGTAGGTGACTTCACCCTTTTTCTCAACAATTGTGTGGGGTCCACTCCATTTATCTTGGAGTGCTCTTGGGGCCACAGGCTCCAAGACCCACACTTTCTGCCCTGGTTGGTAATGAACCAAACCAGCCTTCTGGTCATGCCATTGCTTTTGGAGCTCTTGGCTGGCCTGAAGGTTTTTACTGGCCTTTTTCATGTACTCAGCCATCCTTGATCTGAGGCCAAGTACATAGTCCACTATGTCTTGCTTTGGAGCTTTTAAAGGTTGTTCCCAACCCTCCTTAACAAGTGTTAGAGGACCTCTCACAGGGTGTCCAAAGAGGAGTTCAAAGGGGCTGAAGCCCACTCCTTTCTGGGGTACCTCCCTGTAAGCAAAAAGGAGGCATGATAAAAGGATATCCCATCTCCTGTGGAGTTTTTCAGGGAGTCCCATAATCATGCCTTTGAGAGTTTTGTTAAATCTCTCCACCAGTCCATTTGTTTGTGGATGATAGGGTGTAGTGAACTTGTATGTCACACCACACTCCTTCCACATGGCCTTTAAGTAAGCAGACATGAAATTGCTTCCCCTGTCTCATACCACCTCTTTTGGGAAGCCCACCATGGAAAATATTCCCAGGAGGGCCTTTGCCACTGCAGGTGCTGTAGTGGTCCTTAGAGGAATTGCTTCAGGATATCTGGTGGCATGGTCTACTACCACCAAGATAAACCTATTGCCTGAAGCAGTAGGAGGGTCAAGGGGGCCAACTATGTCAACCCCTACCCTTTCAAAGGGAACCCCAACCACAGGCAGTGGAATAAGGGGTGCCTTTGGAGTGCCACCTGTCTTGCCACTGGCTTGACAGGTTTCACAGGACTTACAAAATTCCTTTGTGTCCTCTGACATTCTAGGCCAATGAAACAAGGGAACAAGCCTGTCCCACGTTTTCATTTGCCCCAAATGTCCAGCTAAGGGAATGTCGTGGGCTAGAGTTAGGAGGAACTTTCTGTACTCCTGAGGAATCACTAATCTCCTGGCAGTTCCAGGTTTAGGATCCCTTGCTTCAGTGTACAAGAGGTTGTCCTCCCAGTAAACTCTGTGAGAGTCACTGATATCCCCATTTGCTTGTTTGACAGCTTGCTGTCTTAGACCCTCTAGTGTGGGACAGGTATGCTGTGCCACACTCAGCTCCTCCCTGGCAGGCCCCCCTTCACCCAAAAGCTCAGCAGTTTCTGCTTCCAGCTCCTCTGGTGTAGGTTCTGCACAGGGTGGAAATTCTTCTTCCTCAGAAGTAGAATCCACTGTAGAGGGAGGGATAGTAGGTAGTTCTATACTTCAACTAGCCCTAGCTTTAGGGAGCACTTGGTCCATTGTTCCAGGATCCAAGTCACCCTGTCCTTTTTGCTTTTTGGCCTGAGCCCTTGTCAAAGCAAAAATATGCCCTTGAATGCCCAGCATTGCTGCATGGGCCTCCAACTCCACATCTGACCAAGCTGATGTAGCTAAATCATTTCCAAGTAGACAGTCTACAGGTAAATCTGAGGCAACCACAACTTTCTTTGGACCAGTAACCCCCCCCCAGTTGAGATTTACAACAGCCATGGGGTGGCTAAGTGTGTTGTTGTGAGCATCGGTTACTTGGTACTGGTGACCAAGTAGGTGTTGTTCAGGGTGGACCAGTTTCTCTATTACCATTGTAACACTGGCACCTGTGTCCCTGTAGGCCTGAACCTCAACACCATTTATTAGGGGTAGTTGCTTGTACTTATCCATGTTAAGGGGACAAGCAACTAAGGTGGCCAAATCAATAGCCCCCTCAGACACTAACACAGCCTCTGTGGTCTCCCTAACAAGACCAACCCCAACTAAGTTACCAAAAGTGAGCCCAGCTACTCCCTTGGATTGGCTATTAGTAGGTTTGCTCCCACCACCACTGCTAATACTAGGGGCACTAGGTGTAGCAGCAGGGGTTGTAGTGATAGGAGGCTTGGTGCTTTTCTTTGGACAACTGGGATCTGTTGTCCAATGGCCTTTTATTTTACATAAATAGCACCATGGTTTCTTTTCTTTGTTTTGATTTGAAGAGGATTTGGGCCCACCACCCCCACCAGAGTGTTTTTGTGGGCCTGATGAAGACTCATTTTTAGATTTGTCCCCACCCTTGTCAGAAGACTTACCATCCTTCTTCTTATTGCCATCTTTGTCACCCCCTGTATGAACTTTTCTGTTCACCCTTGTTCTGACCCATTTGTCTGCCTTCTTTCCCAATTCTTGGGGAGAAGTCAGATCAGAGTCCACCAGGTACTGGTGCAACAAATCAGACACACAGTTATTAAGTATATGCTCTCTCAGGATTAAGTTATACAGGCTTTCATAATCAGTAACTTTACTGCCATGTAACCACCCCTCCAAGGCCTTCACTGAATGGTCAACAAAGTCTACCCAGTCTTGTGAAGACTCCTTTTTGGTTTCTCTGAACTTCATCCTGTACTGTTCAGTGGTTAAGCCATAACCATCTAGGAGTGCATTCTTAAGAACTGCAAAATTCTTGGCATCACTTTCTTTTACAGTAAGGAGCCTATCCCTACCCTTTCCACTAAATGATAGCCATAGGATAGCAGCCCACTGCCTTTGAGGGACATCCTGTACAACACAGGCCCTCTCAAGTGCAGCAAACCACTTGTTAATGTCATCCCTCTCCTTATAAGGGGGAACTATCTTGTACAGATTCCTAGAATCATGCTCTTTTGCAGGATGACTATGGGGAATACTGCTGCTGCCACCATGGGTTTCTAAACCCAATTTCTGTCTTTCCCTTTCCACCTCTAGGGACTGCCTATCCAAATCCAACTGTTGCTTCTTGAGCTTCAGTCTGGTTTGTTCCACTCTCAATCTATTGAGCTCCCTTTCTAAAACTCTGTCATCAGGGTGGGTGGGTGAGGCATGTCTAGAGACAGAAGTATGCTGAGATAAAACAGAAGGAGACCTGGCCCTAACAGATGACACCCTAATAGCTTGACTAACAAAAACAGCACTTCTACTATGATGAGAAGGGATACTCTTACTGTGATGAGAGACCACACTATCAGTATGGTGTGACTCTACATCAGTACCAGCTATGCTAGGTGGTTTGCTAGGGGGCAGGCTTGAAAGTTTCCCTCCCACATCTTTTGCTAGGGGTGCCCTAGAATCAGAGTGGGAAACATCAGCTAACTTTTCCACAGGAGTGCCAGCTCTGGCCTTATCCTGTTCAACAAGCATATTTACCAACAGTTCTCTAGAGGGATTCTTCCTTACACTTAAACCTCTATCTATGCAGAGACTCCTTGCTTCTTTCCAGCTAAGGTTATCATAAGCAAGTTTGGACAGATCAACAGTTTGGCCTGTGCCAGACATTTTAGAAAGTGTTTAAGTGATAGAAAAAGGAAGAAAAGGTTTTTCAGAACTTTTGAAAAGACAGAGAAAAAAACCTTTAAAACTTTTTAAGAACTTTTTAGAAAGTTAAAGGTACTTTTCAGCACTTTAGAAAAGGAGTGAGAAAAGAAATGCAAAACTTTTTGGTTAGGTGCACATACACTGAACTTGTTTTGTATATTTTTCTCTTATGAAAAGTACAATGACAAAAGTGGTAAGTAGTTACAGAGCACTTATCCCACCACTGCACAACCAATGTAGGAGGCTGGACTGGCTTGTAGTGAGTACCAAGGGGTACTTACACCTTGCACCAGGCCCAGGTATCCCTTATTAGTGTATAGGGTGTCTAGCAGCTTAGGCTGATAGATAATGGTAGCTTAGCAGAGCAGCTTAGGCTGAACTAGGAGACGAGTGAAGCTCCTACAGTACCACTAGTGTCGTATGCACAATGTCATAAGAAAACACAATACACAGATATACTAAAAATAAAGGTACTTTATTTTTATGACAATATGCCAAAAGTATCTCAGTGAGTACCCTCAGTATGAGGATAGCAAATATACACAAGATATATGTACACAATACCAAAAATATGCAGTATAGTATTAGAAAACAGTGCAAACAATGTATAGTTACAATAGGATGCAATGGGGACACATAGGGATAGGGGCAACACAAACCATATACTCCAAAAGTGGAATGCGAACCACGAATGGACCCCAAACCTATGTGACCTTGTAGGGGGTCGCTGGGACTGTAAGAAAACAGTGAGGGTTAGAAAATTAGCCCATCCCAAGACCCTGAAAAGTGAGTGCAAAGTGCACTAAAGTTCCCCAAAGAGCACAGAAGTCGTGATAGGGGAATTCTGCAGGAAAGACACAAACCAGCAATGCAACAACGATGGATTTCCAGTCGAGGGTACCTGTGGAACAAGGGGACCAAGTCCAAAAGTCACAAGCAAGTCGGAGATGGGCAGATGCCCAGGAAATGCCAGCTGTGGATGCAAAGAAGCTGCTACTGGGATGTAGAAGCTGAGGATTCTGCAGGAACGACAAGGGCTAGAGACTTCCCCTTTGGAGGACGGATCCCTCACGCCGTGGAAAGTCATGCAGAAGTATTTTCTTGAAGAAAGACCACAAACAAGCCTTGCTAGCTGCAAGTCGTGCGGTTAGGGTTTTTGGATGCTGCTGTGGCCCAGGAGGGACCAGGATGTCGCCAATTGCGTCTGGGGACAGAGGGGGCATCCAGCAAGACAAGGAGCCCTCTCAGAAGCAGGCAGCACCCGTAAAAGTGCTGGAACAGGCACTACAAAGTGGAGTGAAATGGTGCTCACCCGAAGTCGCACAAAGGAGTCCCACGTCGCCGGAGGACAACTTAGGAAGTCATGCAATGCAGGTTAGAGTGCCGTGGACCCAGGCTTGGCTGTGCACAAAGAATTTCCACCAGAAGTGCACAGAGGCCGGAGTAGCTGCAAAAGACGTGGTTCCCAGCAATGCAGTCTGGTGTGGGGAGGCAAGGACTTACCTCCACCAAACTTGGACTGAAGAGTCACTGGACTATGGGAGTCACTTGGACAGAGTTGCTGGATTCAAGGGACCTCGCTCGTCGTGCTGAGAGGAGACCCAGGGGACCGGTGATGCAGTTCTTTGATGCCTGCGGTTGCAGGGGGACGATTCCGTCGACCCACGGGAGATTTCTTCGGAACTTCTAGTGCAGAGAGGAGGCAGACTACCCCCACAGCATGCACCACTAGGAAAGCAGTCGAGAAGGCGGCAGGATCAGTGTTATAGAGTTGCAGTAGTCGTCTTCGCTACTTTGTTGCAGTTTTGCAGGCTTCCAGCGCGGTCAGCAGTCGATTCCTTGGCAGAAGGTGAAGAGAGAGATGCAGAGGAACTCGGATGAGCTCTTGCATTCGTTATCTAAGGAATTCCCCAAAGCAGAGACCCTAAATAGCCACAAAAGAGGGTTTGGCTACTTAGGAGAGAAGATAGGCTAGCAACACCTGAAGGAGCCTATCAGAAGGAGTCTCTGGCGTCACCTGCTGGCACTGGCCACTCAGAGCAGTCCAGTGTGCCAGCAGCACCTCTGTTTCCAAGATGGCAGAGGTCTGGAGCACACTGGAGGAGCTCTGGGCACCTCCCAGGGGAGGTGCAGGTCAGGGGAGTGGTCTCTCCCCTTTCCTTTGTCCAGTTTCGCACCAGAGCAGGGCTGAGGGGTCCCTGAACCGGTGTAGACTGGCTTATGCAGAAATGGGCACCATCTGTGCCCATGAAAGCATTTCCAGAGGCTGGGGGAGGCTACTCCTCCCCAGCCCTAACACCATTTTCCAAAGGGAGAGGGTGTAACACCCTCTCTCTGAGGAAGTCCTTTGTTCTGCCTTCCTGGGCCAGGCCTGGCTGGACCCCAGGAGGGCAGAAACCTGTCTGAGGGGTTGGCAGCAGCAGCAGCTGCAGTGAAACCCCGGGAAAGGCAGTTTGGCAGTACCAGGGTCTGTGCTAGAGACCCGTGGGATCATGGGGTTGTGCCAACAATGCCAGGATGGCATAGAGGGGGCAATTCCATGATCATAGACATGTTACATGGCCATATTCGGAGTTACCATTGTGAAGCTACACATAGGTAGTGACCTATATGTAGTGCACACGTGTAATGGTGTCCCCACACTCACAAAGTCCGGGGAATTGGCCCTGAACAATGTGGGGGCACCTTGGCTAGTGCCAGGGTGCCCACACACTAAGTAACTTAGCACCCAACCTTTACCAGGTAAAGGTTAGACATATAGGTGACTTATAAGTTACTTAAGTGCAGTGTAAAATGGCTGTGAAATAACGTGGACGTTATTTCACTCAGGCTGCATTGGCAGGTCTGTGTAAGAATTGTCAGAGCTCCCTATGGGTGGCAAAAGAAATGCTGCAGCCCATAGGGATCTCCTGGAACCCCAATACCCTGGGTACCTCAGTACCATATACTAGGGAATTATAAGGGTGTTCCAGTAAGACAATGTAAATTGGTAAAATTGGTCACTAGCCTGTTAGTGACAATTTGAAAGAAGTGAGAGAGCATAACCACTGAGGTTCTGATTAGCAGAGCCTCAGTGAGACAGTTAGTCATAACACAGGTAACACATACAGGGCACACTTATGAGCACTGGGGCCCTGGCTGGCAGGGTCCCAATGACACATACAACTAAAACAACATATATACAGTGAAATATGGGGGTAACATGCCAGGCAAGATGGTACTTTCCTACAGGATTACTATATAAAAATGGAATAATACACTTCTGGGACTTGTAATACAATATGTTAACTCATCATGCAACCTACCAAGGTTGAAGTCTACATAAGGGATTCCAAATACTGAAACGCACTTCCTACTCCAACAAAACAACTGAGATACCACTAAACTGGGAACATAGATTTCAAAGTAGAAACCAACAGAAAAAACTATTTTATACAGAAAGAACTACTGCTAAACTAATTAAAGATAAACATATTTGTGATTTAACTTGTTTTTAGAAAGTGATGAACAGATTATCATAAGAAGACAGTCATAATCAAACAGATATTTCAAGAACAACTGAGAAATTTTAAACAGAATTAGAACTATAACACTGAGATAGTCTGCTCATTGATAATGGATTACCAGATTTTACAATATTATGTGGCCTAGCGAGGGTGATGTCTTTATAAGGCTTTTCATCTACTGCTATCCTTCATACATATTAATTCTATTATAATGCTATTAATAAATCAATACTTACATTAACCATATATCTATTACATTATATATCTATTACATTACTTAATAAGTATAGGTAAAACAGCTATTTTTTTTGTAGTGAGTGCGTTCTATAGTAATTTTAATTTAAAATACCGTACTATGCACTTATGGGTTTTTTCTACTGTCTATATGATTGTTTTTCCTCCACCGTTCAGTGATGAGTATCTATACAACACTACAACACTTCATTTATGGTGTAAAAGTATGGAAGCTGATAACAGTGAAGAAGGGAACATAAAATGCTTAAAATATATGTGTGATTGCTTTACAACGATATACAATTATTCCATTTTATTAACATCAACTTTTTCATTACAGGTTGTTACATTTCGATGATCATATCTATAATATGAAACTTTAATTTTTATTTCAGTTTTTTTTTCCTTTTACACAGATTAATGGTTCCTTTTAATGCAGTAATGTAGGGAACTAATTCAGCCTTTCTCCATTCATAAACAATCTAGAAATATGCCCAACTAGACACAGGTAATTATAGTACTACACTAGTTCACAGTAATGAAAACACACCCAGGGACACTCATATCCATATACTGACACACCCAGGACACACTCATGCATAACCTTAGGGACCCAGGTGAACACTAATGCATACACTAAAACACCAAGGCACACAGTAACATTCACTGACACACCCAGAAAAATACTAATCTATTCACTGACACACCCGGACACACACTCATGCATACACTAACACACACAGGCACACACTCATGCATACATTAACACACCCAGACATACACTGATGCATACACTGTCACACCCAGGCACACACTCATAAATACACTAACAAGCCCAGACACATACTGATCCATACACTGATACACCCAGACACACACGCATGCATGCAATGCACTGACCTGGTCAGTGCATTGCTCACCACCCATGGCTCCACCATCTCCCCCTCTCTCTCTCTCTCCTCTGCTGCCCCAGTGGCCCAGCCTCCTTTTCGGCCCCACCTACTTTGCAGCTTCGTCTCCTTTATCGTGTTGTTTTTCGTCCCTCTCCCGCCTCCCAGCTGCCCTCTCATCCCCCCACCTACCTACTTAATGGCAGCCACTGTGTGGTAGGCTGAGCAATACCACTGACCTGATCAGTGCATTGCTCTGCCTTCCGTGGCTCCACCGTGTAAGTAGAGCCCTTTCCCTGGCTCCTCTGAACTCTTGACCTCTGTCAGAAGTTCGAGGCCCTCCTCAACCCGCAGGCTTCTGCCTGCGCCTCATCCCTGGTATCTAGTGGGAGAGCGCTGCTTTCCTACTAGGCTACCTTCTGCCTCTCTCCTCCTTTTGCTTTGCTCTACTCTCTGCTCCACTACTGTCCCTTAGTGCTGGAGAAGTGTGGCACAATGGTTAGAGTGGCAGACCCTGATGCAGAGATCTGGCCCAGGACCAGGGTTCAATTCCCTCCTCGGTGGGTCTTGGGCTCAATTCCCTTGGACCAGATAATTCTTGCCTCGGTGCCTAATCTAATTAATGGGTCCCACTCTGTAACTCTGGGCAATAGCTTGCTTAATCTCCACAACGGCCCTCACAGCGCTTGGATGCCTGGCTTCACACTGGGGCTGTCCAGGAGTGGGCGCCTCACAGGGAAAAGCCAGGAGGGGTTCCATAGCGGTATGCGTACAGCGCTTTGAGACCCTAACGGGTGAGTAGTGTGCTATACAAGTACAAATTTACAGTTTACAGTTTTACAGTGCTCCTTTTCCTTGTTTCTCTTTTTCGGCTCTGGCCCCTTTTTCATACCACTTTTTTTCCCCCTCCCACCTCCCAGCTGTCCTCTCCCCCCCATCTCCCTACTTAATGACGGCCGCTGCATGGCCACGCTGCTGGCGCACCGAAGGCGCTCCAAAGGCAAGCCCGTCTGCGCCTGTCCGCGCCGTAACCACACCCAGCGCCAGAACCCTTGGCTCCCGTCCCTCCCACCGCGCCCTCAACACCGGCCACTCTCCCGCCTGCCTTCAAGCCTCCCCGCACACCACCCGCGGACCCTTCTCCTGCCAGAACTGCACCTTCACCAGCCTCCACGCCAACGACACACCCACCAAGGCAGGACGCAACCATCACAGATGTATCCTCCTCAACAGCCGCTCCATCCACAATCACACAGTAGAGGTATGGAATCTGCTCCACTTAGCCTCCACAGACGTCGTCTTCCTGACCGAGACCTGGATGAACCCCTTCTCAGCGCCCTACATCGCAATAACCATCCCAGACGTGTAGGAAAGTGCCATCTTGCCTGGCATGTTACCCCCATATTTCACTGTATATATGTTGTTTTAGTCTATGTGTCACTGGGACCCTGCCAGCCAGGGCCCCAGTGCTCATAAGTATGTGCCCTGTATGTGCTCCCTGTGTGATGCCTAACTGTCTCACTGAGGCTCTGCTAACCAGAACCTCAGTGTTTACGCTCTCTCTGCTTTCCAAATTTGTCACTAACAGGCCAGTGACTAAATTTACCAATTCACATTGGCATACTGGTACACCCATATAATTCCCTAGTATATGGTACTGAGGTACCCAGGGTATTGGGGTTCCAGGAGATCCCTATGGGCTGCAGCATTTCTTTTGCCACCCATAGGGAGCTCTGACAATTCTTACACAGGCCTGCCAGTGCAGCCTGAGTGAAATAACGTCCACTTTATTTCACAGCCATTTACCACTGCACTTAAGTAACTTATAAGTCACCTATATGTCTAACCTTCACCTGGTGAAGGTTGGGTGCAAAGTTACTTAGTGTGAGGGCACCCTGGCACTAGCCAAGGTGCCCCCACATCATTCAGGGCAAATTCCCCGGACTTTGTGAGTGCGGGGACACCATTACACGTGTGCACTGTACATAGGTCACTACCTATGTACAGCGTAACAATGGTAACTCCGAACATGGCCATGTAACATGTCTAGGATCATGGAATTGTCCCCCCAATGCCATTCTGGCATTGGGGGGACAATTCCATGATCCCCCGGGTCTCTAGCACAGAACCCGGGTACTGCCAAACTGCCTTTCCGGGGTCTCCACTGCAGCTGCTGCCAACCCCTCAGACAGGTTTCTGCCCTCTTGGGGTCCAGGCAGCCCTGGCCTAGGAAGGCAGAACAAAGGACTTCCTCTGAGAGAGGGTGTAACACCCTCTCCCTTTAGAAATAGGTCTGAAGGCTGGGGAGGAGTAGCCTCCCCCAGCCTCTGGAAATGCTTTGATGAGCACAGATGGTGCCCATCTCTGCATAAGCCAGTCTACACCGGTTCAGGGATCCCCCAGCCCTGCTCTGGCGCGAAACTGGACAAAGGAAAGGGAAGTGACCACTCCCCTGACCTGCACCTCCCAGGGAAGGTGCCCAGAGCTCCTCCAGTGTGTCCCAGACCTCTGCCATCTTGGAAACAGAGGTGTTTGTTGCACACTGGACTGCTCTGAGTGGCCAGTGCCAGCAGGTGACATCAGAGGCTCCTTCTGATAGGCTCTTACCTCTCTTGGTAGCCAATCCTCCTTCCTAGGTAGCCAAACCTCCTTTTCTGGCTATTTAGGGTCTCTGCTTTGGGGATCTCACCAGATAACGAATGCAAGAGCTCACCAGAGTTCCTCTGCATCTCCCTCTTCACCTTCTGCCAAAGGATCGACCGTTGACTGCTCAGGACGCCTGCAAAACCGCAACAAAGTAGCAAGATGACTACTAGCAACCTTGTATCGCTTCATCCTGCCGGCTTTCTCGACTGTTTCCAGGTGGTGCATGCTCTGGGGGTAGCCTGCCTCCTTTCTGCACCAGGAGCTCTGAAGAAATCTCCCGTGGGTCGACGGAATCTTCCCCCTGCAACCTCAGGCAACAAAAGACTGCATCACCCGTCCTCTGGGTCCCCTCTCAGCACAATGAGCATGGTCCCTGGAACTCAGCAACTCTGTCCAAGTAACTCCCACAGTCCAGTGACTCTTCAGTCCAAGTTTGGTGGAGGTAAGTCCTTGCCTCCCCACGCTAGACTGCATTGCTGGGTACCGCGTGATTTGCAGCTGCTCTGGCTCCTGTGCACTCTTCCAGGATTTCCTTCGTGCACAGCCAAGCCTGGGTCCCCGACACTCCAACCTGCAGTGCACAACCTTCTGAGTTATCCTCCGGCATTGTGGGACTTACTTTTCTGACTTCGGGTGGACTCTGGTTCACTTTTCTTCTAAGTGCCTGTTCAGGTACTTCTGCAGGTGCTGCCTGATTCTGTGAGGGCTCCCTACATTCCTGGGCGCCCCCTCTGTCTCCTCATCCAAGTGGCGACATCCTGGTCCCTCCTGGGCCACAGCAGCACCCAAAAACCCTAACCGCGGCCCTTGCAGCTAGCAAGGCTTGTTTGCGGTCTTTCTGCATGGGAACACCTCTGCAAGCTTCTTCATGACATGGGACATCCATCCTCCAAAGGGCAAGTTCCTAGTCCTCTTCGTTCTTGCAGAACACCAGGCTTCTTCCAACAGGTGGCAGCTTCCTTGCACCCTCAGCTGGCAATTCCTGGGCTCCTGCCCACTCTCGACACTGTCGCGACTATTGGACTTGGTTCCCTTGTCTTACAGATACTCAGGTCCAGAAATCCACTGTTGTTGCATTGCTGGTGTTTGTTCTTCCTGCAGAATCCCCCTATCACAACTTCTGTGCTCTCTGGGGGTTGTAGGTGCACTTTACACCTACCTTTCAGGGTCTTGGGTGGGCTATTTTTCTAACCCTCACTGTTTTCTTACAGTCCCAGCGACCCTCTACAAGCTCACATAGGTTTGGGGTCCATTCGTGGTTCGCATTCCACTTTTGGAGTATATGGTTTGTGTTGCCCCTATACCTATGTGCTCCTATTGCAATCTACTGTAACTTTACATTGCTTGCATTACTTCCTTTTCCTATTACCTGCATAATTTTGGTTTGTGTACATATATCTTGTGTATATATTCTATCCTCATACTGAGGGTACTCACTGAGATACTTTTGGCATATTGTCATAAAAATAAAGTACCTTTATTTTTAGTATATCTGTGTATTGTGTTTTCTTATGATATTGTGCATATGACACCAGTGGTATAGTAGGAGCTTTACATGTCTCCTAGTTCAGCCTAAGCTGCTTTGCCATAGCTACCTTCTATCAGCCTAAGCTGCTAGAAACACCTCTTCTACACTAATAAGGGATAACTGGACCTGGCACAAGGTGTAAGTACCTCTGGTACCCACTACAAGCCAGCCCAGCCTCCTACAAGACAGCTACAAGATCACCCGCAGGGACCGCTCCAACAAACCAGGAGGAGGCATCGCCATCATCCACAAGAACACCCTCAGGATCACGACCAACACCAAAGACACCCTCAGCACTGCCAAACTCCTGCACTTCCAAATCCACACTGACCCAAACACCACCCTTTGAGGGACCCTTGTCTACAGGCCCCCCGGCCCACGACAGCAGTTCAGCGACTCCATTACCAACATCATCAGCACGCACGCTCTCGCATCCACTGACTACATACACCTCGGAGACTTAAACTTCCACCTCGAGAACACCAATGACAACAACACCGCCACCCTGCTCAACAACCTCTCCAACCTCGGCCTCACACAGCTCATCACAACACCAACCCACTCTGCAGGACACACACTCGACCCTATTTTCTCCGCCAGCAATCACGTCTCTTTCAGCCACACCACCGAACTCCACTGGACAGACCACCGGTGCATCCACTTCTTCAAGAAACCCACAACACACCACCACCCACAACGGATCCTCCACCGCAGTTGGAACAAGGTCACCGAAGACCAACTTATCGTGACCCTCTCCAGAACCCACCCATCGGCACCACCGACACTGATGCAGCTGCCCGCAACTTCAGGCAATGTGTCAACACCTGTGCCAATTCTCTCGCCCCAATCAAGAATCCCTCCAATAGATGCACTGACAGAAAGGCCTTCTGGTTTACCGCCAACCTCCATGAATCTAAGCAAAGCTGCCGAAGACTCAAAAGAAAGTGGCGCCAAGATCAGACACTAGACAACCACACAGCCTTTCAAAAACACCATACGCAGACACCACCAACTCATCTGAGCTGCCAAAAGAACCGCCTTCAAAGACCGAATCCACAACAACGCACACAGCCACAAGGAGCTCTTCAACATCGTGAAGGCACTCTCTAACCCCAGCTCCAACGTCAACGACATCCCACCATCCCAAGACCTCTGCGACTCCCTAGCCTCCTACTTCCACCGCAAGATTGCAGACATCCACGACAGCTTCAGCACCCAGACCCCTACAGCAACCACCAACACCACAGATTCACCTCCGACCAACCTCCTGCTCTCCTGGACCCCCGTCAACGACAACGACACCATCGAAATCATAAACATCATCCACTCCGGCTCTCCATCTGAACCCTGCCCTCACCACATCCTCAGCAAAGCAAGCTCCGTCATCGCACCCTAACTACGGAAGATCATCAACAGCTCCTTCGAGTCTGCCACCTTCCTGGAGAGTTGGAAACACATCGAGATCAACGCCTTCCTCATAAAACCCAAGGTGGACCCAAAGGACCTAAATAACTTCCGGCCTATCTCCCTGCTCCCCTTCCCGGCAAAAGTCATCAATAAGGCCATCAACAGACAACTAACCGGCTTCCTAAAGGAGAACCGGACCCTCGACCCTTCCCAATCCGGATTCCGCAACAACCACAGCACCGAAACCGCCATCATCGCCACCACCGACAACATCAGAACCATACTGGACAACGGTGAAACCGCGGCCCTCATCCTCCTGGACCTCTCGGCCGCATTCAACACCGTCTGCCACCACACCCTACGCTCACGCCTCAGCAATGCTGGAATCCGTGACAGAGCCCTAGACTGGGTCACCTCCTTTCTCACTGGCAGAACCCAGAGAGTCTGCCTCCCCCATTCTGCTCAGAGGCCACCGAAATCACCTGCGGCGTACCCCAGGATTCGTCCCTCTGCCCGACCCTCTTCAACATCTACATGGCCCCGCTCGCTAACATCACCCGATCCCACAAACTCAACATTATCTCATACGCCGAAGACACCCAGCTGATCCCCTCTCTCACCAAGGACTCCGCAAAGACCTACCTCCACGAAGGAATGAAGGTAACCGCCGAATGGATGAAGAGCAGCTGCCTCAAACTCAATTCAGACAAGATGAAAGTCCTTATCTTCGGCTCCACACCCTCTACGTGGGATGACTCCTGGTGGCCTGCCACTTTCGGAACTGCTCTGACTCCCACCGACCACGCACGCAACAATTCATCTTGGACCCCTCACTATCCATCACTCAGCAAGTCAACGCCATCTCCTTCTCCTGCTTCAACACCCTCCGCATGCTCCGAAAGACCTACAAAAGGATACCCACCGAAACCAGAAGAACAATCACCCAAGCCCTCGTAAGCACCAAGCTGGACTAAGACAATGCCCTCTACGCAGGACCCATGGCCAAACTCCAGAAGAGGCTGCAACGCATTCAGAACGCCTCCACATGCCTCATCCTGGACATTCCCGGCCACTGTCACATCACAGACCACCTGAAAAACCTGCACTGGCTCCCAGTCAACAAGAGAATCACCTTCAAACTCCTCACCCACGTTCACAAAGCACTGCACAACACCAGACCAGAATACCTCAACAAACGACTCTCCTTCTACACCCCGACCCGGCATCTCCGCTCTGCTGACCTCACCCTAGCAACCGTCCCAAGCGTCCACAGAACTACAACTGGCGGTAGATCATTTTCACACCATGCTGTGGAACACTCTTCCCACCCACCTGCGCCAGACCAAAGACCTCCTTACCTTCAGGAAACTTCTCAAGACCTGGCTGTAAAGCAGTAGCAGCAACTCCCCCCCACACCTTCTTCCCTTCCCCTCCTCAGTGCCTTGAGACCCTCACGGTGAGTATAGCCCGTTTTACAAATCCCTGATTGATTGATTGATTGATGTATATACTAACACACCCAGGCACACACTGATGCATACACTAACACACCCAGACACACACTCATGCATACACTGACACACTTAGGCATACACTGATACATACACTGACACACCCAGGCACACACTAATACATATTAGGATACCCATGCATACACTGATGCATACACTGACACACTTAGGCATACACTGATGCATGCACTGATACACCAAGGCACACACTGATCCATGCACTAACACATCCAGGCACACACTGTTACATACACTGAGACACCCAGGGAGACACAGATACATAAACTAACACACCCAGGCACCCACACATAAATACATTAACACACCAAGGTGCACACTGATACATACACTGAGACACTCAGGTACACACTGATACATTTACAAATACACCCAGGCACACACTAATACATAGACTAAGACACCCAGGCATACACTGCTACATACACTGGGATACCTAGGCACACACTGATATATACATTAGCACACCCAGACACACACACTCATATATACACTAACACACCCAGGCACATACTAATCCATACACTGACACACCCAGACACACACGGATGCGTACATTAACACACCCAGACACACACTCATGCGTACACTAACACACCCAGACACACAGTGATACATACAGTAAAACACCCAGGCACATACTTATGCATACACTGACACACTGACACATAAACTGGCACACCCAGGCACACACTGATGCATACACTAACACACCCAGGCAAACACTAATACAGACACTGACACACCCAGGCACTTGCTGTCACATACTAAGACAAACTATACTGTGCAATGGCACACCTAATGACATACAAACAAGAAAGCACTACCATAATAAAGGAACAGAGTCAGCTTTTGATTAAATGGTAGTTTTAGCAAGGACCATTTTTTGTTGTTGTTTTACTGGAGACACTAATGAAAATGCAAAAAATGCAAACAATTAAACTTCATGCAAAAATATTGCATGTTCAATGTAAACAGAGTGCTGAAACAGCAACATGAAATTTTTAAAAAAATACTAGCAATGATGCTCTTCAATGGTGGCCCAAAACATCGCAACATTGGATGTTTTCAGGGCCACAAGCTGGTGACACTTTGCACAGTGTCACCATCTCGCCTAGTTCTGCACACATAGGCCCATATTTATACTTTTTTAGTGCCGTATTTGCGTCGTTTTTTGATGCAAAATCGGCGCAAACTTACAAAATACAATTGTATTTTGAAATTTTGTGCTGTTTTTGCTTCAAAAAATGACACAAATGTGGCGCTAAAAAAGTATAAAAATGGGCCATAGCTGGAGTAGTAATTTGCACAGGAGCTATACGTTTTTGGGATATAGATGCACCTGATGACCTGACAGATATTTCCTTCTCCCTCACCATACATAGATAGACACATTCATGCATAGTTTTTACATGTTTCTACATTGTGGAAGTACTGGTGCTATATTTTTTGTGGGGTAGCTGTTTCACACACAGTTTGCATTACACAAGCCGTGCACAAACCTTTTTTCCACTGAAGGGAATGGTGAACCACTGCCAGACATCACTTAGATTTCTAGAAGTGGATGGCTGCCCCTCAACATCAGGATCCACTCCAGTGTCTTCAATGGAGCTGGAAGATTGCCTCTGCCATCTCTGAAGCTCTAGATGTAGAATCCTTCTAAAACAACACATAGCAGACAAATAGCTGCTTTGGGTGTATTTTTTTCAAAATGGGTGTGGTTCAACAGTAACCAATAGAAAGGGTGAGTTTATTTTTGACATTGAGCGATTCTCTGGATCTCGATCACAAATTCTCGAAGTCGCAGAAATTGCGAAAAGTACTGTTGTCTTTAAAAAAATATATGCAGGATCATTTAGATGGTTTAAAATATGTTCACCCCATATTATAATTCAAAAGAGATACTTCTGTATACCTAAATTTTCTTTTTTTAATTCAGCGAATCTGCAAACCTGTGGATGAACTGAGCTCATGTGATCGGGACAAAAACCATAGAGTTTGTCTTGTCTTTGATCACGGCTCCGCAGAGGATCTGTGGATCTGAAAAAATAAAAAAAATACTGGATACAATTATAAACATATATACTTACTAATTTATTTTTATTTTTCAACCATATTCCATTACCTTCTGATTCCTTTTCTCTCTTTTTACTGCTTTCTCCTTGCTTTTTCTCACATTTTATAAGTGCCTACTGCTTGTTTTTTCCATGAAACCATGTGATTGGAAGCATATGAGGGTTGGCCAGAACCTATGGTCAATGCCCCACTGCGAATGAAAAACCCTAGAAATTTGCTGAAAAAAACAAAGGTTACAGGGTCCTAGTAGTTAGGTACTTAATTTATTCACACAAAACCAAAGAAATTCAGCAGTTATATCTACCAGCCCTAACTATAACTTTCACCCCGTCAATGCACTGCTTATGACCTCACATATTACACTACTTCTCAACATGGTCAGTCTCATCACTGATGACATCACTGATGACATCTCAAATGACATCATCCACGTAGAGACTCTCACACACCCATACAAACCTCTGACACTGACTCACACTCTCACACAACTACTCACATACCCATTCACACACCCATACAACTACACACAAAACACTCACTCATTGTAAAATGCACTTAGACACCCTTTCTGTTACTCATGTAACCACTCACCTTGCCATGCAATTACTCACACACAGAGTTATACATCCATAAAGCCAGTCAGACAGCTGCATAGCCACCCACACAAGGAATACAAACTTCACTCGTATTCAGCCACTGCTTGAACCAGTCACATACCCATTCACCTAGTCTTACACCCACTTACTCAGCAGTGCAGCCAAACAGAACGACACAACCACTGACTCACCACTGCAGTTACTCACACACCCACTCGCTTAGCCATTTGCAACCTGAAACATATACTCACTCTCCTACACAGGCACTGCTACAAGTACACACTTACCCATAAAATCACTGACACTCTCACGCATACACTCACTGACAAAGCCAGAAACTCGCCCATACAGATACTGGCACAACTTTTAACTCACTCAAAGAGCCACTCACACAGACACCCACTCAGCTATAGACACACTCAAACAGACACGAACTTACCACTTCAGCTACTGAGAAAATCACTCACTCAGAAATAGAACTACTCAAATATACACTTGTTTACCCACACAGCAATACAGAAACCCACTCAATCAGTAAAACAGTTACTAGAACAGCCACTCACCCAACTGTACGGTGACTTAAACAACCACTTACATACAAATACTTCTATCCATTTAGATAGCAGACATTACAAATTCTGTCACTGATCAGTAGCTCTGGAAGAGTACTAATTTACATATGCAGTCCCTTTGTATGTATCTTCAGCTCACATATATATAACCTAGTGGCGGTTGCCACTAGGTAGTTATAGTTAGGACCTAGTTTCCATAGAAAAATGTTTATTGACTTACCTAAATTTTTGGCGTCACATGATTAATCTTTGTGAAATTTTCCCAAAAACATTTGCGGTGAGCTGTCAAGTGGGGGGCCGAAAAAGTCCTGTTACCCAGGTAATTTCTGTAGGGTTTTTGAATAGGTCTACAGACCGCACCACTGGATAGAATTGCGCCAACTTTGGTAGAAAGGTGGGTCTTGGTCCAGAAAGTGTCTTTTTTTTATTTGGTGTAAATCCGTTCAGTAGTTTTTGAAATACCAAACAAAAACAAATATGTACATATAAGGATGCAAAGGCTCTGCAAACCTTCCTGATCTCATGCTGAGATCTGATTGGCTGCCTAAACTTCAACACAGAAGTGCTGACAGTCATGTTGGGGCTCGACTTCAGCCGAGGCCCTGAAAAAAAGATTTAAAAAATAAGGGGCCAGGGTAGAGACACACTGACCACTTAGCTCTTGTGCTGGGGTCCCAGAGTGACCCCGTCCACCCACGGGCAAAAAGGCAATTAAAAAAAAAATAATCTACAGGAGTTGCAGCAGACCCTCAGATCCACTGAAAATGTTTCAGAAAACAAGTGCTGGCTCCCGCACTTCTTTCAGTGAAGCCCCTGGGTGGTCCAAGTCCCTGGGGGATTAAGATTTCAAAGGGCAGCCACGTGGACCACCACCTTCCCGAGTCTAATCTTTAATGAGATTTGGGGGGCATGTGCAGCCCCCCTGCAGACCCGGGGACTGCCACCTCCCCGGGGCACAATTTGTAATCAAATGTGGGGGGCTATGTGGCACCCCTGCAGCCCTGGGCACTGCCACCTCCCTGGGGCTCAATTTAAATAATAAAAGGAGTCCTTTATGGACCCCTGGCTTCTGGGACCACCACCCTCCCGGGGTGAAGATAGCAGTAAATGGAGGGGGCCATGCAGTTCCCCAGCAGCCCCGGGGACCACCACATCCCCGAGGCTAAAATATAATAATGAGTGGGGCTGACAGCTCCCACCAAGCAAAAGCAAACAAAGTTCACTTTCTGACAGTGAGAGCTGTCAAACAGCTTCCGCTCTTAGAAAATTTAGTTTTCATCTGATTTCCTGCACACAAATGTGTGTGCAGGGAAACAGATGAAAACATTGCTCTGGCAAGAAGGGAGCTGCTATTGAAAGGGGGCAATGCCGGCTCCCACAGGACGTGGGTAGCTGGCTAGGACCATGGGAGCCTTGAGGCTCCCCCTGCAGTCCTGTCACTTATCTCTCTCTTTCATCTCATAATGGGATGGAAGAGAGAGAGAGAGACAGATTGTCATTGCAATAGTCTCTCTATACAATGACTTTACAGATTCAGACTAGCAGGGTGTTTGGTACGAATGTTATAGTTACGTCTTGATGCAGAGTGGAGCAGAGTCACTTCTGGCCTATTAGTCAAGGTCTTGTGTTGTCACTCAGTGGGCTGAAGGTTCACATCCTAGCATTGCTTGGGAGTATGTTTGTTTATTTACTAGTGTTTTCACTGTTAAACATTACTAGTGATGGAACATTGAAGTCTTTTCCCCCTCCAAATCTGTGGGTTGACTGTTATAGCTAGGTCTGGACACTGCACAATAGGTAGTCACCTCTGGCCTAGTGGTTAAGGTCTCAGATATGCACATTAAGGCCCGTATTTATACTCCGTTTGCGCCGAATTTGCGTCGTTTTTTTCGACGCAAATTCGACGCTAAACTAACGCCAACTAACGCCATATTTATACTATGGCGTTAGAGGCGTCTAGCGCCAAAGTTCCCGGAATGTGCGTCATTTTTTAGCGTGAACCCCTTCCTTGCGTTAATGATATGCAAGGGAGGCGTTCCCGTCTTAAAAAATGACTCCCAGGCCTTTACGTGGTATTTATACTCCCGGGCAAAAGAGACGCCCGGGAGTGGGCGTGGCTAAAAACGGCGCATTTGCGCCGCTTTTTAACGCCTGGGTCAGGCATGGCGTTAAGGGACAAGTGGGCTCAAAATGAGCCCAGAGTGCCCTCCCCTGCCCCCAGGGACCCCCCCTGCCACCCTTGCCCACCCCAGGAGGACACCCAAGGACGGAGGGACCCATCCCATGGACATTAAGGTAAGTTCAGGTAAGTATTTTTTTTTTAATTTTTTGTGGCATAGGGGGGCCTGATTTGTGCCCCCCTACATGCCACTATGCCCAATGACCATGCCCAGGGGACAGAAGTCCCCTGGGCATGGCCATTGGGCAAGGGGGCATGACTCCTATCTTTACAATGATAGGAGTCATGTTGATGGGGGATGGGCGTCGAAAAAAAATGGCGCAAGTCGGGTTACGACGATTTTTTCGACGTAACCTGACTTGCCCCATTTTAAGACGCCCATACGCCATTTTCCCCCTACGCCGGCGCTGTCTGGTCTACGTGGTTTTTTCCCACGCAAACCAGGCAGCGCCGGTCTGATTGCGCCGTCTAACGCCATTCCATAAATACGGCGCCCGCATGGCGCTTCAGAATGGCGTTAGACGGCGCAAAAGTTTTTGACGCTAAACTGCGTTAGCGCAGTTTAGCGTCAAAAAGTATAAATATGGGCCTAAGAGTTCTAGTCTAGGTGAGCCTGTGGTAATTTCCTGCTTTAGTTTCTTTCCAACTATAAATATTTGGGTTGCATACCAAAAGGGGATCTCACTCTCTTTAATTGACAAAAACATTTTTCTTTTCAATTTGTCAGGAAATATCTCATTCTAAGTAAATAATTCATCAAAGCTCTCTATTTCTCTCAATCTTTCACTTTCTCTCTCTCTCTCTCTCTCTCTCTCTCTCTCTCTCTCTCTCTCTCAGAGTTGGGTGGTTAGTGGGGTTGGCTGCAGGGACTAGCCGCACTCACAATATGGCACTCTGATATGTGATCTAGGCCATATTCCGTTGCAGAAACACTTTGTGGCGAGCATCAAAGGTAAATAAATAACCAAGTAACTCCTAACACTGTCTGAGTCTTTCCTTTGCCCCCCACAGGCTTTTGCATATTTCCCAGAGTGAGCTAGCTCTGTATTCCTCTGATGCCCTCCTCGGCTTGGCAGCACAGCAGCCTCCAGCTGTACTGTGTGAGATAGCCACTGTGTAGTTATAGTTAGGATTCCAAGAGATAGGAACTTGTCCGATTTTGCTTGCTGATAACTTTGCACCTATTTGATGGATCTCCACCAAATGCTCCAGACCTATTCCTTTTCTACTTTGGCAGATGATACAAAATTTTGCTGAGATTCGTCAAGAGTTTGCAGAGAAAAAAAAAGGGGTCCCAAAATGCATACTTAGCCTTAATGCATTTTCTATCGACTTTGTACTCATGTGTAGTGGCCAAGGACCCAGTCAGATATACATAGAATTTGGCAAGATTATCTATTATGGTGTGCAGGGGATCCTTTTGGGTGGTAAAGGTTAGTGGGATAAGTACTTTTTAAGTTATAAAGAATTTATCTTAGAAATATTTGTTGTCACAGTAGTTTCACAAAATGTTGTGGTTTTTCACGACACTACAGCGGTACAGAGCAATGACAAAGCATTATGTGATTGGCTAATGACTGCCTTTACAACAGTTAAAGGGAGCCATGTTGTTTTAAGTAGACTTTGCCTGTGTTCTGCTTTACGCCCCTACACATAGTTAAGTATTATGTTTTATATTTTTACCTACCTATTACCACGTTATTAAAGTCATAATAGATAGGTGAATTATTTAGAAGTTTGTATATATTTAAAAAATAATGCATGGAGTATAAATGCAAAAAATAAAAATAGACTATGATATACTATACTACAGTGTATTTTCAATTTTTTACATATTTAATTCTTTACCAAAAACTCTATGGATTACTGTGATAATACCGACAATTTACCATGCTATTTAATTTTCTTGTTTTTTAAATGTAGTTTTTTGTAAAGAGCAGTAAAAATGTATAGAAAACATAAGTATATTTCTCTATCTATGACCACTTTAATAAAGTAGTAATAGGTAGGGAACAACAAAACCTACTACTTACCTATATTTGAGGCCTAACACAGAATGCAACAAATTTATGCTGAAAACTACATAGCTGCCTTTTATGTTTTGTAAAGACAGACAGTAGCCAGCCAGATACTGCCTTCTCATATGCATTTTTAGTGGTATACTGCAAAATTATTTCTGTATACTGCAGCACAATCTGTAACTAAGGCCCTGATTTAGATGTTTGTGGTAATGGTCCACTGTCTCTGCCTAGAAACACCGCCTGCATCGACCACGGGAGAGGGAAAAGTGGACGGTGGTGGGATCCCACCCACCCTGTGCAGATTTGGATGTTTCTTACCGGCAAGAAAAAAGTGGCAGTCCAACCTACTCTTCTGAGCTTGTGGATGTGGGAGGGATAGGGTTGAAAACATGCCTTTATTTCCAGTTCCACCTCCATCTTCGACTGGACCTGACTGGACAACACCTGCTGTCACTGCTGTCACCGAACCATGGTGAAAACATGACACCCTTATCGCCAGACTCAAAAGTAGCGAACCCGCATTGCCAGGATACATTGGGTGGGCACTGCATGGGTGGTCGGGACCACTGCAGGCAAATCCATTTCACAGTTATATTTTTTTAATCACTGTGACTTGCAAATGTTGAGGAAACGATTGGGTCACACATAACTGGGGACAGACTGGCAGAACAAGAATATCACACACATACACAACCCTCATTGTGGTGTCATCATTCACTGCCAAATGTATGCTGGTTCCACAATTACGGTACACTCACACTGGACAATGGTGTCCATGTGTGAGCATTGCCAGGGGACCTGTATGGGTAGGGTTGTGCTATCTGTTGTGTATGTGAGTCAGTGGGTGTATGTTTGTGTGTGGATTGGCTAGTTGATGTGGAGGGAACTAGAGTGGGTGATGTGGTTTTGTCTGTATGTGTATCACTTGCATGTGAGACCAATGTTGTTGTGTATGTTGTGTTGCCGTGTGACACATTCAGGTGAGTGTTGTTGCTGCGTGGCAGACATTGTTGTGATGTGTGTAGTTGTGCTTGTGTGAGCATGTGTGTATGTTTGTAAGGCTGAGTGTGTAGTTGTGTGTGTTGTGCTTGTGCTGTGTGTGGGTACAATGTCAATGGTGTGCATGTGTTGTGTTTTGTATGTCTGTCAATGTGGGTTTTCAGCATGTAAGGGTTGTATTGTGTTGGAATTGTGATGGATGATGGTGTGCATGTAATGTGTTGTGTAGTGTGTAGTGTGTAGTGCAGATGGACACATATGGCTATGGTACAGTGTATGGGTATGACTTACTACTATTCCATAGCCACTGCCATTGTATGAAGTCCATTAGGTCCTGCCACCGTCTCCCCCTTCAGCACACCACCACCAGTACATCGCCTGCAGGACTGTAACATCTAAATACAGTGGGCGGAACACCATTGACTTGATGGTCTTCTCGGGTCTGCCGCTCATGCGGCTTGGAAGTAACAATGCCAAGATCTAAAATAGGCCCTAAAGATTTCAACAGTTGTAACTTAACATTACTTACACTATTTACACCCACAATGAAAAATTACCATTTAAATCTCATAATCTATATTCCTGCCACATTACATCTACATCCATTCACCCACTTTCACGCTACACCTGCTTTAAGGGCCATGCTCTGCTCTATGCCACTCCATTATACGCCACTCCACCGTATGCTATTATACTCTACGCCACTCCAATCTATGTCATTCCACTGTATGCTGATCCATGCTAATCCACTACATACCACTCCACCATACTCCACTCCACGCCACTCCACACCACTCCACTGTATGCTATTACACTCAATGCCACTCCATTATATGACACTCCAGTCAACACCACTCCACGGTATGCCCTTCTACTCTATGCTCCTGCACTCTACTCTATTCCACTGTATGCAACTCGACTCTACGACATTACACTGTACACTATTACACTCTATGCCACTCCAATCTACACCACTGTACTATATGCATTCCACTCTACTCCACTGTACTTTACGCTATAAAATGGTGCAATAGTTCATTCTATGCCACACCACTCTATGGTACTACATTTACGCTATTCCACTGTATGACACTTCCCTTTAACCACTCCATCTTATGCTAGTCCACTATATGGCACTCCACTGTATGTCACTCCACTGTACACCACTACACTCAAAGTTCTTCCGCTCTACTGTAGGCCACTCCACTATATGCCACTCCAATCTATGGCTCTCAACTCTATGCCACTGCACTCTATGCTATTCCACCCTACAACGCTCTACGCAATGCCATGCCACTGTACGCTGTTACACTGTACGGCACTACAGCCTACTCCAACTCACTCTACTCCGCTCTACTCTATGCTATTACACTCTTTGCCACTCTACTGTATGTCTCTCCAGTCTACACCATTCTTGTTTATGCTATTCCACTGTATGCCACTACACTTTAGCTCACTCCAGTCTACACCACTCCACTGTATGTCATTCCACTTTAAGCAGCTGTACACTCTTCCACTTTTAGCCACTCTACTCTACACCACTACAGTGCATGCTATTCTACTTTGTCACTCCACTCTATGCTGCTCCACACCACTAGCGTGTACCTCTCTCCATTCTATCCCATACCACTCTACACGACTCCACTCCATGCCACTCTGTTGTACACTATCCCACTGTACGCAACTCCACTGTATGCCACTTCAGTCCATAATATTCTACTCCATGCAACTTTACTATGAGCCATTTCTCTGTATGCCAATCCACTGTATGCCATTCTACTGTACCCCACTCTAGGCCATTCCACACCACTCCACTATACGCTATTCTACTCTACACCACTCTGTTCTACCCTATTGCACTGGATGCCACGACACTCTATTTCACTCCACTGGACACCACTTCACTCTACGACACTCTACTTTATGCTACTCCACTCTACGCTATTATATTGTACACCACTCCACCCTATGCAACTCCCACCCACAACATTCCACTGTACTCTATTACGCTCTATGCAACTCTACTCTATGCCACTCCACTGCATCCAACTCCACTCTACACCACTCTACGATACACTATTCCATTGTACATAACTACATTCTATGCCACTCAACTCAATGTTATTCAACTATATGCAACTCCAATCTCCCCAACACCACAATATGCCATTCCACTGTATGCTATTCCACTCTTTTCGACTCCACTTTATGCCTCTCCATTCTATGGTACTCTACTCTATGCCACTGCACTCTATGCTACTCTACTCTATGCCACTCCATTCAAAGCCATGCTGCTGTACACTATTACACTGTATGCCACAACAGTCTACCCCACTTCACTTTGCCTTGTTCCACTCTACCCTATTCCACTCTTTGCCACTCCATTGTATGTCACTCCAGTCTAAGCCACTCCAGTCTACACCACTCAACTGTACCTCACTCCACTGTATGCTATTTTTCTTTTATTGATTTGAATTTGTAAAGCACTTGATTGCCCGGAGGTGTCTTGGCACTGCTACTGTCTTAAAGTATTGAGGGATAAAGGTACAAAGGAATCTGTTAGTTGGATGAGATCCAGGTTAATAGTGATTTACTGAAGGAAAGAACGTTAGAACTTTCTTTCAACTCCAGGGTAAGGGAGTTCCACAATTTGGCAGTGCCAGTTATGAAGCTTCTGCCACCAAAAGAGGCTTGTCTAAACTTGAGGACAACAATATATATGGCTGTAGAAGAGTGAAGCATTCTGGGAGGAGTGTACCAGACAAATTTATGTCTAAGATATTCAGGACCAGAATTATGTAGGGCTTTAAAGGCAGTGCAAATGGCTTTGAATTCTATACGAATCTTTTTAGGCAACCAATGAAGCTTGACCGAGGGCGGAGAAGCAGACTCATGTATGGGGAACCTCAATAGGAGTCATGCTGCCTCATTCTGCAGAATCAGTAGTTTATGAAGGAATCAGTGCTGTACATTCAGAAAAGAGCATTGCTGTAATCTAGTTTGGATATGGCAAGGGTGGTCACTCTGGTTTTCTGCAGGCAGGTGCACAGGAATAAAAAGACATACTTTCATGATGATCTTCAAGGTGAAGAAAACTGAGGAGATCAATGTGTTAGCCTGATCTCCAAATGACAACTTGCCAAATAGAATCCCCAGATTTCTGACTTTCTTCACTGGAATGGACAATGATTTCTTGTGGCCACTAGCTTGAACCAGAAGGAACTATTGTTGCCTAAAAGAAAAACCTCAGTGTTCCCAGAATTTAACTTGAGACAAATGATTTTGACCAGAAAAAGTAGACAAGAGATTGGTCTATAGCTACTAGGGTCTTGTGGATTGAGCCTGGGTTTTTTCAAGAATGGAGGCTCTTCTTCAGACTTTAGGGAAGTAGCCTGTGTTTCATTTCATTAAAGATTCCAACACAATGACCGCTTATGATCTCAGGGGCAAGATGTATAATCTTAGGTGGACATGGGTCCAGAGGTGATCCTGATTTAATGGAGTTGGTCAGGGTTAATACTTGCTCAGCACTGAGCTGGGAGAAGGTGCCTAGGATTTCTGAAACAGAGAGTTGACAATTCTCATCCTGTAAGTCAGAGATTAAGGGGGTCATTCTGACCCTGGCGGTAATTACCGCCATGGCGGAGGTCGGCGGTAGCACCGCCAACAGGCTGGCGGTGCACCGCTGGGCATTCTGACCGCGGCGGTTCAGCCGCGGCCAGAAACGGAAAGTCGGCGGTGTACCGCCGACTTCCCGCTGCCCTTGAGAATCTTCCATGGCGGCGGAGCGCGGTCCGCCGCCATGGGGATTCTGACACCCCCTACCGCCATCCTGTTCCTGGCGGGTCTCCCGCCAGGAACAGGATGGCGGTAGGGGGTGCCGCGGGGCCCCCGTAAGAGGGCCCCACGAAGAATTTCAGTGTCTGCTTTGCAGACACTGAAATTCGCGACGGGTGCAACTGCACCCGTCGCACCTTCCCACTCCGCCGGCTCCATTCTGAGCCGGCGTCCTCGTGGGAAGGGTGTTTCCCGCTGGGCTGGCGGGCGGACTTTCGGCGGTCACCCGCCAGCCCAGTGGGAAAGCCAGAATGACCGCCGCGGTCTTTTGACCGCGGAGCGGTCTTTTGGCGGGAACCTCTTAGCGGGCGGCGACCGCCGTCCGCCGTCCGCCGCGGTCAGAATCACCCCCTAAATGCTTATTTGCTGCGAAGGTGTTAAAGACATCCTCCACTTTAGCCCGAAAGAAGCCTGCCAGCATATTACAAAAGGTTTGGCTACAGTTCTTATTACTTTCCTCAGGCAGGATGGCAGGTTTTTTAAAACTTTTTTGAAGTTTGCATCTTGTTGGTAAAATATTGGGTCTTTTCCTTTAAGATCAAGACTTCATAATCAGCAATATGCTGTTTGTAAATATCTCTCTTCGAGATGCATAATACTTTTTTCTCCACTTACATTCCTGTCTCCTGCAGAGCTGCTTCTGTGCTCTGAGTTTGTCCGAACACCAGGGTTCTAATGGTGTGTTTCTCTGGTTAATGTATGTTTTTTCTGGCACAAATAAGTCTATCGCCAAACCTACCCATGTAGAGTAGGTCGATATGGCTGATTCAAGATGCCATTCCACTTTACACCACTCCAAACTACACCACTTCACTCTTCACCACTCCAGTGTACGCTATTCCACAATGTGCCACTCCACTCTGTGCCACTCCACTATATGACACTACACGCCACTATAGTATACCTCACTCCATTCTACGCCACTCCACTCTAATCCACTCCACACTACACCACACTGCAGTACTCTATTCCTCTCTATGCCACTCCACTCTACATCACTCCTCTGTATGGTATTTCAGTGTAGGTCACTCCACTCTAAGCCACTTCACTCTGTGTCACTCCACTGTGTGCTTTTTCAGCATATGCTACTCTCTTGAACACTATTCCACTGTATGCTACTCCATTCTATACCACTTTAGGACACTCCCCTGCACACCACTCCACTCTGTGCTCTGCCACTATAAGCCACTATACTTTACCCCCACTCCACTCTTTGCCTCTCCAATCTACTCTACTCCACTGTTCGCTATTCCACTGTAAGCTACTCCGGTCGACACCATTCCAGTCAACTCCACTCAACTGTATGCCACTCCTCTCTATGCCACTGTACTCTATACTATTCCACTGTACAAAATTCCAGTCTACCCCACTCCACTCTGTGCTATTCCACTTCATGCAACACCACTCTGTGACTCCATTGTATGCCACTCCTCTGTAAGGTATTTCACTGTACACCACTCTGCTGTACACCACTACACAGTATGACACCACTCTACACTATTCTAGTGTATGCTACTCCACTCTACCCAACTCAATTGCATGCCGCTACACTGTACTGTGCTCAACAATACTGTACTTCACTCAATGACAGTCTACACCCCTCTACTCTACCACATTATACTCCATTGTATAGCACTCCACTTTCCAACAATCTGCTCCTTTCAATAACAGTCTATAGCACTTTACTTTACTCTATATCACTGTTCGACACTTTACTTCGCTCTGCAATACTGTGCACAACTCCATCTTTGCCACTCCACCCAACTTTATTATACTCTAATCTATGAGACACTCCTCCACTGTACTCCACTGTAGTCCCCTACCACTCCCTACACCATTCCACTATACACTACTCTATGCCACTCAACTCTACAGCAGTCTAGGCCTCTCCTAGGCTGTATCACACTCTGCTCTTCTCCACACCACTCCACCATACAACACTGTACTCCACTATGTGGCACTCTACTCTTCTCCATTCTACGCGATGCCAGTCCACTCCACTGTACTACACACTGCTCCACTCCACAACACCTTACTCCACTGTAAGCTATGCTGCTCCACTCCACTGTGAACTACACTACAACACGCTACTCCAGTCTATTCTATGCCCCTCATCTAGACTCCATTCCACTCTACTCCACTGCACAACATTTTACCCCACTCAATGGCACTGTACAATACTTCACTCTACACCACTCCACCACACTCTACTCCACTCAATGTAACTCCATTCTTCAAGACTCCGCTAAACTCTGTGCTCCTACACCACTCAGAACACCACTCTATGCTTCTACACTACACTGTACAACCCTGTACTACACTCTATGCCTCTGTACTCCATAGTACAACAAGCTACTTCACTTTACAACACTTTACAACACTCTACAGCTCACCACTACACTGTGCTGTACAAGACGTCATTCCAGTTTATAATAGTTCAATTGACTCTATGCCTATCTACTCTAGTGCACTACATGCCACTGTACTATACAACACGTCACTGGACTCTGACACTTTAGTCCACTGTACGTTATGCCACTCCACTCTACAACACTATAGTTTACGACTACACTGTACAACACTCTCCTCCATTCTACTGTATGGCAATCCATTTAACAATACCCCATTCTCTGGTCTAGAAAAAGAAGTGCATCAGTTTGTTGTTTATTAGTATTCTTAACCGCTTAGCTGCGGGCGTCGGCCACTGGCCGACGCCCACACACCCTCCCTGGTGCGGGTCACGACCAGTGGCCGACACCAGGAAGGGTATCAATAAATCCTCGGGTGCGTCGCACCCGAGGATTTATTTATTTTTTTAAACCCCCCCCCGGAGACACGGAAGCTTCTGTGGCTCCCCCCTCCCCCCCACCCGCCCCTTTGTGACGTCAGCGCGCCTCGCGGCGCGCTGACGTTGCAAAGGTGTTTTCCCCATCAAAGCAGGAAGCAGCCTTGTGGCCGCTTCCTGCTTTGATGGGGAAAACGGCCTTTCTCACGTTCGGGAAGGCCTCGTAAGAAAGGGGAGTGTCTCCCCTTTCTTACGAGGCCTTCCTGAAAGTGTTTCCTGGCCCCCCGGTCGCAGCTGTGCTGCGATCGGGGGCCAGGAAACACTTTCAGGTTTCCTGGCCCCCCGATCGCAGCACAGCTGTGATCGGGGGGCCAGGAAACACTTTGAAAAGGCCTCGTAAGAAAGGGGAGAGCCTTGTGGCCGCTTCCTGCTTTGATGGGGAAAACGGCCTTTCTCACGTTCGGGAAGGCCTCGTAAGAAAGGGGAGTGTCTCCCCTTTCTTACGAGGCCTTCCTGAAAGTGTTTCCTGGCCCCCCGGTCGCAGCTGTGCTGCGATCGGGGGCCAGGAAACACTTTCAGGTTTCCTGGACCCCCGATCGCAGCACAGCTGCGATCGGGGGGCCAGGAAACACTTTGAAAAGGCCTCGTAAGAAAGGGGAGAGTCTCCCCTTTCTTACGAGGCCTTCTCAAAGTGTTTCCTGGCCCCCGATCGCAGCACAGCTGCGATCGGGGGCCAGGAAACACCACTAGACGCCAGGGATTTCACTTTGGGGGGGCGGCCCCCTCGGAAAACGGGCCGCCCCCCCCCCCGGGGGCATAATTAATAAAAAAAAAAAAGGTTGGTGCCCCCTGGGGGGGGGGGGGGCGCGATTGCGCCCCCCCCCCCCAGGGGATTGTTTTAAAAAAAAAATAATAATAATACAAACAAAAAAAAATAACAGGGGGTCGCCCGTGGGCAGGGTGACCCCCTGTGGGGGCAATTTTTTTTTTAGATGTTGTAGGGTTTCCCTGGGGGCCATTTTGGCCCCCAAGGAAACCATACAACAACTAAAAAAAATAGATCTATATATAGATCTATATTTACATATCTATGTAGATAGATATATCTATGTACATGGATATATCTATAGATATATCTATGTACATAGATATATATATATATATAGAGGTAGATCTATATATACCAAAGAGATTTATAAAGTGTGCTACTCACCTGTGAGGGTCTCAAGGCGCTTGGGGGGGGGGGGCGGGGGGAGGGAAAGGGGCTGGGAGGTTCACTGTTCGAAAAGCCAGGTTTTGAGGCCCTTCCTGAAAAGAAGTAGGTTTTGGGTCTTGCGAAGGTGGGTTGTGAGGGCGTTCCAGGTTTTGGGTGCAAGGTAGGAGAAGGATCTGCCCCCGGTGGTGGTGTGTTTGATGCGGGGGACAGAGGCGAGAGAGAGGTCAGCTGAGCGGACGTTTCGTGTGGGGGTGTGGAAGGTGACTCTCGTTGAGGTAGGCAGGGCCTGTGTTGTGGAGTGATTTGTGTGCGAGGATGAGGATCTTGAAGGTGATCCTTTTGTCAATGGGGAGCCAGTGGAGGGATTTGAGGTGTGGAGAGATGTGTTCGTGTCAGCGGAGGTCGAGGATGAGTCGTGCTGCTGAGTTCTAGATGCGTGTAGTTTGCGCTTGAGTTTTAGAGTGGTGCCGGCGTAGAGGGCGTTTCCGTAATCAAGCCTGCTGCTGATGTGTGCGTGAGTGACAGTTTTTCTGGTCTCTGTGGGGATCCATTTGAATGTTTTTCAGTATACGGAGTGTGTTGAAGCATGAGGAGGTGAGAGCGTTGATTTGTTGGGTCATCGAGAGGGAGGAGTCTAGGATGATGCTGAGGTTGCGTGCGTGGTTGGCGGGGGTGGGTGCAGGGCCTAGCGTGGTGGGCCACCATGAGGGGTCCCAGGTGTTTTTGTGTGGGCCAAAGAGGATTATTTCGGTTTTGCTTGAGTTGAGTTTCAGGTGATTGGCTGTCATATATATATCACTTTTGTCAATATGTGTGTGGTTTCCCTGGGGGGAAAAGGGTCCGACTTGTCTAGTGGCAGTTTTAGTGCCATAAAGAAGCGCAGAAGGTTTATATGCCTACTGCAAAGAGCAAATCTGTATTTTATGTAAATAGCTGAGTACATTAGCAAAGTCTATGGAGAGATGAAGGGCACTTTTGCTGGGTGGTAATGAGGGAATCCGAGGAGGAGGGAGTGGGAGCACCAATAATGATTGTTGGACTGGGCGCAGGAGGTGCTAAAGACTGTGACGAATGGTATGTGACAAGGTGTTTTTTGAGTGTCTTGAAAGTACGTGCTGATTGAGGGAAGAAGCGCAGGTAAGGTGGCCTCTACTGTTGCACGTATCTCACACACCATCGATTTTGTGACTGTCTACGTAGGCTAGTGTTTTAGAGCAACAGTTTAGCCAATAGCAGAGATGGCATCTTGATGGATGACTGCTGCCTACACTCGGGTTATAGAGGACCGCTCTGACATAGGATCAGAGACTGAGACATCAGATACTGAGACAGCATCTGAGGGATAGGACAATGGCACAGACTCTGGGAGTGATTTTTCAGTCAGAGGAGTCCCATTCGATAACTCCTCTTCCAGTACATTATGAGGGAGGTGATGAGGACAGTCCTGCTGTCTCTTCGCAAGCTGTTTGTGCAACTGGGTAACAGTGGGTTAGGCCAACCCAGAGAGCAGGTGAATGCAGCGGCAAGCAGAGAGAGAGTGCTCTCTTGGGAGCTCCCCAATTTAGTTCAGCCCCAAATTCCACCACCCAAATCATATTGTGGAGACATCAAAATTATCCATGGCAAAACAAACTGGTTTTGTAAGGCAGGCACCTGTGTTTTTGGTCCTGGATTCGGCGGCCATATAGAGAAACACACTAAACCCAAACATTTCTGGAAACTAGACATTCGGGGGAGTCCACAGAGGTGTGACTTGTGTGGCTTCCCCAAAGTTTTCTTACCCAGAATACCCTGCAAAGCTGAAATGTTGAAAAAAAACTCAATTTTTCTCGCATTTCTGTCACACAAACTACAGGAATATGCTGGGATCCACAATATTCCTACCACCCAGTGACTCCTCACCTGTCCTGATAAAAACACTACCCCACTTGAGTGCCTACACCTAGTGTCTGTGTCAGGAATGGATCACCCCAGGGTCAACAGCTGCCTCACGTAAGGACCAACATTGACCGTTGTGTGATCTATTCCTGTCGCAGGCACCAGGCCTAACCACACAAGTGAGGTATCATTTTTATCGGGAGGCTTGGGGGAACGCTGGGTGGAAGGAAATTTGTGGCTCCTCTCAGATTCCAGAACTTTCTGTCACCGAAATGTGAGGAAAACTTGTTTTTTTAGCCACTTTTTGAGGTTTCCAAAGGATTCTGGGTAACAGAACCTGGTCCGAGCCCCGCAAGTCACCCCTCCTTGGATTCCCCTAGGTCTCTAGTTTTCAGAAATGCACAGGTTTGGTAGGTTTCCCTAGGTGCCGGCTGAGCTAGAGGCCAAAATCTACAGGTAGGCACTTTGCAAAAAACAGCTCTGTTTTCTGTGATGTGTCCACGTTGTGTTTTGGGGCATTTCCTGTCGCGGGCGCTAGGCCTACCCACACAAGTGAGGTATCATTTTTATCGGGAGACTTGGGGGTACGCTGGGTGGAAGGAAATTTGAGGCTCCTCTCAGATTCCAGAACTTTCTGTCACCGAAATGTGAGGAAAACTTGTTTTTTTAGCCACTTTTTGAGGTTTGCAAAGGATTCTGGGTAACAGAACCTGGTCAGAGCCCCGCGAGTCACCCCATCTTGGATTCCCCTAGGTCTCTAGTTTTCAAAAATGTACAGGTTTGGTAGGTTTCCCTAGGTGCCGGCTGAGCTAGAGGCCAAAATCTACAGGTAGGCACTTTGCAAAAAACAGCTCTGTTTTCTGTGATGTGTCCACGTTGTGTTTTGGGGCATTTCCTGTCGCGGGCGCTAGGCCTACCCACACAAGTGAGGTATCATTTTTATCGGGAGACTTGGGGGGACGCTGGGTGGAAGGAAATTTGAGGCTCCTCTCCGATTCCAGAACTTTCTGTCACCGAAATGTGAGGAAAACTTGTTTTTTTAGCCACTTTTTAAGGTTTGCAAAGGATTCTGGGTAACAGAACCTGGTCAGAGCCCCGCGAGTCACCCCATCTTGGATTCCCCTAGGTCTCTAGTTTTCAAAAATGTACAGGTTTGGTAGGTTTCCCTAGGTGCCGGCTGAGCTAGAGGCCAAAATCTACAGGTAGGCACTTTGCAAAAAACAGCTCTGTTTTCTGTCATGTGTCCACGTTGTGTTTTGGGGCATTTCCTGTCGCGGGCGCTAGGCCTACCCACACAAGTGAGGTATCATTTTTATCGGGAGACTTGGGGGGACGCTGGGTGGAAGGAAATTTGAGGCTCCTCTCAGATTCCAGAACTTTCTGTCACCGAAATATGAGGAAAACTTGTTTTTTTAGCCACTTTTTGAGGTTTGCAAAGGATTCTGGGTAACAGAACCTGGTCAGAGCCCCGCGAGTCACCCCATCTTGGATTCCCCTAGGTCTCTAGTTTTCAAAAATGTACAGGTTTGGTAGGTTTCCCTAGGTGCCGGCTGAGCTAGAGGCCAAAATCTACAGGTAGGCACTTTGCAAAAAACAGCTCTGTTTTCTGTGATGTGTCCACGTTGTGTTTTGGGGCATTTCCTGTCGCGGGCGCTAGGCCTACCCACACAGGTGAGGTATCATTTTTATCGGGAGACTTGGGGGGACGCTGGGTGGAAGGAAATTTGAGGCTCCTCTCAGATTCCAGAACTTTCTGTCACCGAAATGTGAGGAAAACTTGTTTTTTTAGCCACTTTTTGAGGTTTCCAAAGGATTCTGGGTAACAGAACCTGGTCAGAGCACCGCGAGTCACCCCATCTTGAATTCCCCTAGGTCTCTAGTTTTCAAAAATGTACAGGTTTGGTAGGTTTCCCTATGTGCCGGCTGAGCTAGAGGCCATAATCTACAGGTAGGCACTTTGCAAAAAAACAGCTCTGTATTTTGTGAAAAAATGGGATGTGTCCACGTTGTGTTTTGGGGCATTTCCTGTCGCGGGCTCTAGGCCTACCCACACAAGTGAGGTATCATTTTTATCGGGAGACTTGGGGGAACATAGAATAGCAAAACAAGTGTTATTGCCCCTTATCTTTCTCTACATTTTTTCCTTCCAAATATAAGAGAGTGTGTAAAAAAGACGTCTATTTGAGAAATGCCCTGCAATTCACATGCTAGTATGGGCACCTCGGAATTCAAAGATGTGCAAATAACCACTGCTCCTCAAAACCTTATCTTGATCCCATTTTGGAAATGCAAAGGTTTTCTTGATACCTCTTTTTCACTCCTCATATTTCAGCAAATGAATTGCTGTATACCCAGTATAGAATGAAAACCAACTGCAGGGTGCACCTCATTTATTGGCTCTGGGTACCTAGGGTTCTTGATGAACCTATAAGCCCTTTATATCCCCGCAACCAGAAGAGTCCAGCAGACAAAACGGTATATTGCTTTCAGAAATCTGACATCACAGGAAAAAGTTACAGAGTAAAACATAAAGAAAAATGGCTGTTGTTTTCAGCTCAATTTCAATATTTTTTTATTTCAGCTGTTATTTTCTGTAGGAAAACCTTGTAGGATCTACACAAATGACCCCTTGCTGAATTCAGAATTTTGTCTAGTTTTCAGAAATGTTTAGCTTTCCGGGATCCAGCATTGGTTTCACACCCATTCCTGTCACTAACTGGAAGGAGGTTGAAAGCACCAAAAATAGTAAAAATGGGGTATGTCCCAGTAAAATGCCAAATTTGTGTTGGAAAATGTGGTTTTCTGATTCAAGTCTGCCCGTTCCTGAAAGGTGGGAAGATAGTGATTTCAGCACCAGAAACCCTTTGTTGATGGCATTTTCAGGGAAAAAACCACAAGCCTTCTTCGGCGGCCCTTTTTTCCCATTTTTTTGGAAAAAACTAAATTTTCACTGTATTTTGGCTATTTTCTTGGTCTCCTCCAGGGTAAACCACAAACTCTGGGTACCATTAGAATCCCTAGGATGTTGGAAAAAAAGGACGCAAATTTGGCGTGGTTAGCTTATGTGGACAAAAAGTTATGAAGCCCTAAGCGCGAACTACCCCAAATAGCCAAAAAAGGGCTCAGCACTGGGGGGGAAAAGGCCCAGCAGCTAAGGGGTTAAAGTAGGTATATTTTAAAGGAAGAGAAGAATAACTTTTTTTATAGTAGATATAGCATACTGCCTACTTCAACTGCTTTGCTTTAATATGAAGTATCTTTAGTTAAAAATGTAGAGAAAATGGAGCAAGGCGCTTATGCTTTTGCCACCAGATTATTTGTTGCTTCTGAGAGCACTCACTGTTCTGTACAGCCAAGAGCAATGACTTTCAAATTTTATAATTAACCTTTACCCTCATATGGGACTTCCGCATTTTTCTGAAGGGAAATACATGGTATCAATCTAAGGCCCACTCTTGCTTTTAATAGTGCTCTTTACTCCTCAATCCCCAACACTAACAATGATTAACACACATGTAGTTATCCTGTGAACTCAACCAGTCATATTTGTTGAGGATCATAGTGGTTTTGGTAATAACTGTGTTGGTAACGAATTTGCAGCAAAATATATCTGTACCACAATTGGCTAAGGAACTGGAAATCTATGCAAGTGAACATTTTTACACCCCACATGCAAAATACGTTGTGCAGCCCCTGAATATTGCCGTGCAAAACTGTACACGTTCCTCTGCAAATTTCGTGATGTTTTTCTGAAACTTTGAAAACTCCATTACGTTTGGCGAAGTTTAGGACGTTAAAAAAAACACATGCAAAGGGAATAAACTGTAAATGTAGGTTTTGTAAGACACCATCCTCACTCAAGGTGGTGGCAAAAACATTTTGAGTGACGAATTTTCATTAAAAACATTTGCTGAAATACTCTTCCACATAATCTTTCTTTGCGCACTTTTTTGCCAAACTTTTGAAAAGGTAATAAACTTTACCACTCAAAGTTGCAGAGTTTATCTCCCTTGCACAACTTAGGTAGACCAATTGTAACTGCGCGCGCGCACACATACACACACACACACACACACACACACTCTATATCTCTCTGACACTTGGGCTGCAGTATTCTTGCGTCATTTGTCATATTTCAAAGCAATGGCTTAACTTGTGGTACCTTATCCAGACTTTCGTGAAGAATGCTGGCCTCTTCTCTTTTTGAGGCAAATACAAAGCAAGAGCGAGCCAAAATCAATACAAAACTACTGAGCTGTGTGAAGACTGATGTAATCGCGCATCTCATCAGCAAGATCCGTGGAATGCAGATTGATTTATTTTGGATGATTATCTTCTCCTGATCATTTTGAGAGCAGTGAGCGAGTCACTGCAGCTTTGGTAATAACTAACAGCAGGGAGGGTCGTTAAAGGTTTTCTTAGCAGCCACAGGTGCATTAGTAGGCAGTGTGCGCGAGTCATCTGCCATAAGAGTGTGCGCGAGCCATCCGGCAGGAGGGAGCGTGGGTGTTGTTGGCACCTGCGCAGCGCACTTCAATCCTTGTGCCCATAGGCTGGAACTTGTTTTTACTCTTACAGCTACAACACTGTCAAATACCTTCCAAAACTGTTATAGCTTCATATGTCGCTCATTTATATATACATAGGTGTCCCAAAATCAAACAAAAGTAGTGTGTAACTATGATATTTAAAAAAACACACCAAATCGTGCACAAAAATACAATGGAGCAAATGGTTCTTGCTGCTACAGCCTATCTACTGATCGGAGGTAAAAATTAGGGGGTATATTTATACTCCGTTTGCGCCGAATTTGCGTCGTTTTTTTCGAGCAAATTCGACGCAAAACTAACTCCATATTTATACTTTGGCGTTAGACGCGTCTAGCGCCAAAGTTCATGGAGTTAGCGTCATTTTTTTGCGTGAACACCTTCTTTGCGTTAATGATATGCAAGGTAGGCATTCCCGTCTTAAAAAATGACTGCGATGCATATGCGTCGTATTTATACTCCCGGGCAAAAATGACGCCCGGAAGTGGGTGGGACTAAAAAACCCGCATTTGAGCCGGATTTTAGCGCCTGGGTCGGGGCAGGCGTTAAGGGACCTGTGGGCTCAGAATGAGCCCATAGGTGCCCTCCCCTGCCCCCAGGGACACCCGCTGCCACCCTTCCCCACCCCAGGAGGACACCCAAGGATGGAGGGACCCACCCCAGGGACATTAAGGTAAGTTCAGGTAAGTATTTTTTTTTTTTTTTTTTGTGGCATAGGGGGGCCTGATTTGTGCCCCCCTACATGCCACTATGCCCAATGACCATGCCCAGGGGACAGAAGTCCCCTGAGCATGGCCATTGGGCAAGGGGGCATGACTCCTGTCTTTGCTAAGACAGGAGTCATTTCAATGGGGGATGGGCGTCGTAAAAAAATGGCACAAATCGGGTTGAGGCAATTTTTTTGCCCCAGCCTGACTTGCAGGATTTCTGGACGCCCATACGCCATTTTCCCCCTACGCCGGCGCTGCCTGGTGTACGTCGTTTTTTTTAACGCACACCAGACAGCGCCGGCGGCTAACGCCGGCTAACGTCATTCAATAAATACGGCGCCCGCATGGCGCTTCAGAATGGAGTTAGCCGGCGCTAATTTTTTTTACGCAAAACTGCGTTGGCGCAGTTTTGCGTCAAAAAGTATAAATATGGGCCAAGGAACCGTGAGTGTAACCAGTATTTGTGCATGTTTTGCATGCTTTATCACCCTTGGTAGAGGACAGAGATAAAATGGAAGCAAGCTGTCTTCTATCCATTTTAGCCCTAGCTCCAGGGCCGAAGTAGTGCCAAACGTTGTGCATGTATTGTACGGACTATTGTGCAGGGAATTCTCTGCCACCCCTCTTTTGTGGCTGCTCCTTAAGAAGGTATGACGGATTCTCGCTGTGGTTTTGTTAGTCCAAGACCAGGAAAATTAGAAAGTCTTATAGCCAGTGCCTAATTTGTAAACAACAAAAAACAGTTTAGGTACACAAAGGCCCATATTTATACTTTTTGACGCACAACTGCGCCAACGCAGTTGTGCGTCAAAAATTTTAACGCCGGCTAACGCCATTCCAAAGCGCCATGCGGGCGCCTTATTTATTGAATGACGTTAGCCGGCGCAGCTGACTGGTGTGCGTAAAAAAAAATGACTCACACCAGGCAGCGCCGGCGTAGGGGAAAATGGAGCTTGGGCGTCAAAAAATGGGGCAAGTCAGGTCTGAGGCAAAATTTTGGCCTCAACCCGATTTGAGCCATTTTTTTTGACGCCCAACCCCCATTGAAATGACTCCTGTCTTAGCAAAGACAGGAGTCATGCCCCCTTGCCCAATGGCCATGCCCAGGGGACTTTTGTCCCCGGGGCATGGTCATTGGGCATAGTGGCATGTAGGGGGGCACAAATCAGGCCCCCCTATGCCACAAAAAAAATGCGAAAAAAATACTTACCTGAACTTACCTTAACTTCCCTGGGATGGGTCCCTCCATCCTTGGGTGTCCTCCTGGGGTGGGCAAGGGTGGCAGGGGGTGTCCCTGGGGGCATGGGAGGGCACCTCTGGGCTCCTTCTGAGCCCACATGTCCCTTAACGCCTGCCCTGACCCAGGCGTTAAAAAACGGCGCCCATCAGGCTGGGCGCCGTTTTTTAAGGCCTGCCCCCTCCTGTGCGTCAAAATGACGTCACAGTATAAATAAGGCGCACAGGCCTTAAAGTCATTTTTTGGAAGGGAACGCCTACCTTGCATATAATTAACGCAAGGCTGGTTCCCCCTTCTAAAAAATTACGCACATGGTGGAACTTTGACGCCCGCGGGGTCAGACGTCAAAGTATAAATATGGGGCAGTGTTTGCGCCGATTGTGCGCCAAAAATTTTGACGCACATTCGGCGCAAAGAGAATATAAATATGCCCCAAAGTTTTTCATAGTTGCCATTGCTGCGGAATCCCGGGGTCACCGAACACCAATCCTGCCTATTCTGAATTTTATGTCAAGGTAGGAGGCTAGTATTATGCATAAGCCTTTTATTCACCACTTCTGTGCAGGACCTTTAAAAATGTATAGAACCAAATGAAGTCTCAATAGCAAAGAATCATTTCTGAAAATATAACCCCATGACAATAGCCACGTCCTCTTTTGTTTGATACTTCTGTGCAGATAAGTATACTCTAGGAAAATTCCGATTTTTTGGATGATTGTGTTGATGAAGAAGGATAAACATTAGTAGTTATCGGGAGATTTGGTCTTTCATATCCAATTTTTGGGTAAATGCCCTAATTTCTAGATTAGTTCTGTGAATGGGTTACATTTAAGATTTTAATATATGGTGTAGGCTCTTTACAAGCCAAGTTGGAGTAAAATATAATTATAGTACAGTTCAATGCTTAGATGTAACGACGATTTATTTGTTTACCATCTTTATTAATGAGCATTGCATGACAGTTGGGATTTAAATTTCTCAAGCATGGTCAGGGCGCGCGCTCGGTAGTGCAATGAAGCATGCTCCACACGTTAATCAGAGTGCATCTGTGCGCGGTATCAGCACAGAGCGTAGCGCATGCCCTTCGCGATGGCAGCTTTTGAGGAGTTCAGTGCACTTCTATGAGGAACAGTAACCGCTTCATGAGCTGCATCGGAATGAAACTGACTCATGGAGCGGTTTTGCTGTGATAGAGCATATGGGTCTACTTCTTTAGGAAACAGACCTCATATCTCAACTAAGTTACGTTTTCACGTTGAGTATCGATCGTTCCTCGGTAACGGCTCATGTAGCGTAAGGGAAAGGCCATTAGGAGGAACAATCACATTCTTTCAGTGAAAATTGAAGTTGGGCTTGTGTTGTGGTGGCAATTTATGATTTTAAGGAGGTGAGTGTGTATATATAAAATACGTAGCATAATAAAAAGGAAGGGATTTTTGTCCCAGTATTGAAAAAAATAAGAAATTATAAGATATATAAAAGGATTATTATAGGATAAATGTGGAGAGAAATGGCAGAAGAAAGTACTACACCTGGAAAGGAGATTTAGGAGGAAGTGATAAGGAAATTAATCTCCCAGGAAGTTGGGGAGACATTCAAATGATAATAAAATAATTGTTGAAAGAGCATAGGAAGAAAAGTAAGACAGTTGATGAGGATGAGTATTGGTCTCTTTCTGATGATGAGGATACAGGGAAGAGAGTCTCAGGAGGCAAATGTTTTAAAAAAAGGAAGCATATGCGGGAGGAGAACTTTGAAAAGGAATGTCCACAAAATACAAAGAAATTAATGCCAGGTGTCGTAAGTGGCACAAGGGAAAGACAGGACAACCCTGCAAAGGAAATGGCCCATAAACCAGGGTGGTATGATAAGGATTATTCAGATGTAGAGGATGAGCACGTATTTGATATGGATAATGACAATGAAATGGAAGAAGTTAAAATGCTAGATTCATCAGATAAGGAGCAGAGGAAGGAGGTTAAGGATCCTTTGGATCAAACTCTCTTTGAACCATCTGATGTTAAGCATCTACGTAGTGCGGAATGGTTGCCTATGCGTTAGGTGGCGGAATATATAAAGCAAAAAATAAGGAAACCTCGGGAGAGGAATGAAAGAAATATAACGCCCAGTAAGTGGGCACAAAGACTCCATGACACCAAACCTGGATCTGAATTTGATTACATATCTGTTTAAACTAGTCCGAGATTGAAGAAAAGGTTTAGAAAGATCACTAAAACAGTGTGAGAATAGGTTACTGGATGAATTGGGGCCTTTAGCAAGAATATTTTATATGGTGGAGGAACATTATGTTAAAGGAACAGATTTAAATGTATTAAAAGGATGGAACCAAAGAGCAATTTGTTTTTTTGGGAAATGCGAATGTAGGACTTATAGTGGAAAGAAGAAGGGCTACTCTCTTGAGGTTAAGCCCGAAACTGGAAGAATTAGCAAGAAAGGAAACATCTGAAGAGACAAAGGGTCTTCTTTTTGGAAAAGGAATGATAAAGGCCTTGGGCAAATATGCCCATACCTTTACGGTCTTGGATAAGGCGCACTCCTCAATGAGGAAAGTATGTGGAGATGGAAATTTATATGGTAAAGCTGGAAGAAGGGGCCAGTCTTTCGGCTGTACATTTAACAGAGGCCCTAGTGATCATGGAAGAAGATCCTATTGAGGTAGCTTTTCCTCAAATTTTTTCTACCTGCAAAAAGGAAGAGGAGGTAGAGGCAGATCAGGCCGTGGACATAGCCATATTACCAGTTCAGGATCACAACCAGGACAGGGTGAGTATGAAGACTGGAATTGTTTTTCCCTGGGAAGAGTTGCAGGGAGACTAAAACATGTTTTGGACAATTGGAAGAAGATAACAACAGTTGGTTGGATTTTAGAGACAGTGAAGGGTTATGTAATAGATTTTAAAGAGGTTCCACATCAGGTTATAGAGCCCAGAGAAATATGTTTTCAAGAAAAGACGAAAGAGGTTGTGAGAAAGGAGATGTATGGTATATTGGAAAAAGGGGCAAGTGTGGAAATTGGAGAAAAAGAAAGAGTGATTGTAAGTACGTTATTTGTAGTGGAAATAAAAGGACAAGGGTTGGAGACCAGTGATAAATTTGAGAAGTTTGAACAAATATGTGATATACAGACATTTCAAAATGTAGTGAATACATCTTCTGAGGACATTCTTCAAGAGCAGGATTGGTTATTGAAAAAAAGACCTGAAGGATGCTTATTTCATGATTCATATGGCAAAGCAAAGTCAGTAGTTTTTTACAGTTCAGGTGGGAAGGACAACTATTCAAATTCACTTGTCTTTCTTTTGGTCTGTCTTCGGCACCTTGGTGTTTTACAAAGGTGATGAGATCCATAGTAGGTTTACTGAGGGAAAGAAAAATGAGATTGATTATCTATTTGCACAACATTTTGATCATGAGTCAAGAGAGGTCTTTACATTTGGAACAGGTGAAGATGAGTTTGAGTATTCTAGACGATCTTTGATTTGTAATCAATCAGGAAAAGTCTGTTCTTACACCTTCTCGGAGGATGGAGTTTTTAGGGTTTGTGATAGACACAGAGAAAGCACAATTACAGTTGCCAGAAAGGAGGATTTCTCTCATAAAGAAGGAGATAAAGAATGTATTGAGGAAAAATAATATTACTTTGAGGGAATTGGCAGGGACAATTGGTTTACTTTCATCTTCAATTCAGGCTATTTTCCCAGGACCATTGAATTACAGAACACTCCGAGTCAAACATTTAGCTTTAGTGGAAGGTTTATGGTATGGCGATATGATAAAGGTTTCAGAGGATGCAGTGAAAGAGTTGGAATGGTGGTTGAAGAATCTGCAAGCTTGAAATGGGAGAGCAAAATCTGGTACAACGCCAAATTTCGTTCTAAAGACAGATGCAAGTACAGTAGGTTGGGGTGCAGTAATGGAAAACCAATTGACAGTAGGGAAATGGAACACGGGAGAAAGAGAGGATCTCATAAATTGTTTGGAACTGAAGGCTGGAAATTTGTCAGTTAGCAGTTTCAGGGATCAATTGAGGGGTTGTTCAATCCTTCTGGGACTGGACAACATTTCAACAGTAACGTACATAAACAAATTAGGAGGCAGCAGGTCAAACAGACTTTCAGAAATAGCTAAATATATTTGGGGTTTTTGCATGGAACAAAAAATATAGGTAACGGCACAATATTTACCAGGGAAAGTGAATACAAGAGCAGACTGGAGTTTCTGCTATTTGTGGGATTACAGCAAATGGAAGATCATGCCTTAAGTTGTTCAAGAAATAGACAGAGTTTTGGGGCCACTAGAGATAGATCTCTTTGCTTCTTGTTTAACAAATCAGTTGGGAATTATGTGAGTTGGCATCCAGATCCAGGAGCGAAAGCAGTGAATGCATTCAGGCCCTGATTTATACTTTTTTTATGTCACATTACCGTTGTTTTTTTATGCAAAAGTGGTGCATAAATTACAAAATACAATTGTACTTTGTAAGTTTGCACCGCTTTTGCGTCAATAAATGACAGTAATGAGGCGCAAAAAAAGTATAAATCAGGACCTCAGTTTGGATTGAAGCAGGTTTCTAGGTTATGCTTTTCCTCCATTCTGTATGATTCAGAGAGAAGTTATGCAGGTGAGGAGACAGAGATGTCAGTTAGTTTTGGTAACTCCATTTTGGACCACTCAGGCGTGATATCCATCGATTATGGAGCTAGATGTAGAGGACCCAATGTTGATAGAAGCATGCAAGGGTCTTTTGAAGAATGTAAACAATCAAGAACATCTTTTAGTAGAGTCAGGGATACTCAGCCTTCTGGTTTGACAGATTTCAGGAGAAACCAGCATTTCAGAGAACTATCTGGAGAGGCTTCAGAGTTGTTATATTAATCATGGGCTCCAGGTACAAGGAAAAGATATAACAGTGCATGTTATGTATGTGTATGTTGGTGCACGAAGAGGAATTTGGATCCCGTGGAAACGGACGAAGTTATGATGGCAAATTTTTTAGTAGAGCTGTTCAAGAAGGTCTTAGGCTATAGAACAATAAATTGTTATAGATCTGCGATTGCTGCAGGACATTGTTTGGTAGATGATTCATCTATAGGGAAAAATACATTGATATGCAGAGCTATGAAAGGGATGAAATTGATAAGACTGCCCAAAACTAAATGCAGCACATTATGGGATGTTAGGTTGATTTTTGATTTATTTAAACAATGTCAGTCAAATAAGTATTTGACTAGCAAACTGTATCTTTGAAAGTTATAACTTTATTGTGTACAATTTATTTTAAAAGAGTTTCTGTTGTTAAAGCTGTAGAGTTGTCAAGCAGATTTTATCAACCACAGGGAATTTTGTTTGAGATAAAGAAGAGAACAAAAACAATGAGAGAAAGTCTATTTTATCCAAGTTTTGATGAACATCCAAGTTTGTGCATGGTAAGATGTATTAAAGAGTCTGAGACTAGAATGTGTGAGTTTAGATCAGAAGGAACAAACCAACTTTTAATTTTGTATGTAAAACCATACAGAGCTGCATCTACAGCTACGATTGCCAGATGGGTGAAAAGTGTGATGTATGAGGCTGGTATAAATTTAGAAAGGTTTCAAACACATTCTGTAAGAGGAACTATGGCTTCAAAAGCTTACTTAAGAGGGGGAAGGATAGAATAAATTATGAAAGCAGCTGGTTGGTCTAGTGATGAGATGTTTAGGAAATATTAATTCAATTGAGCATGTGGCTGTTTTAGCAGTTTAAGCTTTAAACATGCAAAATTGCTAGTCTTCTGTCGATAAAATGGCAATTCTCAGAGGCTTCACTGCATAGAGAATCAGAATTTTATTAAAGACAAGGAGACTAGCATTATCCCTACTCTCCCAACCTTGGGAGGATATTAGACTACACATTTTGGAGTTTTTAAGAGTAACAACAATAATGTGAGAGGTGTAGACATATATGTCTTTTGGTTTTTCCTCTATTATGTTGAGCAAATATTTAAGCTATTGTTTGTTTTTTCAACATATAAGAAGATGGAAAGTTTTTCTTTCTGCCACAGAATTTTGGAAGAAGGTGAAGAATGAGGTTGAAGACTATGGCAGAACTAAAGAGGAAGAGGACTGCTGCCATGGGATTATAAGATATGATATGTTTCTTTGCTATTGTGAGTTCATTTGGTTCCATATGTCTTTAAAGGTGCTGCACAGAAGTGGTGAATAAAAGGCTTATGCATAATGATAGCCTCTTTGTCTTTAATAAAATCCTGATTCTCTATACAGTGAAACCTCTGAGAATCTCCATTCTACCTTATACTTTTTTCTTCCAATACCCTTCACTCCCTTCATCCTTATCCCACTCTCGAAGGTTCTTTTCATGCCACCTTTTTCCCTTCATCACTGTTTTCTTTTGTTTCTCTCTCTCTTAGCTTCTCATTTTCTGCCTAATTCTCACTTTCTCTGGGACAAAGTCTGAAGATAAAACGGTCCTTGTCTCCACCAATTGCAATCATCGGCACAGATTCATCACTCATCTACCCACTCATTCCTCTTCAGTTACCTATCTGCATCCAACTTGCCACACACTCCTTTCCAAGTGCTAGGAAGCAAACAGTAAGCTTTCAGTAAACTGTAGTAAAGTGCCTAAGCTGGGAGATCCAACTACTTTCCAAATGGGACATTTGTTCTCGATTTATCCTTTAAAAAACATTAAGGCACCTAAAGTTTATGAAAAGTTGACATCCAATGAACTGACTGCTTTTGTTCCTTGAGAAGCACCAGTGTGTATGGTAATGGAGAACATACTTGTCCTCGACCTCTAACATATTAATTTCATAAGCAGGGTTATTTTTTATTTTTTATGGATGTGGTAGTAAGCATATAGAGGACAACAATCAAATTTTATTCAGACCCTATTTAAGATGCTGGATACATACATAGCCTCTGGATCAGCCTTGCAGATACTGTCAGATTCAAATGCATGTTTACTCAAAGCTAACTGGATTGATTGCATCTACTAAGTACAGTTGTGATGTGCTATATTATTTACACTTTGTCCATCAGGCCTCAGTGCGAGAGACCAGAACTTAGCATAGATCACTGGGGGGCATCAGTAAAAAAATAAGAGTGTTTTTAAATTATTACAAAGGTGTCTCTCAAGTGACAAGAAAGGACATTTCACAAGTGTCCTCTCTGTGAACTTTCACAGTTTTGGGACCCTTCCTTGAGCAGAAGAGCACCCATAGATGTTCGCAGCACAAACACTGCTACAAAGTTCATGCTTAGGCTGGTGTCTAATAACAATTTGAAGGGACTTTTGTATCAAACTCAATTTTTGGTCAATGCATCACTTTCAGTGGAAAATTATATCATCCATTTGGGTGTTCTTTTCACTTTTTATCCATCATAGAGCAGAGACCTTTAATGTAATGTCACATCCTGAAGCTGGAGTTTCCCCTTGATAAGATAGGTGTCATGCACCTCAAGCAATAGTTATGATGGATTCTTTGTTCTCCCACATGAGATTTGTCTTGCATTTTATAATATGAATTCCATAGTTTGTGTTGAAGGCAGTTGAAATTATTTTAGTGAATTCACCATCTGCAAAGTCTATGCATTCACTACACTACATAATAGTGCAGCCACGGCCCGTCCTTTAGGGCAGAGGGGCCATGACCCCACATTTTGCCCCTCATGAAGAGTGCCTGTCAGCCTGAGCAAAGGTCAGCCTGACAGACACTCTTCATGTTCAACTCAGGCAGCCAGGAGCAAGACATGCGTGATTTGTGCAGACTCCTGGCTGCCTGAGCTGAACGTTGCTGGGCTGAAGAGGTCAAAGCTCCTATAGTTGTGACCTCCTCGGCTCAGCAAAGGTGCCTCGAGGCCCTCCCCCTCGGTGACGAGGGGAAGCGTCACCCATTGACTCTGACCTGGGCTCTTTAGGTTTAAGCATAGAAGCGCCCAGGGCGAATGTCAATCAGTGACACCTCGTCACAGAGTGGGGTGGGGTCAGAAGTCCCTCTGATTAAGTTGATGGGTGGGGGGTCTTTTACAGATATTTTGCAGCACAATGTTGTGTTTAGGTTTCATGCAACGTCCTTAAAAATGTTTATTTTCGATCAAAACATGACCTAACATATGAGAAATGGTAGTGTGGTACTTAGATTATTTGCTTCCTCTTTACGGTGCAAAAGTCTAAGAAAGCTTCTTCAGAGAAAGGAAGATTGTGATTGGGAGTTAGGATCGGAACCGGCTGAGGACTGCGTGGCCAACACTTACTTTCAAAAATAAAAAGGGGTAGTGAGATATGCATTTACAACTTTATTATTAGACTGAACGATTTGGGCTACTAATTGGGGAAGAGGGGTTTAAATGAAAGACATTCCTTCCTAAAATAAAGAGAAATGTTACTATGTTTAAAATAGTCACCTGTGGACACAAAAGGTGTATATGTGCATGGCTTTTCCTCTTTCATTGTCAGGAGGCAATCAGTTTTGCACGTGTGGGTCAATAGAGGAGAAGAACTAGGAAAATAACTACTAGAAAAGATATAGAAGGGAATATGTGGTTGGGTACAACAGTCAGTCCTACCACAATATTCACAGTAAGATACAATCAATTTCAAATATGGCAGTAAATTCTAGTTAGGTTAGCCAAGAAAGTGTTTGTTTAGTCAATGTTGCAAGCCTTAAGAAGAAGTGTATTCATAGGTTTACGTCCAAAGTCACTGGTGTTACAAAGGCCCACCGCAGCCCCCGTGGTGTGGGGGCGAGCTCTATGAGGAACAACACCTGTCCTGAGTGGGTCCTGAGGGGGGTCCCCTCCATGTTCTTTGCAGGAGGGCCCTCTCCAGTTTCGTTATGCCACTGCCTAAAGTAATTAAATCAAAATGGATGTTTAGGTGGATTAAAGAGGCTACGAATCTGATATCTTACCAAGTGTATGTCTTTCTGTTTATCCACCCAACAGTGAACCACAGCATAAATAAATTAGATAATGCCCAAAATATAAAAGCAAAAGAAATACCTGACCTCCTTCCACCCGCCTCCAACATTCAGCCCTACCAGAATAAGCCTAGAATTCCTTTATGAGGTAGCAACAGTGGTTAACAAGTTCTGTTACCCACTGCTTTTATGTAATAGCAGCTAATTACTGGATAAAGAATTAAGTAATTCATGCTAATGGCTTTCTAGGAGAGAAATACATAACAAAAGATTCTGCAAGTATCAATGGGCAAAAAAATTCAAAATCTCCTAGAAGCAGATAAAGAAAGGGAGATGATTCTCAGGGGTTGAGCAGAGGTTGCAATTGCTACTAGTGGTAAATCCCTAGGTCATGCCTCTAGTTGTGATCTAGCAAGAAGGTGGAGTGAGTTAACAGTTCTCTTTTTTAACATATGTTTTATTGGCATTTCATCAGAATTACAAAATTACATCATAATTTGCATTTTATTCATCTAGGACATCGGATTCTGTCAATGCATTCACATATTCAAAAGTGTCCAAGGTTACAGGCTCTTCATAGTATAAATATTTAGCTCACCTGTTACATTTATTAGGAATTCTATAATGTGTTTTTGTCAGAGTTGTAGGACATTTGCAGTCATTACAATAGTCATTACAATAGTCTGTTCAATTCAATCAACAATGTCCCATTGAAGAATGTAGCCAAATTCACGAAAGTGACAAATATGACATAACAACTCATAATCAAACTTTTACTTTCCCAAAGACCTAAACAGATAAGGGGTAGCATCCTAAAAAACCTGAGTTAAAAAAACATAATGTGGATCCTCCTATCCACCTATGGGAACATACGAGAAGTGGAAACGTAGTTAAGGGGTCCTATTGCACAGGGGGAAGCAGGTGTCGAAACTGGAGAGAGAGAAAAAGGTTTAAATAGCTCTAGAGAGCACCACCCCAGTTTATAGGTAATAGGATGCCAGGCTACGGAGGAACTCAGTAAGTGTTTTGAAAGGGTCTTGTAATGTCTTTCTTGGCCTCAGACAATACTGTGTGCAATTTATCCCACTCTCTGGTAGTAAGGTATTTACATAATACTCGGTCCCATTCCCTGCATAATGCTGTGCTTTCGCTGGCCCTAAATTTATGGACCGCTGTTAGCCATTGTTTGATGTGGGAACCCGAAATATATGACCAGGTCATTTTTATGGCTGGTTTCACCAGAATTATTAGGGAGTCATCAAAATTTGTTGTGCCCCACCGTGTATAGGATGGGAAGCTAAACTTTTGAAACAAGCCTTGGGGTTGTATATGGCCAAAGTACTATCACCTGACTAAGTAGAGCCTGGACCTCGTTCCAGATATGGATGGTTACTGGGCACTTCCCCATCATATGAAAGAAATAAGCCCTTTCAGCATGGCTGTGGAGGCAGCAAACAACTCCATTAAACCTAGCTCACCTATCGCGGGGGGCATGTAAGCCCTGTGTGTCAGATAGTATTGGATCTGTTGTATCCTAGCATTTCACAGTGTTGTCATCAATTATGTCATCTCAGATGCTTCAGTAATATTATTAATGAAGTCATAGAACATCTCATGGGTGATGTATCATGGGTGGTAATAAGCAGTGCAAGATGAGGGGGTGAATTATTGTTTCTTTCAGATTTGAGTTATAGTTACTTGAGATTACTATAACTGGTGAATTTAAGTGGTTTTGAATTCTTAAAACAGTATGTTTTAATGAACATTTTCCCATAACAATAAAGTCCAATTAACCTTTGGTTTATTTCAGTGAATTTTTACTGTTTTTCTAATGCAAAGTAAGATGCTCTACACCTAACTATAATGTCACTTTAACATTTATTTATTATAGTGAATTTCTATGTCTTTTTGAATGTAAAGTAATATTTTATTACCATACTTGTTAGAAATGGGGTTTCTAGTTGGCAGTGGTTTGCAACCTGTCCGAGTAGGGACCCTCATTCTAGTCAGACACAGCTAATATAACCCCTGCTCATACCTTTGGTAGCATAGTTCAAGCAATTAGTCTCATCTCAGAGACAATGTGTGAAGTATTTGTACACAAACACAGTGAGAACACCACACAAGTACTCCATACCAATTTAGGAAAATAGCCAATATTTACCTGAGTAAATCAAGACCAAAACAACAAAAATCCAACATGCACAAGTAAAGATATGCATTTTCAAATATTAAATGTAGTATGGCGCTTTGAAATACAATAGCTCCAACTGGGGCTATCACAACTGCTTGATGGAGCCGCTTCCATTAATCCGGCGCCACCTGCGAGGGAGCACTGTTGGCCATGGAGTCATACAGACCCTGGTTACAGTACCTTGGAAAACAATTAGGAAACAAGACGTTGCACAGAGTCGGGAGATGAGGCATTGCTGGATCCAGTGCAGTGTCTGTGCCTTACTGCTACCGGGGAGCTGAGGTGTTGGATCCCTACTGCTAGGCAGGGGAGGTGAGGGGTCAGTTTCTTATGGTTGCAGAGGAGGTGATGCGGCGTTGGTGGTGAGGCATCAGTACCTTTACGAGAAGGTGGGGTCAATGAATCCATCACATCAAGACACAAGGTGTCAACTTCACAGTGCACAACCACACCACACGTCCATAGGTGCTGTGGCAAAGTCGAACTCAGGTGCCACGGATGTCTGGACTCATGCTTTGGCAGGACAGTAGAGGTGCTACAGTGGCATTGGGTCTGCATTGTAGGTTGTGGTCGCGGCACTCAGTGGGGACTGCAGCCCCGGTGACTGTAGAGGCACAGGGTTAGAAAGCGGCGCCGGTTCCAAAGTCGTTCTGGAAGTCACTGTACTAGTTTCTTCCTTGTTGCAGAACTCACTCTCAAGGGCCCAGGAATTGGATTTGGCACTACTTGGCAAGTCAGGACTCACAGAAGAGAGCCCAGGTAGTGGCAGGTGAAGTCTTTGATGTCCCTGAGACTTCTTAACAGGACGCAAGCTCAGTCCAAGTCCTTGGAGAACCTTTGGAAGCAGGTTGTAAGAAGCCAAGTCCAGCCCTTTCACCCCTAGGACAGAAGCAGCAAGCAGCAGGCCAGTACAACAAAGCAACAGGCAGAGTGGCAGTCCCTCCTACAGCAACCAGCTCTTCTTCTTGGTAGAATGTCCTCAGTCCTCAAGGATTCTAACTATGTGGTGCCAGAGATCCAGTACTTATACCCACCTTTGTCTTTGAAGTAGGCAAAGTTCAACGAGAAGTCTTTGTAGTGCACAAGACCTTTCCTTTCCCTGCCCTGGCCCCAGACACACTTCAGGAGGTTGGAGACTGCTTTGTGTGAGGACAGGCATAGCCCTATTCTGGTGCAAGTGTTAGCTCCTCTCACCACTCTAGCTCAGTACGACCTATCAGGATATGTAGGGCACATCTCCGCCCCCTTTGTGTGACTGTCTTGAGTGAATGCACAAACAGCCCAACTGTCATCCTGACCCAGACGTGTATTCAGCAGACAGGCAGAGGCACAGAATGGTTAAGCAAGAAAATGCCCACGCTCTAAAAGTGGTATTTGCAGACTCACAGTTCAATAACCAACTTCAACAAAAGATGTATTTTTTAATTGTGAGTTCAGAAGCCCCAAACACCATAGCTCTATCTGCACCCAATGGGAAATTACACTTAAAAGATATTTCAAGGCACTCCCCATGTTGCCCTATGGGAGAGATAGGCCTTGAAATAGGGAAAACTGAGTTTAGCAGTATTTCACTATCAGGACATGTAAAGTACACCAGTACTTGTCTCACCTTTTAAATACACTGCATCCTGCCCATTGGCTGCCTTGGGCCTACTTTAGGGGTTATTTACATGTATGTAAAAGGGACATTTCGAGCCTAGCAAGTGGGTGCACTTGCCAGGTCAAAATGGTAGTTTACAACTGCACACACACACACACAAACACTGCAGTGGCAGGCCTGAGACATATTTTCAGGGCTACTTATGTAGGTGGCGCAATTAATGCTGCAGGCCCACTAGTAGCATTTCATTTACAGGCCCTGGGCACACTTTGTGCACTGTAGTATGAATGTACTCGTAAACCAAATATGCCAATCATGGAGAACCAATCACCAATATATTTTAGACAGGGACCATATGCACTTTAGCGCTGGTTAGCTTTGGAAAAGTGCCCATAGTCCTAAAGCCAACAAAACAGATCTGGGAAAAAATAGGAAGCAGAAGGCAAAATGTTTGGTGATAACCCTGCCAAAAGGACCAGGTCCATGCTATGCACTGGCTGCAGAGCCTGGCCTGCATCTAGTCCAAGCATCCAACCCCTCGTGGGCAGACCAACCCACCTCGTACCTGTGGTAGCGTTGGTCACAGGGCTTGACCGCAAAGGCCGTACATCCACCCCCTTGCTGGTGGACAAACCCTAGCTGTGGAGGGAATTTGGCCATGCACAGTGTATGGGTGGCCCACCCCTCACTGCTGTGTAACCTCTCTGTCGGCACCGGAGGCCTGGGTGCGAGGGAGGAGCCTGAGTGTTATTGTCCGTAAGTCAGAACTACTGACTTAGTCAACTTTGACTTGTCAAAGGATCAGCACACCAAAATATAAAAAAGTGGGCCTATTGGCTTTATGAAGGGATCTGTATATCTACATATATAAAGCATATGTATTGTTTTTGTGAAAAATGTGCACTACTTACAGTGAAATATATATTTCAACAGTTCACACAATGCAATGTTTGATCAAATTGATTGAAACAGTGTCTCCTGGAGCTTTATTAGTTTTTTTTTAATGGGAAAGGGTGTCCAGACCCCTTCCTAGAGTCTTTACAGGACCCTGGGACCCCATTTACTGGAGCCATCTTCCTTTAAAAAGTGGATGGCTGCACAGCCCCACCTCGAGCCTTTACTAGCCCCAGGGACCCTATTCTTTTTTAATGGAAGAGGGGACCCAGCTCCCTCTTCAAGCAAATAATGGGCCTGGTGTCCCCGTCCCCCAAAGCCTTAGGTAGGTGCCCTGATCCCCACGCAAGGCGCACACCGAACACTGGGGACGGCAGCAGGAGCCGGCTTTGTTCCTGCATGATGGGAGCAATATTTTTCTCTGACCCCGTATTTTTGCAGGTCCTGTTGGGTGGAAGCACAGATTTTTTTCTCTGCCAGGGAAACAGTGTCTCGTGATTCAGCTCTCGGGGACACATAAATGGTGCCGGCCATGGGGGATGAGGTCCCCACAGCTTTTGGTGGATCAGTGAGGGGGATGCTAGACCCCATTTCCCATAATTAAATAGCTGCCCTGGGGCACTTGGTCCCCAGGGCCTCGTTGAGTCGTGGAGAGGGGGGCATAAGCCTCCCCTTTCCAAGAATTTTGCCTCAGGGGATGGAGTCCCAAGGGCTTGTGGAGGTTCAAGGAGGGGGGCTGCACACCCTCTCCTCTTTCATTTTTTTAAAATATTGTATTTTTTAATTTTGTGATCAAAGGGGCCTCAGAGAGACTTACTGAGCAGGGGCACGCATCCTCCCCTTTATGTCATAATCCTCCACTTAGGACCTCACAGAGGCTCGGGGATGTGGGCCACACATCCCCCTCATCTGTAACAAATTAGCACTGGCCCACCCTGGGGGATTACTTTATTGAAAGCACAGTTGTTTCTACTTTACCAAAGATATGCGGATCCACTGGGGATTTGCAGTAAAAGTAAAAAAAAAAAAACAATGTGTTTGGCCCAAGGGTTTTTTATGGGACCCTCTCACTAGGCCAGGATGAAAGAGTATCCCTATCCTGCACTTATATTTTTTTTTAACCAACACTCTGAATCTGCTCACCTCAAATTGCTGTTTTTCTAGCAGGGTTTTTAGGCATAGGGTTAGCAGAGTGACCTCCATGCCATCCGTGAAAGTGACAAAATCCTTTTGCTTAAAGACTATTCTGTGAAAATGGCAAAAGGCTTTGGGCCATATGTACAAACACTTTTTCCCATAGACACAGAATGGGTAAAAACCTTTGCTACATCTGGCCCTTTGTCACTTACTTATTTGGTCACAAATGAGATGCATTTTAAAATATCTCATGAGGTTAAGACACCTGCTGCAGAGATCTTTGTGTGGCCAGTAATTTTCATGGAGGTTAATGCTCTTGCTGGAGACATCTGTGTTTTTTCTAGTCATAGCTGTGACTCATCATAGAGGGTTAATGTGCCTGCTGCAAAGCACAACACAGAACTTGCAGTTCCCAGATTTGTAGTTTTTAAAGATGACTTTGTGGGTTACTGCTTGAGTCCATTTGTTACTTGCAGTTTATAAGTTACAGTCCTCCAAATATAGCACAGTGAACTATGAACCGGAATCAAGGAGTTGCATGGCATAGGTTTAGATGCTTCTTCTTTATTTTTCAACCTTTCTTTTATTCTAATGTTGCTAAAAAGGGGTACTTTGGCTAGTAATATAAGGGCCTAAATACCCCCTACAGTAAATAATAAGGATATTGCAAGTCACCGATGAGTTTAATAACCATATACAGGAACAAGGCTGAAGGCTGAGTTCTTTTATAAGGTTATGGAACTCTGCAGTGACTTGAAACCATCACCTTACTCTCAAACTGCTTAAAACATGCTTTATTAACCTCTCCTTTGAAATAGCAAGCATGTTTGCAAATATGAAGACTAAAACAGAACAACTAGTACAAAATTAAACACATCAAAAACCTGTTAGATATTTGTTGCAAACAAATATTAGAAACAATTCAATAAACGTCAGTTTAAAAAAAAAAAAAAAAACTGCATTAGCTCAGTACATGTAGAAACATGCAGAAAAATTCGAGCTTTTCTCTATCTAAAGAGTGGAAAAACAAAGATAGTCTCGGAATGTTCCATTGTAAGCTATTAAAATAAGGCAGAAGAAAGAAAAGCAATGTTTTATTTTTGTTGTTTCAAGCAGCTGCATCAATTATGCTCCATGAACTGACCTCAGCTGCTGGCTCTAGCAGCAGGGATTGTACCATTAGATCTCAACTGTAATAACTTATAATAGTCACGTCTTTAAAATCTACGACTGAGTATGTAACTAGTCACCGATTATAAAGAAGTTAGAGACATGCATTTAAACTGGGATTACAGCATCCCATGTATTATAAAGTCATATTAGTTAAGACACCCTTACCACTGTGTTATATTTTAAAGCCTGGTTTTGTGTTTCTCCAGATAAAGCACTCTTATAATATAAGATCTACTAACATGGAAGATAACATAGATATGGGACTCCTACACCTTGTAACCCTTACAGTCTTATGTAACATTTCCTGTACATTCATTTACAAATTTGCAGTATTAATGATCTATGTATAATAATATAAGTATCTGATATGAACCGTCTTGACACCCTACATTCGGATGAGAAGCAGTATAAAAGAAATGAAATTAAAAAAATATTAAGCACTATTTAAATCGTTATAAGTGTAATTACTCATGCAAATACATCTGACAGCACTACAGTGTATGAAAATCACCTACCTGCAGGGGATGAACAAGGGCAAAAACCAGCCTCCAAATCATAGTTTCTCATGATTTCTGCATCAAAGAATTATAAAAAAATTCACACTAAAGTAATTTCTGATATTTCACTTAATTCTCATAATACAATTAACACACATTATGTCAGTGGTAGGGCCCTTCTCAGGGGGGTTTTTATGGCGGAACTCATGCATGCAGTTACAACACATGTTTACCAGTTTACCACGTGTCTATTACCATGCAATACCTTTACTACGCATTAGCTTTACCATGCAAGACTTTCACATGCATGCATACATATACACATACACATATATAACACCTAGTGGTGGTCGCCACTAGGTAGTTATAGTTAGAACCTAGTTGTTATAGAAAAATAGTTTTTTGTTTTGCTAATAACTTTGGCGCCATTTGATGAATCTTCACAAACTTTTTTAAAAAATGGTCCTTACTTCAGCTGCTATCTCGAAAGTTTTCGGGTGATCTGTCAAGCGGGGGCAGGGAAAAAGGCAGGTCCCACAATGCGTTTTCCCCAATCATTTTTCCATAGGGATTCTGAACAGCGATAGCAACAGAAAGGGACCTTTTTGTTATTTGGTGTAAATCCATTCAGTTTTTTGAGAAATTAAAGCAAATCCAAATTTGTATAAACAGGGAAGTGAAGGCTTTGCGAACCCTCACGATCTTGTGCTGAGACCTGATTGGCTGCCAACACTTCAGTAAGGCAGTGTTGGCAGCCATCTTGGTACTCGGCTTCAGCCAAGCTCCAGAAAGAAAGATGTAAAAAAACAAAAGGGGCCAGGGTAGGAACACCCTGACCCCTTACCTCTAGTCCAGAGGGAACCCTCCCCAGAGCTAAAAAGCATTAAAAAATGTTCACTGAAATTTGTGGCATATCTGCGGATCTGTTGAAAATTAGATAAAAAAGAACAAGGGTGGGCTCCCGCGCTTATTTGATAAACAACCCCTGGGGGGGCCAGGTCCCAGGGGATTTATCATTTTAATGCGGGGGCCACCCAGTTCCCCTCAACCCCGCAGACCACAGCCTCCCTTGGGTTTTCATCAGTTTGATAACGGGGCACTAGAACCCCACCCCCTTGCAGCCCCAGGGACTGCCACCTCCCTGGGGCGTTCATCAAATTCAATGCAGGTTGGCCACACAGGCCCCCACTTCCCTGGGGACCACCACCTCCTTGGGGCTTTCAAATAATTTGATGCGAGGGGCTGCACAGCACCTGCCACAGCCATCGGGACCACCACTTCCCCAGGGCTTTAAAGATGTACAGTGTGGGGGGGAATGGCCATCCTGCAGCCCCAGGGACCACTGCTTCCCCCGGGCTTTAAAGATATACAGTGCAGGGGGGTCACCCACCCCGCCCACAGCTCCAGGAACCACCCTGTGTCAAAGGTTGTTGGAGGGAGGTTGCTTGTGTAGCTATAGATGGCCCTGGGGACAGCCACACCCAGGGCCAGCTCCTACGATGTCCCAGTTTGCCCACCCCCGGGACATAGCTGTTTGCTTTTGGTTGGTGGGAACTGACAGCTCCCACCAAGCAAAAGCAAACACAGTCAGGTTCCTGATAGCGGGAACTGTTAAACAGCTCCCACTTTCAGAAAGCGGAGATTTCATCTGTTTCCCTGCAAGCAAATATACATGCAGGAAACCAGTTGTAAACATTGCTTCCACAAGCAGGGAGCTGCTTTTTCAAGGAATTCCTTGCCTGTGAGAGCAATGCCGGCTCGCACAGGAAATAGGGAACCGGCCAGGACCAGGGGGGCCTTGAAGCTCCCCCCAAAGTCCTGTCACATTCTCTATCTCTCTCCCCTAGTGGGATCGAAGAGAGAGAGAGAGAGAGAGAGAGAGAGAGGTTGTCATTGCAATGGTCTCTCCATGCAATAACCTTCAGCACAGGAAAGTGGCACCTGTGGCATAATGAAAGGTGATCTCACTCTTTTTAATTGACAAATACATTTTTCTTTTCAGTTTGTCCAGCAATATCTCATTCTAAATATATCATTCACCAAATCCTAAATAACTCTCTATACTTCTCACTCTCTTTCTCTCTTCATTTCTCTTTTTCAATCTCTTTCTCCCACTCACACACACACTCAGACCCTCATGCACCCACTCAGAGATCCACCCAGACACTCATGCACCCACTCACAGACCAACTCAGACTCTCACACTCCTAGTCACAGACCTACTGAAACCCTCACTCACCCACTCACAGACACACACAGACACTGATACCCACTAAGACACTGATGCACCCACTCTCACACCCAGACACTCTCACAGCCACCCTCACCCCCAGATACACCCTCTCTCACCTATTCTTACATCCAGAGAGATAGGCCGTGGTCAACTCCTGCCACGCATGGCCAAAGGCTGTACACGGCAGTGGTTGAATTAACGTATAGTAATGAAAGTTACTTCACGTTAAAAAAAACATAGAAATTCACTGAAAAAAACAAAGGTTACAAGGACCTTTTAGTTAGGAAATAGAATTTAAAAAACATGGAAATTCACTTAAAAACCAAAGGTTACAGGGACATTCTAGTTAGGCTCACATTTTAAATGTGCCAAACCATAGAAATTCATCTGTTAGAGTTAGGGTTATCTCAAGTAGCCATAACTTGTGCCCTAAGGTAACTATAACTCGTGCTCTTGCCATGCACTGCTAATTACACCACTAATTACGGCACCCCTGACATCTTTGCTATCATCATTGATGATATCAATGTAATATTTGCAGTAAAATGCTTGACAAAAAAACTGTGCATGGTGGGGGTGCAAATATAGTTACCTTGGGGCACAAGTTATAGTAACTTGAGATAATTATAACAGGTGAATTTCTATGGTTTGGTACATTTAAAATGTGAGCCTAAATATAACGTTCCTGTAACATTTGGTTAAGTGAATATATATAATTACATATAATTTTTATATATATACGTAAAGCTTTAAAAACCCAGCCCCAAAACTCACCCACCCTAAACCCTAAAGTTACCATTCCCAAATCAATGCCCTTACCCACCCTAAACCCTAAAAATACACTTGCCACCCAAATCCTGACTCACCATAAAACCTAAAAATACACTGGCTATCCAAATACCCCTACCCAACCTAAACCTGGAAAATACCCATACCACCCAAATACCCTTGCCCAATCTGTTGGGCGTGGCCCTTCTGAGGGGATTTCCCTGACATGTTTGCTTTTTCCTCCCAGTTTTGTGCTGACTCTCTTTGTGTGGCCTTAGGACTCTAAGGCCCGTATTTATACTCCGTTTGCGCCGAATTAGCGTCGTTTTTTTCTACGCAAATTCGGCGCAAAACTAACGCCATATTTATACTTTGGCGTTAGACGCGTCTAGCGCCAAAGTATGGGCAAATAGCGTAATTTTTTTGCGTGAACGCCTTCCTTGCGTTAATGAGATGCAAGGAAGGCGTTCCCGTCTAAAAAAATGACGGCGACGCAAATGCGTCGTATTTATACTCCCGGGCAAAAATCACGCCCGGGAGGTGGCGGGTCAAAAAACCCCGCATTTGCGCCACTATTTAACGCCTGGGTCAGGGTAGGCGTTAAGGGGCCTGTGGGCTCAAAATGAGCCCACAGGTGCCCTCCCCTGCCCCCAGGGACCCCCCCTGCCACCCCTGCCCACCCCAGGAGGACACCCAAGGATGGAGGGACCCACCCCAGGGACATTCAGGTAAGTTCAGGTAAGTATAATTTTTTATATTTTTTAATTTTTTTGGGGTGGCATAGGGGGGCCTTATTTGTGCCCCCCTACATGCCACTATGGCCAATGACCATGCCCAGGGGACATAAGTCCCCTGGGCATGGCCATTGGGCAAGGGGGCATGACTCCTGTCTTTACTAAGACAGGAGTCATTTAAATGGCGTCTGGGCGTCGAAAATAATGGCGCAAATCGGGTTGAGGCGATTTTTTTGCCTCAACCTGACTTGCCCCATTTTAAGACGCCCTAACGCCATTTTCCCCCTACGCCGGCGCTGCCTGGTCTACGTGGTTTTTTTCCACGCACACCAGGCAGCGCCGGTCTGCTAGCGCCGGCTAACGCCATTCCATAAATACGGCGCCCGCATGGCGCTTCAGAATGGCGTTAGACGGCGCAAAATTTTTTGACGCTAAACTGCGTTAGCGCAGTTTAGCGTCAAAAAGTATAAATATGGGCCTAAGGCCCGTATTAATACTTTGTTTGCGCCGAATTAGCGTCGTTTTTTTCGACGCAAATTCGGCGCAAAACTAACGCCATATTTATACTTTGGCGTTAGACGCGTCTAGCGCCAAAGTATGGGCAAATAGCGTCATTTTTTTGCGTGAACGCCTTCCTTGCGTTAATGAGATGCAAGGAAGGCGTTCCCGTCTAAAAAAATGACGGCGACGCAAATGCGTCGTATTTATACTCCCGGGCAAAAATCACGCCCGGGAGGTGGCGGGTCAAAAAACCCCGCATTTGCGCCACTATTTAATGCCTGGGTCAGGGTAGGCGTTAAGGGGCCTGTGGGCTCAAAATGAGCCCACAGGTGCCCTCCCCTGCCCCCAGGGACCCACCCTGCCACCCCTGCCCACCCAAGGAGGACACCCAAGGATGGAGGGACCCACCCCAGGGACATTCAGGTAAGTTCAGGTAAGTATAATTTTTTATATTTTTTAATTTTTTGGGGGTGGCATAGGGGGGCCTTATTTGTGCCCCCCTACATGCCACTATGCCCAATGACCATGCCCAGGGGACATAAATCACCTGGGCATGGCCATTGGGCAAGGGGGCATGACTCCTGTCTTTACTAAGACAGGAGTCATTTAAATGGCGTCTGGGCGTCGAAAATAATGGCGCAAATCGGGTTGAGGCGATTTTTTTGCCTCAACCTGACTTGCCCCATTTTAAGACGCCCTAACGCCATTTTCCCCCTACGCCGGCGCTGCCTGGTCTACGTGGTTTTTTTCCACGCACACCAGGCAGCGCCGGTCTGCTAGCGCCGGCTAACGCCATTCCATAAATACGGCGCCCGCATGGCGCTTAAGAATGGCGTTAGACGGCGCTAAATTTTTTGACGCTAAACTGCGTTAGCGCAGTTTAGCGTCAAAAAGTATAAATATGGGCCTAAGTACTTCCCCCACTGTCCTACAGTAGGAAAGTGTGGACGCCTACCTCCACATGCCAGGAAGAGGCACTTACATGATTTGTTCAGGTGCTGTACCCTGGAGTGCCCTCTAAAAAGTACACCACATATCCGGGGTGGGTACTGGCCTGGCTACTAGTGGGATGTTACACTGAGTGTGCCACCCACCAGAATAGCCTGTCAAGCATATATCTGGCCTGACAATGCAGGCATGGGGAGGCGCAGTTGCGCTGTTGCTCAGAATGGCACTCATAACTCCATAGCCAATCCTGAGTGGGCACTTTGATACCCCAAGATCAACCCCTGACGGGCATAGCAGGTGGTAGACAGAAGACTGGGCAGGTACACCTGGAGGGTCAAATGTCCCGGTAGTGAATACTCCCCACGTGGGCTTTCCCTACATAGGAGATCAACTTTTCCAATGGGTTTTGCTCATTCTCTATCCAGTGCCTTAGGGTCGTTGGCACTTACCCAATGTAAGTACAGTGTGAAAGTGCAAGCACCTTTCCTACCTACATTAGGAAGTGACCCAATATCTTTTGACCTGTCGGATGTCAGTGCACTTCATTAGGGTGCTGTATGTGGGTATGTGTGTGAATGTGTGCCATATGAACTTACCTGATATCCGTAGCACCCGGTATCGGTGCTGAGTGAGTGCAAGGGAGTGACTGCCTGTGATTACCAATACTGCACGCTGGTGCTGTCCTACATGTTGATTCTTTCTAAACGTGTATGATGGTTGACACTGGTTTTAACCATGCGGCCTCCGGCCCACAAGACTATTAAAAATTGTTATAATTATCTATGTGTGCAGATTGCCACTATTGTTGTCAACCAGGGTGCACTCTCAAACTGTGTGGGATTGAATTAGAATAATTGCTTGGGTGGGTCTTGTGCTGAAAACATTTTGCACTGCATGAGGGTGCTAGGTGTAAAGAAGGATCTTTCTCAAAGTGCATATATTACTGATGTCATTTTAACTTGGTTGGGCCTAGTAATGCTAGTGATATTTCCAAATGTGATCTAGGATGTTCATGTTGTGTTAACTAATGTGTTGAATGCAAACTTTATTTACATACACCTTGTGTGAAGTCTCTTTTTTGATGTTCAGTGCATTTGTTGTGTGAAATTGCTGTGCCAATGCTTTACACATTGCCCCTGTGATAAGCCTAACTGCTCAGTGCCAAGCTACTCAAAGGAGTGCAGGTTATACAGTGAGTCTAATCATCTACCCCTGATAGGAGTGGTAGGTTCTGCCTGGCTAGGACCTTACCTCAGCCAACCAGAGCATGCTGCCTTAAACACACCCATACCCTAAAAAATCCCTTGCCACCCAAAAATCCTCACCCACCCTAAACCCTAAAAACACCCTTGCCACCCAAATACAGTCAAAGCCCAGCTCACCTGAGTCCTTGTTCAGTTCTGATGGAGGTTGAAGACAATCCGACCCCACCCTGAAACTGCTTGTTCCAGCACAATAGTTTTTAAAACAGTGCACTAAGAACAGAAGCTCAAGGGAAGGGGGGAAGTGGATAAAATAAAATAAAGAGACAACACCGTTCTTGCGTTTCCACTGTTGAAGTGCTGCACAAATCTGCGGCCCTCTCTGACTTTTGTAGAAAACTGGTGCCTAATGAAACATAAACAAAGAACAGATAAGTACAACCTATTCCTAACTGGGTTCCTGACTATCCCTTTATTTATTAGAAATTTTCTTCTAAAAGTACCTCTTGGATCCTGGTCTCTAGTTTCCAGGTCTGGAATGTGTTACTGCTCTGGGATGTGCTTTCTATTACTCTAAAGCTTCTAAAACATTAAACAAATACCGTTATCAGAATTACCAATATCAAACATTCATCTTAATATAACTAAAGCCTAAATTCCCAATAGCAGACTCACTTTTCCCATATTTCCAGAATCTTTTATAAAACAAATACTGTACTTTTACGTCAAAATACAGCATGTAATTTGTGCAAGTCCTTGATTTACTGTTTGCCTTGCTGTTAATGGTTTCCACGGTTCGATTCTTAAAAGTTCCATAAAAAAAAAAAATGTTTGCTTCACAAAGTTCCGCAAAGTATTCTTGTAAGAAGGTATCTTGTTTCAAATTGTCTATACACGAATCCAGAAATTGTTGTCAAAGTTCTTTCAGGTAATAAAAGTTTTGCACTTACTTGTTGCTGGCAAGAGATACTGATCAGTCTAACCTTGTCTTCTTTCTCTTTTGCAGGTTGCTTGTAGGAGAGAGGCTAAGGCAAGGAGGAACCGGAAACCGGAAGAAGGAAGAGCCAGCAGCTGCGCCCATTGAAGCCAATGAAAGTCTGTAGAGAGCAGGAGTGCCAGCGCCGAGGGATCTGTCCTCAGGTAAGCGGGAGGTAGACGAGCACAAGCACTGGGTGAGGCTCGGGGGCTGCCTTTTATAGACAGGGCTGGGTGTGGTCCTCACATGCTGCACATGTTCTTGAAAGGTGTGCAGAGCTGGGTGTGGTTTGAAGAGCTGGGTGTGGTCCTCACATGCTGCACATGTTCTTGAAAGGTGTGCAGAGTTTCAGTTATTATGCAAATGAGTTAAATTAACACATGGCCTAGAGAGGAGTGTTTTAAAGAAGCCTTGGTAAAAGCAAGGCCCAATGTGTAAACAAAACAGCACATTAAACAACATACACAGAAGCCTAGGGGGGGGGGTGAAGGTGAGATAACAAGAAAGGCTTTCAATAGTAAGTTTAAAAGGGAGCTATTACAGAACCCACTAGTGCAGTGAGAGGGGACATGCTCTTTGCTGTGCACAAACCCTAACAAATACTCATACCCACCCTAATAACACCCCTGCCACCCAAATACCACCACCCACCCTAAAACCTAAAAATACCCGTGCCACCCAAATAACCGTACCCACCCTAAAAGTAAAAAATACCCTTGCAACTCAAAACCCCTTATTTATCATAAATCCTAAAAATACCCTTGTCACCTAAATACCCCTACCCATCCTACAAATACCCTTGCCATCCAAATACCCACATAAAAACACCCCTGCCACCTGAATACCCCTACCTACCTTAAACCCCCAAATCACCCTTGCCACCCAAATACACCTACCCTAAAACCTTAAAATACCCTTGCTACCCAAATACCCTTACCTATCTTAAACCCTAGAAATACCCTAGCCACCCACATACCCTTACCCACCCTAAACCCTACAAATACCCTTGCCACCCTAACACCATAACCCCCTACACACTAAAAAAACCTTTAAACTAAACACATTCACTAACCCCTAAACCCTAAAATAGGCTTGCACCCTTAACACCATAACCAACCTTAAACACTAAAGAACCCTGTGGTATCCTGGAATGGTTACTGGAATGTGGATTCAGCAGTGAGGAAGATTCCAGTAATGACGATGTGTGAGTGTGGAATGTTGGAGTGACAGATGGAGTGAAGCACCTGCTATGGAAAGAGGTGCTGCTGTTGATAGAGCCTGTAACTGGCAATAAACATACTTTTACATCTGTGAAGGCTTCTCTTGTGTGTATTATTTAGATGCTAGCACATTTTGGCAACAAAGGAAACAATTTGAACCCTGCAGGCTCTAACATAGCTATAATGCTTGCCCAAGATCAGTGTAGTGGATTGATGAGTATCTTCTTTCTGGACTATGTCAATTTCTGCCGGACGCTGTCTTTCTCGCAACATGTGGTGGACTGGTGTGCACTGATTTTCTGGACGGTGCCAATTTCTACCAGAGGAGTGCTTTGCCTGTCTTTCTAGCAACCTGTATATTATTTCTCATGATTGACTTTGATTCCTTACAACTGGATTAGTGCTGAAGTGAGTGGGACCTCTACTTGTGTGTGTCCTGCCGGTCACTGGACTAGTATCTGTTGGCACGTGTGATCAGCACTTACATGGTTTGCTATCTTGATGTTATTTCAAGTGCCTTACACGCTGGCAGCCATTGCTACAGGAGCCGTGAGCTGCTCAGTGCAACATTCAAAGGAACCAAAAGCTTCTCCTGCTGCCACGCCACATCAATATTCCACATTCATGCTGGGGACGTCTCAACATATCATCAGTGGGTGTGGTTGTCATCTTCATTGAGCTCCAGCTGGAAGGGATGTGCTCTAGCTTGAATAAGTTTTTGCCATCTTTGTTGAGGATCTTTCAATTATTCACACACAAGGGTTATCCTAATCCTTTTCTTGGCCCTGTGTGCTGTTTTATGCATTGAGTGTGAGCCCTCAAGGACCTTGCAGTGATTCACACACCAGTGTTTTTGCATTCCTGGTGATTCACATACCGTATGTCAGAAGATTATCCATTAAATCAAACTTCGACAGAAGCAGATGCCTTTTACCTAACCCCCTCCAACAGATGCGTGTTCAGACTTTAACTGATTATCTGAACCCTGCATCCGCTAGGGGGAAAGGGGAATGGGAATAGAAAAAGAGAGACTGCCTCCAGATCCAGTTCCAACCTGTGTTTCCCACTTGAAGATAAGATATTCAGTGAGTGCTTCTATAACCTGCACCTTTCTTCTCATTGGGATTTCTTTAAAGGAAGGACATGCACTCGGGTGATAAGAGCATAGATAAGTACATTCCTATTGCGCATTCAACTGTTCAACCATTCACATTCACCCAATTCTATCGTTCTCCTAACCTGGATCTTCTGAGACACTTGCCCCTCTGTAATAGAACAATGTTAACTTAATATCTTCTTTTCTCCCTGGGTCAGAGGTTTCCAAGGTTCTCTGGAGAACAGTTCAAAAGTTCACAAATATACAAACTACTGATGTATTTTACAGGAAATAAAAACTCCTTCTAAAGGTTCAGTTTTCTCAATCACAGTCTCTAGGAATTAGTCTGAGCACTGAGGTTTGTCTCTAAGACTGACGAGTCTGCAAAGCAAAGAGTTCTTGAATATATATGTACATATATATATATCGGCAAGACTGGAAATCATACAAAAGGATTCCTTACTGCAGTTATTTGAAGTTCTGTTAAGCCAAAATGAATTCTCCTCAGTAAGCCGATAGCCAGTTGTTGGAAGAAGAAAAACATTCAGCTTCTTTAGAAGGGAAAAAGTAGCTGGTGTGCACACCGTAACAAGAAAAAGAATGAATTACTCATAACTTGAAGAATTCTCCTTGAAACAAAGCACCTCAGGAACACTACTCATTCTACTCAGGATGACAGTTGAAGTGCAGGGCTCCCAGAGAGAAACAGCTGGAGGGAAGCTTTAGCACGGGACTAAGGTAGAAACACTAGAGCGCTGACCTCACAAGGATTTGCGGCCACCATCTTAAGTGGTAGTTAAACCTGAAGAAGCTAGTTCTAGGAACAGCATACACAAGAGCCACCGGGAGTGATCCGCTGCAACCAACTTGGGTACAAGGAAAAGGGGAATTGTTTTTGCTGAGGGAAGAATTTAACAACACTGACAATAGTTTTCCTGACACCGTATTTGTTGAAGCCAAAGACTAACAATTCCTTTGTGTGTGAGATGGGCACATTTTCACAGTGATTCACACATCTGGCAGTCAAGGCAGATGTACCAGTAATATTATTTTCAGTGATTCGCGCACAGTTTAATTTTTTTATTGCCACAAATAAACAAAAAATAACTTATGTAACACAATATTTTCCTCGTTATATTTGATTCAAGGTTTATGTTATTGGTTGTATAATTTTGGTGAGTGAGTGGGCAAAAGTAATTGTCTGATTTGCTTCATTGATTTATTAATATTCAGTTGGCACAATGCAAAACCACAATATTTTGTCATCTCCAGGAGATTCCTTAATTAGATGGGAATAATGGAAAAATGTAGAGATTGGAGCATAGTTTAGCATGTGTAGAGGAAGTTAAGAAACATGTCTCACACAGTGGGAATGAAGCGGTTTCTGTAATAAATAAGAAAGAAAAGTCTGATAAGGGGGTGAAGATGTAAAAAAAGAATAAGAACAAACAATTTAAAGCAAAATGTGTCAGGTGTGGAGCAGTGGGACACATGGCTAATGATAAAAAGTGTCCCGCTTGAAAAGTGATGTAAGATTTGTTCAGAAAAAGGGATTCTCACTTCTGCAAGAGATTTGTTGCAGAAGTAAGAATGTACAAGGAAGAATCAATGAAATATCAGAGGAATGTGTGGAGGATGATGAAAGTGAAGAAGTTATATTACAAGTAGGCAACAAAGGTAGAGCAGGACTGCATGACAAAGTGAAAGTAGATGGACAGGAGGTCAGAATGTTGTTTGATTCGGGTGCAAGGTTGACTATGATTTCGAAGGAGGACATTTTTTTGAGAAGGATAAATCATAAGGTGTATTTGTGTAAACTTAACATAAGACCTAAAGGGTATGGTGGTAAGCCAATAAAATTAGTGGGGTATTTCTAAGGGATGTTAGAATATTTGGGAAGAATGATGTGGGAAAAATCCATGTTGCAGCGAAAGGTGATGCTGTAATAAGTTGGTTCAACCAACGTGATCTAAGAGTGATTTTAGATACTAACTCGGATCCTACAATTTGGTTAAGAGAAGATCTGGGTATCAAGACAGTGAAAGTTGCGAAAGAAGAATATAGCAAAAGGCCCATGAAGGATGTAAAGGGTGTAAAAAAACATAAATTGTGTGAGGAATTTCCAGAAGTATGCAAAAGATTTCTGGGATGTTTGAAGGGATATAGTAACAAGAAAAAATGAAGGAAGATTCTGGACCAGTGGTGTATAAAGTGAAGAAGATTCTGGTTCAGATTAGATAAGCGGTAGCGAAAGAGTTGAAGAAATAGGAAAAGGATGGTGTGATCAAGAAAGTGAAAGGGATGGAGTGGTTATCTCTCATTGTGATAGCAAGGTAGCAAAATGGAGATGTCCAATTAAGTGTGCACCTTAGGAATTTGAATAAGGCAGTGATTGTGGTTAGACTTCCAAGTCCGAGTACGCATGATTTGGTGTGCATGTTAGGTGATGCAAAATGGTTTTCCACCTTAGATCTTGTTTCGTGTACCATCAAATGAAGTTACACAAGTAATCCATGGATCTCACCACATTTGTAACATTTAGTAGTACTCATCAGTTTAGAAGAATTACTTTTGGGACTGGTATCAGGGTAATCTGTTTTCCAAAGGGCCATGGAAAATATATTAGGAGGTATGGCTGGGGTGAAGGTATATCAAGACAATATCTTAACTTATGGGAACACCCTAGAAGAGCATGATGCCAGAGTATGCTCTGTGTTGAAGAGATTGAGTGAAAGAGGGTTAAGATTAAAAGTTGAAAAGTATATGGTTTATAAGAATGAGTTAGATTTTCTGGGACATACCTTGGCTGCAGATGGTCTGAAACCTAAGAGAGATCTTATATAAAGCATTGTGGGAATGCCCGTGCCAGAGAATAAGGATGAGTGAGCTTCATTTTTGGGGCCTGTGGAGTTCTATAGTAAGTTTGCAGAGAAGTTTGCTGAGAAAACCTTCAATCGATGGGGATTGTTAAAGAAGAAAGTGGTGTTTCACTGAAACAAAAAATGCAAAGAGGTATTTTTGAGTTTGAAAAAAGAATTGGAGAGTATCCAGAATCTGAAAAGTCATTGACCTGATCAAGAAACTATTATTTGCCCTGATACAAGTGTTAAAGAATTAGGGGCACCCTATTTTCAAAAGCACAGCAGTATTGAAAGGACAGTTGCTTATAAATTTTCGATCATTGGGAATGGCAGAAAGTAGATACTCTGTGATAGAGCGTGAGGCTCTTGCCATATTTTGGGTGGTGAAGAAACTTAAATATTTTCTATGGGGGAAAAGATTCACCATAAGGACAGATCATAAAATTTGGAGGGAGGTTTTTATGGAAAAAAATCTATTGACAATTGATCAGAAAGGATAGCAAAATGGGTGGTGATGTTAAGATGTGGAAGAAGATGAGGATGAAGAGGGATTTGTGGAAGAAGAAAAGGTGTGTGCTATAAATGAAGATAATGTAAGCATGGAGGAGTAGAAAAGAGAAATGCAGCAGGGCAAAGTGTTGCAAGAAGTGGTTTGCATATTGGAGAGTGGTTGGGACTCCTAGGCATGGAGGTTAAATATTATTAGAATGTCAAGGAGGAGTTATCATGTAATCATGGTATTGTACACAGGGGCACGAGAACGAACCCCTCCCCCCGAAAGCCGTTAGGAAAAGATTGCTCAGTGTTGCGTATAAGGGACATCAAGGGATTTCAAGGTGCAAAGAATGCCTGAGGGCAAACTATTGGTGGCCAGCAATGGACAAAGAGATGGAGAGAGTAGTGAGAGAATGTATTGAGTGTAATTTAAGCGACAAAATATGCAAAACAAGGGAACAGCCCATGGTTGTAAGGGAGTTTGCAGTGAAGTGTCAATGGACATTTTGGGGCCACTGGAAAGTCATGGATCTAGAAGATTCATCATAGCGCTAGTGGAACAGTAAATCAATAGAAGACTGCAAAGCCTACAAAAATGCAGTCACCACACACCACCAGAACATCAGAGCCGCCAAAAAAGCCACCTTCTAAGCACGCCTCAACATCAGCACTCACAAGAGCAAAGAGCTCTTTGCCATCGTCAGAGTTCACGACCGCCGTGACAGACACCTCTTCCTTCTCTTCCTCTCAATACCTCTGCAGCGACCTCACCACCTTCTTTCACTGTGAGATCCAGGACATATACAAAGGCTTCAGGGACAAAATCCCGCCAGCACTGCTGATCATCATAGACATAGCACCTCACCAGATACTGAACTCCTGGACCCCCATCACATATAGGACATCCAAAGGCTGATGAACTCCATCCACTCGGGAGTACCCTTGGATCCATTCCCTCATCACATCCTTAACCGCGCAAGCGCCACCATAGCACCGGAGCTCTGCCAAACCATCAACTGATCCTTCGAGACCACCACAATTCCCTCAGACTGGAAGCACACCGAATTTAGCCTGCTACTCAAGAAAACCACCGCCGACCCTAGGGAGCTGAAGAACTACAGACCCATCTTTCTGCTCCCTTTCCTAGCCAAGATAACGGAGAAAGCTGTCAACAGCAACTCACCAAATTCCTCGAGACTCACCATATTCTAGAACCATTTCGGTCTGGATTCAGAAACAGCCATAGCACTGAAAACGCAGTCTTAGCAGCCACCGACGACATACACATCACATTGGATCACGGAAACACGGCTGTACTCATCCTTCTTGAGCTCTCCACCGCATTTGACACCATCCCCCCCTCTGCGACAGACTGCATGAGGCCAGCATCCGAGGCAAATCAATGAATTGGATCAGGAACTTTCTCACTGGAAGAACACAGAGGGTCAGACTACTGCTGTTCACATCAGAACAAGACACTTGCTGCAGAGTGCCCAAAGGATATTCACTTAGCCTGATGCTTTTCAACATCTACATGGCCCGCCTAGCCAAGATCACCAAACAAGACGAGCTAAACATAGTCTCCTATGCCGATGACACCCAACTGATCTGCTCCCTGTCCGAAGCCTCTGCTCAAGCCAAGAGGAATTTCCACAACAGGATGAGAGCAGTCACCACCTAGCTGCCTTAAGCTCAACTCAGACAAGAGAGAGATCCTTGTGATTGGCTCCACCCCTTCTGCCTGGAACGACTCCTGATGACCACTCTGAGTAACTCCCCCACTCCCACTGACCATGAGTGCAACCTTGGCATTATCCTGGACTCCTCTCTATCGATGACCCACCAAGTCAACGTCGTCCTTTCATCATGCTTCCACACCCTCTGATTCCTGTGGAAGATTTTCAAATGGATTCTCCTGACACCAGGAAGACAGTCACCCACACACTCATCACTATCAAACTGGACTACGGCAACACACTCTATGTCGGCATCACCAAGAAACTTCCATCAAGACTACAAAGAGTCCAGAATGAAGCAGCCAGACTCATCCTGGACACCCCCCGACACAGTCACATGTCCTCCCACTTAAGAGAGCTACACTGGCTCCCAGTCAACAATAACATCACATACAAACTCCTGCTCCACACCTACAAGGCACTGCACAACATAGGACCGGCATACCTCAACCACTGCCTCACCTTCTACGTACCCAACAGACAACTCCGTTCTTCCCAGCTCGCCCTTGCAGCCATCCCCAAGATCCAGAAAAGTACAGCAGGAGGAAGATCCTTCTCTTGCTTAGCAGCCCAGACATGGAACGCAGTACCTCTAAAGCTCAGGCAGAGAGCATCACTGGAGCAGTTCAGGAAGGACCTCAAGACCTGGCTCTTTGACTGAGCAGCACACCCACATACAGCGCCTTGGGCCCATATGGGTGATTAGCTGTACTCTTCAAATCCGTGATTGATTGATTGATTGACTGATTGATTGATTGATGTATACTCCAGGTGGCTAGAAATAAATGTAGTGAATAAGATAACATTAAAGAAAGTCATGGAATTTTTAACACAAGTATTTTCAAGAGAGGGACTGCCCGATTCTATGTTGACTGACAATTGTGTTCAAGTTGTTTCGAAAGAGATGGAGCAGTTTTTAAGAGAAAGGTATATAGTTCACAAAAAATCTGCTCTGTATCATCCTGAAACAAATGATACCGTAGAGAGAATGATACAAACAATTGGAAGGAGAGAGTGAATCGCAAGGTGAGGGAAAGAAAACAATATGTCAATAAAAGGAAAGCTTAAGCAACACAAAAGGATGATAGATGGAGTGTTGAAACTTTTCAAACACTCACCCCCAGTCAGAGATCTGGGTTTAATCCATCATTCTTTTGCTCACAAGGCCACCACGGTGGACCCAGCCATATGCAAATCAGTCTTGACCCTGTTCCCCATGGGAACAGTCCAGCCCGACCTGCCAGGCCAGGTCCTCCCTGGACCAAAAACAAGCATCCTGTCAACACCAGCACAGTGCGCTCTCTACGGGCAACATAATGCAAAATGAAAAACCTAATACAATGTGATAATTCATGCATTGTGTGCTGATATTGCATATTAACTTTTTGCATTGCAGGTATTTATCTTGAAATGTATTTAATACTGTTTACAATGTAGTTTTCATTTTCAAGCCTTTCCTGCAGCCTTGCTGGGTGTGGCTGGGTGGTGCAGGTGGATGGGGCTTGGGTCTATTTAAGGAACCCAGCCCAGCTCAACCTGCTCACTATTCAGAGGTCCCGGTGCAGAGCAGCAGCATTTTCCAGGGCTCCTGTTCCAGAGGCCAACTTGGCCATTTCCTGGCCCTGTCCTCATTATCTTGGTGATCTTCAAGCAAGGCGGTAAGGCGGAGTTCGGGATAGATATCGACTCCGTTTTCTAGAAACATTTGGGTTTTTGGCTTTGTGATTTACAGCGTGTGCGATTTACTCTTGGCACTTAACCTTTGCAGTTCGGATCGGCAGAGTGCGCGATCATTTCAAGGCATTTGAATCTTGATGGTTAAATCGGTAACAGTGTGTGCGATTCATTCTTGGCAATTAACCCTTGCAGTTCAGATTGGCAGAGTGCGCAATCATTTCAAGGCATTTGACTCTTGATGGTTTAATCAGCAACAGTGAGCGCGATTCATTCTTGGCAGTTAACCTTTGCAGTTCGGATCAGCAAAGTGCACGATCATTTCAAGGCATATGAATCTTGATGGTTGAATCAGCAACAGTGTGCGCGATTCATTCTTGGCAATTAACCCTTGCAGATCGGATCAGCAGAGTGCGCGATCATTTCAAGGCATTTGAATCTTGATGGTTGAATCGGCAACAGTGTGCGCGATTCATTCTTGCCCATTAACCCTTGCAGTTCAGATCGGCAGAGTGCGCAATCATTTCAAGGCATTTAAATCTTGATGGTTGAATCGGCAACAGTGTGTGCGATTCATTCTTGGCAATTAACCCTTGCAGTTCAGATCGGCAGAGTGCGCGATCATTTCAAGGCATTTGAATCTTGATGGTTGAATCGCCAACAGTGTGTGAGATTCATTCTTGGCAATTAACCCTTGCAGTTCAGATGAGCAGAGCGCGCGATCATTCCAGGTACTTGAGTCTTGATGCGCAGTCTGGCATTAAGGTGCGCAATAATTTCTGGGCAATTGAATCTTGAAACTTAGATCAAACAGAGTGTGATCTTTCTAGACAAAACAAGTTTAGGCAGTTTGCCTATTCCACAGTATAATACATGAATCCTATAGCAGTTAATTATTTGGGAACGAATGTACTCATTGACACTTGTTGTGATGTAATTGCTATTCTAAGGATTAACTTGAGAAAGTTCAATGTTCAGAGTATATAATTATAAAAAAGGTCACGTTATTTAAAAGTTCTTGATCTCTCATGTTATTAGAGCATAAAGAGTTAAAACAAAGTTCATGAAGATTAATGTGAATGACCTTGCTATTGTGTCCTTAACTCTTGCTTCCACAGGTCTCCTTCCCCGCTTTTCCCAACCTAAACCCCATCCCTGCTTGGCCATTCTTTAACTCTGTGCTATAACGGCTAGTAGAGTTTGGAGCTGCCAAGAGGTGGACATATTGGGAACAGGCGCAAACCCTGAGGATCTGGTCTCGCTGACACATCCTGGGCCCGGTTTCAGGGTATCACCCTTCATCAGCCAGGCTAGCTTGAATCCAGTTGCACAGTGAGCAAGAGACCCACGTCTGGGCATACCCTTCCCACTTAGGGAAACTTTAGCAACACAAAAGGATGATGGACGGAGTGTTGAAACTTTTCAAACACTCACCCCTGTCACAGAGCTGGGTTCTTTTGCTCATCATGTCACCCCAGTAAAAGGAAGGCTGCCAAACTTGTGAAAGTGTCAGTGGGAAACATTGTGAATATTAAAGCTCCTTTCACTTAAAGTGTAAATTCGACATTTAGCAAGCCTATGAGAGTTGTGAAGGTGTTTATTGATGACATAAAAAACTGAGGATGGATGCATTTGGAACACTAACTGAGTTGTTAAAATGCCAATGGGAAAAGAGAAGAAAAGTAGAGAAGGAGGTGAGGAAAGTGGGTGAAAAAAGCAAGAGTAAGAGGAAAAGAGTAAACAGCAAGGACAATTTAGTATAGTGATGTGGACAGAGAAGCATTAAAGGAAGAAGCACATTTGAGACTTGCCGAGAGGATTTAGAGACACCCAAGGAAATCTGATGAGTTTGTCATGTAATAGTTTTGGACTGATTTAAGTAATATTTTGTTGCCTTTTATTGACATATGTAATAGTAGTACTAAGGGTAAATAAAGGAGGGAGATGTGTGGTATTCTTGAGTGGTTACTGGAAAGTGGATTCAACAGTGAGGACGATTCCAGTGATGTTGATGTATGGGTGAGGAATGTTGGAGTGACGGAGTGGAGAAGCTGCTGTGGGAAGAGGTGCTGCTGTGAAAAGAGCCTGTAATTGGGAATAAACTTACTTTCACATCGGTGAAACATTCTCTTGTATGAATTATTTAGATGCCACTACAAGCCCTTCAACCCAATACCCTCACCCAACCTAAATGCTATAAACACCCTTGTCTCAATATATATATATATATATCATTCATTCAACAGATAAATGTGAATGATTTAAATTTGAAATTTGTTAGGTAATATTCATACATCTGAAATAGAATTTTTAGATGTTAAGATTATTATCAACAAAGATAAGCTACAGACCACCATGTATAGAAAACCAACTGCAGGTAATAGCATATTACACGCAACGAGCTCCCATCCCCTTCCGCTAAAGGAGAGTATCCCATTTGGAGAATTTCTGCAAGCTAAAAGAACTTGCAGCACTCAAGAGTATTTTGAGAACACTCAAAGTGAGATAATTACAAGATTAAAAACGAGAGGTTATACAGATAGAACCTTTAAAGGGGCCAAAAGGAAAGTTTGTGGCTGCTCCAGGGATTCAGTTCTGTTTAGCTCCAGTGATAAAATTATAAAAAAGAGAGACGCAAGGTCCAGTATGGTTAGATTCATCACCATATACAATACAGCACACTACTAGATTAGGAACATATTGCGCAGGCATTGGCATATATTACAAAGTGATCCGGTCATAGGTAAAGTGATATGTAATACTCCCTTAATGACATACAAGAGAAGCAAGTCTATGCGTGATATTTTAGTTAAAAGTGATATCAGGACTGGTGACATTCAACAAAGTTGGCTCAAACAACAAGATGGTGTTTTTAAATGTTCAAAATGTAAAGCGTGCAAAAACGGGGAAAATATAAAATCCATAAAGCAAGGACAGAAAACTTTACATACTATTAAGGGGCATTACACATTAAAAAGTATGTCATATATGTTTGAAGATGTAGTTGTCCGAAGACATATGTTGGCAGCACCAAATTGCAAGCTTATCGGCGCATTTTACAGCATTTAAGAGCTATACAAAATAATGATGAAACATATCCGGTTGCACGTCACATGCATCAATGCCATACAGACAATATCAATAACATCAAATTTAGTATTATAGATGGTATTCCTAAAGATATTAGAGGTGGCAATCGAGAATTGAAATTACCAACGCTAGAGTCCAAGTATATCATGAAGTTGGATACTAAGGAACCTAATGGGTTAAATATTCATGAAGAATTATCTGTACATATACAATAAACGGAACATCTTTAAGATATTGTTAGATCGAGTCTTCTGTAGTGCTTTTGACATCTACACTGTGTATACACTAAGATTACCATGTTGCTGGAAATTTTTGATGTAAAAAGGTATTATATGGTTTTAATTTGAAATTAGCTTTGATTGTAATTATGATGTATGTTGCAAGTATAGATGATGTCTTCATGCTATTTCAACTAAGGTACTAATTAATTTTCAAGTTCCTGCTTTATTGTGGTACTTATTTCAGTTTAATTTCTTTGTATTATGTAACCAATCAGAATCGTTATATGTTGTGCGATTATTTGTTATTGAGGTATCTGCCCGGTTAACAGATGAATTAGATATGCCCGTATTTTTGTGTTAGATGCGATAACTCTTAATCAAATATTTGGGGCTGTTGCACGGCAATTGTACTGATTCTATTATGCTTGGATTGAATTTTGAATCATGTGACCACACACGAGGTATAAATGTAATATGGCGACCGTGAGGTTGACAAAGGCGGTTTAACACCAAAATGCACCATCAACAATAATAAAACCATTTGACAGTACTCCTGGAGTGCCGTTCACCTTCTTGGGATTTTGGAGGCGAGTGTGGATTATAGACGCAGTGTTGTCCGTCTTGTTCGGCACTCCCGGCGTTCTGGTGCAGATGAGCACGCCGGACTGAGTGTGAATTTATATATACATATTTATATATGTATGTATATATATTTGTATATTGAAATAGATATATTGAGATATACACTTACCTGCAACATACGTACATTTTTGCTGTAAAGTCATACATGGTAAAGACATATGCATGGCAATATTTTGCGTGGTAAAGGCATATGTGTTGCAAGGAATGACTGGTAAGGTCATTGTGTGGGTACTGCCGCGTTGTAAAGGCTGTTTTCCCTCAGGAGGCCACTGCAGCTCACACTATCCATTGCCCCTGCCAGTGTGCCAATCATAATAGCATACCTAATAATCACCACACTCCAAGTGTGACAATTTACACTACTCTAAGCCACTCAAAGCTATAAGAGCAGCATGGACCGCAGGTATTAATCATTTGAAATGTATGATTGAATTATTCAACTTTGTGGTTATGCTCATCTCGAAATTAGAAAGACAGTGCCCACCAAGTGGTGGACTGTCATTAGTGCTGGTGTTCTTGATTAAGTGCAGGGGCAGAGCACTAGAAACCACTGACTCAAATTAAGCAATGAATTATGCAAGTCTAATGGAACATTCTGCACACTTCTATTTCTTAATGATGTGGCATAAAGCAAAAATATACATGCAATGCAATTCCTCATTGTAGAAAGGTACACCATTGTGCTATTGCTATTTTTTTTCCCTCAACAGAGAAAATATTGTTACATGAAGAGAAACTCATTCCCCTAAAATCCCATTAGGTTTGCAGATGTCCAGTTCTTTTTCCACCCTGAAAAATGATTTTTCTGTAGAGCTTGATTGGTATAAATCGATAAACTTTTCCATGATGAAAAATGGTCAGACAGGAGTTTGTGAATGGTAATTCCAACAAATGTGTGAATTATAATCCTGCATATTACGCAAATGTAGGGCAATATTACATGAGAGTAAATGGACTTACTATTGGGAGATCACCTAGCAACCAACCTCAGACCTGCCAACGTCATCGAAAATCTCACAGTGTGAGGAAGGGGTATGGCTTTGGAGGGGGTGTGGCCTTGTGCAGTGAAGCACATAAGAGGCACTTTTACCCCCACCCTGGCCCCAACCCTTTCCTCTTTAAAAAAAAAAAGCTTGCTGAGCTGCTACCGATGTCCTGGAGTGCTTTCAAACTCCTTAATGAACATCGGTACTGTTTACAGTGGTTTTCAGCTCATTTTGCCTGCCACCATGTGCTATTTGCTCCTCATCAGTTGACCGTGTGAGGAAAGCCAATATTGTGTGTCACACAGTGGCACCTTGTGAGTTGGCAAGTCTGCAGCCTGCCATCCACTCAGAAAACTTGTGATTTTTAATGATCCCTTGAATGATCTGAAGCAAATTTTAGGATTGCAAGAATTTTCTTTTAATTATTAACCGTGTGCTAGAAACGGGGTCATTGGTTGGCAGTCAGGTTACCCCCTTCCAAGCAAGGACCCTCAATCTAATCAAGGTAAAGGAGAATCACCCTTGGTTAACCCTCACTCACCCCGGTGGAAGATTGGCACGAGTGGCAGGCTTAACTTCTGAAGCGATGTGTAAACTATTTGTACCAACACACACAGTAATATAGTAAAACACCACAGAATTACTCAACACAGGTTTAGAAAAATAGTCAGTATTTATCTAAACAAAACAAGATCAAAACAACAAAAATCCGACATACACAAGTCAAGTTATAAATTTTTAAAGATTGAACTCAAAAATAGCGCTTGGAAACACAAAATGCTTCGATGAGGCGTTGTGATAGAGTCGTTCCCAACAATCCAACCCCAATGGCACCAGGTATGGAGTCACTCAGACCCCCAGGTACAGTACCTTAGTAAAATGTGAGAACAAGCCGGTGCACAAAGCTGGGGATCGCGGCGTCGCTGGATCCGAGGCGTCAGCAGTTCTGGTGCTGCAGGGCAAAGGAGCTGAGGCATCACGAAGAGGTGTCAGGTCCTTGCTGCGGAGCAGTGGAGGTGAGGCGGAGTTGGTGCGAAGCGTTGAATCTGTGCACTTTAGGCGGAATCGATATCCGCCAATCATGATGTGGTGCAGCAACTTCCACAGAGTCGCAGACTTCAGCGGGGCTGCTGCGGTGTTGGTCCTTCAAGTGTCGTCGTGCTCCTGCTAGGATCATGGAGTCGGTTGCAGGCGGCGTCACGGGATTCGGTAGCAGCATCTGTCCAGAGTCGTCTGAAGTCGGTTTTCTTGGATTTTTACCAGCTTCTCCTTTCAAGGGCCCAGGGACCGGAAAGGGCACCACTTGTCAGGGCAGGAGTCTAAGCAGAGAGTCCAGGTGCTGGTAGGGGAAGTCTTAGATGGCCCTGAGACTTCATAACAGGGGGCAAGCTCAGTCCAAGCCCTGGGAGATTCTTCTCAAGCAGAAATATACCACAAAGTCCAGTCTTTGTCCCCTTTCACAGGCAGAAGCAGCAACTGTAGGATAGCCCAACAAAGCACAGTCACAGGCAGGGCCAGCACCTCTCCTCAGCTCTTCACCTTGGCAGAGGTTCCTCTTGATTCCAGAAGTGATTTAATTTTCAGGAGTTTTATTGTCTCCTCTTATACTCCTTTCTGCCTTTGAAGTAGGCCTTTTTCAAAGGAAAGTCTCTCTTGTTTGTCAGATCCTGCCTTGCCCAGGCCAGGTCCCAGATACACACCAGTTGATTGGAGACTGCTTTGTGTGAGGGCAGGCTCAGCCCTTTCAGGTGTAAGTGACCACTCCTTCCCTCACTCCTAGCACAGATGGCTCATCAGGATATGCAGGCTAAACCCCAGCTCTCTTTGTGTCACTGTGTAGAGAGAGGTGCAAACAGCCCAACTGTCAAACTGACCCAGACAGGGAATCCACAAACAGGCAGAGTCACAGAATGGTTTAAGCAAGAAAATGCCTACTTTCTAAAAGATGTATTTTTCAATTGTGAGTTTAGAGACCCCAAACTCCATTTTTCTATCCCTAACTGAATCTGCACTTTAATCATTTTTAAAGGCAGCCCCCATGTTAACCTATGAGAGAGATAGGCCTTGCAACAGTGAAAAATGAATTTGGCAGTATTTCACTGTTAGGACATGTAAAGCACATGAGTACATATCCTACATTTAACATACACTGTACCCTTACCATGGTGCTACCTAGGGCCTACCTTGGGGTGCCTTACATGTATAAAAAGGGAAGGTTTAGGCCAGGCAAGTGGGTGCACTTGCCAAGTCGAATTGGCAGTTTAAAACTGCACTCACAGATGCTGCAGTGGCAGGTCGGAGCCATGTTTACAGGGCTACTTATGTGGGTGGCACATCCAGTGCTGCAGGCCCACTAATAGCGTTTGATTTACAGGCCCTGGGCACCTTTAGTGCACTGTACAAGGGACTTTCTAGTAAATCAAATATGCCGATAATGAAAAGTCAATTACACATACATTTTACATGGGAGCACTTGCACTTTAGCACTGGCTAGCCATGGTAAAGTGCCCAGAGTAACAAAAAACAGCAAAACAGAGTCCAGCATACATCAACAATCTGGGAAACAGAGGGAAAAAGTTAGGAGAGACCACGTCAAGGATGCCAAGTCTAACACAGTGCATACTGTTTTGATATAGAATCAAAAGCTGCATACAACAGCTATTGGTTACAGCAAACCCATGTACAAAAAAAAGTAATCAGATTCAATTCACTACATTGTTCTAGTGTTTGCAAATTGTTCACAAATTCCTGTCTTGGTGCAGGCCAGAAGCCGCGCCCACAGAGAAGAAAACGCTAGTGGTGGCAGCTGAACAGGGAACTGATAAAAAAAATGATCCGCTGTCCCCTTTTCCTCTCTTTTTCCTCTAAATATAATATTTGGTTTCAATACATTTTATTTTTATTCATATTCCACTGAATTTCTTAAAAGGGATGATGTGCCTTTTAAGCTAGCACGAAGGACATAAGTCGCTCAGAATAGAGAATAATGTGCCCCACCCCCACGCGCCTGGAAGGGAAGCCTGTAGGAAAATCGAATAATTTGGTTTGGGGCCTAAATATAAAATAAGAAAAGGCAAGGTGTGTGTGGCATTATTATTTTTCTGATGTTTCTGGCACCTGCATGCCAGGGTTCTCTACCATCTGCAAGCTCGAAAGCGCACAACTCCCACTTGGTATATTCGTAATACGCCTTAATATTTTCACTTTCATGTCATTTGCGGCCCTAGCTTTTTAAATATCCGCTCTGTAATAATGTTTAATTTCAGGGGTCACTCCGCCAAGGAGTATATTAAAGCTTATAAAACTCATTTCCAAAGCTCAAATATCAAGCAGTGATCAGGTTAGGAGGGCAGCATCTGTGAATATTTCATCTTTTATCATGCCGATAATAAGGAGATGACAGAGGCGCATTATTACAATGAGGGAATTGCTCATTTCAGGCCCTGGCGGCTGGAAGCTAAGGTCTGCAGTGTGTGTTACTCAATAAAAGCAATTCTGATATGAAAAGCAAGTTTACCGAGCCACCACTGTGTCTGATTTGATTGTGTTGAATAATATATGGTGCTGGAACTTGTGGGGCTGGCAATGTGTGGAGGGGGTATTTTGTGTGTGTAGGGGGGGTTGAGGTGGCGGTAGGCAGGCTTCAGTTTAGAGGGGCTCTTGGGGATATATAATAAAATAATTTATCAAGGACTGTATCTTGTTGTTTGAAAATAAAGAAGAGATATCCATTGTTTATCTGATTTATTACTTTGGTAGGAAATCAGCCTAAGTCCACAGGCATAAAAAAGGCGCCGCTGGAATTAGTTTCTGCTGGTTTGAACAAATTTTATTTTGTAATGATATATCGTTGGCTGTAGTTATCACCCGAACCATCTGTCTGTTTTCGCCAGCATCTCTTTTTACATTAGATCATTTAGCTACCAATGCAGCATTGTAAGAAAAAATAATTTATACTACAGCATATGACATTTTCTTAGATGTAGGTACGTTTTTAATATTGAGGATACTTTTAAACTATGTTTTGAAAAGAGTACAGATGTAAATTTAGGTCAACCTTGTAAGACACATCTGTTACTAAAAAGGTGTGCCAAAAATAGGGTAGTTGAACAATCCTTTGACATTAGTGGATGAGTAAATAGTCATACTATTATTTAGTTTGGAGTCCTGCATTTGTTTGCAATATATTTTAGGACCTAGCTTCAGGAAATAGGAGCCATTTTTAGAACTGACATTTTTAAGGAGAGCATAATTTGCAGAAAATAAAAAGAAATGGATGACATACGATTGGTGAGCCGCTGTAGTCATCCGGCCTCTACACAAGTTAGTATTTACTCATATATATGTTAATATTTGAGAAAAGTGTATTTGAGAAAAATTAATGAAAACACCAAGAACGGGGTTACATTATAGTTTCCTCTGGTGTCCTCTTGACATTTTGCACAAAATACTCAGTCCAAATGAAAATTGGCTAATGGTGTAAAGTGCATGCCGCTTCCACAATTCATGTAATTTGGCAATCAGTCATAAAATGAACTTGTATTATGGGGTGAAGAAGCTTGGTGAAGTTGGTGGAGTTTCATGGACACTGCAGATACTCAGGATTGTTGGGATGAGTGCATTAATCAGTAATGCAAGCATTTAATAGTGGGAGATGGTGCAAAAACTTGTAATTGATCATGCGTGATTTTTAAGAATGGACATCGTAATGTTAAGAGTTTGTGAAGTGTGCAACTGTGTCATAGTCTTGTTCAGTGTCTGCCTCATAGTCAAAGATGTCATCGGGGTCAAGAGACACAGACTGCACCAAGGATTAATCCATCGACCGGAAAAAATTGGAGGACTCCTCAGATCCTTGCAACCCAATGGCATTCCAGACGAAGCTGGCAAGATAACAAAAATCCACAGCATGACCTCCTTAAAAGCCTCTATTTGTCGTGGTATTGCTGATGCACTAGAAAACTCGGGGTGCATTGGAACAAGTTGTGTAATTGGTTCCTTGGTCACAAATTGAGACCAAGAGGCACCTTGGTGTCCTTGTGACTTCTGTGGTTGAGAGTGGTGGGATGTGGCAGAATCCCACTTCATCCTCATGTTTTTTTTCTCTGACTTAGCTGAAAACCTAGAGGGCTAATAAGATATTTGATGGGAACAACCTCAAGGTTGGGTGCACATCCTTGACTGCGACTGGGAAAAACCCTTATACATCCTCTCAGTGGTGTTTGGTGACATAGAGTATTTGGGATGGCCTTGGGGTTCATCTGGGCACAGTCCCCGCAAGACTTGGTGTTGTGTAAAGCCCCTAGACATCACAGACACATTTCAATCTCAAGGTGTCTATCACAGACATCTGGGTGTGTCAGTTCATACAACATCTAAAGCTTGACGTATTTGCTAGGAAAATTTCCTTAGCACTTTGTGAATAAAAGATAAATCTTAACAAAATTGTCAAAAGTTAAGAAAACATTTTGGGAGCAAGCTCCAGACCTGTGTCCAAAGGTGCGGAAACAAGGTAAGTGACTCTGGCTCGCTGACGTTATGCTTTATATGCAGCTCCGAATTCACTTCAGGGGTGAGATGAAGCTGACGTGGAGCAGTATGATCCCACCTACCAATGCATTGTGAAAAATCTCTGGTTCAACTGTGGTGCATGGGGGCATTCACAGGGTGAGGAATCTGGGGTAACAAATATCCATCACAAATAGGTTTTTCATGCTTTCAGTAGGTTGAACAACGTCTTATGTTTCACATTTGTATAATCTTTAATATTTTTTGTAAGTGGAGGTAGTCATAAAGTAAACAATTTCCTCCAACGAGAAAAGCATATCCTCATAAATGCAGGGTAACCAATTTATTAGTAGGATGTGTCTCCCTGGAGCAGATTGCTTAATTCTCTGTTAGACCTGCTCTCTGGTACCTACAGTACTTAGTAGTAGAGTCGCCCAAAACGTTAGAATGTTAACCAGTGCTTTTTATATAAAATTTCCCATGCTATATTTAACTAAACTACGAGGTGACACAAAATATTTACAGTGGCAAAAGTAAATCACAATTCAAGTTAATAGCAGTGGACAGAGTACCTAGAGTTTGTGGAAATCTCATTCTTTAAAAGGTAAATTCAAATGTTTGCTAGAGATGTAAACATTTCCTGGATCAGTTAATGGAAGCAGTATAAATAGGGATCTTGCAACAGTCCTTTTAACCTCTTCTTGACCCTGTCTATAATCAGCACCTTTTATACTGCTGTTTGATGCTGGAAACCGTTTGTGAAATTGGAAACCCAAAAAATGAAACAAAGACAACCCGCCTCAATGCTAGTCAAAGGGGAAGATCCCGTTTATGGGTGGTTGGTTTATGTTTTCGAAGCCTCCTATATCAGAACATGTTTGCCATTGTGTACTGGTTTTGCATTCAGATTTACCTTAAGGTGACACGCTGACCCTTCCACTGAAAGGGTGACTTCCTCAAATATGAGTGTTGCATTTTAAACTTCAGCAGTTGATGTTACTTTCTAGCTTTTGACCAAGGGAAAAATGAAGAATAGTGAAGGGCAGAGAGATGTGATCAATATGTCTAGAAACCTTGTGTGTTGGATCTGACAGCCTTAGGATGGCCTCCCCCCCTAACATTTTGCCTGCATCCCTCCATTTTCTGACTTTGTTTATGTTGGCTTTGGGACTATGTGCACTTTACCACTGAGAACCAGAGCTAAAGTGCTTGTGCTCTCTCCTCTAAAACATGGTAACATTGACTCATCCCAAATTGGCATATTTAATTTACATTCAAGTCCATAGTAAAGTGCATTCTATGTGACCATCACCTGTAAATTTAATGCTAGTGGAGGGCCTGTAGCACTGACTGTGCCACCCACTTAAGTAGCCCCTTAGCCATTTCTCAGGCCTGCCATTGCAGAGCCTGTGTGTGCAGACTTGAACTGCCATGTCGACCTGGCAAGTTAAACCCCTTGCTAGGACTAAGCAATCCCTTTTTATACATATCAGTTACTGCTAAGGTAGGCCCTATATGACCCAGAGCCCCTGCTGCTTTGGATATGACCCCAGGAGAGGATAAGAAGATTGATGGAACTAAGGGGGTGCCTTCAGAGGAACCATGTGTAGCAGGGGGGAAGAAATGACTACAGAATTGGAGCTTCCGGTAACTGCAAGGAGCAATGTGTCTCATGGCCTCTTGCCAGAAGGAATGGCAGAGAGGAGGGAGGAGAGAAAATTCAGGCTGCAGATGGCAAAATTAAAGCTGGAGGAGAAACTTGCCTTGAAAATGTTGAGAGGAGCCTGAAAGAGCAGGAGCTGAGAGCAAGGCAATCAGAGTCGAGCAATGGTGGCAGCATACATGCAATACCTGATGGAGACAAAGGGTTTGTATGCCCAAGGATTTTGTGCCCAGTTATGTGGTGGGAGATGACATTGATATGTGGTTTTCTGCTCATGAAGTTGCACTGAGGGGCCACAAGATTCTTCAGGAGCACTGGGGGTGGCCTATGGAATCACATACCTACTGTGGGAGAGGGACACACTTCTGACAGAGGTTGTGGACTAAACCAAGAACGCCGCAGTGATGGCCATCTTGCCACATTTGTTCTGACTCCTAAGAAGTATTGCCAAAGATTCAGGGACAGCCAGAAGCTCCCTAACCAATCCTGGTAGATTTTGTTGATAACTCCAGTAAGGCACTTAATGGCTGGGTAACAGTGGCAACAAAGTTATTGATTATGTTGGGTTATACAATTGAATCCTGAGAGAGCACATGCTCAGTGTCTGTTTTACAGAGTTGCACTAGCACCTAGTTGACAGTGAGCTGACTGACCGGCGGAACCTTGCTGAGGAGGCAGCCCTCTGGGCTAGCACCAGATTGTCCAAAATGGTATCTGGGGGGAACTCCCACAAATATGGTCAGGGTTCCCAACAAAAGAAAGAGCGGGAGGAAAACGTAAAAATAAGGAGTTCTCCAAAGGCCTCCAAGACAATTCCCAAGGGAGTAGTGGTAACCAGTCAACTCTGAGCCTCAGAAGAAGGGGTTCTTTGACAAGCAGACAGGAAGGTTTGTACTCCAATATACTGAGTGCTACAAGTATGGGTACTTCAAGGGCCACTCCAAATGTTCCAAGAGGGCACAGACCCAACCAGTGGGCAGACACCTGCGTTGGTGAGTGTAGCACTCGGGGAGGAGGTGGTCCCAGTTAGCTTTGGGGGACAGACAGAGTTGACCCTAGTGGCCATGGGAGATAGATAAATTGTACCAAAACCTCATAAGCCTGCAAATACATTCAAGTATAGGCAGTGGGTCACCATTAATCAGCAGCAGGAGAAGGCTCTGTGAGACACAGGAACTAGCATAACAACTATAAAGTGGTACCCACACGGGCAGGTCCTACCAAACACATTCCACCAAGTCATAGTCACCGATGATCGTGAAAACTGCCTACTGGTGGGTCTAGTTCCCTTAGAGTGGGGGTGTCAGGTTCTCTGATAGTTGCTGTGAGCCCTGCCATGCCTGTTGATTGTCTGTTAGGCAGAAACCTGGATCACAGGGCTTGCAAAAAGGTAGAGCTTAGTCTCACTTGGAGATGATGGGCTTGACCGAATGGGTCTGTATGACAACACAGTCCTTGGCTGCCCTGTAAGACAGTCAAGGACATCTGGAACCTGGAAAAACGGCCCAGACAGCTGCCAAGGAGAGAGGCACAGGGTGTGGGAAACCGGTCCCTAAAGTTCCCACAGTGGAGGTTGATGGCTTCCCTGAGTAGGAGGCCCCCAAGCCAACCAGGGAAGATATTGCCACCCTATGTGACCTACTGAAGATTGCCAGCTGGCAGACTGAGGTTGGGTCTACCAGGGAGGAATTCTGCCAAGTGCAGAGAAAGTGTCCCACTCTTGAGGGTTTGCAGTCACAGGTCGGTGAAGCCTCTGGGGATCACCTAATATACTAGGAGAATGATCTCCTTTATACCGAGCCAAAGGCTCCTGGTACAGGGGTAGCCCATGTGCTGATGGTCTCCCAGTGTAACAGGGCCTTCCTACTATTCCTACTAAGTTTGGATCACAACATACTCCTGGCAGGACATTTGGGGGCAAGACAAGACCTTCTCCAGGCTTGTCTCCCTTTTATATTGGCCCAGCATGAAGACAGCCTCAGATGCATCCTGTAGGTCCTGTCCTATTTGCCAGGCCAGTAGGAAGTCAGGGAAAAAGCACAAAGCCCCCCTGGCCCCAATACCTGTTGTTGGCACCCCCTTTAAGAGGGTAGGCATCAACATCATTGGACCCTCACACCCCAAGATAGCCCTAGGCAAAAGAATTGTCCTGGTCTTGAGGACCATTCCAGCAGCTACCCAGAGGCAATCTCTCTGAGGTCAGTGACTGCACCCATGGTGGCTAGAGCTCTGATGGAGATCTTAACCCATGTAGGATTCCCAAAGGAGAAAGTGTCTAACCGAGGCACTAATGTCATGTCTGCTTCCATTTAGGAAGGGAGTAAAATCAATCATTAGGTTTTTGAAGTGCTTCTTGTCACCCATGATAGTATCCAGGTGCTGGCAGGGTCCATTTGATTAGCCAAATAGCCAGGTCTTTAGGGACCTTCAGAACTCTAGAAGAGATGGGGAGGTCTGGGAGAGGAAAGGGTAGCTCATTCCATGTCTTTGCTGCTAGGTAGGAGAAAGGGCGACCGCCACATCTGCTATGTCCATGCGGAGGTTTAGGGTTAGAGAAAGGGAAGCAGAAGTTTCAAGTGGGCTGTTGGAAGTTCAGGTGGTGGTTCACATAGGTGGGACCACAGTTGTGTAGGGCCCTGTCTGCGTGGGTCTGGAGCTTGAACTGACATCTTTTCTGTACAGCGAGCCAGTGGCATTCTCTGCAGTAGGGAAGTCATGTGGGTTCATCTAGAGCGATCCAGGAGGAGTCAGGCTGCAGTGTTCTGTATGGTCTGTAGTTGTTGGATTAGGTAAACTGTGATCCCTGCGTAGAAAGTGTTGTCGTATTCTAGTCAATTGAAGATGAGGGCCTGAATGAAGGTGCGTCTTGAGCTTTGGGGTAGACATTTGATTATCTTATGAAGCATGAAGAGGATGAAGAAGCAGGAGGAGGAGACGGAGTTGACCGGAGCAGTTATGGTTAGCTTGTTGTCCAGAATGATGCCTAGGTTCCTAGCGTGGTCAGAGGGGTTAGGAGTAGGTCCGAGTTCTGAGGGCCACCAGGATGCGTCCCATAAGGAGCTTTTGTTTACAAAGATCAGTACCTCTGTCTTGTCCATGTTGAGCTTCAGGCAATTGTCCTTCATCCAGTTGGCGATGTCTGTCATGCAGTAGTGGAAGTTGGTCTTGGTGGTATCTTCCGAGAGGGAGAGGCTGAAATGACTTTTGTGTCGTCGGCGTAGGATATGATGTTGAGTCCATGGATTTTGATGATACTGGCCAGATTTATCATATAAGTGTTGAAGAGGGTGGGGCTAAGAGAGGATACTTGGGGTGCTCCAGAGATGATTTCCTTAGGTTAGGGGATGAACGGGGAAAGAAGACATTTTGCGTTCTTCCGGTGAGGAAGGAGGAAATCCATCTGACAGTGGCTCATTGGATTCCTATGTTGTGGAGCCTTGTGATGAGTATCTGGTGGGAGACCATATTGAAGGCTGCTGAGAAATCTAAGAGGATCCGAACCGCAGTTTCTCCTCATTCAAGAAGGGCTCAGATGATGCCCGCTATGGTACACCGCTATGAGGGCCACCTATGCTGTGGTTTCTGTGAAAGGATTGGGAGGAATTGAGTATGATGTTCTGTTCCAGATGTGAGGAGAGTTTTACAATTTTTACAATTTACAATTTATGTTTTTGCAATTTTATTATGGTGATTTCTATTCATGAAAGAATAGAAACAGGAAGTAGGCGAGGGAATCATCTTAACTTTAAAAAAACGATAGACGTGTCCTGAGTGGAGAAGACGCTGATGATCCTTGTACTCAGGAAACAGACAGTGAATAGTTCTTCAAATATTTAAAATGAAAATAAAAATATTTGTTCAGAAGCTAATGTCGAAAGGTTGAATGTCCAGAGGTCAATTCAAATAATGTGTTTCCATCTTTTTTGTTTCTTTGTTGCTTTTCTGCAATTGGCCAATATAAAAATTATCAATTCAAAAAAGGTTCAAGGGCTTCTGAAAATATATCATGACCATTTGATGATAATGTCTAATAAAATTGCATATTTAAATCATTTTGTTGAACCTGGTCAGTGTTTAATTTTTGGCACCAATTACTTCCTCCTTTCTTTCCCTACTGTCTCTTCTCGTTTGGAAATTTCCTAAAAATCACAACTTTTTTTGAAAACATTGTACCCAGGGGTATGGCAGAGTTTTTTTTACTGCATAAACAAGTACTGGATTTATATTCCAAGCTCCGCGATAACGAATGTTCTTGCGATCATTCTTCATCTGGTTTTGTTGTACAAGGTTTTCCATTTTCATGCTTTTCCTCTCTCAGGGGTTTATTTTTCGTGGAGTTTAAGTACCGTTAGAGCTTTTGGAAGTCTTTATGCACCTTGAGGTATGGAGTACAGGTTGTGTAAAATAGTTCATGATCAATTGCTTGCTTTGTTTTCTTTTCGTATAGAATTTACATCTATTTTTCCCTTAATGGTTTGATGGTTTGTAGTTTATCTCATCACCAATTTCTTTTAAAAATGGAAACAGAAGATTAAAATTAGGTGTGAAATTCTCTATGCGAAATAGTGAACTTGGAGGAACTACAAAACAATTGGGTTAACGTTCACTGCCTATCATTCAGGAGCAGTTTAAAAGTAAGGGACCTGGAAAAGGCGCACTCTGCTAAAAAGTAAATCAGAAAAAAGTAAGAAAGGGCTGAGAGTTCCAAAATGTGTTTGGTGATCCACGCTTAAATATAGTGACAACAGCTGGGAATGCACTCCTGACCACACTGAACAAAATGACTGGCATCTGAACTGTGCGAGAGCTGTACTGTCTACAGGGGCGTAGCTTCAGAGGGGTATTTGGGGTGTTACACTCCCCTAATAAATATATAATTTAACACATAGTAGGATACAGGAGTTTTCGTTCAGGTATGGTAAGGTTGGATTTCACCTGGCATTTTCAAATACTTATTCAGTCAAACACACACATACTCGTCTCCGTTTTGAAGGTCTTAAAACATGGTTGTTTTACAAAATACTGTGTTTTAAGTACCCCTCACAATCTGCACTCCTTACATTTTCCACTGGACCTTATAACTCACCCCCGAAAAATTGTTGGAAAATCTGAAGCTCACACCCCCCAGTCTTACTGACCAAGCTCCGCCCCTGACATTCAAACATCAAACATACATCCCTTGCTTACTGCTATTAGGTATCCACTTAATGTTTCTTCTGTTATTTGAGCTTCTAGTCTTATGAATGATCATTGATTACTGATGCTGGTGAATGTGTCAACAGGTTGTTGCCCTCATACGCACGTCGACCATGCATCAATATGGCATCAACAGTGAAGGACTGGTGGTCCTTGGTAACCACAATGTACAGATATAGCACCCTGGTTTAGGACAGATAGCAGCGGGGAGTTTCAGGAGGTATGAAATGCTCAGTGGACTGCAGCCCATGTATTGGTTGGGTGGGGTAGGTAAAAAAAGCCAGGTTAGTGTGCTTTAGTTTACTCTCTCGAAGAACACAGTTAAACAGATCCACTTCATTTAGAACTGCTTTGAACATTTTTCTTTTGAAACTGGTTAAGGTAATCATCCTATGTGTGCATGGGCTAAACTACTAGCATAAATTAAATGCACATAGCAGTTAGCGAAAAGTAATCACTGCTTTTACTACACTATGGTGGTCATTACAACCCTGCCGGACGATGTTAAAGATGCGATAATACCGCAAACAGTCAGACGGACAAAAAAAGGGAATTATGACCCTGGCGGAAACCGCCAACAAAGACAGCCACTTTAACACTTCACCCGCCACGGCAGTACAGACAAGCGACGCAGAGGTCACCGCCAACAGGCAGGCGGGAGACAATGTACCGCCCACAGTATCACAACAGGCCAATCCGCCACCTTTTCCGGGGCGGATTCACCGTGGATAAAAACAAGGCGGAAACAGCTTTTGCTATGGGAAAACGCTCACCTTCTACACATCCCACGAGAAACGACGGCCCCATGGACCCCGAACTCCATATACTACCTGCCCTTGTCTTTCTGCTCCTTCACGACCAACAGTGACGTAGGCGCAGAAGATACTGGTGAGTACAGCACCTACGACACGGGGGAGGGGGGAGGCAAAAGTTAGAGGGACACCCACCAAACACCCCCACCCTCGCATATTACAACATACACACCAATGCAGTCACAAACATCACAGTAACAACCCACAATTCCCCCGGAAGAATGCAAAGACAATGCGAAATTCTGTCAAACTTTGTAATGTGCCAATATACATGTCATACAAAAATAAACAAATATATGTATACTAAAATCACTCTTATTTACATATATACAATCCGAGAAGTAGTGCAGATATGTACACAACAATGTCCGTGCACAAACTGTCCAAAAATGCATGGGCGAGGCCCACAATAGATACCTGACCAAAATCGGAGAGAACACTGCCGGGGCATCAGATAGAAACACTATAGGCACCTCAGGGGGAAGGGAAGGGGGCGCACCTCAGCCACATAAACGCAATGCCAGATCCACGACGGGGCTCTATGCCCATTGATGTATCCTGGGGAGTGCAAAGCCACAGTCTCTCTAGTCCATACAGTGGGTGGATTGCCCACTGTCACATCCTGGGGAGTGCAAAGCCACAGTCTCTCTAGTCCATACAGTGTGTGGATTGCCCACTGTCACATCCTGGGGAGTGCAAAGCCACAGTCTCTCCAGTCCATACAGTGGGTGGAATGCCCACTGTCACATCCTGGGGAGTGCAAAGCCACAGTCTCTCTAGTCCATACAGTGGGTGGGGTGCCCACGGTCACATCCTGGGGAGTGCAAAGCCACAGTCTCTCAAGTTGTTACAGGTCCATACTGATAATGGGGGGTGACTGGTGCCCAGATTGGATGAGTCTCCCCGTGAATGGTAGTGTCCTGTCACTGTCCCAGCTGCACATGGGATAAGGATGCCTGAAGTGGTGGGCCATTCATTCCTACCCGGTGAATTGCCCTCTTCAGCGGTGCTTTGACATGGCGGTCTTTGCCCTCTTCAGCGGTGCTTTGACATGGCGGTCTTTGCCCTCTTCAGCGGTGCCATGACATGGCGGTCTTTGCCCTCTTCAGCGGTGCTTTGACATGGCGGTCTTTGCCCTCTTCAGTGGTGCTTTGACATGGCGGTCTTTGCCCTCTTCAGCGGTGCCATGACATGGCGGTCTTTGCCCTCTTCAGCGGTGCTTTGACATGGCGGTCTTTGCCCTCTTCAGCGGTGCTTTGACATGGCGGTCTTTGCCCTCTTCAGCGGTGCCATGACATGGCGGTCTTTGCCCTCTTCAGCGGTGCTTTGACATGGCGGTCTTTGCCCTCTTCAGCGGTGCCATGACATGGCGGTCTTTGCCCTCTTCAGCGGTGCTCTGACATGGCGGTTTTTGCCCTCTTCAGCGGTGCTTTGACATGGCGGTCTTTGCCCTCTTCAGCGGTGCCATGACATGGCGGTCTTTGCCCTCTTCAGCGGTGCTTTGACATGGCGGTCTTTGCCCTCTTCAGCGGTGCCATGACATGGCGTTTCAGGACTGTTCAGCGGTGCTTTGACATGGTGGTTCTGATACGGACATTGGTGTGTGGCATGACGATTTCCACACTGGACATTGGTGTGTGGCATGACGCTTTCCACACTGGACATTGGTGTGTGGCATGAGGTTCCATCATTGACCAGCAGTGCTGTGGCATCCTGGCCCCGCCTGGGCTGTGACTCCGGCGGTGGTCTCTGGACCAGTTACGATACTTGAACCCTCCTGGGCTGTGACTCTGGCGGTGGTCTCTGGACCAGTTACGATACTTGAGCCCTCCTGGGCTGTGACTCTGGTGGTGGTCTCTGGACCTGTTACGATACTTGAGCCCTCCTGGGCAGTGACTCTGGCGGTGGTCTCTGGACCAGTGACGATGCTTGAGCCCTCCTGCGCTGTGACTCTGGCGGTGGTCTCTGGACCAGTGACGACAGTGCTGGCGGTTGTGTCTGGACCGCTGGAAATGATGGCGCACTTCTCCGCCGTGACACTCACAACAGGCTTGGCAGACTTCCTCTGGACCTTCCCCACCTTTTTAGGAGTTACAGCTGACTCACCAATCGCCTTCGATCCCATTTCACTTGTCGCACCAGGAGTCTTGACAGGGTCCTGTCGTCCACTGTCCAATTTCGGAGCCTTTACAGGGGGTGGGCTGCCTGTGCCTTGGCTCCGGGTCCTACTGCCTGCCCTAGTGGACGGTGCACTCCAAAAACCTTGAACAGGCACCACTGGTCCTGGAGGCTTTTTGGCTGAGGCACTACGACGGGACTGATGAATTGGAGGGGGGGTGGGGGCAAAAAGGTCAATTTGACAGAGGGACAGTTTCTGACGAACACTGGGATGGGTAGCTGGAGGGGGTCTGGGAGTGGAGGAAGAGGAGGTGGTTGTAGGAGGTGTCACTTTAGCTGTTTTGGGTGCAGGTGCAGGTACTGGAGGCTGTCGTGAGGTGGATGGATGTTGAGTGAGTGATTGCCGGCATTTGGGTACTTTGGGAGGGGGCGTCACAGACACACTGGGAGAGGACACAGGGGACGTGTAAATGGCAGTGGAGGTGGTGAGTGCAGGTGAGCGGCGTGTGGTGCTGGGTGTCCTTGTAGCGAGTCCTAGTGCCTGTAGATGTGGTGCATGCAGGTGTGTGTGTAGACGAGGCTGGGAGGGAGGAGGGAGAATAGGAGAAGGGGGACACAGTGGAGACAGTGGATGTTGCTGTGTCTGTATGGGTGTGATGCTTGTGTGAGTGCTTGTGGTGTGTGTGGTGCCTATGTTTGCCTGAGCTACTTGGGTGTGTTGACTTGTCTGCATGCTGGTCTGTAGGTGTGCTTGGGATGGGCTGGGATACAGGGCATTGGGTCGGGGTGGAGGAAGTTGGAGGGGGGAGGCTGGACACAGGGACAATTGCTGCCATCAGTGCTGAGGCCAGAGATTGCAGGGTTCACTGAAGGGCAGCCTGACAAGAATGAATGCCCTCCAGGAATGCATTACCGTGTTGCAACTCCCTTTCTACACCCTGGATGGCATTCACAATGGTAGACTGCCCAACAGTGAGTGACCTGAGGAGGTCAATGGCCTCCTCACTGAGGGCAGCAGGGGGGACTGGGGCAGGGCCTGAGGTGCCAGAGGCTAAGGTGCAGCCCACCCTCCTGGGTGAGCGGGCACGGGGCAAACGCTGAGGGGCTGCTGGGAGGGCAGTGCTGGTAGGGGGGGTGGCGGCTGTACCTGTAGAAGTGGGGCGCACAGATGGTGCCGCCACCACAGGGGACCTCACATCGGCGGACGAGTCTGTGTCGCTGGTTGGTGATCCGGTGGCCGACGTGAAGCTACCCTCGCCCTCCGTCCCACTGGTGCATTCAGAGTCTGTGGTGTGGCCCTCCATGGCCATGTGGGATGCAGCTCCCTTGTGCTCCGGTGCCACTGTACCTCCGCCTGTTGATGCTGATGCACAAACGGACAGGGAGAGCAGGAAAAGGGAGGGGAGACAGAAGAAAGAGAGTTTTAGTACATGGCATACCGTTACCGTTGGCGGACAAGACAGACGCAGCTACCCCATGCACAACGCTGCGCTCCTGCCCTCTGCACATGCAATTTCATGGATATGGGCTACATGGCAATGCTGGAAAGCAGCGCGCATGGATGCCACAGGGGCAACTATACCTCAACTTGCTAGTTTGCTGAGGTGGGTAGAGTGCCACATGGCCTACATAACGGAGGGGCCTACCCTAACTAACTCGCCCTGGCCAACGGACACCCACAGCCCACCTCCCCCACCCAGACACCTCCACTGCACGCAAAGTCCGCAGAATGAGTTTGTACTCACCCCCTTGTGTGTGCTGTGATGTCCTTATGCGCCCATCCAACTTCGGATAGGCCACTGCCAGGATCCGGAACATCAGGGGGGTCATGTTACGACGGGCACCCCTCCCACATTGGGAGGCCATCCCCAGCTGAGCCTCCGCCGTCTTCTTGCTGCAGCGGCGAATGTCCTCCCATCTCTTCAGTCAGTGGGTGCCCCGTCTCTTGTGGGCCCCCAGGGTCTGGACGTCCTTGGCGATGGCATGCCAAATGTCCCTCTTCTGGTGGGCGCTGACCTACATGACATGCACAAGGGAAGAGGAACAGTCATTACCAATTGCACCATCAATGTGTGTGTCCCCCTCCATACTCTGACCATGTGGCCCATTTATTCCCATGCTTTACTGTAGTATGACTTCTGCCCCCTTCCCTCTTCCACCCAGCCCTCTCCACCCAGGCCTAGCCCCTACAACGTGCTCCCTGTGTACTAACCTGTTGGTCTGGAGGACCGTAGAGTAGCGTGTACTGGGGGAGGACCCCATCCACAAGTTTCTCCAACTCCTCCGATGTGAAGGCAGGGGCCCTTTCCCCAGACGCAGCAGCCATCGTCGCTTCCAGACCGAGGTCACAGCAGCACTAGCAGTGTAGGTCCTCTCCTGTCAAAGGTCAGGTATCTAGTGAATGAAGAGATAGAAAATGGCGGTGACGTCCGCGGCAGTGACGTCCGCGGCGGGCCGCATCATCACCTCCGGCGCACCTGTTCATTGGCTCCTGGGACCCATAGGGTCCATTGTTAACCAATGCAGCATTGCTCCGCGCTCTACGACCGCCTACCGCCACGGTTAGCAACGCCAGCGCTGTTACCCCACAATCCCATTGTCCCTGTTTAGAGGTCAGGCAGCCGCCATTTCAGGTGCCCACATGGATTCATTTGCAACTGCGTCACACATACTGAGGCCTACACTCAACACACATACAGGAAGGGTTTATTGTCTGGGGTAGTCTTGTGTGTAACTGTGGGTACATACCTGGAAGAATAGTGACTTTTTCCTCGCTGTTGTCCTTCGTAGGCACCGTCAGCTGGGACATATGAGAAGATGGCGGAATCCGCCGGTGTACAGACCGCTGGTGGACGTGTTGACAATGGAGGAGCGAGATTTAATCGTGACCTACCGGTTTGACCGTGCCACAATCCAGGAACTGTGTACCCAGTTGGAGCCAGAGCTGATGTCACCAATCCGCCATCCGACTGGAATCCCCGCTGATGTGCAGGTGCTGTCAGTGCTCCATTTCCTTGCAAGTGGGTCATTTCAAACAACAGTGGCCATGGCATCAGGGATGTCCCAGCCTATGTTTTCCAACGTGTTGTCCAGAGTGTTGTCTGCCCTGCTGAAACACGTAAGGAGATACATCATTTTCCCTGAGGTGGAGAATTTGCCTACAGTTAAAGGTGACTTCTATGCCCTTGGACATATCCCCAACGTCATAGGTGCTATTGATGGGACCCATGTAGCTCTGGTCCCCCCGCAGGAGTGAACAGGTGTACAGGAACCGGAAGAGTTATCATTCGATGAATGTCCAGATGGTGTGTTTGGCAGACCCGTACATCTCCCAGGTAAATGCTATGTTCCCTGGCTCAGTGCATGACGCATACATCCTGCGCAATAGCAGCATCCCTGATATGATGGGTGGACTCCAGAGGCACCGTGTATGGCTATTGGGGGACTCTGGTTACCCCAACCTTTCCTGGCTATTGACCCCAGTGAGGAATCCCAGGACCAGGGCAGAGGAACGGTACAATGAGGCCCATGGGCGGACTAGGAGGTTTATCAAACGCACCTTCGGCCTTCTTAAGGCCAGGTTCAGGTGCCTCCATATGACAGGTGGATCCCTATTGTACTCACTGAAGAAGGTGTGCGACATCATCATCGCCTGCTCCATGCTCCATAACTTGGCTTTGTGACGCCAGGTGCCTTTTCTGCAGGAGGATGATCCAGATGACGGTGTTGTAGCAGCTGTGGAGCCTGTGGAGCCTGTGGACAGTGATGAGGATGAAGCTGAGGAAGACGAAAACGACAACAGGGAGTCAGTCATACAGCAATATTTCCAGTGACACACAGGTGAGCACATTTTCTATTTTACCATTACATTCACTTTCACACATCTACCTCTATCCTGTACCTCAAATTCACTCACTATTTGTTAACTGAGTTGTCCCCTTCCATTTCAGTTCCACAAATGTGGTTACCTACGTGTCAACTGTTTGCATCCTTGAAGGGCTTGTAATGTGTGACATAGGTATGTTAGCCTTCCAATGGGTAACCCATTATGCAACTGTAATTGATTATACAGATTTACAAATCATTGACTGACTCAATTTATTTTTGTGTTTGAAGGGTGTTTATTTAAGTGCACAAAAATGAAGGGGGGTTGTAAAATGGTGATGGGTGATGGTGGAGGAATGTCCATGGCAGAGTCCAGTCTATTAGTCTCACAGGTACATTGCAGATCTGGGCATTGGAAGTGGAGCTGGGGCAGTTCCGATTTGGGCAGGGTAACAAAGTGGGACTGTAGGAGGACTATCAGGGTGGTCTTATTTCCTGGTGGGGATCTTGCCATCTTGCTCTGTCCTGTTCCTGGATCTCAGGGCCCGCTTGCGTGGTGGTTGTCAGTCTGCAGGGGGTGGGGTGCTGGTGTGGTGGTCCTCTAGCGGGGCGTCCTGTCCACTAGCGCCGGCGGAGGTGGTGGCCAGTTCATCGTCCATGCTAGTGTCAGGGGCCCCTTGGAGTGCCACGGTGTCCCTCAAGGTCTTTTGAATGTCCGTCAGCACACCTACTATGATGCCCAGGGCGGAGACGATGATCCTGAGCTCCTCCCTGAACCCCAAATATTGTTCCTCTTGCAGACGCAGGGTCTCCTGCAACTTGTCCAGGACCGTGGCCATCATCTCCTGGGAGTGGTGGTATGCTCCCATGATGGAGGAGAGGGCCTCGTGGAGAGTGGGTTCCCTTGGCCTGTCCTCCCTCTGTCGGACAGCGGCCCTCCCAGTTCCCCTATGTTCCTGTGCCTTCGTCCCCTGGACCGTGTGCCCACTACCACTGCCCCCAGGTCCCTGTTGTTGTTGGGGTGGTGGGTTAGCCAGGGTGCCCTGTAGTGGTGGACACACCGCTGATTGACCTGTCCTGGGTAGGGAGGTTTGGGCCCGCTGGGTGGGTGCTGTGCTGGTGTTACCAGAGGGTTGAAGCTCGGTGTTGGGCTGCGGCTGGGCAAGGGGAACCGACTGTCCTGAGGCCGACGATGGTCCGGGCTGGTCATCAAGATCCAGTGGGGCAGAGCTGCTGTCGTCACTGTGGGCCTCTTCTGGGGGTGGAGTGGTGTTGTCTGGACCCTCTGGTGTGGTGACGTTCCTTCGGGATCCTGCAGTCTTATAAGTACATGATCATTGCATGTGTGTGTTTCATGGTGTGCAATGGTTGGTTGTGCGTGAACACCAGTGCAGGCATTCCTGTGGGGGGTCTAGTGTGCTGATGGTTGGGGGGTGTTCTGGGTCTGTGCAGTGGGCATGCTTTGGTGATGTGTGTCGATGCTTAGTTATGTCATGCAGGGCTTGGGTTTGGGATGGGTGGTTGGTGTAATGGGTAGATAGGTGAGGATTTGGGGTAATAGGGGAGGGTGTGATGGTGGGGGGGTGTGATATCATGCAGGTAGGGTGGGGGTTATGATAATTAAGATTTGACTTACCAGTGTCCGTTCCTCCAACGACTCCTCCGAGGCCCTCAGGATGCAAGATGGACATGTTGTTAGTTGAGGGGGAGGAGGTGGTGGTACGCCGCCAGTCCGCTGTACCGCGATGTGGTGCCTGGATACCGCTGAACGCACCTTCCCCCGTAGGTCATTCCACCTCTTCCTGATGTCCTCCCTATTTCTTGGGTGCTGTCCTACAGCGTTGACCCTGTCCACTATTCTTTGCCATAGCTCCATCTTCCTGGCTCTTGATGTGTGCTGTACCTGTGAGCCAAAAAACTGTGGCTCTACCCGGATGATTTCCTCCACCATGACCCTGAGCTCCTCCTCGGAGAAGAGGGTGTGTCTTTGGCGTGCCATGGGGTGTTGTGTGTGATGTGTGGGGTGGTGTATGTGTTGATGAGTATGGTGAGTGTAGTGGTATGTGGTGTTTTGTGCGTGGATGTTGTGTGGGTAATGGTGTTGTGTGCCTCTGTGTGGTGGGATTGTCTAATCAGTGCTGTCTCTCTGGCCTTCTTTCAGAATTTTTGGCCGTAGGGGTTTGTGGGTGATGTGGGTGTGTGTTTTATATTGTGTTGGGTGTGTGGGAGTGGTGTTTGTATGTGTATCAGGTGTGTGTATTTGGAATTGTCCAATGTGGCGGTGTTTTGGAGCTGTGTGTGTATTTTGAGCACGCGGTGTGTACCGCCAATGGAATACCGCGGTTGAATGACCGCCGCGAGGATTCGTGGGTCGTAATAGCATGGGCGTGTTTCTGTTGGCGTGGAGGTGGAGGATTTGTTTCCGCATGTTTATCGCTGACTTTTGGTGTGGCGGTATTGTGTGGGTGTCTGAATTTCGGCGGATTCCAAGATGTGTGTCATAATAGCTGTGGCGGTCTACTGCGGCCGCAGCGGTGTTTTGGCGGTCTTCTGCACGGCGGTAAGCACCTTATACCGCCAATGTTGTAATGACCCCCTATATTCTCTTCTCTAAGGGATGAGACCATAAGTTGGGTTTGGGGTGCACACTTTCCTCAACTATGGCTACATGGAGCTGTGTCACCATTTTGTTCCATGGACCTTTGAGAGCCACCAAAAGAACGGTGACCTCACATCACGAGGGTCACTGGCTAGCGATTTTATTTTCATTGGGAACCAGAATGTAATACTGACCTACCTTCTGCCAGAGTAAAGAATCAGCGTACTTTTTATTTGCTCGTGAACGTAACCTTATGTGGAGTGATCTCACCTTTTAAAGCATATATTTTTTGAAAGGTTCAGGCTACCTGCTGAAAATTCTGCATAAGTTGGCAAGACCTATACAACAATATCAGAACCAGGAACCATATCACTGCACCAGCACAAAAGGGGTCTGTTTGTTTATATTTAATGCCTTAAGAGCAAACATTAACTCAAAGTATCTCTGAGTTTTGCTGATAGCAGAGCTCAGAATCACAGGGCGGTAATTGCCTCTTTGTGTTTCAGAGCTCTGCTGCTGGAAAAATCTGCATGATGCAAAATATCTGAGTTAAACGTATGCACTCAAGATGACGAAACAAAGTGCCCTTATACCTTATGTACAGGTGCAGAATAGAAAGTGGCACCAGGATACGTCCCCCAGATCAACTGTCCATCAAGATGACAGGGTCATAGTGCAAAATAGAATTAGTCAGATTTTTTTATATCTAATGTGAAGTCATAGGGGGTCATTCTGACCCTGGCGGTCATTGACCGCCAGGGTCAACGACCGCGGGAGCACCGCCAACAGGCTAGCGGTGCTCCCAAGGGCATTCTGACCGCGGCGGTATGGCCGCGGTCAGAAACTGAAAACCGGCGGTCTCCCGCCGGTTTTCCGCTGCCCTGAGGAATCCTCCATGGCGGCGCAGCTTGCTGCGCCGCCATGGGGATTCCGACCCCCTCACCGCCATCCTGTTCCTGGCGGTTTTGCCCGGCAGGAACAGGATGGCGGTGAGGGGTGTCATGGGGCCCCCGTAAGAGGGCCCCTAAAAGATTTTCAGTGTCTGCCATGCAGACACTGAAAATCGCGACGGGTGCTACTGCACCCGTCGCACCCTTCCCACTCCGCCGGCTCCATTCGGAGCCGGCTTCCTCGTGGGAAGGGGTTTCCCCCTGGGCTGGCGGGCGGCCTTCTGGCGGTCGCCCGCCAGCCCAGCGGGAAACACAGAATAACCGCGGCGGTCTCCTGACCGCGTAGCGGTATTCTGTTGGGGGAACTTTGGCGGGCGGCCTCCGCCGCCCGCCAAAGTTAGAATCACCCCCATAGTCTTCATGAAGACAGCATGCAAGCTCGCTGTTTTCTTGATTGTCAACTAAAGAAAAGCCAATCTCCTATTAAATTCAGACAATTCCAGATCCCACAAATGGATATATTTCACATGAGCATGTATTCACTGACACTGCCATCAAACTATTCTTAAAGCTCCCTAATTGTCTTCTCATGCTAACCTCGATGAATTTCTAGATTTCTAACGTTATATTTTTTCAAAAATTAATCCCTTTTGTCTAGTGGGTTTTCTGCCCCAGGGCGGTAGAAAGACTGTGCCCATTTTTGCGGGGTGTAGGGGCAGTGCCAGACCCAATCTGGGCAGCCCCCACCCCTAGACGTTCTTTAAAAAAATCCCTGGTGCCTAGTAGGCTTTCTGCTTCCACAGGGGGACAGTGGAGGCATTAGCCCCTCCCCCCCCCCGGAAACACAAAGTCTACTAAGCACCAGGGGCTTTTTCAGGCAGAAAGACTTGAGCCCCATTTATTTTTGGTGGAGACATGGTCATGCCCTTTGTGGGCAGCCCCCACCCCTCTTTTATAAAAAACAATAAATTCTGGTGTCTAGTGAGCTTTCTGCCTACCCTCCGGGGAGCAGCTCTGAATATAATTACCCCATCTTCCCATGGGGGGGGGCAGGAAGACTCAGGACCCATTTATTGTGGGTGAGGGCATGGTCATGCTTATTGTGGGTAGTCCCCACCCTCTTTTATATTTAAAAAAATCCCCGGTGTCTAGTGGGCTTTCTGCCTCCCTGTAGCAGGTCAGGGGTAATTACACACATTTGCTCCCCGGGGGGGCAGAAAGACTGTGCCCACTTATATAAGGGTGGGGACATTGGCATTACTATTTTAGGCAGCGCACCTTATGCATTACAAATAAAAGTAGTCCCTAGCACCTAGTGTGCTTTCTGCCCCTCAGGGGTAGATAGCCCCCTGAGCACAGAGGCAGTGAAGGTGAAATGAGCAGATCAACTAATTTCACTTTCATTTTCAGTAAAATGACATAAGCGTGCCATGTGCGTTGATCATCATTTTCACTGAAAACCCAAAATAACGTTCGGAGCTGAGGAAACGAATCCCCAGCTCCTGAGGCTGGTTTTGTGGCAGAAGGAAATCCCTATGGTGCCTGCAGCAGGGGGGTTTTCAGTGCCATGTGCACTGATGGCTGGGAGGCGTCCAAGGCACATGAGCACCATTGCATCAGATGGCTCCCGGCCGTCTGACGCATGGAAGGAGTTAAACACACTTTATTGCATTTTATTGAATTTAAAAAGTAAGAAAACATAATAAAATACTGCCAGAAATGGTCATAACAGTGTACATTAAGTTTACATAAGCAAGACAATGGAGTTCCTATTTCATGTAAATTGTACATCATTGAAAGGTGTGAATTTCTTTTCAGCTTCAGAGAAATCAATGAGGATCAACATTTACAGTGATATTCTTTGTTTACATCTAACAGTACTGTACCCCCACCCTAGTCCAACTGATCTTCTGTCATGTGTAATGTGGTGGCGGATGGAGATTACAGGAGGAGCCTGGGAGGGGAAGAAGGATGGCGGGCCAAACATGTTTTTCCAAGTTAACTTTGGGTATCGGTCCCCATGAGGGTTGGAATCCAGCCCAGCCTCTTGGAGAGTCGATGTGACGCTGTCGGGTGAGCGAATGGAGTTTACATCAAGGTAGGTCCTATTCTAGGTCACCTGGTCCGTGTTGTTCAGTGGTCAAGGATTTTAAAATTTTCTGAAGGGCATCCCAAGTCAGAGTGATGGATTTCTTTCGAAGCCAACAATATTCCTTCCTACTCAGTGTGAGGCTCTCAGCGGATCCCCAGTCAATAACCTCCTTCTGCCAGTTATCCGCCAATGTGGTCCTGGGGGATTTCCAACTCCTAGTTATTTGTCTCTCGGCTAGTATATTGGCGAGGTTTAGGCCCAGCAAACAGTGCTCTACTGTGTTCCAGTATCGGGCTGTCGCCAGGTCCACCAGGGCCGAGTGAATTTCGACACAGTAGGCCTTCAAGGAGGGGCACAACCACAGCGTATGAAGGAGATCCGCTGGCTAGAATGGCATCTGAGGCAATCAGGGGGGACTGTGGGAAATATCTTATTCAGTTTCTGTGACATAAAATAAGGTCTGTGAAGTAAGAATAATTGAATGACTTGAAATCGGGATTTTCAAGATATCTTCTTGGGATATTCGAATAGCAAATGCTATACTAATGCATGGCACGGCAAAGTACCTCCCCTGGGTTCTGAGGGGTGTCAGTGAGACATGTCAATGTTTTTGCAGGCCTTTGCACAACCACTTTACTAAATGCCTATCGTCTCCCATTTCGTGCACAGCCTGAATAAGGAAGTGCATCGCTGGCTGCAACCCTATCAGTGTCCAAAGTTTGCAGATGTAGCAAGAAACATTAGCATGCACTAAATACCTGTGGGTCTGAGTACATTTCTGGTGGGACATTAGTTAATTATCTCCAAACAGATCTCCCACTTTGTGTAAAGTAAGTTATGTAAGCGGGCCTAACTGTGTCGGTATTCCTTTCAGGGGTATGTTAGGTGCATAATGTAGGGGTATTGTTGTATATTTTAGCTCCTCCCTCCAGAATGTGAGTGCCTTATTTAAGAGTAATGGTAAACTGGTAGGGCGTGGTACACCCAGTAGCAGCAGTGTGTGCAGTGTATCGAGTTGCAGTTTCTGTGGGGTATAGTTTATTTCAGTCATATGGAAGCACGACAACCAATATGATAGTGATTGCAGCTGGCCTGCACAACAGTAGGCTCTAAAGTCAGGAGTGCCCAGTCCGCCCTCATCTGGTGAAAGTTGTAGTTTAGTCTGGCTCACTCTGTGTCTGCCAGTGCCCCATGTCAGGTTTATAAGTGCAGCACTGAGTTGTTGAAAAAGAGCTGTAGGAACCACTACTGGTGAGGTAACGAAAAAGCATAAAAGATAGGGGAGATTCACCACCTTAGACAGTGCAACCCATCCTGCCACGGAAAAAGGTAAAGTGATCCAGAACCGGATCTGTGAGCAGAGACAGGTGAATGCTTTGTTCAACTTGCTATCCAAGGGTCAAAGGTGGAGCTAAAGATTTGTATGCCAAGTTAGCTGAAGGTGTGTGGGGCTGTTGGGATAGTATGTGTTCCAATCGGTGATGATGTCCTGAGAGGAGAATGCATAAGATTTATTGTAGTTGATTTGTAGGCCAGAAAAATCTGCAAACTGGTTCAGCAGAGTGACAAGTGATGTCAAATTCATGTTAATGTCTTGTATGTTTATTATGAGGTCATCTGCATATAAGGAGACTGCAGTTGTTGTTGTCCTTGTGGTATAAACCAGTAGCCCGCCCCCGCCCTCTGTCTAATACTCTGCGCTAGTGATTCTATTACCAGCACAAAGAGGAGTGGGTACAAGGGACATTCCTGCCCGGTGCCATGAAAAATTGGGTAAGTGGAGGATATGTGAGAGCCTGTCCATGCAAGAGCCATGGAGTTAGCGTATAGGAGTTTAATCCACTTGCTATAAGTCGAGGAGATGCCAAATTTAGTCAGAGTGGCAAACATGTAGCCCCAGCCTAGAGGGTAAAAGACCTGCTGAAGGTCAAGGGAGAGGCATCCAGCAGCAGGACATTCTACCTTGGCTACCCATCATCTGGTAGAATAATTTAATGTTAATGAGGTACTATGGTGTGGTAGGTACTATGGTGTGGTATGAATTCATCCTAATATGTGTGGATTAAGTCGGGCAATAAGGGAAGCAGGCTTTTCGCTAGGATTTTACTCTATATTTTATACTTGATTGAGAGCAGTGACAGCTTGTATGAGGACATATTTTTTGGTCACAGCCGGGCTTGAGTAGACATACAACTAGTGCCTGGTAAGCAGTGTGTGGAACGTAGCTGGTCTCCAATTATGTTTTATATAATGTTTCCAGGTGGGGGAGTAGGCAGGTAACAAGGATGGCATAAAGCTCGACGGGCAAGCCGTTAAGTCCGGGTATCTTATTATGGGAGAGCTCGGTTATAGCTTTGCAAATTTCTGCATGACGATACCTTGGCACTTGTGGTTGGTGCAGGTCATTCAGAAAGTCATCAACAGCAGCAGGGTATGGGTGCTGGAGTGGGTCATATATATTAGCGTGATATTCCCTAAATGTTGTATTAATGGCCTCCTCCATCCAGCATATTTCGTCTTTGGGCTTACGTGTTGATTGGATGGGGTTTTTGGATAGTAAGGCTCCTTATTTATTGCATTCAGTGTGTATTTTGTGCTCGTAAGTGCTATAGTCTAATATCCACAGGCCTTCAAGGAGTTCTGCATAATGAGTGTGACAGTCCTGCAATTCATCTGAGTAGGAATCATCGTGGGCTGTCATGCCTCTAGTACTCCCAGTCATGTCTCGGCTTGTGTTATATCATGTTAGACTGCGTGCCGTGCCCCAGATGATGCATGTGGGAAAACAGGGCTGATTGCAGAGGCCCCCTAACTTTTTGCCCCCAGTTTCCACTTTATGCTGGTGTTTTCCTGACTCTGATGGTGCCCTGGGTACTGCTAACCAGTCCCAGGGCCTGTGCTCTGTGTAAAATGGATATGCAAATTAGGCTAATTATAATTGGCTAAGTTAACCTACCTGTAAGTCCCTAGTATATGGTAGGGCATGTAGGTTTAGGGACCACAGCATAGGTGGTGCACACCTAGGTGCACTGCTGAGGTGCCCAGTGTCATTTTAAAGGCAGGCCTGCTTTGCTGGCTGCTTTTAAATTAAAGTTATATGCAAATTCGACTTTGGAATTAAAGGTACTTCCAAAGTCTTAAACTACCTTATTTTTACATATAAGTCACCCCTAAGGTGTGCCCTATGTGCCCCTAGGGCTGGGTGCCATGTAACTATAAGCAGGGACTTTATAAAAATAGATTTATAAGCCCTGGTGAGGTAAAAACAGCCAAATTCGTTTTTCCCTCATTGAAGTAAATGGCCTTCATAGGCTAGAATGGGCAGACTTTATTTTAAATTTTAAAGTCTCCTTAAATGTTACATACCAATAATTTGGTATCAAATTGATTGTTGTAATAAATCCCACAACTTCCAGTTGTTGGATTTAATATAACTTGTCCAGGTAAAAAGTTTAGACTTTACCTAAAAAGTTGCCAATTTCAGCTCTGTATTGTTTTTGCTGCTGTACTCTGATTGGCCAGCCTGCAGCAGCTTCTGCCAGGCTGCCTTGATGAGGTGTGAAGTGGCCAGGCTTCACACAAAGGAATGTGCTTGGGGGAGAGAATCTCCCCTCAGCAGATGGTGAGGCAGGAAGGGGGAGGGCTGCCAAACTGGTCTTCAAAGGCAGAGAAGGACATTTGCAGCACCCAGCAACACCCCCACATCCTGCAACCCCAGACAATTAGGTGCCCCCTTGATTAGATTAGGAGAGGGCAGGAGAGGGGTGTGTTTATGATTTTTAGCCACACCAGTGGGTGGGCTCAGCCAGATGTAACCTCCAAAAATCAGATTCATCCATGTTGGATTTTTAGAGACTGTTCCCTTCTAGGATGGATTTTTGCCACACTTCCCAGGAAGTGGTCATCACAGGGGGACGACCCTGTCCCTGATTGGAGAACCAGGGCCCCCATGCTTTTCACCCAGGAGCAAGGATAAAACTGGCAGACCTGCACCCACACCTCAGATCCCCTCCAGAATTCAACAAGAAAGGAACTAAAGAAGAAGAAGGACTGCCCTGCTGGACCCCTGGCCTGCACCTGGACCCTGCACTCAGAAGGACTGCACCAGCTGCACACTTGGGCTTCACCACAAGAAGGACTTTTCCTGGCTTCAACTGGTTCAAGGAGGGACTCCCTGTTTGCTACAGGTGAAAAATTGCTAAACCAGAGTCCCCTGCACCAACTCCTGAAGAAAGCGACCAGCTGACCACTGTCCAGTGGCCAAAAAGGAGTTTGCGCCAGGTGCATTCTGGGAGTTGAAGTCCGCACCTCCCAAGGACCATCACAGAACTTCTGGACCCTTGGGGTGAGCTGTGGACCCCAAAAGAACCTTAAAAGAACATCTGGGTGAAGCCCCAGAAGTTTGGAAAAGATTTGAGAATTTTTGGAAAAAAGCTCCAGAGAGGGACCGACCCGCCGCGGAAATTCTAGCCGGCTTGCCTCAACCGCGACCCGGCCTGACTTCGTGGTTCGTCCCGGTAAAAAAAGACATCCAAAAAAGAGACTATGGCCCTCATTCTGACCTTGGCGGGCGGCGGAGGCCGCCCGCCAAAGTCCCTCCGTCAGGTTACCGTTCCGCGGTCGAAAGACCGCGGCGGTAATTCTGACATTCCCGCTGGGCTGGCGGGCGGCCGCCTTCAGGCCGCCCGCCAGCCCAGCGGGAAAGAGGCTTCCACGATGAAGCCGGCTCGGAATCGAGCCGGCGGAGTGGAAGCTGTGCGACGGGTGCAGTTGCACCCGTCGCGTATTTCACTGTCTGCGCAGCAGACAGTGAAATACATTTAGGGGCCCTCTTACGGGGGCCCCTGCAGTGCCCATGCCAGTGGCATGGGCACTGCAGGGGCCCCCAGGGGCCCCGCGACCCCCCCTACCGCCATCCGGTTCCCGGCGGTCGGACCGCCGGGATCTGGATGGCGGTAGGGGGGGTCAGAATCCCCTCGGCGGCGCAGCAAGCTGCGCCGCCTTGGAGGATTCAATGGGGCGGCGGGACACTGGCGGGAGACCGCCAGTGTTGCCGGTCCGACCGCGGCTTTACCGCCGCGGTCGGAATCCCCATTGGAGCACCGCCGGCCTGTCGGCGGTGCTCCCGCGGTCCTCCGCCCTGGCGGTCTTTGACCGCCAGGGTCAGAATGACCGCCTAAGTCCGAACGTAAAAAGTTGACCGGGACCTCCCAGCCATCGTATCCGAGAAGGGCTCCATGGACGTCGGATCAAGATCCAGGTTTACCCCGGTCGAAGGATTTTCATCTCGAAAAAACGACTAAGTCCGAAGGTAAAAGTCTCCACCGAGGAAACCCACATCGCGTATCCGGACAAGGGCTCCAGGAGGTCGGATTCAACTGGCAGGTTCGTCCCGGTGAAGAAAAACTTCAAAATAAAGACTAAGTCAGAAGGTAACTTTTTAACCAAGGCCTCCCGCGACCTGTAGCCGAGCAGGGCTCCATCGCGGTCGGCCTGAAAGTTTGACTTTGCCCCGGTCGAGGTGCAACCAGATGACCCGATTGGCGCTTTTTGTTTCTAAGCGCTAGAAAAGTAATAATTCTTTAAAAATTCATATCTCCGGTTCCCCTGAACCGATTTTAATCGTTTTTGTGTCATTTTAAAGATAAAAATATAAACTATTTTTATAAATTGGTTTCGGATTTTTAAACTGTTTCCTGTGTTTTATTTAATTACTGTTTTGTGATATTTGAATGCTTTACACTTTGTCTCCTAAGTTAAGCCTTGACGCTCGTTGCCAAGCTACCAAGGGTTGAGCTGGGATTAATTTACTGAGACCTAACTGTACCTATGTGGAGGTTAGTGGCTTTTTGCTAGGTGTAGGTACCTACCTGCCCTACCAATAACCCATTTTCCAACAATGCAGATTTAGATGAACCTCATATGATCACCTTGAACGGCTCCCACTCTATTAGAAGGAGCACTCGTATTTTCAGTGGAGTAGTCAATGATAGCAGTGGCTAGGGCATCTTTGAAGACTATGGGCCTTATTACGGGTCTAGCAGTTTTAAGAGCGCCGGACTTGCAGTGGCAGTCAGACCTCCACATTCCTGGTGGTCCAACTGCTATATTACAACCCTGGAAGCCAGACTGTCATGGGACCGCTGCACTGCTGGTAAGACTGTATGCCGTGGCCAAAATGATGTAGATTTAAATGCCCCTCTATAATCACCTTGAACACCTCCCATTCTATTAGAGGGGATGATGTAGTGCCCGTATTTTCAGTGAAGGAGTCAATGATAGCAGTGGCTAGGGCATCTTAAAGGCTATTGGCCTCATTACGAGTCTTGCGGTGGCGGTTGGACCACCACACTCTTGGCTGTCCAACCGCAATATTACGACCCTGGAAGCTGGACTGCCACCACTGCCAGGAACATAGTTCCTGATGGGATGGTGGAGGTCGGAGTCGTGGTCAGCCACAGCTGAGCTGAGTTCAGCTCTGCTGTGCTGATCACAAGTCCTCTTTCCACCCGCCTTTTCATGGTGAGGTCCCTGCCTGGAAAAGGCTGACAGAAAGGCAGTGTTGTGGGCCACATGGGGGGGGCTGCACTGCCCACAACAGTTTTGTGGGCAGTGCAAGGGCCCCCCTGCCCAGCACCCTCAGAAAGATTACTGTTTGCTCTGGCCTGCTATGGCAGACAGTGCACATTCCGAGGGTGTTGGAGGCCCCCTTTGTGTGACGCCATTAGCCTCCACTCTATGTGGAGCAGAGGCCTATGCCTTTTCACTGGGCTGACTGGGCGAAACCTCCAAGTATGGACATTTCCACCGGTCAGCCCAGTGGAAACATCATAATGGGGCCCGGGGAGATCCACTTGCTATAAGTCGAGGAGATGCCAAATTTAGTCAGAGTGGCAAACATGTAGCCCTGCAGTGGTCTCCTCTACGTGGGGCTGGCCGGCCAGGTGTTGGCCAACCAGCCTTGTAATGAGGCCCTATGTCTTCCAATTGATGCAGCTGTAATGGCCAAGTGGGTACTGAGTTAGGAATTTGGCTCCAGGACATGGTAAGCTTGAGTGGGTTATGGTCAAACAAAGTTTTGCCTAGGTATGTGAAGTGTAGGATGTTCAGAATAAAGTGTGAGGGGCAAAAAATACAGTCCAGTCAGGAGTGTCCTTTGTGTGGGGTAGAATAATATGAGTATTACTTAATTCCAATGGTTAGTTCCCTCTTTGCATCAATCAGTGACCAGCCTAATTCCCAGTCTCATACCGGATTGGTCTGTCTGAACGACAGGGCGTTGGGACGAGGGGGTTGAGACTGATCAAGATGGGTATCCAGAACTTTATTATAATTTCTGCCAATCAACCAGGGTTAATGGAACCAGTCTACCAATACAGAGGAGAGGTGTGATTGGAAAAGTTCCTGTTCTGTGTTTAGTGCATATACACGCTACCCAGTACCAATGGTCTACTGTCTAGGTTCCATTGTACAAACCCAAAGCAAGCATGCCCGTCTATCTTAGTATCGATCATCTCAAATGGAGTTCTGGCCTGTAACCATATAGCCACGTCTGTGCAAAAGCAGAGAAAGACATGGCGAACAGCTGCCCTCTCCACCTTCAACAGAGTTTAAGCACCCCTGCACGCAAACTATGTGGCCATGCGGTGTCCTTGCTGGTCATGTATTTGGCGTCATTTGTGAGCCGTGCACATTCCCCTGACATTCCATGTCAATATTCTATAAGAATTTGTAGTTGTCAGCATGGGTAAGCAAATATTAAATCTACATCATGTAGCTTACCCTCGACCCTCCCACTCCTCCTAGAATAATATATACTTTTGTGACAGAAGACAAAAACCACCCCCCCATACAATTAAACTTCAATACTAGGTCCAGCAAGGAACATTTGTTGGACCAGGGTAACAAACTTATCATACTGAAACATAAATTCAAGCAGCTGCTATGGGGATAGGCTAGCAAAGCTGAAGGCAATGTGGAATCTGTGCCCAGTATAGTGAGAAACGAGGAGATGTGAAAGAAATGGCCCCCCGGGGCACCTCACTAAATGAACATATTTAAGTAAGAATATTTCACATCAAGAGAGTCCTGTAAGTATTAAAAGGAAAAAATATATATACAATAAATGCATCCCGGACAGTCTGGGAGATCATGATTGCCTGCTGGGCTCTCTGGAAAAATATACTGAGCCCCATGTCTATAAATGGTTAAGATGGAAAAAATTAAATCACAGTTTCTGAAGTTTGAGGCATCACCGTGGGAAACAGTGCCATATTTGCTTTGGATTCTGTGTCTGATACTGCAATGCTGGTGAAGCTGGAGGGAGTTTGGAGACATTGCTACTGCCTGGAGGAAGTCACTGTGGCTAATGCTGTATGCCGTTCCTCTAGTGCTTGTTGAGGAGATGGGGCCACCAGGGACAAGGGTTGTTGAGGGTTCCTCTGCTGATGGTGACATTTGGGGAACCAAGAGGGACTACATTTGACATCAAGGAGTGGGTTGAGGGGCACTGGCTAATGGGTCTCCAGCCTCTCCCAGACCTCTGTAAGGGTGTCATATAACAACATTCGTGATCATGTATTACTCGTAGACATGCTGGGAACATTAGACCGTATGTTAGGCCCTCTGCACGGAGTTGTCTTTTCTTCGATTAACCGTGTTGCATTCCTCCAGGCATCCGAATTATGCGCATGATGTTGCACCTCACATCGCCCTTTTCATCCTCAACCCTATCATGTAGGGGGCATATTTGCGAACATAGATCTTTCATTTCTACTGTGTGAGCTGCACGTTGTGGGAACAGGGTTGCAAGGCCCACTTCTATTGTTTGGACCCTGTTGGTCAGTTTGCAGTGGTTGTTGCCAAGCACACCCAGGCCAGATGATAGTGTGCCTATGCAATGTTCCATGTCAGTACTGGAATCCTGGATTTCTTGCTGGATAATATCAAGCTTGTCTGGTCCTTTGCTGGGCACTGTAGGGGGAATAAAGTCTACTCCCATATGATCTGGTGTCCATCATACCAGGCACACCATGATTGGAAGCTGTCTTGGCTTGGCAGAGGGGCTGCTTTGTGCCCTTAGTGTGACCCATGGCAACCTGAACCCCAGGTTATAGAGCAGTGTGAGACATTTCAGGGAGACGTCTTGCTTCATGCGGCATGGTGTGCAGCGTGGGGTATTGCTGTTTAAAAAGGTAGTGTGTGGGCCCTTCAAATGTGAATTGTCCAGCTTTCCTAGAGGGAGTATCAAAGCCGCTTGTTGGTGCAGCCTTAGCAAAATAAGGGGGGATTCGGGACACTGTCAGTCATGGAGGCAACATGCTGGGCATGTATAGTCACTGTAATTGGTGGAGTTGTGACTGCCCAATGTGGCAAGCAGGTGGCACAGGTCAACCACAGCAGGGAGTAGATGCACCAACATCACTGGGCAGAGATTTTTTACTTGTCAGAGGTATACACAGTGAGTGCTTTCCTTGAATTGATTGTCCCCTTTCCTCCGTAGGCTCAATATGTCTGGAGCACATGGTGTGCAGGGGGCCTAGGCTGTGCAGGAGAAGAATCCAGGGTTAGTTCCCACTGCAGGGCTGTGTGTGTGTAGCTCCAGATATTATGCAGCAGGGGATTTATATTATACATTGGTGTCTATAACTTGGCTGGCAAATACAAGTTCCTGTCTGAGTAGTGGTGGGCCCCAGTGTAACAGCAACAGTAGGGATCAGCATGGTGCAGCAGTTTACCATGGACAGGGCGTCAACAAGCCAAGGATATTGTCCTCAGAGAGCTGGGATGAAATACCACATTCTGTGTGAGGCAAATGTCTGAGGGCCTGGCCTTCAGAGAGGAGCTGTATTGGCTGTGCCTCGAGGAACACTGGTAGGCTGTCACGCTTGCTGTTTTTATGCACTTACTTTTTATTGGGATATAGTGCTGCTCTCCCCTTCTGTCTCGGTTATTTTATGAGGTGTTTTGTGTCCCTTGGTGTACAGGCCACTCCGGCGGCCCAGCCCATCTGATGCTGTATTTCTCACCAGGGAAGGCCCCCCCAAGAGGCCTATAGCATGTCCGTGCCCTCTGGAGCACAAATAGATGGCCACAGCAGGCATTTTTCTTGGATGTGCATCCTCCATGCAGGAATGCGTTGCATTACCCTTTCAGACCAGTCCAGACGGTATGCGGTGTGGGGCTTGTTGATTATGTGCTCAGAGCCGTGCGCTCCTCCTAAGTGGCCTGACCCGTGCTGGATCACTGACTCCAACCAGTGCAGCAGTGTTGCACATGGCTAGAAATCCTTCAGCCCAAAGAGCAGCAAGGTGGGACAGCTCCAAAGTCATGGATACCAGAGGAAGAGCAGGGGTCTCCGCTGAACGCCATGAGGCTCCTGGCTCTTGGAGGTGGGTGGAGACCAGGTTCTTGGGGGCTGCTGAAGGTCCTGCTATTGTAGTGTTGCAGCCACGTGGTCTTTGCAAAGTTTGTTTGTGGCTATTAGTTGGGCTGTTTAGCCGTTTCAGGAGTCTGCAGGTGATAGGGGACAACTGCAATCATTCTGCCGGTCTCAGAGTGCTTAGTAGTTACAGGATGGTGGCGGGATGTTAATTTTCTTGGGTGCTCCCCTCGCCCCCCCAAAAGCTTCACAAAAGTTAATCTGCCAACTTGGGCAACTAGCCACACCACCCCCCCAAGACCAAAACCATTTATGGTAACGAGTAGGTTTCTCTGTTTACTAAATTAAAATTCTTATTTTTTGTGTCGGTCTTCCGTCATGGGCAACAAAGCTTTGATAAAATTGCTATCACTTCCCTTGTTCATCCTTTTATTCACAAAATTCACAAAAATCTATTCCTATTTTGAAACCTCATTTTTTTTAAAGCAATGGATACAATGTTCTCCATCTTTATTTCATAATGTCGTCAACTCCTTTTATATTTACAGTGTTGTCTCTCTAACAAGCTGGAAAGGGGTTGGCACTCCCCAGTCTTCGGCTTTGCTATTTCCCTTCAATCAAGTATTTAACTCATTGTTCCAATATACATTTGACAAAAAATGATTTGGGATTTACAGACCTTTTTTTGCATGCAACATGGTGTTGAAGGCAGTGGAAGCTACTCCTTGAGAGCAGAGGAGTGTCACTCACCTGCGTGAGCACAGCAGACAAACATAAATAAAATGGCATAATAATGTCATTTTATTTTACCCTCACTCTCGCGCTGTATACAGCGTGAATGTGAGGGGATAGGGCGGGCTGAATCTTGCAATTGCAGGACACTGCTGCCCCTTACAGTGTGCATGTTGGCTTGGCTGGCTGGTCTAGCTATGGCCAGCCTGACATGCGCACTGTACACCCAGCAATCCCAGATCTGTAAACCAGCTGGGAGATTGTTGGCACAGGCTCCCACCTTCAAAATGAGTGGTGGGTTAGCCTACTCCCACCAATCATGGGACTGCTCTCATACTGAAAGCAGCATGAGCGCAACTACAGGATTGTTGGATTTGTGTTACCACTGATCAGGAAGGAAGTCCATCCATTCGGGTTTGTGGATGCTGGGGAGAAGTGCCACACCAGGGGAAACCACTAATATGGTGAGTTTGGCACCGTTGCACCCCACAGTATATTTCTCCCACTGGTTGAAGGACCTATTTAAAAGTTATTTTGTGCTTCATCTGCTGAATCCACTCTAAACTCATATCTTTTTCCTAAGGTCATGCACAAATGGACCGCATTGGTCAGGGTGTTTCAAATTAGGTAAACCAGTGTACTCCTCATGATTGTGTAGGACATCTGTTGGTCAGGAGTGAAGTACGTGCATTGTGTCTTGTGTGATCCTATTTCTACTTAGTGCAAGCAGGGATATGTTAGCATCCTTGAAGATGCATCTGTCACCTATGAAGTAGCTCTTGATTTTCGAGCACTGCCTGGGACATCTGTAGGGGTTAACCTCAGAAATGTCCAAGGCTCCTGAAGATAGATGCTGTCTTGTTGAGCCAAATTACTCCCTCAGTGTAGAGCTGTAGGTTGAGAAGAGTGTACTATTTACTGACCAGGTGGACCATTAGACCTGTACATATTAAGAGCACTGACAAGCAAGTCTCCTTCCATGTTAACCAAAAGAATGCATATAGTGCAGTGCAACTTCTTGGAATGTTTGTGGAAGTTTGCCATATTACTTATAACTAACTACTAAAAAAAGGAAGAAAAATATACTGATCACTCAGAGGAAAGACACCCAAGTAAAGCCATTTTCCAGTCAAAGAAAAGAACCACTGAAATTCTAAGCAAATGGATATAGCATTCAGAATGAAGGCTTCTGATTACACTTTGCTAAGGATCTGATTAAAAAGCAATACAGTTAAAAGTCTTAGAGGTGATCTGACATATATAATGGCTAAAGTATGTTCTTAGATTAAATGAGAATGGAGACAAATTAAGTATTTAGTCATGTTTTAGGCTTGTTCAAGGGTTAGGATCATATGAACATGAATGAACTGTATACTAGGGTCAAGCAGGGTCACTGAACAAATGTGCCACATAGTTATTCCTTTAAGGTCTAATAACATTGAATGTTTTACACCTAGGCCAGGTGTGGAGAGAATCTTCTTCCTGGTGTATTGATTCAAGAAATGTGGCACCAATGAGGTATTTGCCCGCCACTGGAATTTAGGGATCACATTTATTTAATAAAAAAAACACCTCAATGGTAAACACATGTGTTCAGTTACCAGTACATACAACATTGCCTTATTCCAAGGGCTGAGTTCAACTTAGCCTCAGTTACACTGAGGGAGACCCTTCTTCCTGCCTTACCACACAGTGTTATCATTTTCTAATGGTAATGCCCTCTGTGTTATTTACATCACTGCACAAGATATACTGTGGCACTGTGTGAGGGAATGAAGCCAAGAGGGTAGTGCTGCACTAACACCAGGTTTATCCAATTTCGATTAAATGGAAGGTTTATGTTCCTGGTAGTGAGAGTCTTTATTTTTGCCTGCTGCACCATAAACAAGTTAATTAGGGTAATTTGCAGTTTATGCAGCTGTTATCATGTAAATACTCTATTACACTTCAAAAATGTGGTATAAAATTGTCATGTAGTTCCGATGTGTACCCAGAGTTGCTTAAATTCTATGCCAGGAAACTTGGCACTCATTTTCTGGATATGAGATTATTTTTGGAGAACCTAATTTTTCTCATTAATTGACAAATGTAAATAATCAATATTATCTCCCAAGTCTGCTATCCTGTGAATTTCTCTTCTGAAAAGTCTTTACGCTGGGTACATGCTGGTTTGTTACCATTGAATAGAAATAAGCCAAGTACTCTTTATATTTTTAATGCAATTAAATTAACAAAATGGTCAAGATACAGGAGGTTGATCACATGATTGCTTTAATAAATGCAATAGTGACATTTAAAGAGGTCTGGGTGGTCTAGACTAAGAAGTGCATCTATAGCTCAGGGACACCCCAACAACCTACCAGGACAGTAAATACCCAAACCTCCAGGTCTGTGGTGGAGGACCCTTTCCCACATTTAGAGATCCCTACCTCCCTTGAGGAGGTTTCTGGGATAAAAGTTCATCTGCCACTGCAGTGGATACCCCTTTATCAAACTTTAATGCCAAGCAGGCTGCCATGTTTTTGCAGGCTTCTGAGCCGTGAAATGTGTAGATTTATATAGCGCAACTTATCACCCATGAGGGTATCCAGGCACTGTCCCTGGGCATGGAGAGACTGAGGGCCTCATTACGAATTTGGCGGTCTTTTCATAAGACCGCTGCTGTCGCGGCCACCAAAAGACTGCCATGACAGTGGTACTCCGTATTAAGAACCACACACTGAAGGCCGCCAAAAAACAGCCACAAATCCAAGACCGTAGGACACTGGAGGGTGGGAAACAGGTGGTTCCACCACCAGCACCGCCAGCCCGACAACCTTCCACCCACCAGATTATGACCCACAAATCACCACAGAGGTTCTTCCATGGCAGCAAACCATTAGCGGTCCGAACCGCAGCACTCAAAAACTCACCTCAGAGAGAACACAACACCACATTGGACAGTTTAAGTAGCCCACACCTGACACACATATACACACCAGACACACCCACTCACTGCACTATATAACACACCCACAAAAACCGTATACAGAGACAGTAAGGACCCACAAACTTATTACCTAGCACTTATACACCATAGGCATGTATACACTTCACACTCAGCACACAACACACAACTGCATGATCAACACTATACACACATCAGCACTGCACACAAACACCACAACCAACCAGCACACACAACCAAACACCTCCACCCCACCAAGCACCCTAAACTGCACCCTTACACACACAACACCCACTCCCACCCACAGCAAAACTACCATGTCCAGTCAAAAGCACCCATGCTTCACAGACAATGAGTGGAGGGTCATGGTCGATGAAATCATCAAGGTAGAGCCACAACTGTTCGGAGCACAGGCCAAACATCCATTGCCAGGAAAATTGAGTTATGGTAGAGAATAGTCGACATGGTCAACTCAGTAGGCAACCATCCAGTCACAAGGGAGGACATCAAGAAGAGGTGGAACGGCCTATGGGGCAAGGTGCATTCCATGACATCGAGACACCAAATAGCTGTGCTGAAGACTGGCAGTGGGTCCTCACCTTCTCCCCCAGAGTTCAAATCGTGGTAGGAGAAGGTCTTGGATATTCTGCATCCAGAGGGCCTGACTGGAATACCCAGAGTACTGGACTCTAGTAAGTAACTAACACTCCCCTGGAACAACATTGTCCGGTACAGCATGCCTTCTCACCACCCAATCACTCCCCAATTCACCCAATCTTCAACTACACCTCTGCATGACACACCACCACCTAGCCCCAATGCCCACACAGTCCCTGCCAAATGCACAGATAGCACTGCCAATCACAATCTCTATGACTCCCACAGTACATCTGACCATCACCATCAAAACCTGCAATGTGCACATCACATCTCTTGCATGTCTGACTATTGTACCAGCTACACCACCTGGATGCTTTGACTGAGGATCACTACATGGCAATGACAGCAATGCTATGGCACAATGCAATGCCAAACAATTCCAAACACAGACACAGCACTGTTACCAAACATAAGCACCAATTATCCAGATCACCAACCCTGAAATGGACTGATCATGGGCAAGAAAATAAGAAGGTATACGCCATGCATAACATGCACAGACAGGACAAGCAATCTTGCATACACATATACACTACTCCCACTTGAACACCATTCTGCAATGTACATCCATACCCACTCACAGCTAACAAGCCTGAACTGCCACTGGTTAACAGGGCACTCCTGTGAGGTGAACCATCACACAGGAACAGTATCCACCCACTGAGCTAAAGTTACCAAGCCTGACCAACAACAACCTCTAGGGAGCATGGTACATATTTTACAATCCACTATCCACAAAATGTCTTAGCAGTGATTCACCTGTCATTGCCATTTCTGGGAATCAAGTCAAGCCACAGTATGCATCAGACATAGACACATCCATTCACACTCCACCATTTAAACCTCTCTCACTCCATCCACAGGTACCCCTGCCATTGCTGCCATGGAGAGGATTCCAGAGACTGCCAGCCCTCCTCAGGATGAAGGCCCCAGTGAGGAAAACAACGCTGGATGTTTGGACAATGATGACCTACCTAGCCCATCTTGGATCCCTGGTCTGTCTACCACTCCCTGCCTCACCCTGCCCACATCAACCCTCCCACTCTGTGGCACCAACATCACAGCAAACCCTTATTCACCAAACCTATGTCCCAGGACTGTTCAAACTATAGTGTGCCCCCCAGTTCAGGGACCTGAGTCAACCCCTCAAACCGAGGACAATGAAGGTCCTGCTGACACTGGGAGTGGGCACATCATGCCAAGAGCACAGACACATGGGGGGTAGGAGGTGTGGGAGGGAACCTGTGGGCCAGAGGACTGGGCACCCAAGGCAGTTACCTGACCAGTAGGCCATTTCCCAAGTCCTGGAAGCATATCAACAATCCCAGGACAGGATGGGCCACATCATTAACACGTTGGGGGAAAACCAAAGGCTGCAGAGGGAATACCACCAGGAGGTCATTCAGCAGTGGCAGGCTCACAGTGCTACCATTGCCTCCATTGCAGGGGTGCTCAGGGACATTAACACCACCTTGCGTGCTTCCTCCACCCAGCAGCAGGCCTCTTTCACTAGCCACATCACATCTGAGCCCTCAACATCTGCAGCAGCTATTGGAATGGCCTGTCAGGGGAACTACAGCCCTAAGGCACCCCTTCCTCTGTAGCTGTAGAGCCCCCCTGCAAACTTGGTCATCCATCCAGACATCTGGCTGGAGCAGATGCCAAAACAAAACCCACTGCCCCTCTCCTGATTTGTCTCCCTTGTATGCCACTGAGATACCCTGTTGACTGTTCAATGACATTTCTCTATTTTCCCATAGCCCTTGGACACTTGACCTGTGCTACCTAGAGCTGTGCCACCTACTCTGATGAGTTCATCCCCCATGACCCCATTCATCATCTTTTAGGCAAATAATGCACAATAAACACTGAAAATCTCAGCAAATGCATATGTGTCTTTATTTGAACGTGTACAAATGTTTGGTCAGCAAAATGTTTTGTGGGTACGTCCCCTAAACCATCAGGAAGTGTAATGAACAGCAGAGGGAGGCTTCCTCTGCAGGAGACACAGTACAACAGACATGTCCCAGGGAAGATGTAAGGGAGTCACTAGTCCAGCCACACACCAGAATATATCCACGTATCCAACCCGCAGAAAGACCATGACAGAGACTTCCATCAGGATAGTAGGCATGGTGGAACACAATGCACATATGCAATTCATAGTTGTCATGCCCAGTGTGGTTGGACAACTAAACAGGGTACAACGGATGTCACTTCTACATCACCATTCTCTGGAAATACATCACAAAATATTGCAGCTGGCATCAGTCATGGGCAAAACTCTACTCTGTGGACAGTTACCCATGGCTAATGAACATGAATACCTCAAGCAATAGGTAGGAGAGGCAAAGATTCGCAGTACACAGCTACTCACTAGAATGACATGAGAACAGGAGAATGCAGGACACATAGCACAATAAAGACCTGTCTATAGGAGATGTGATACTTGCAAATTGCATAGAGTACACATATTAGAGATCAGACATTCAAATTCTGCATCTTACGTGCAATCAGTCACCTCCCACAACACACACACAAGGGATAGGACCACATTACACCATCACTGATGATTAAAATCAAGATGACCATTGACACCAATCAATGTGGAAATACAACACTTGCATATACACACAACATTCCTGTATGTTACTGGAAGAACTGATTGATGAGCTCTGTCCTAGAGTTAGCTGCACCTTCCTCATCTGCCCCCTCATCACTTTTCATGTCTGCACCACCAGCCACTGGTCCATGTCGTCCTCATCATCAGCTAGTAATGGTATCTGACATCTCAGGTCTAGATTATGGAGCATGCATCAGGCAACTATGACCTGGCATACCTTTTGAGGACTGTAGAGGAGGGCACCTTCAGAGACATCCAGGCACCTGAATCTGGCCTTCAGTAGGCCAAATGTCCTTTTTATTACACGCCTCGTCCTGCCGTGGGCCTCATTGAAATGGTTTTCCCCTTTGTTGGCAGGGTACCTCACTGGTGTCAACAGCCAGGGAAGGTTAGGATAGCCAGAGTCACCTGTGTGAACAGAGGTGGGACCTATTAAAATACAGGTACAGACACAGGGAAGAATGCAATGACAGGTGCCATTGCAGAAACACACATCCAAATGCATACATACCAATGAGCCAAGCCCTCTCTGTAGACGTGCCATAATGTGGGGGACATTGCTGTTCCTCAGAATGTAGGAGTCACGCACAGATCCTGGAAACTTGGCTGTCACTTGGGAGATGTACTGGTCTGCCACACACACCACCTGAACATTGATGGAGTGGTAGTTTTTCCTGTTTCTATACACCTGTTTATTGGCACTGGGATGGACCAAAGCTATATGGGTTCCATCTATGACCCCTATCACATGAGGGATGTGTCCTATATCATGGAAGTCTGCCTTCACATGGGCCAAATTCGCACGTTGATGGAACCTGATGTAGCTGTCCAGGTGTTTCAAGAAAGTACACAGTACATTCTTCAACACAAGACTGAACATGCGCTGTGACATCCTTGCTGCCAAGCCCACTGTATTCTGAAAGGAGCCTGTGGCAAGGAAGTGTAGCACTAACAGACTTAGACTGTGGGAGGGATGGCATAGGAATTACATCTAGCAGGCAATAGATCTGTCTTCAACTGGGTACATAGATCCATGACGGTCTGACGATTCAGACGATAGGTCAGGATGATATGCCTGTCCACTAGGGTTGCAAGGTCGACTAGTGGTAGGTATACTGGTGCATGTCTCAATCTCCTCCTGACAGGGCACCTAGGATCGAGAGGAGAGAATGTAGAAAATGATAAGCACTCCACACATGTTACCTAAGCATGTCATTATCACACATACCTAACACTGTAAACATGCCTCACACTGCTGACACACACTGTATTGGGCATGCTAAAGCGGCATGGACACCATCCTTGATCCACATTGCTGGCCCTGATCAATAGTTTGTGGCACACATCACAAGTGTAATGTTCCATATGTAGTTCACTGAGATGTCCTGCACTGAGCATGCATGTAGTCATGCTATATACCCATATGGTTACAACGCCTATGATGCTCGGAGTATCTGGACATGCATGTCATCTGTCACAAGTATCAGCCTAGCCATGATGGCAGAACATAGGCCTGCTCTGCACTCAGGTAAAAAAACGTGTATGGCGAACTTATTTGGCTGCAGCAAGGCATGATATGTGCATTAAATGGCAGCCGCCTGTCCCGCAGCACAGAACAGATGGAAGTGACCTAAGTCTGCAAGTTTATGTCGTCATTGCAGTAGGTGTTCGCAACTGCCATGCAACTTCTCATTGGTTAACATTGCTGCCTTTGGGGGACTGGGGACAATGGCGATCACTGCAGGCGGTGACGGTCCTTTACGAGGTGGCTGTGACCACCATTTTCTGCAGCCTTGCTCACTTGACTTCTAATAGTTTTGCAAGCAAGACCTCCACGACATGAGATGCTGTGTACTGTCTCTGGGAGCCATCATGCCACATCCTGCAGGTGATAGGGCCATAGCCTTCAATGAAGAAGAGCTGGAGAAGCTGGTGGAAAGGGTCCATGTGTGATAGGGGTAGGTTTGAGGGTGAATGGCATAAGTGTACTGGTCAGGGAGTACATGCAAGCAGGGGGCTTAGAGTTAAGGTGTGTGAACCGCCACTATGGGTATGTGTGGGCATTTAGTGAGTCTGATGTTTATAGTCCACTGCTGTTGGTTTGGTGCCAGTCTACATAAATTTTTCCTTCTATCTGTGTCACCCATGCAGGTAAATGCCCATCCGAAGAAGGGGATTTGGTGTGCCATCGCCAATCAAGTGCGAAACCTGGGGGTTCATAGCCGGCGGAGCACCCATTGTCGCAAGCGATGGGAGGACCTGAGACGATGGGCCCGGAAGACCGCAGAGGCCCAGCTGGGGTTGTCCTCACAATGGCGAGCCTGACACTGACCCCCCCAATGGCCCGCATTTTGGCAGTGGCCTACCCTGAGGTGGATGGGCGTTTGAGGGCAGCACAGCAGCCACAATCGGGCGAGTACTGACTGTATCCTGGGACTTGCCTGGCCTTAAATGGGATTGGGTGCCTTACTGAAGGTAAAGCGACATTGTCATTTATGCTACATGTCGTTTATGCTACATGTTTATCAACATTTATCAACATTTTGTAATGAGTATTAGGCACCCTGGCAGAGTTTCTTTATTAGACATGTTTCCATGCTTTACTGTCAGTGGATGTACATCTCACATTTCCATACTGTGAGACTTGGGATCCTTGGCGTGGTCTCCCCTAACTTTTGGCCTCTGTTTTCCAGGTTGTTGATGTGTGCTGGACTTTGTGTTTGCTGTTTTTGTTACTCTGGGCACTTTACCACTGCTAACCAGTGCTAAAGTGCAAGTGCTCCTATACAAAATGTGTATGTAATTAGTTCATCCATGATTGGCATATTTGATTTACTGGTAAGTCCCTAGTACAGTGCACTAGAGGTGCCCAGGGCCTGTAAATAAAATGCTACTAGTGGGCCTGCAGCACTGGTTGTGCCACCCACAATAGTAGCTCTGTAAACATGTCTCAGACCTGCCACTGCAGTGTCTGTGTGTGCAGTTTTAAACTGACAATTCGACTTGGCAAGTGTACCCACTTACCAGGCCTAAACCTTCCCTTTTCTTACATGTAAAACACCCCTAAGGTAGGCCCTATGTAGCCCCAGGGAAAAGGTGCACTGTATGTTTTAGGTAGGACATATACTAATATGTTTTATATGTCCTAACAGTGAAAGACTGCTGAATTTGGTTTTCACTGTTTCAAGGCCTAGCCCCCTCATAGGTTAACATGAGGGCTACCTTTAAATATGATTAAAGTGTAGATTCCCTTTGGGAGCAGATATACATATGGAGTTTGGGGTCTCTGAGCTCGCCATTTAAAAATACATATTTTAGTAAAGTTGATTTTAAGATGGTGTGTTTGAAAATGCCACTTTTAGAAAGTGAACATTTTCTTGCTTAAACCATTCTGTGACTCTGCCTGTGACACAAAGGGAGCTGGGGTGTAGCCTGCATATCCTGATGAGCCATCTGTGCTAGGAGGGAGGGGAGGAGTGGTCAGTCACACCTGAAAGGGCTGTGCCTGCCCTCACACAATGCAGCCCCCTGGCGTGTGTCTGGGGCCTGGCCACGGCAAGGCAGGATTTCACAAACAAGAGACACTTTTCTTTGAAGTAAGCCTACTTTAAAGGGCAAAATGGGTATAAGAAGGGCACCCAAAACCACAGACTTTAGATCACTTCTGGAAACCAAGAGGAACCTCTGCCTGGAGAAGAGCTATCCTGCAGTTGCTTCTTCTACCTGTGCAAGAGGACGACTGGACTTTGTGTGCCTTCCTGCTTGTGAAGAACTCTCCAGGGGCTTGATATTGAGCTTGCCTCCTGTTGTTGAAGTCTCAGGGACAGCAAAGACTTCTCTCTGGCAGTGCATGGAGCCTCTGCTGAGACTCCTGCCCTGCCAAGTGGTGCCCTATCCAGTTCTTGGGGCCTTGAAAGGAGAAGCTGGCAGGCCAAGAATGAGAAATCCACCCACAGACCGCCGTGCGGGGAAAATTTCAACGCAACCTCTGGAAAAACAACAAGCTGTCGGCTTTGTGGCTGAAATTGATGCTCCACCTGCAGCACGGCTGGGAGATCGACGCACGTGACTGGAGAAACAATGCGCAGCATCGCTGACAGGGGCTGGTGAGATCGCAACCCACACTGTATGGTTTTTGGATCACCGTGCAGCAGGATTTCCAATGCAAACATTGCTGGGCATTTAAAAATGATGCAAAGACTGCTGGACCCAAGAGTGCTTGTCCGGATCGAAGCATCGCTCCCCTGCGGAGAAAAGAATCGATGCACGCCAACCTGACCAAAGGAGAAACGATGCACGGTCTCACTTGTGATTGATATTGACGCATGGCAGGCTTCTTTCTAAGCACACTCGCCTGTGAGGGGTTATTTTTGACACGACCCAGGTAAATGCACAGATCCAGGTATGCGACCCAGGTACATTTTCACGCAAACAGCGTTAGAGTTGTGTTTAAAAGAACATGAAGACTCATTTTACATTATAAATAATAACATGACATGTGTATGTTGCATTTTTGTCATATTGGCCTTGTTTTGTTTAGATATATATTTTCTATTTTTCTAAACCTGTGTTGTGTAGCACTCTGACGTTAAGCCTGCCTGCTCATGCCAAGCTATCAGGGGGCGAGCAGGGGTTAGCTGAGGGTGATTCTCTTTTACCTTGACTAGAGTGAGGGTCCTTGCTTGGACAGGGGTAACCTGACTGGCAACCAAATACCCCATTTCTTACACATACCTTGCCATAACTGCAATGGTGAGATGCACTGATGACATAGGCACATGTCTGACTCCATCCTGGCCATACAATGGATCTGAGTGTTTGGATCACCCTAAGCATTGCGTATGACCAGCTCTATCCATCTACATTAGTGGCTCTGAGGTGTCAGTCCACTACCATTTGTGTAGCCTACCTGTATGTGCTACTGTGTGACTCTCCTTTTATCACTGGGACTATGTACATCATATACTGTATTTGGTATTGACAGATTGTGGGGCTGACATTACAATTCCACCACAGAAATGGCCCTCATGGGACAGAAGTATTGCCCAGATAGTTGACTAGGCATACATAGGTGATCTGCTGACTGTAGGGTATGTGTAGTAATCGAAACTGGGATACTGAAATATGTTAAATTTATTAGGCCTGATTGCACAGATCATGCATTCCTAGGAGCTATACCTGGGGGGATGTGGCCTTTGAACATATGGGATAGTACCAGAGGTTGCAAGTGCCCGGGGAGATCCTTTATTTGTCACCATGGTGTGTTCATGGCATGTATGACAAAGCCCTAGCAGTTCCCATGCTGCAATGCTGAGTAGCTGCCTATGTTACCATTGTGGATATTGTGGTGCACATCTGTTGGCCTGTGACTATTACAGCTTGACTTGGGCACAAGGTAGTGGCAGATTAGGAGTGGTTTGGGTATTGCCTGACACATGACATCTTGATGTTTTGGATTCAGTCTCCTCAGGCTGCCTTGTGTGGTAGTAGGATGTGTAATTGGTCTACTGCCATTTGTGTGTGTGCATGTATCGTTAATGAATGCATCCATTTTCCCCTTGAAATGTGTGTTGTCTGGGCTCTCTGACAGGTTTTACTATTTGTGGAATGGTGTGTGAGGCTGTAGTTGTCATGGTGCGTAGTCAAACTGTGTACCTGCATGCGTGGGGCACTGGAAGTGGTCCATGATGTGTTTTGTGTGTTCCAGTGGCACATCTGTTGTGACACTGCACTCAGTGTATGTGCTTGGATGTGTTATATGTGGTCCATGGCCCAATGTAGATGAACTTAGCAGTATGCTGAGTAGTGATATATGTGTTGGGTGTCAGCTGCACTGGCTCTGTATAGGGTCTGACTGATCACACGGCTAAACCACAGATTCACGTAGTATACATCAGATGTGAACTGTTTGGGTGACTGACTTCTATTGGCTAAATCAAAGTTGTTCTCCATAATGGCATCACTGTACTGAGTGGCCAGCCATGTAATGTCACAGGTAGGTGCAGTATGGTCTGTGAGTGGAGTTGGACTAATCAGGTGCTGTTACTGTAGAGGACTGAAGTGATGTGTTCAGTCAGCTGCATAAAGGGGTGAAAGGGGTATGGAGAGGTAAGATGTGTCTTCAGGCATATTATTGATACTGCATCTAGGGCATGCTGTGTCCGCTAAAAGGGCTTTGGTTGGCATCATGGGGATGACTCTAGTAGTGCTGTCATACTTAGGTATTGATGTAGGTGTGAGGGTTTGCATACAGCTGTGGGTAGCAGTGACATGTAATGACATGATGTAGGTAGTGTGTATTGGCAAATGCCATTGGCTAGCTATGATATGTATTGTAACAGATTAACATGTTCAGCTGTGTCTATGGGAGGTATATGTTGCCCTTTTCCCCCATCTGTCTCTCCCCCCTCCCTCTCGCTCTCTTTGTGTCCATCAGCATCATCTGGCGAAGGAGAAGGGGCACAGGTGAGTGAGGAAGCAGCAGCCAACGGAACCCAGGAAGCTGCCACCAGCAAGAGTGAGGGACCCAGTGGGATGGAGGGCGAGGAGAGTGCCACGGGGGAGGCCGGATCTACCACCTTTTCTTTGGAATCCTCCTCTGGTGGAGACTCCCTGGTGGTGGCAAATCTATCTGTGACCACCCCAGCGCCATCTTTGTCCGCCACCCCCTTACTACCACCGCCCTCCCTGTTGCTCCCCAACCAGTTGCCCATGCCCGCTCACCCACAAGGGTGGGCGTCTCCTTCACCGCAGGCACCTCTGCCCTTGCCCCAGTCAGCCCTGCTGCCCTCAGTGAGAAGGCTATTGACCTCTTAAGGTCCAGATGTGTGGGTCAGTCCACCATCGTGAATGCCATCCAGGGACTTGCAGCTCAAGTCCAACAGAGCAATGCTTTCCTGGTGGGCATTCACTGTGTCATGGCTGGCCTTCAGAGATCATTTCAGGCTCTGGCCTCCACTCTGACATCAGCCTGACTCCCTTTGTCTCCTGACCCCCTCCAACTACCTCTTACCAATCCCAAACCCCTCTCCCCATACCGATCCACACGTACACACAGGCATGCATCCACCTCAACAGACAAGGGTAGCTCAGACAAACACAAGCACCAAAAGACTGACTACCGACAAGCACACAAGCAACACTCACCTGCAGACACACCAACATCCATTCCCTGCATTGACTATTCCGGCACCCCCTCCTTCACAGACATTACACCTGACACACCTGCAGCCATCACACCATGATTATCTGACCCAGCCACCAGTCCTATCCTACCCACAGTCAGCACAATAGCAGACCTGCAGACAGCCACCCCAGTCACCACATCCGCAGCCACCACTGACACCCCCACTTGCAGCACATGTACCATACCAGCAGACACCACCCCAACACAGTCACCCATCCACCAAGGCATCTCCCGGTACCTCCTCCCCCTTCCTCGCAAGACACCTTAATGTCCACACTCACCCACCCAACAGACACGCAGCACCCACAGGCATTCTACGCATGAACTTGCATCCAAGACATCCACCAAGACACACCTTACAACCACTCCCTCTCCCTCCACTACCAAACCCTTTTGACATGACAGCCCCCATGTGTCTAAGAAACATTTTCTCTTGGAGTTTTCCCTGTTCCCTACCCCTCTCCCACCCTGTGATACCCCAAGCGCTCTGTGTCCCTTCCCAAGTCCAGCCCTTCCACCCCCAAGTCCTCCCCTACCCCCTGTTAGTGCCCATGCCCCTCACCAAGGCAAGAAGTCTGCCCCTCCCTAGCCCAGACCCAGGGACCCCTCTTCCAAGCCCAAGGACCCCCTCCCAAGCCCAAACCCAAGCCAAAACCGCCATCCACTCCCCTCATCACTGAGATGCCTGCCTGCCACCTTGATGCCCTTACCCTGTGGAGATCATTTGGCAGTCAGGAGTCAAGTAGGGGCACAGTGAAGTGCCATTAGTGCATTTGGCACTTTAAACATTGGAGTGGCCAATGGCCTCATTATTGTACATAGTTATTTTATATTTTCAATTTCACATTTTTAATACATCTGAACCAACCTGGTGTTGGATTCAATGGTAACATACTTGTCCTGCCTTTCTTTCAACATGGCTGTTTTGTGTTTGTGGGCTTTGGTTTGTGTGTGTGTGACATGTGTGTGTGGGTTGTGCTAGCTGTTTTTGCCTGGCCTGCACGTGTGTGTGTGTGGCTTTGCCATTTGTCCGCTGTCATTGTTGTGTATTGTGTGTAGGATATGTTTGTGTTTGTTACATGCATATATGCATATGAATTGGGTATTGTTTGTGTAGAGGTGTGTAATGGTGGTGTTGTGTGCCCTTATGTGGTTGTTGTGTGTGCGTCCGTGTGTGTGGCAGTGGCTATGTCATATGCGTTGTGTGTGGTGTGGGCTAGTGTGACATATGCTTCTTTGTATGGCACTGTGATTGTGTTGATTGTGTTGTGTTGTTACGTGTTGTTGTATGTGTTGTCATGTGGAGGTGTGCAGTGAGATTGCTTGGCCTAGCATCTGTGTAGTTGCTGTTGTAGTGTGGTTGTGTGACTCAGTGGTGTTGTGTATGATTGTGTTAGACAGTGCCGGTGCTGTGTGTGTGCGGGTTGGTGTGTGTATGACACGTGTGTATTGCCCGTGGTGTGTGTAGTAGGGGTGTGTATATGTGTGTGCATGTGTGTATGTGGGTGTGTGTGTTCGCATGGTTGTGTCACTGCGTGTGTGTGTGTGGCCGTAGCAAGCCATCCCGGCTGTGTATGTTGTGTGTGTGTGGATACTGATGCCTTTTCCTCCAGTGTCTGGAAGGTGTGTCTACTTACGGTTGTTGTCTTCGGCACTGTCGCTGATTCTGGAGTCATTATGTGAGCAGGAGCAGTGGGTCGACTTCCAGTTCAGGTTCCATGGTGGCTCTGGGGAGGTATGAGTTCCTGACGGTGAATTTTTCCTTTTATGGAGTTGGTTTCCACCAGGCTTTTCATGGTGGTGTGACCACGGCGGAAACTTTGGCCTTGTACAGCCTCATAATACGTCCGGTGGAAACATGGTCCCCTCCTGTCTGAAGGTGCCTACCGCCACCCGTGCGGCCTGACCGCACTGGCGGAACTGGCGGTAGTTTGGCTGTGTTCTGTTGGGAACACCACCATGGTCATAATTTGGCAGTCTTCACAGCCGGGCCGTCGGAGGTACAACCAGTGCTGCCAACATGGCAGTCCTGAGACTGCCAAACTCGTAAAATCTCCCTAAGTGATTTGCCCAGGATCACAGGACATAGCACCAAATGCCAAGGCTCGACTTCAGATACCCAGCTCTCAAGGCAGTAACTCTGACCGCTGCGCTACGCTACATCCTCTCCCATCTCTGTTGGTTTTAAGCAACAAATCCACAGTGGGGGTTTGCTGGTTTGAAGCACAAAATAAATGCCCCAGACGAGCAGGGAGTTTCTCTCCTCTTTACATTAGGGACAACTTTGCATTTTCACAAAAGCCATCACCGTAATATATTATTTTTTATTTCTCCTGATCTTCACAAAAACAAACTTAGGAGACAAAAAAAAATTTCACCCCTGCATTTAGCAACGGCGGAGTGACAATACTGTACCTTGACATTGGGCAGGTGGGAGGTAGTGCTCTTGCATATATCACCCTTTCTGTGGAAACATACAGGTGTTAAAGAAAAAATAACTGCCTTAAATGGCAAAGTGGTAGGGACAGCATACAGCCATTCAGCTCTTGGCAATGTGGTGCGGTTAAATGGAGTAAAATGTCCCTTTCCCACTGCTAGGAAATGTGGGCAAACAAACAAAATCACATGAGCAAAATGTTCATCCTCTCCTTACATTACAAAACTGTCACCCATTGACAAAGACGAGAGAAAATGCAATCCACTCCCATCATTGGGCAGGATCAAGGGTGGAAAAAAGCAATAAGGTGAAAATTAGCCCCTGTCCTTAGCAAGGTAGGTGTGGGCAAAAACAAATCTCCCGGCCCTTGGGGGCAGCAGTACACCCCCACAACCTTTGGTAAGGTAGAGGTGGCAATTGCACACATCATCCTCACCATTCGCCAAGACAAGGGAGGGTGGAAAATATCAAACACCAAACCCTTAAGCAAGGTGTGTGTTTAATCAGGGAAAATGAATAGCCCAACATTAGGTAGCATGGGAGAATTTTAAAAAATGCATTACATTAGCAACACAATGTATTTTCTTTTAATTTCTCCTGATATTCACAAACCTTTTGAAAAATTATTTAAAAAAAGCTTATCTTGGCCAAGGCAGGGGAAATGCACACCACTCCTGCTGTTGGGCATGGCAAGCATGGTGAAGAATACTACCTCCCTAGCCTTGGGAAATGTAAAAATTAAAACTCAGGCTTTGGGCAAGCTGGGTGTGGGAGCAGAATTAACCTCAGCACCATTTGGCAAGGTGGGGGAAAATAATACTGTCCCCAACACTTTAGCAAGGAAGGGGTGAAATAGAGGAAATGCTCCTCGCCATCAGGCTAAGCAAGGAAATTTAAAATACTCGCATTCATAGAATTGATGTTTGCCATCACTTGGAGAGATTAAAGAAAACCCTTGGCCTAGGGCAAAGTACAAAACAGAAGCAGACCATGTGGTGATGAAAAATACTACCCCCACCCCACCTCCCACTCCTTTGGCTAATATGAAAATAAACTCCCACACTTGGAATAGGCAAGCAAACAAACATACATTTCCACTAGCCTTGGACAACATAGATGAACAAAAACAAATTCCCCACAAGGTGGGGTGATAGCAAGCCCCAAAATAACCCCTCCCTCACCATAGGACGAGATGCATAGCGCAAAACCCCCTCCAGTCTTGTGAAGATTTGGTGGAGGGGCAAAAGGTACCCCAGCTTATGGGTAAGGCAAATAAGAATACCCCCTGCATTGTGGCAAGAGAGGGCAAACAAATACACCCCACACCTTTGAGAAAGGCAAGGAGGAAAATATCCACACTCTTGTAAAGGGCAAAGGGCTCAGACATTGCACCCTTGCACGCCACTGCACAGTGCAGGGTACAGGTTGCTTCTACACTCTTGCCTTTCTGCAAGACAAGGTGATGTAAGGCCCCCCAATAGTCCCTCGGTCATTGCGCAAGGCAGAGGGCAATAGAACTGTTCCCACCAGTTTTGGTCAAGGTGGATGATGGGTAAAGGCTACATTTTAAGGACTGCTGTCACTTGTGCTAAGACTTTTTATCCATTCAAATAATGAGAATCAAATTGGAGTGGGAAAGATGAGAGTGGCTGTGGAGCCCTAGTCGCAATAGCAGACAGGCAAAATTATAAATGTTGCTTCCACCAATATTACAATAGACCTGCCGCTAAAAATGAGGACTGAAAAGGCAATAGGCTTCATCTTTATAATGTGCCAAGCTATTGGCTTTGCAACTGCTTATTTGTAATAAAAGATTGTTTAAAAAAGTGTGAGCAAACGTTTCAAAATGGCCACTGGTGCGTGATCATGCATCTTGATACAAAGGAGGCTATTTTTTAAATGCTTTTTGAATAAAAAAAAATCCAAGATGTCTGCCAGGAAGTCACAATGTATAAGCATGTTTGGGTAACCATCTTGGAATAGGTTTTTTCAAACACAAATTAATTACAAGATGGATGTGGGGCATGTGTCATGAAGTACTAATAAATGCATCATGATGCACACGTGACCATTTTAGCTTTTTATTTTTAAATGTAACTTACTGTTCAGTGAAAGTCAATGCCATTTTCAAATAGGAAATTAAATAACTATAATAATGGCAGAAGTATAAAAAGAAGCACTGTGCAGCTTTTGGGCCCACAGAAAAAGTACTACTTTTTAAAAAGGAAAATTATAAATAAAGCAGGAGCACAGAGAGTGGGGAGTAAAAGACAAGAAGAAGTAGGAGGAGCACTAATATGAAGGGAAACAAGCAGGCAAAAGGGTTCTTGAAAAAAAGATTGTTGTTTGAGAAAAAGGGATAATGATAGCTAGAGTAGGAGGTAGGATTGGTGATATAAGGGAAAACAAGCAGCCTGTAGTAAGAGACAATGTAAGTGCTAAAGGGAAAAAAGTATTTCCCTAAAGTGATCATTGGAAAGATACAAGATATCCAATTAAAAGAATGATAAAGAAACGATGCTGTAGAGAAGGTACAATCAAAAGAAGAAAACAAATGTGGTTGACAAGAATACCAACCAATGATAAGCATCAGCTGACCAAACGTATTCTTAATGTACACAATAGGTTTTCCTCAAATCTATTTCACTCCACACCGTACTCAGTTAACATTAACTTCTATCCTGCCACAAATTGTTAGCAACACCAAACATGTTCTCACATACACACAAAACCGCATTACATAATATACAATATCACAAAGCACATTTATAATCAAAACACATGAACATACACTTATGAGAACACAAAACTATACATGACGTATTAACATAAACTGTTGTGGGAAGCTAGTTAGACTGTACTACACCACATGCCCTTAACATTATCCTGCTCCAATCAGATGTCAAAATTGATGGTCCCTACACCCAGCAGAAATGACTTCATAACCATTTTCAATAATAACAGGACAAATCCACGACACAATTCCAATCATCACTGAACAGGAAGGCAATCTAGTTCTATAGTGTCCGCCAGAATATAGTGAACTGAGCTCTGGAGCTTGCTGCTCCAGCTTTCCTGTTCCTCACCACTGATTTTCCCACTGTCTGGCCTTGGTGGTTCTTTTCCTTGCAGGAATATTAGTAATAGCATATGCTTAAGCTCATGTAAAGGTGATACCTTTCATGAACGTCCAATAGGCTCATTCTTTCACAGTTCATGCACTCTTCCTCTCACCCCATGTGTCCTGTGGCTACTGGGTACCAGCCAGTCCGTGGCTGCGCACAAAAACTTTTGCCACTTCTGGAAGGGCATGCTTACCAATGTAGAATTTCCAAAAACAAATAAATCCTTTTTATAAGTTAGACAAATTTGGAGCTTCATATAGAGTATTAGTAATATATATAATTCGTTGATTTTACTGGCATCTAATGATTCCACTCAGTTTGGTATTGTACTATCTATTTTACTTTGCCTCCAAACTGCATTTTCGAAAGAACGGAAATTTTAACTGCTGCCCTTTGCAAATCAATGTTGACTTGCAGACTTCATGAGGTAAAACAGTTTTTGGAATAATGAAAAAAGCAGGAAGGCAGGCAAAAAAACATTAAGATGCAGATCTGTCATAAAATGTGAGTTAAGCGCTGACAGGGAATTTTCCTCACGGGAGCCAGCCTGAGAACTTCAAGGCTAATGCAACAGACGAGGTTAAAATGTAAGTCTTGTTATAGGTAAATGATGAAACTTCCTCGAGAGACTAATATTGCCAGTATAGTACCCTAAGCTGTATGCGTTAAATGTCTCCCTCAAGAAAGAAAATGCCACTTTTTTAAAATAACACCTCCGTCACCTGCTCCCTCACCAACCTCCATGCCATGTTTACTAGTAATAACAAATGGTGTGCTTTGTTTTCAGCCTAGAGAGCAATCCGAGGGCATGAAAGCCAGGCAGGATATTCATCTAGTCCTTCAGCTTTGTCGGAGCAGAAAGTCTAGCAGCCAGGGCGCCTTTTACTTGCGAGCTCTAGAGATGGCTCCTATGAATAAAGGAAGACCAAACCAGAGATGTGAGGAGAGAGTGTTGGTGTACTTTGCGGTTTGTGGAGGAAATGCACAGTTGCATCTAATTTCACTGGGAGATTTTACAGAGGGAAAACAAGTCACCTTCGTTCAATTACAAACGAGGACACTTCTCCCGTTTAGAGTAGAGCGTGGTAGTGTTATTGGTAATAGCATATTTACTGTCGTCATTACTACTATGGCAGATATCCCGTCCGCCATATTACGATCTCATAACAGCCTATAGAGATCGTAATATGGCGGACGGGATATCCACCACATTTGTGACTGAGTAAACCCCTCCGCCAACCCCTTAAACGGGCCCTAAATGTTTAAACTTTGTATAATTAGCGAAATAGAGTCCTATTGGATTTTGGACTCTAGGTAGCTGCAAAGAATTTTTCAAAAGAGGATCTGAGATTTCTGGATGGGATATGCTGAAAAAAGCCTGTTAAAGAAAGTGGGTCTTTTATAATTATCAGCTTGGTGATACTATCAGGTTCTTTTGAACAAAGTGTTTTACAGTGAGCAACCAGATAGAGAAAATTGGTCATCTGTCCACCTGTCCAGAATAGAGGCATTCTGCAAACATCAAGCTTTAAGAGATTCCTTTTGAAGCACTTACTGCTGATTGGTCAAGAAAGACCAAAGGCCAAGAAACAGTGATTCATAGCAGTTCATGCAAGAACCAATTACTGGCTGTACTAGTGTGAAGCCACACCGAGCAGCAACAGAATTATAAGGTTTGCTAACACCCCGTAGACGGAAAAAAACAGATAACTGAGATAGAGTTACTTTTAGGAGAAATTACAGTGATTGGTCAAAGAAAAGGAAATTTTGAACCATGTCCACAAGCAGGGGAGCAGTTCTTACGTTGGTGGAGAGGATGCATCAGAGAGGGTAGCACCAACAACTTATAATTTAATCTTGTCTGACTTGAGTTTGACCAAGTTTTTCCTCTTCATTTGGGTCTGGGAATATCAGTTTTGGAAGCTTGCTGGCACATCTGAATATTCCTGGATGTTACCTGCATATATTCAGTGGAAGCCTTCAAGGAGTGGTCAAACATATAAAATAAATGAGGTGAATAGGACGTTATACAAATTAAACTGAGTAAGACCTAAGGAGAAGCATCCGCTGACACCATAGGTGAGGGGGCTGACAGAAGGACCGGAATGGAGACCCAGAAACAGCCAGGTTTCATCCAGTGAGAAAGCAGGATATCCTCTCAATTTTTCCTGGGAGACCACCTAATTCAGATGTGTCAGGAGTGTGGAATATGATGTGGTGTCAAAGGTCATAGAGAGATGTAATAGGGTCGTGACAACAGCATCTCTTTCATCAGTATCATTCTGGGGTCCTCTGAGATTGGATGCCAGAGCAACCTCGGTACCTGTGCACCAAACCAAGGGCCATATGTACGAACACATTTTCCCAGTGACACAGAATGGGAAAAACCCTTTGCTACATCTGGCCCCAAATCCTGTTTGGGTAGTGGTAAAGCATAGTATTTTCATAAATGAATGTGGCAAACTGTTTATTGGCTTCCTCTTCTATTATGATAGAACAAAAATTAAAACATAATTTTATGCAGAAAACTGCTGTGATCAGTAGTACCAGATCCTGTTTCCATGCTGAAAGCACTGCAGCATACGAATATGTGATCACAACCTCTTATAAGATAGGATAATGCATTAAATGGTAGCTGCGAGAACTGGGCTATGCAAATGACTATAGGGAGTATGATTTACTGGCGAGCACAGGAGAAAGGAGAACAGTCAGTCAAACAGTTACTGAAAGGAATAGAGTCGGTGTTGCCAGACTGACCAGGATCTGCATCATTCATATTTAGCAAATAAGAGGATTAAACAGTTTTGATTTGTTTCAATTAAAAAATCATCAAGTGAGTCACAGGCATTGCTGGAAGGAGCTATAGTGAAAGGCCGCCATAGAGGATTTGTGAGATTTTTGACTACTGTAAATAATTGTCTAGTGGAAATATTAGCTGCATTGGTATCTATTAGACTAGAAATACGCCAGCAATAGAAAGAATTGCAGGTAAAAATGAAATAGTCCTAAGACCAAAGACATAAAAGACTAGTATGACACAGACTTACAAAAGGTGGGTGGGAGTACTAGTGTGACCAAGTACACTAAACAGCCAACCCTACAGAACAGTGTTCAAGTAACTCATATTCGGTACAATAGGAAGGCACTTTTTCATGCCTGGAGTAAGTGTAATATGCAAAAGTGTACATCATTTGATGTACATATTTGGTGCAAAAATATCGAATGCTCTCCATACACGGATAGAAGTGAAATGTTGCTTGACTTTGCTGTAACTTGGGACCATCACAAAATGGTGCCATAATGCTACCTTGTTTTGCCTTGTTGGAAGAGATGGGTCAGTCTTGTTGTCACATCTGTATGTGCATAAATAACCTCAGTACATAATGTTCAATAAGAAAATGTAAAATATTTGAAAAGGGAATTATGAAATACTTAATTGTGGGCTATATTGAACTTATTGTAGAAACACTCCGATAAAGGGTCAGTCAGATCAGGTCAAACAAAGAGGCAAGGCACGAAGATGACACTTTAAAACACAAAGGCCCATATTTATACTCCCTTTGCGCCGGATTAGCGTCATTTATTTTGATGCAAATTCGGCGCAAAGCTAACACCATATTTATACTTTGACGCTAGACCTGTCTAATGTCCAAATATCCCAGTGTGCGTCATTTTCTGGATGCATGAAACCGCCTTGTGTCAATGAGATCCAAGGTAGGCGTTCCCATCTAAAAAATGACTTAAACACCTGTGTGCAATATTTATCCAACTGCGCAAAAATGGCGCACGGCTGGGAGGCATTAAAATGGGGCAAACACACCTGTACTTAAGGAAAACTCACACAAGCACCATCAGAGCTCAAAAAGGAAGACATGGAGGTGCTATTCATCCAACATTCACGAGGATGCAGAGCACAGGAACAACAGCAGCAGCTTCCACCACACCAACAGGGACCCCAAAGGCAATGCAGAAGGCAGGAGAGGATATTCAGGACCAGGACAACCCTTCAGGGCCTCAGGGAACATGACATCATCCAGAGGTACAGACTAAACTGGCAAGCCTTACAGCAGCTGCTGCACCACGTTGAGCCACAGATGGCACCCAGCTTGCAGACACCCCTCATCATTCCACCAGAGACCAAGCTGCTAACTGTCCTCCACATGTTGGCAAGTGGCTCTTTTCAAACCACTGGTGCCCTGGCTGCTGGGATCTCACAGCCCTCATTCTCTGCCTTCCTTTCCAAGGTACTTGATGCCATCATCTCCCTCACACTCACCACATCAACGTTCCCAACACACAGCAGAACCAGCAGGAGACCAAACAGAGGTTTTATCAAATCAATGGCTTCCCGCATGTGCTTGGTGCTATTGACTGCACACATGTATGGATTGTCCAACCTGCAGCAATGGAGCATCTGTACCGCAACAGGAAGCACACACACTCCATCAATGTGCAGGCCATTGTGGATCACCGTGGATTGATCACCAACATTGTGGCAAAGTATCCTGGGAGTGTACATGATTCATTCATCTTCCGCCACAGCACCATCAATCAACACTTCCAGGATGGACGATATGGCAATGGCCTACTTGTTGGTAAGGTCAGAAACCCAGTTATATACACACAACACAGCAAACCTATAGGACACACAACACATACACCACTACATTGACACGTGGCCATGAAGACTCTGAGCTTGTGACACTGATGGTCATGTTTGATATCCTGACCCAATGGGATCCACACCTATGGACAAATGACAGATGCAAATAACAAGAGATGCCACTCCAGAGCCACATGGGACCAATTTAAAACGACACAGTGACAATGACATGACCTTAACTGGCAGTACAACTTGGAAGATGAATCTTCCAATATCACATCAATAACACTCAATCACACACCCTTCCAAGCAATACGTACTGTGTAAGGGGTGTGTAATGTGTTTTGCTGCAGGTCAAACACCATGAGACACATAGCATGATGATGCTGACTCTAATGAAGGTGATATGGAAGCATTGAGGCAGTGCCAACATCTAACATCACTCCTGGGATGACATTGCCCGCTAGCAATAAGGAAGTGGACTGTGCTATGAAAACATGTGGATGTGATACAAATGCAAAGTGCACACTGCTACACATTCGGATTGAGACAATTCCCCATATACATAACAGATGTACAGGCACATGGACCTTCTGACACTAAAACTTTCACCCCCACAACCAAGTTAGCCCGCTTACCTGGAGCAAGTTCAGTAGTGTAGGTACACGTTTGCACATGAGCCAACTCGGTGAGTGCACAAAAATAGGTTTGCATAGAACTTGTCACACATGGGATAATTGTGCATTGTCAATTGTGAACACTTCAGTGCTGCCAACTTATGGAGATGTGTTGTACATTGTCACCTTGCCAAATCATAGGACCTCACTGTTGCATTTCACATGCAATTACATATGTCGAATTGGATGGGAGGTTCGGGTCATATAGTACAACCGTGTTACCACCACAGTGGGATTGATTGTGTATGTGGAAGTATTATGTCACCTCCAGTGAAGGCACACGGACACTTCTTTCACATTACATAATGCACGGGAGATACAAACTGAACAGCAAGTTTAGAAATATACCACTGATATCAGGTCAATCAGCCAAACGCCAGTTTTGATAGTTAAACAACCCAATGCAGAAAGATCACAGAAGCCTAGGATCCCACACAATACCACAAACACAGATGAGTCACAAACCACACAAGATAACAACTGCCATGCAAAGTGATAAACAAGGTGCAACCAACAACCAAATATTTACCCTCATTTTCTCTTTCAGCTGATCAGGGTTACAGGATCCAGCCATAGATTGTGAACCCATTTGCTAACTCAAGCACAGCAGCAGAGCGTGTCTATAATGAGGCACATCGTGGGACACGCACCATAGTTGAGAGGACTTTTGGCATCCTGAAGTCCAGATTCAGGTGCCTGGACATCACCAGACGCAGCCTCCTATATTCACCTGAAATGGTCTGCAAGATCATTTTGACCTGTGCCATCCTGCACAACATTTGTGTAAGGAGGAACATTCCCCTCCATGAACCAGATCCACAAACGCCTAAAGAGGAGGATGCTGTCCGTGAAAATGAGGGGGAACATCCAAACACTGCTGCAGGATTGCGTCGCTGACAACACATCATACTAAACTTCTTCTAACTATAGTCACCATCACCACTTTGTTATCATATGACATTAAACACCTAACCTCGTCACTCAATCATGCTCTGGGTAATTTTTTATGCATCACATGATCCCTAGGAATCATAATCAGAGTATAGCCTCATAGAGCATTGCAGAAAGACAGATTAGGAAAAAGCCACATCACATTTGATGGGTATGAATGTACAGCCAACATCACACACAGTGTAAATGACATATATCCTGTCTATTTCACATGTGAAGGGCAATATCAGAGGACCACAGCTATGAGACACATCCATGTTGCCAACATGGTCCGTTGCAGCAAATGACACACAACTAAGACACCATCAATCATAAGGAATAAAAGTGTCTCATACATTAGGCAGTGGATGTGCTATTGCATTGGTAACAGGAATGTATGACCAGACCCTTGACAGCAGTAAGTGTGACATCAGCTATCTCTGCAAGGAGCATGTGTGACAAGAAATCCATCTAAGCTGAAAATGGATAGCACAAGTGCCCCAGGTATGACAAGCATTGCTCACAAGACATGCCCTGCACAGTCCAGCCCAGGTAATAAGTCCTGCCACTGCCATGTTTTAAGTCTCTCCCCACCCTTCTCTGGAGGCCCCTGTAAATTGACTATCTGTACCCTGTGTGCTTCCCACTTCAGTATGGCATGCTGTAGTCATAGTTCATCAGTCTGCACGGACTTCAGGTCAGATAATGCACTGCCTGGTAGTCGGTAAGACCTGTAAACAGCTGTCCATTTCTTCCCATGTGAAAGGTCCACTTGGCCCTTTGAACTTGATTCTCAACTCCAGGACTTGTGAGAGACTTAAGCTGCACACATCTGTGAGCACTACCATGCAGACCAGCCATTTGAACCTGCCCTTGCTGCTGCCTGGAACTGCTTAGAAGCTGCCATTTTCAGAATTTCCTTGTTGTGCACTGGCGTACAAATCACTTGTGTACCAGAGCCCTTGGGGGATTGTGTAACGTTGCAGACAACAGCACAAACTGTTTTTAGTTCCCACAGTGTTGTTCCAGCTTTTCCCAGTCAGAGTCTGCTCACTGTGTATTTGCCTTGTTCATGTTTGTTCCTGACAGAGCCTGCATCCTGTTAGCCAGACTGGTTCCTGTCTTTGCGTTAACCATAGAGGTTCCCTGTGGCTACATTTGTCTCATAGTTGCTTTCCATGCCCTCTCTTTCCTCATGGGGTATTGTGTCTGGTAGGTCTACAATGAATCCTCAAATAGATAGTATAGTTTATTTTACTCATTGTAATCAGTTCTGGGATATGTATTCAAATGGCCTAATCCTGCCCCCATCCGTTGTCTGTTTTTGCATGTATTTTTATTGCCAAACAGTGACAGTGTGCTATGGCTGTATGCATGGATTCAGTACGGTGCCTCCAGCACAAAAGACAAGACTTGCCAATTTGTATGTGAGGATAAAACATGTTTGTGCCCTGACGTTCCAGACACAGATTCACTTCTGCCACCACCTTTTTATGGTGCTTGCGTGGTGACAAGCTGTGAGATTAATTAGCACAGAGGCACTTATGTTCCCTGTTGCAGTGGGAATTTCCAAGCCCACCCTGTGTACACATGTTGTGATGAAAGCTGCCTGTTACCTATTACTCATCCATAAAGTGTTTGAGCACACCAAGCTTGCCCTGTTGTCAGCCTTATTAAAGTTCTGCAGTGCCATAGCTGGACTATCGCCATGTGTGTCGTTAGTTTATCTTTGGCTTTAGGTAAAATCTGCTTTGAAGGATACTCTGTTAATTGAGGGAATGGCACCACAGACTCATGACTAGACCTGCATGTAGCTATGACAACATGGAGGCCAATACTGACACAGGGTTCACATGGCCACACACTTGAACTGGACACCTTTGTGCAATGAACCACTGGAAATATGTGAACACATGCAGCATGGTCTGCTGGTCCTCCACAGCCACAGGAGAAACATAGGTCATGTACCTGACTCAAACTGTGGTGTATAAAAAAATTGGGAATGGATTTGAGACTCTGTGTCACAAACACTGTACCTACCTAGCATGTTCAAATGCCTGACTCATGGGTAGTATACACACAAGTGACCATGAAGTGGTATCCAACATTTCATTAAATGTGATGGGTTACATTTCTGACATTTCCATTATCAACCGTCCTCTATCTATCCTGTGTATAGTTTGTCATGGGAATTGCTTTGGTTAACCACAATTACAACACATTCATACATGCACATTATGCAAAACACTTCTTGTGACGTTCACACAGAGGCACAACAACAATTGAAATAGCCAATTCACAGACATAAACACACAGGCCATGAGTCTATTTGTTTAGTTGCATAGACTTGCTATCCTCTATTGATGCAACACCTGCTCAAACTAGGAAATACCAATTATTTTCCAAAAGTTTGTGTTGCTGTTGCATCAGTTAAGAGAGCTAATCCGGCACAACAACATGAGTATTATGGTCCGCAGTAGTGTGGTCTGCCACATGTGCCCAAACACTAGAACACACACAGAAGGTCATACCATCCTATCTTTGTATAGTTATAGCCTTCGTGTATGTTAAAAAAAAAGAAAAATGACACAAACACAGTTGTAGACAGATTTTTAACGCAAAAGCATAAAAAAGACGCATATGCGTCAAGGACTGACGCATATGCGTTACAAAAATGACGCTCACACCCATAATACATCGATTGGTCCATAGCGTTAATTCCAACACTGCACTCCAAGAAATCGGTTATCCATTAAAAATGTATTGATCCTTGAAGGAGGGGTAATTTGTAAGCATATGGGTAAAAAAATATTGACTCTAAGCCCGTAAGTGTCATCAAATTTCAAGCATTATAATAAAAACGCACCGCATTTGAGACAGGAAGTGATGTAATAGGATATCCTGTTCTCAGAAATGGTACTGTGGGTGTACTTTCACTTTCACTTTGCAGTCTGTGATTCTTGTAGACTGTGTGGCTGTGTATATAGTTGTGTCTGTGAATATTGTGCTTTTGTCTCCTGTGTGCTATTGCCATTGTCATCTGTTGTTTTTATAAGTGTCTTTGTACTGTTCGGAGTGTGTTAGTGGGTATTGTTAGTTGGGGTATTGTTGGGCTGTTTGTGGGTTCTTTAGGTTTCCTTTCCATACCTCCTTTCCCTGTTTTTCCCTCTTTACCCATTCCTATCCTTATTATTGTTGAAATGTTGGGAAGGCCACATCTGGGGAGAATGGGTGAGGAGGAGCTGGGGGCCTTTGTGTGGCTGGTGTGCCACTTCCTCCCCCTGATGTTGGAGGCTGGTGGCAGGGTGATACAAGGGTATCACACGGAGGCTAGGAGGCTCAGGTGCGCAAAGGTGCTGTTCCACCTAAGAAGACTGTTCACCAGCCAGCGCAACAACCACCAAGTGAAACATCGCTGGGGCTGGCCTGGTGGCCCGAGAGCAGGACCTGCTGGACCACCTGGGTGTGATGATTGGTGGCTCAGTTGGTGAGTACAAATTAGACTAATGTGTACAGATAATGCTCTGTAGTGACAGTGGCAGATTTTGTGACATGCTACATGCAGTGTTTGTGGACATGTGGAATGCAAGTTGAACAAACAGTGGCCCTGATTTATACATGTTTTGCTACGCATTACCGTCATTTGTTGACGCAAAAGCTGCACAAACTTACAAAAGACAACTTTATCTTGTAAATTAGTGCCGCTTTGATGTCAATAGATGATGGTAATGCTGCACAAACAAAAGTATTATTCAAGGCCTGTGAGTGTAGCAGGAATGAGATGTATTTCACGTGCTAATGCAAGGAACCAATGTAGTCCCCAAATTCTTTTTAACCATGTCTGAACAGTATTCATGGCCATACGTACAAAGATCTTCCTAACCTCTAGTAATATCTTAGGCTGATATTTGGACTTGGTTTGTGCAGCATTAAAATGAATTATGGATACCATAGTAATGCACACTTGATAAAATCATAATATTTTGTGCTACTTTCCGTAACTGTAGCATAAACAAATGAAGCAAGTGCTACACATAAACAAAAAAAACATCTGGCCCTAAGTTCATTGTTTCTGTGTGTTTACGTCTGGACAGATAATCTTTCACATGGCCAAATGTAATTGGGCCCGGATTCTACCAGATTGCAGTAGCACTAAACAGGTTCATCTTGTGGCTTTTCGGAGTAGGCGTAGAAATTCTATCATTGAGTAGCATGGCCCAACAACATTTTTGCCTTGGGCACAATTGCTGGTGCAGAGCTGGTTCATTTACCATCTGTGTAACTTTATAGTCAAACAATTTTCTAAAGTTAGTGGGTCATCATGGGATCCGTGCACTTTGTGAATGCAGGGTCACAAATTATTTATTTGCATGGTGTTGTGCAAGGGACCACTGACTGCTACCATCATACATTTAAAGTGACAAAATAGTTTGCTAGTTTACGTTTGGTACACCCCTGCTAATCTAGTGCAGCATATGTACAATTGTTAACTTCTCAGTATGAAGGCTATCACAGACAAGGCGGTATGCTAAGATCAGCAGGCCAGCATTCCTGTGAGTGCCGCCATTCCCAAGGTGCTTACAAATAGAGACCTACCTCATCAAGATTGCAGAAGTAGGACATTTGCAAAACCATGTTTTAATTAGCGGACAGTGTCAGTTCGGTTGTATAACCACAGATCACATATTTGGCAATTCTAAGATAATGAATGTGGCAAACTGTGATCTACAATACCTGATATAGGTACACAGGGCCCAGAGGAACACATTTCAGGTGCAATGACTACACCTGTGCCCATGCTTTCTGTCACAGATGATCAAATTAGACAGTGTCAGCATATATGTTTTTGTTGTTTTGATTTAGATAAATGGCCAATCCATGTTTATTGTAACATTGTCATCAAGTAACACACAGGATCCCTGCCATCATGGTGTCATAGGGGGCATATACGGCTCTCTGTACAATGCCAATGGGGCATATGTAACCTACATACAACACAGACACACATATAATGGACCATTGAAAGCACAATAATTCCTGAACAAAATTCAACCCGCATGAGCATTACACAGTAACTCATTGTCCCTTGATGCACAAGCCACAATACCTGAGTGACTGGTATTGCAGTGCACCAGGAAAGTAGCTTTGCATGTCTCTCAAAATAACAAATGATGAAATGGAGTACACTCTAGAAATAATTAAGCACAAAATTGAGTATTCATGTTTGGCACCACATGATTGTTAGAGCCAGTGCATGTGTGCATATGTGTGTCTATCACTCACTAAAGTGACAGTGTCAATGCATGTTTGCAGTAGTATGTCTGTTGGGGTGTCTACATGCATGATGTGCTGCTCTATCATGTAAAATGTCACACACAGTAATTTGTTGATCCAGGTTTTGTACAGTGAGCAGACATTGAGCACATTTCACCCTTCCATGTTTTACAGGTGGACCCGCCCCATATGCAATTGGTGAAGTGGCTCGATTTGCGGACCCAGATGTATCCAGTAAGTGTTAATATGTTTTTCCTGTGTTGTGTTTGCAGATGTTGTGTGATTGACTCCTGTGTGTTGGACTCATTGCAAGGTATGATGTGCTGGCACGTGATCTGATATAAGACTTGACTGGAGGTTGACATTTTGTTCTATGTTTGAGTTGGACATTCTGTGGCAGAGAGTCATATATTGGAAGTCGAGTGCTGCGCTATAGGCATGGGCAGGTGAACAGGGAGATTTTTGGCTACATGTATGCCAATGATTAATTTGGAGGTGGCCAGTTTCATGATTTAGTCAGAAAGTCATACCCTGATTCACACAGACCAGTGATGCCGAAGTCTTACCCACAGACTTGAGCATCCCTGTTAAGTAATTAACATGTAGGACTGTATGTTTGACTTCCTAGCAGCATCTAGCTCCACATGTTGTGCTCCGTTTATGTGGCACCTGAGTGAAATGTCATAGGTGTGCATTCAGGTCAAGGCCAGATGGCTGCTTGCATCAATGTGCTTGTTTTTGGATAGGTATCAGTGAGATCTAATGATGTTGACAAATGTCTGCAATAAGAAAAATAAATGTGGATGTGATTGTCCAATGTTTGAGTCAATCCTAGTTGGCAGACCTCCTTACCTGTGGCGGACTGACTAAACCCATGAACAGCTGTCCAACGCTTCCTGGCTGTCCTTGATGTTTGAATGTATGCGTTGCATGTCAATCTCCCCGTGATGCACAGGGTTAGGGTTAGGAAATATGTGTACCTAGGTCTGAGGATCCCAGTGTAGAAGACAGACATGTAATTCAAACATTCATGTGTTCCAACCTACGATGCCCCCTCATGATTACCAACTGCATACCACACAGGCAATTCCATTTACAAATCACAGGTCTTGTGGGCCTTGATTGCCATCCAGAAGATAGTCATTAGTTGGCCTGACACATGTGGAGTACTTGCAGCATTTGTTATGTGACTAATAGCAGTACAAAGATGTGCATTTAATTAGGTACACACCTTATTGTGAATTGCTGTGCTATTAGCTAGTCGATGTGTAGGCTGCATTGGAATGTCATTCCTCAGGGACATTCTATCATCTGTACTGTGATTTGGACAGTATTTTTGAGGAAGTGTTAGAATATCATCTGTAGATGTATCACACAATGATGTCACTAATGTTTGGCTTTCTCTATTTTGACAGCTGCCAACATGAATGCCCAGGAGATAAAGGAATTTCAGAGGTGGGCCTTGCGTTACCGCCACACTCTAGATGTGGAGGCTGGGCTCCGCAATATGGCACGTCGTTCTCGCCATGAGAGAGCCACAGGGGTCTAGCGGGCATTTGCCCAAGGGGGGCCAGCCTTGCCCTCAACAGCCACCACCAGAGCTCAGACCACAGTGCCCCCAAGGATGACAGCCACTCTAGCAGGTCCCTCTACTTCATCTGCTCCAGGCCCACAAGCAACACCTCCAGCACCTCCCCCTCCAACCATGGTACCGGCACCAGCAATGGCATCAACAAGTGGTACACAGACAACCCCAGCTGCTGTGATAGACAATGTGGAATTTCAGACACTGAGTCGTGACATGCAACGAATGTTGCGCAGGATGGACAGGCTACAGCAGGAGGTGTCCCACAATAGCAGGAGACTGCGGGGTATCAATAAAATCCTGCGGAGGGCCAATTTCTAATTAATGGATCCTCACCCATGATTCCCTCCCCTCCCTCCTCTTTCCTCGTTCCTATCTTTAGTGGGTTTAGGGGGCTTAGTGTTAGGTTAGAGTAGGCTGTTAGTTTAGTTAGTATAAGTGGGTTGGGGGTGGAGAGAGTTATATTATTACATGCTTTTTTGTGGGTGGGTGAGTGGGGGAATATGTTGGGGTTATGTATAAAAAAAAAAAAAAAAAAAAAATATAAAAATTATGTAAAAAAAAGACAAAATTATATATATTTGTTTAGGATAAGTTAGTATGTGTTTAGGTTAGTATATGTTGTCCTACATGTGTCCCGTCATATAAGGGGGGGCGGGGGTTGATGTTTAGAGTGTTTAGTTAAATGTGCTAAGTAAGTTTAGCTTAGGGTAGTTAGAGCCAGTTGTGTGGTAATATATAGTTAGGATAGGTTAGGTTAGTTAAGGTGTTTCCCCTAGTTTAAGTTTCCTTTACTACTGTAAAATAAAGTTTTAGGTACTCCTTTACAGTATGTGTCGAATGCTTGGGTATCAGGGCCTTGGCATGAGTGTACAGTGTCAATTAAGTATTTGCATTTCTGTTCCATCCTGTATCAGAATCCCATTATTGACATAGTTATTCCTAATTCCAAATGAGCTGTCACATTGGCAGCTACACCAAAGCTACTTCTCAATGCATCTGCCATCCATTACACCCACCACTCAAGGGGCCAGATGTAGAAAAATCCTGAATTGCAACTCGCAAATTGCGAGTCAGAGAGAAAAAGCAGTTTTTTGTTTTTTTTTGTAATGCAGCCCGTTTTCCTCAAAGGAAAACGAGATGCATTACAAAATGAAAAAATGAAACGTTTTTGTTTCATTTTTTCAGAGCAGGCAGTGGTCCACAGGAACAAAATGTTTTCCATGCCATTCTCAAAGGAGAAGGGGTCCCGTGGGGAACCCTTCCTTTTTGCGAATGGGTTACCACCAGTGTGACACTGGTGGTAACTGCGATTGCTTTGCGACCGCGTTCGCGGTCACAAAGCAATGCAGCACCGCGCTGCGACTCGCAATTAGGAAGGGGAACACTCCTTCCTAATTGCGACTCGCAGTCCGGTTTTGCGAGTCGGTAACCCGGTTACCAACTCGCAAAACGGGAATTGGGCATCGCGATGTGGGTTTTGCACGCCGCAAACAGCGAAATTCGCTGTTTGCGACGTTCAAAACTTTTCCTACATCTGGCCCAAGGTTACTATGGTTCCCAATGTGTTGTGAAGGTTGGATGTGTTTTTAAATCTGTCATCGTTTGAGTCCTGAATTGGAATCTTGGGCACTGTCTTCCTGCAGCCTGATGTTCATGTGAACCCTGATAAGCTGAGTGATATTATAATCTTATGTAGTTCTGTATACATAACTCACACCTATAATTTCTTACATTGTACTCCCAGGTTACATATTTGTCCATACACTCGTACACATCCTTTCCTGCTGTATGGTGTGTGTGTGTGATGAAAGTTTATGGTAAGATGTCACATACATGAAGATTGTCTTGAAGGGAATGTTGGCCACATTGAGTTTCAGCTTATACATACTTTGAAACTGACTTTTCCTGTCCTACACAGCATTATGCTGTTTGTAATGCTTCAACTTCAGAAATAAGCCCAAGGAAGCACAGATGATGATACAATCCAGACCCCAGTGCATAGTTATCATCCCACATTCTTTCAACACTGTTGTATTGACATTCTATGGCCATTGACATGTGACATACATCACTAATCTCCTACACAGTTGATGTGTCACATTACACAGAGACAAAGTGGTTGTGTAAGTGCTATTTATTTTAAAGTGCTGTAGTGCAATATTTACATAGTCCAGGATTGTGAGTCCATTAGTGTGACGCCTTCTATTGTGATGCAACACAAGTGCAATGGTGAGGGACATGTCATTGGACATGCTGGGGTGAAGTGTCATACAGTGCAGAGGAACATGAGTTGTCAACGAGGTAGTGAGAGACAATTACAGTGCATGGTGTCAAGGTCAACAGTGTATTAGAGAACAGTGCATGTGACCAACTGTAGCAAGACTGGCATGTTAACAAGCACAGAACCTAGGATATCAGTGCCCATGTGGCATGGACTTGTGCTACGAGGTACTCCTACGGGTGAAGGTGATCTGTTCCACGTCTTCATCTTCTGATTTGTGTGTCATCTCCTCTGCCCTTGGTGGTGGTGGGTTTGAAGGGGCAACACACACTTCAGTGTCTGAAGACATGGAGTCAGAATTCCCAGTTGCTGCCAACTGTGGGGCTATTAAGGGAATTACTGCAGCAAGGAGGAGCTGCTGGTTCTTGAGTATAGCAGATATATCACTGTGGTAGGCAGCCAGGTCGGCCCTGAGGTGGTCAGGATTGCATTCATGCACGCAGTGAATGGTTTGGTGTCCATGGTGTTGTGGCAACTCCCTAACTGCTGTGGTGAATTCCCTTACACATTGTTGTAGTGCTTGCAGGAGGGGTGGTAGCGCTTGCATGGCTGCTGCCTGTTCTGCAGATGACATCATGCATGTGCACATCCCCTCAAGGCTGGCTGCCATATTTTGCATCCCCACCTGGACCTCCGTGTCCAGCTCCCGCTGTACTCCCACTTCTGTCCTCTCAAAGGTGGTACCATTGTCCTCAGAGTCCTCAGCTGGGTTGTAGCTCGCAGGTCGTACTATTGGGGTGGTGGGTGGGTCCTCTGTGATGGCTGCTGTATCTGTACTCCTCCTTGTGACTGAAGGTGGGGCCTGGAGGGTTCCAAGGACATGTTGGAGGGTCTGCTGGCTAATGTTTGTCAGCCCATCATGGATGTCATCAGGGAAGTCTAGGACAGGCATATCCCCAGGAGAACCATCATCCTCTGCAATGAGATATTGTACAATTAGTGTGTCTGTGTTGTGGCAGTTGTAATGTGACGTTACTGACTTCCTATTAGTGAGACATAGTAATCTTGGTTCATGTTCATTGTTCCGGTCAATAATATTAGCATTCTCCCAGGCCAATGCCCCACCTGCATGTCACATGTAGTGTGGGCAGTTTGGGGAATTGTCTGTGTCACATCCTCTATGTGTAGATTCTGTCCAAATTGTATGTTGACACCTTCTTGTCCTAATCAACCCTCTGTCTACTTCCATTAGCATGGAGAGGCCTTGCAATGGCTGTGGGTGTTCTGATGCCACTTGCACCACACTTAACAATATGGGACTGACCCAGTGTCTGATATTTCACATGCACCTATATGTTGCTGAGACCAAGCACATACTATGTATAGCATTTGCATGGCACGATACAGGTGTCAGCATTGGTAGTGTGTCATGTTGATGTTGGGGAATGTGTGCTACATTGGATTGCACTGATGGGCCTTGCAGTGTTCCATTTCCCCTTATGACTGTGCGGGTTTGTTTAACTAGCTAGACACATATGTCCTCCCCCTCAATGCTGTTGTCTTAGCAGTATGACATTTGGGATGTTGCAAAGTGGTATTGCAGCTATTGTAACACAGGCATGGGGTAGACCCTGGAATGTGCATCATGGGTATGACATTACTGCTGGGTACTTCATAATGTAAGTAACAATATCTGATGTTTATTGCCCCTATAGACATGAGCATTTGACAGGATTTACACTTTGCTAGGAATTAAAGGGGATTGAAAACGTTGTCATCCTGAACCCTCAATTTTGGGTGTGTTAGATCCATGGGCACCTAACTGCCATTTGCTACTTGACCAGCACACACAACACAGGTGGTAGTGGCAACTGTTATCAGTGGTAAATGCCACTTGCGGATATGGCCTGAGACTGGAAATTGAGCCCTAGTTTATATTGTGACAATACCAGCTGTCGTGTGACAGCAGGCCAGTTTTACGTTGTACCCTACCCTCCTGGACTGGCTTTGCCTTTCCAACATTCTTGGCTTGGCAAAGTACCCCCATGCAAAGGTTGTTGGTGTAGTGTTGTGCTGTGCCCCTGGTTTCCCCTGCACAGCCCATGCACCCGTGCCGTGCCCGTTTGCCATTTCCACTACCTGATTTCCATGGCTGACATGCATTGTGTAGTAGGTATGCCCCCCGGTTTACAGTTAACATTTAGGCAGTTTTTCCCCCATGCAACTTACCCTGCATCTGTGTGGTTTCCTGGTAGTCTGCGCTGTCCTGTCCTTGAATCCCTGTGACAATCTCCTCCATCTGGTCCAGGGCCTCCTGCGGTGCTGGAGTCCCACCTCCAGTCTGCTGTGCTGCCTTCCTGTTCCTTGCCATCTTTTCCTTGGTCCTGCACTTGCAGTCATGCCAGCCTTTCTTGCACTCAGGGACTGTTCTCCGTACTTCTGCCACACTGTTTATCTTGTCCACAATTTGTTGCCAAATTGCCTCTCTCCTCCCAATTGGCAATTTTGAGGTGGTAGAAAGTTGGTGCTGGTGTCACCTCTTTCACCAGTATTTCCTGCTCCTCTGCACTGAAACAACACTTCCTTTTCTTCTTCTCCCTCTCCTAGGTCTTGTCTGGGCCCTCCTGGCTGGTTCCTGGTTGGTTGGAGTCTTCCTGGGGTATCTCCTGGCTTCTGGGACCCGTTTTGGGGCTCCTTTGCACATTTTGCTGTGTTTGCGCCACTTTTTGACGCACTTGCTGGTAAAAATGGCGCGTATCCGGTTTGCGACGTCGTAAACCGGATTAAAGTCATTTTCGCTACATTAACGTTGTTTTTCTTTACGATGTGGCGCAATGGTTAGAGTAAAAAAAAATATATTCTAACCCGTGGTTTGTGCCACGGAGCGTCAAAGTATAAATTTGATGCCCGGGTGGTGCAAAGAAATGGCGTTAAACTTTTTGAAGCAAAACTGCGTTGTCGCAGTTTTGCGTCAAAAAGTATAAATATGGCCCAAAGACCTGTGCTTGAGTTGGCGCAGTCAGGCTCATATTTATACTTTTTTTAGCGCTGCATTTGCGTCATATTTTGATGCAAAAGCGGCGCCAACTTACAAAATACAATTGTATTTTGTAAGTCAGCGCTGCTTTCGCGTCAAAAAAAGTGGCGCAAATGCGGTGCTAAAAAAGTATAAATATGGGCCACAGTGGCTTTATTTTTGTTGCAGAAAAAAATGCAGTCATGACGACAAAAATAAATTATGCAGCATAGAACTGCATACATTTATTATGCTGGCAAATGGCACTTACTTTGTTGCAAATTAGATCACCTGAGCAATTTGTATGATCCAGCCCCAAAAGGCCCAAAGAAAAAGTTGAATATTATGCTAACAGTCAATGTCAACAATCTGGGAATTTATACCAGTCATCCTTATAGTTAAAACAGAAAACAACAAGGCCTTATACAAATGCTGCAAAAATAACAATAGAACAAAAGTTATAAACGACTACTACTTACTCTAAATGCTAAAAACACACATTAATGCAAAAGAAAAATGTCTTATTTGTGTCATTTAGGAAAAGATTGTGATACGAAAACCGAGTTCATAAACTCTCCTTACTAACTGAGATTCAGGCTGTTCTCGTGTTGATTCACCCATCAATCAGCTCCTATTACAGATTGTAATTGAATCACAAAAGAGTGATACAATATCTTCACCAAAGAGATAAACTGGTTCAGTATCACAAACAGGTAGTATTTACTTATAGGGAAAGAGCTGCAATTTCCTAGTTCTTTAATTGAATCTTTTTGTTGTAGTTTAATTGCTAGCTAAAAGGGCATTGCTTTTTCTAACAGCTATGAGAATTCAGGTATAGCAGTCTCATTAACTTAGCAGGACATAGACGTATGCCTCTGTCCGTCATATGGTTAACAGGGAAAGCATAGAAATATGACTACTTTCTGGAAGCACAGACTGCAAGGCAATGTTTTAAAACATGATGTGGGGACCGACCGATCCTCATAGTGGTGACACAAAAATTGTTGTGAAAAGCACCAAAACAATTCTTCATGAAAACTTTTATTTTTGCATGCTGCGTTGAAAACTCAAGCTCCATTCCCAACTATACCACAAACAGCTTTCACCCTCCCACAAGTTGGTCATATTTATTGATTGTATTGGGAACACCATATTAAACATCAGGGTCATAATCACATACCATTTTTGACTATCATGCCCCCAGACATACTGGGACCAGGATATGGAACTATGACATTCTAGGCACTTCTTTTGGGGGAAAACTCAAAAATCTTTATCCACTTCAAAGCTGGCACCAGAAATAAAACTAGGACCAGGTATAAAACTATGACCCTCAAATTCTTCAGTACACTCCTAGACCTGTGGATCACCCTACGAAAACATCAGGGTCCGAATCATATACCATTTTTGACTGGTGCTATTTCATATCCTTGGTGATAAATTAACGCGTTGCTTAGTGCAACCACATTTCAACACTGTATCACAAAAACAGGTGTTGGATCTGACCCTCTCTACAGCCCCCCCCCCCACACGTTTTGCCTTAACTTCTCCTGTTTTACTGAATTAGTTTTTGTTTGCTTTAGGGCTCTGTGTACTTTATTACTGCTAACCAGTGTAAAAGTCATTTTGCTCTCTGCTTGAAACAGGGTAAAATTGGCATATACCCAAGTGGCACATTTATTATACTTGTAAGTCACTAGTAAAGCAGTACAACATGGTCTGTAAATTAAATGCTACTGGTGGGTCTGCACCACCCTTTATGCCACCCACTTAAGTAGCCTTTTAAACATCTCAGGCAGGTGATTGTACCCTATTGCAGTTTTAAACTGCTAATTCGACCTGGCAAACTAAACTCCTTGCCAGGCCTAAAACTCTATTTTTATTACATATAAGTCATCCCTATTGTAGACCCTAAACAGCCCTCAGGCCACAGTGCATTGTATTTAAAAAGGTGGACATGCAGTTTTAGGTTTTTCATATACTGGTAGTGAAAAACTCAAAAAATGTGTTTTTCAGTACAGTGAAGCGTGCATCTCCCTTGGATAACATTGAGTTACCTTATTACATTTAATACGTGAAAATGTTTGTTCAGGAATATATGGAAATTTCATGTTTGGTGTCTAGATAATTGTAGTTTCAAATCATCATTAATGGCAAAGTCAGATTTGAATTCAGAATTTAGAAAATACCACTTTTGGAAACATTGCATTTTCTTGTCGTAACTATTTGCTGCCTGCAGCCTGTTTCCTGGGTCACGTGACTAAGTATAGTTGGCAGTTGGCCTTTGTGTATTCCACCCTGACAGCTACACAATAGAGGGACAACGTGATGGCAGGATGGGCCAATCTGACTTTATGGGAGAGGTGGAGCTGTCAACCTTCACACTTGCACTTCAAAGACACTGCCTGAGCACACACAGACACACAATTTCACAGTAGCCTATCATGCCCTCAGAAATACTAGGACCAGGATAGGGAAGCAGGACATTCCAGGCACTTCTGTTGAGGAAAAATTCCAGAAGCTTTTTCCACTTCAAAGCTGGCACCAGAAAAAAATAGGACCAGGTATAAATTAGGACCCTCAAACTCTTCAGTACACTCCTACACCTGTGGATATTGTGGATATTACAGAAGAGCTGCCCAGCTGACCTACTATATTGAACCTGCCTGGCCCTGCAACTAGACCTGCTTGACCTCCACCCCCGCTATCTGAAAAGGAAGACTGGACGTTGTCCCATCATGCCAGCCTGAAGTGACTCCAAGGGTCAGCTGATGGACCTCCTGGTCTGAACTACAAGAACATAACAAGCTATAGAGGCCTCTCAGCAGGTTCACAGATGACCTGCTGCTTGGACCTGCAACTGGACCTGCCTGAGCCCTACTGGCCTCTGTCCTAGGCGGATGGAGGAATGGGGCCATCAAACCCCTTTTAAAGAAGTCACACTTGGGCCCCAGGGCAGAAACTAATTATAGGTTGATCTTTCTTTTTCCAGTCATCACTAAAATAGGTGAGAAGTTTGGATCCTGGACATTTTAACATCTTAAAGACCATCAGTTATTAGATAGTAGCCAGATGAGTTTAACACCTTGTTTAGGCACTGAGACTGACCATTTGGCTCCACTGAATGAAATTGGACAAGATTACCTTGATGATATTTCCACCTACCTCATGCCACTGTTGCAGTTCTATCTTTTAGCTCCAAATGAGGATCTTGAAGCAAAACCTTTACATTCCAACCCAATCGAAGACACTGTTAAAGTAACAACTCAAATCATATGTTGCATACATAGGTTTTATTATATTTTAGTGTGTATGCCCAGGCATTATAGGAAGGGTCATGTCAGTTTAAAAAGTAAGGGAGCAGAAATGATGGGTTATGGTTCTCTCCTTTGGTGATGCAACATTGGCACATGAGGGAGAGGTCAGGTGTCTGGTGCCTGACCTATGGGGAGAATGAGAGATAGCTCAGTTGTGTGAAGCCTGAACATACATTTTATGTTTAACCAGTCATACCTCTTCCATCTACAGCAAACATGGCAATGATCAGTTCCTCTGAGTGAATTGGATATAGCATTTTTTTCAATGTATGGCTTGTGTGCTTTTTCTACTGGGTGGTGTCTATACGGATGAAGTACACCAGTGCTCCTCTTGTGTGTGCATTCCATTGCTGTTTTCTGACTCTTCAAACTAGTGCAGTTTGGCAGAAAAATGCTTTAGAAACTTCCTTCTGCTGTCAAAGTAAGCCTGAGCATGTCAGAAACAGCATATGATTGATATCATGTGTAATAGATAGTCAATGCAAAAGTAATACAGAATGAAGACACTACTTTTGTGTTGTACTTGTTGCTGTGTTACAATGACAAACTGGTAGCCTTGTTGTCTGCCTGGTGTCTCTCTTGAGTCCCATTCAAGTGTGTCCCTCTTTCTTTAATTGTTATAATTAGTATAGACTTTTGAGGGCAGCAATTATAGAGAATATGGTCACTCTTTACAAAGGAAATTTGGAGAAATTTGTAACAAATTTACATTTTATAAAGGACGTTGCCCATGGAGGATTTATTAACATTTATATTTTAGTGGATTTCACACTTTTCTGAGGGCCTCAGAACAGAACTGTTTTTTTTTGTTATTATAACATATGCTATTGAGAGGCTTGACCTCTGCTTCTGTTGGAGTAACCTCTTTGCAAGACATTGGCATCAACCACACATTTTATGTGTTCTTGAGATTGAAAGAATATGTGTGTTGTTTGTATGCTAGAACACCAATCACTGCAAAGTTATTTCAGTGCAGCTACCTTTTTTGCCAATTTCGTTTAGACCTGGTTGATTCCTGCATATATGTAGCTGTCATCTCATATTAGAACTGCTCAATCTGAGATGCTATTTTATTTCTTTATTTCGATTTAAGCTAGCACAGGTTCCTGGCAGAGTAATTAATGGGTAGTAATATTGACAACTAATTGGCACTTACTTATACAAACACAGGAGGAATAGAAGATGCATTGGGAATCAAGCCTGAGACCTGGCAGCCACACATCCTAAAATCAGGTGTGTTAAACCATAACGCTTTATTCTCTGAGGCCTGTACTGTGTGCGGCTGAGAAAAATCATATGTTGTAACATCCTGATGACCAAACTGAAAATGTACCTTTGGTCAACTGACAGGCAGCAGCACCTTTCTAAAGATGTAATTAACAATACTTCATAAGCTCTTGGTCATTTCACAGAAGACATTTTTGGAAGATTGAAAAAAGATTTGTTTGTTTTGAAACAATTTTGCAATAACTGCTTCTAAAGTGACTTTGGGGGTCATTACGACCTCAGCGGGCTTTTCAAAAGACCGCCGAGGCCGCGGGAGACAGAATACCGCCATTGCCGGCGGAATTTCTGTCTCCCTATTATGACATTTCCACTGGGCCAGCGGATGGTAACAGTGTTACCGTCCGCTGGCCCAGAGGGAAATGTCACATCAACATTGCAGCCGGCTCGTAATAGAGCCGGCGGCAATGCTGATGTGCAGAGGGTGCAGTAGCACCCGTTGCGCACTTCACTGCCCGAAATTCGGGCAGTGAAATGCGCGACGGGGCTATGCCTGGGGGCCCCTGCACTGTCCATGCCAAGTGCATGGGCAGTGCAGGGGCCCGCAGGGGCACCCACAGTCCCCTTACCGCCGGCCTTTCCATGGCAGTGTGTACCGCCATGGACAGGCCGGCGGTCGGGGATTATGACCGCCAGGCGGAATCCTGGCGGGAAAGTGGAGGGGCCGGCGGTATGACCGTGGCAATTCCGCCACGGTCATAATTGCTGGTGGAACACCGCCAGGCTGTTGGCGGTGTTACCGCCAACATACCGCCGGCCGCCAGGGTCGTAATGACCCCCTTTGTATTTAAATCTGTAGAAACTGCTTTTTAGTTGTCAAATCATTTGTTTGTCTTTTTAAAGCTCTGCCAGTAGTCTATTAAGCATTGCCAAATCCTTTTAAACATGTCAGTGGCCTATAACAATGTCAAATCCACAGATACATATATGTTGTAATCATGTTAGGTTTGACCAATATGTTTTATAGTCACAATTTGCTGATTTTTCTTGAATTGGCTCAAATAATAGCTCTGCCCCATTATTTAAAGTCTTAACCCCACCTAAATTAACTGACCTGTAGGTGACTGCACATTCTAAAATAGGCTTTTAGTCATTTGTATGACGAAGTTCCTTATGGTAATGAGAAGATCTCCTTTGCATCGTGGGACATCTGTACTCCCTTTGCAGGGAGTGGGTATTTACACATGGAGGGTGCCAGAAGAATCTCAGATCACCACAGCAGGGTACTTATTGATGGTGCAGCAGGTGCATTGGCATCAGGGCCCATGAATGTATGCGGCCCACAGCGCCCCAGTCACAACTACATTTTATTACCAGACCATAAGCTATGGAGTCACATGTTCTTTCTTGCACTGAAGACTATGGCACTCTTCCATATCCACAACTGAGAACTGTGCACTTGCCAGACCAGTGGAGACCTTGTAAGAAACCCTTAAAATGCAGATAGGGAACAGATTGAATTTGTGCATTTGGCGCAGCTAGGCTTTGGGACCTGGCTTGATGTCCTCATTCCTTTTAAATATCCATGCAACCTTTAAACAGCCCTCTCTAAGAGATGTCACCCTACGTTTTGTGCCCAGATGCAGATGTTTACATCGAGGGTGAGAAGTCGATCCCAGCATTTATTTTGAAACAGCCATAAAATAGACGATGCTCCAAGTTTTATAATACTACTCCTTGTTGGCATTCCAACAACTTTTAGACTATTCATGTTTTTAATGAAGGCATTTCAAATCATCGAAATTGGTGGTTTTACAAACGGTCACTCACTGAATTCTGATAAAGAAAATTACTTTCCAGGGCAAGTCCCTGATCCAGTTCAAGTGACCTGGACGTATTGCATATGAACATAATATGAACACATTTCAGTGACAAATATACCAACCCATCGAATGCTCTCAGACAAAAATCATTATAGTCAAAAAGGAATTACACTCGGATCATGTTCACGCTATATTAGTACTTCAAATACCTGCTGCATCTATCCCTTGCACTGAATCTCAAATTGAAATGTATAATTTATTCGGCACCGCTGCAGTAAATCAAGCAGCTCCTCTATGGTAAGGACCTACCCAAGAACACAGTTCGCATGCCCTTCACACAGCAATGACACGGCGGCCTCAAAAACACAGAATAAGCTTCAAGGAAATGGCTGGGGATGGAAACCTCTCAGTAACAAATGGAAACGTTCTCATTTCTGGTTCATTTGTATGGGGTTAACATCACGAAAATACATCCGATTTAGAATAATAGTTGACATAATCTTCTACCGTTATATCGCAGACGAAATATTGATGTACAAAAACATTGGACAAAGGACAAATCACAGCCTGGCATGCAATATTGTTACAGTTTATGGAGAAATCAGAGGTAAGCCCCCCGTTAAGAGGCAGTCCTAGGTATAATAAGCGTAGTTTCTAATAAAGTTGGGTATAAATGTTGACAGCACTGAATAGAATGGGAATAGGAACAAATACACCTGGTACCAACTGTCTTTGAGGAGCATCACGCATCGAAATAAAAAAAACACAGTCTGGGGTTACCCTGTCTCTATCAGATCCCGGGCCAGTTACAGCACAGGAGTAACAATGGTTCTGTCAAATCAGGATTTTCAAAAAATATGAGCAGTTTCAGGTGGAGCAGCCACACACATAATCCCATCAACCAAGTGGGGTTTTGAAAAGGATGACTATATACAAAAAGACAGCGAAGACACTGCTAAATTCATCACATAAATATATTGACTCTAAAGAGTTACTTTCAGTCAAGAAACAGCATAACGATGCAGTGCTCGATGTGCAGTGCACGGAGAGTGCTTCTGCTAGGGACGGTGCACGTGGAATAGAAAAAATAGACACAATAATTACGTTAACTAGCCTGTATGATCGAATCTGCCCACATAACACTAAACAACAGTAGAATTACCATTTCGTTCATCCATTCATTTTGCGATAGCCTGCACAAGCAGTACAGACGAATGTTACATTGCTGTTTGAATCAGTGCTTAATTTGTGCTTGTTTTTTCTAGTGCTGAGCACCGGCACTTATTTTTGAGGGTCGGGGCTTATTCTTCTGCCTCAAGCATTTGTTGCAAAAGACACCTTTGGGAAAGACGGGTGAAGGAAAAAACGAAAAAGCGTCACAAAGGGAGATAGTAGAAAGCTGCAAGAGTGAGCTGAAGGGGCAGAGAGTGGCTTTATATGGATTGAAGAGGCCCGAGATGGCTTCAGGATTACGCCGCCTCAGTATTCCGTGTTCACACATTTAATTGCAGCAGCTGCGTGTTTAAGAGGCGGGCTTTGGGCACCAGCACCTTTTTATTGACAAATTAAGCAGTGATTTGAATGCCAAGATTGTGTGTAACATTGAATCATGTAACGGGGTCTTCTTCAGGACAGTAAAACACGGCACCCTAATGAGGAGTGAATCCATACCAAAATAGGAGCACTCAGTCTGGGATAGGCAGACACTGATTAACATTTTTGTGTGAATTTGAAGAACCAAATTCCAACTTAACGCATCCCACCTCCCAGAGAGGCTACTGCCTGGAGCGCTCTCCCTTCAAATGTTTGGTGGTGGTTAAAGTCAGCAATGGAATGGCCTTGCAAAGGCAACCTGCTGGAAAATTTCCATGCTGTCCCTTAACTTTGCTATGAAGTCACATACCCCCTCGCTAGGGTATTTCCTGACCCAGAATGCCCTCTCAGCATCAACGTTTGGCACAAATAGACTATTTTACCCATGTTTATATGACTGAAAATTCAATCACTTCCAGCTCATGGACTTGCCACTCTGCTTCTCCACACTTTACCAGATTGAAACACTGCTTACCATGTGTGGGTGGATCTGTTGCACATCTTTAGAAAAGACCAAAGCGGTAATCATCTGAAGACCTCATGAACACCATACTGATCCAAGTTATAGCAGGTTACTGTTATGAGTAATAGGTCTAGAAATACAAGTTTTGTGCACGCATTATTGGCAAACTTTTTGGAACACTGGGAGGTAGGAGTTCTGTTTACCCTGACATATTCTGAAGCTTTCACAGAAATGCAGGGAAGATCTGTGATTTTAGCCAAAGTTTGACATTTGCAGGGCTTTCTTGGTAAGAAAGCATAGTGAGATCCATCACCCTGGAATCCCCTTGGTGTTTAGGTTTCAGAAATGCCTGGGGTTTGCAGGTTATTCTGGGTGCTGGCTGAGCTTGGGCACAAATACTACAGCTACCCACATTGACAAAATGAATACATTTGAAACGTAAAATCTTGATATTTCTTTGCTGTGTTCTGAGTATTTTCTGCCATTGATGATAGGCCCAGACAGCAAGAGGGGTGTCACTTTTATCAAGACAATTGTGGAAAACCAATAGTAGAATATTTGTTATTATCCATTGAATTTCTATCCATTTTGGCTTCCACAGGTGAGTCAGAGTGCAAGAGGGAACACATTTAGCAAAACGCCCTCTGAATCTCATGATATTACGAGTAACTCTAAATTTAGATTTGTACAAACAACCACTTTTCCTGAACTCATTTCTTGGGAACATTTACAAAAGGCCTATGTTTCCCTTATACTCTGTTTCTCATTCATTAGATTTTACCATGAGAATCGATGTATGGTCGGTAGACAATGAAAAATCATTATAAGCTACAGCTCAGTTGTTGACTCTGGGTATTGTGTGTTTTTGGCCACCGAACAAACACTATTGCCCTCATTACGAGTTTGGAAGGCGGCGGATGTCACTGCCACCAGACTGCCAGTGCAGCCAGAACACTGCGGCCCTATTATGAGGTCACAACAGGGCCGGCAGGCAGAAACAGCATTTCCACCAACTGGCCCTGTGGTGAACAGGGCCTTAACATTGACGCTGGCTCGTAATAGAGCTGCGGCAAGGTGGCGGTGCGTGCAGCAGCACCCATCGTGCTTTCCACTGCCTGTAATTTGGGCAGTGGAAAGTGCAATGGGGCTGCATTGGGGGCCCATGCACTGCCCAGCCAAGTGCATAGGCAGTGCAGGGGCCCCAAAGGGGCCCCCAGTGCCCCCATTCTGCCAGCCTTTGCACGGTGGGGCTACTGCCATGCAAAGGCTGGCAGAAAGGGGACTCGTAATCCCCAAGGCTGAGCCAGGCTGTTGGCTGGCGGTAACCTTGCAGTGTCGGCGGTACGACCGTGGCGGCGACGCCATCGTCGTAATATGGAGGCCAGATCGCTGCTTTGGTGGCGGTCTGACCTCCACTTCGGCCCTGGCTGTCTCATGACCACCAGGGTCGTAGTGAGGCCCTATATATTTATGTAACCATAAGAGTTTAAAATGTCTAATGGATATGGGGTGCCACTCGGCAAGGCCCAGGTCATCCCTCAGGGGGTCTAATTACTTTGACCTCAATTAGAATAGCCAACAAACTCACAGAGATAAAAACTAAATGTTGCTGGCTACTAGTGGGTCAAGTAGACCTTTATAATGATATTGGAAGGTTAAGACAGCTCATGATAATCAATGTATATATACAGCCAGGGATGATACTTGATTATGATATTCAGCTGAGTCTATTCGATGAAGATCTGGTAGCGATATGTATAGGTAAAGCGGAACAGCTAGTTCAAACCTTGGGAGATTTTAACCATAAACTAGATCCTTCTAGTAGTGATAAATTGTATAAGGAGCTGCTGACAATTGCACGGATCCTGCATAGTATTTTCCCAAAGAAAGAGGGTAAGCCCCAGGGTAAGGCCCTGGTAAGAATCATAGGTTCTCTAGGTCTATTCTGCATTAATGAATGCATGAATACAGATCGCCCGGTAACACAGACGTTTTGAATAGGCAACCAGGCTTGTCCTATTGATTATGCTTTCATAAACGCTTGGCACATTGGAGAAGTATCGGACTTTGGAATCGTGCACCTAGAGGGTAGTGATCATTGGCCCCTACAGCTAACAATTGGGTCAGTGAATAACACCCAAAGAGAAAGAGGAAAAGTGGTGGCACTGCAGGTAGAGTATCCACGTAGGATAACTACCTGAATCACAGAAAATAGCCTACAAGTGGTTAATGAACCAATAGGAAATTATAGAGATCTTAGGGTGGAAGAAGACCGCAATGACATCTTTAGGGGCTACAATAGGGTAATTGAGCAACTAGTAGATTGTCTGAAAGTAACATTTTAAAAAACACAGGAGAAAAAGACAAAGGGAGAAGTCAGAAGGGCCAATAAAAATAACCTGGTATAATCATGAGTGCAGGATCCAGAAGCAGAAGGTGCCGAAACTAGAAAGGGATCTAAGGAAAAGACGTGCTACTGAAATAGAACAGAAGCTCCTCTGAGCTAAGCAAGGTTATGAAAAAACTTAAGGTTGAGGAAATGGGAGTACATAAATAGGAATTCGGAAGCAATGGTAGATGTGATAGGAACACATAACATTAGGGGGTTCTGGCAGTTTGTGAGGGAGGGAAAAGTCACTGGGAATATGCGGTGTTTGGCTGGTGAAGAGGACTGGAATAAACATTTGTGTAATTTATACAGAGGGTAGGATGTTGAGGGAAAAAGTGGAATTGAAGTGAAGATAGGTGGGGGCATAAGATCAGCTATCTTGTTGTAAAAGATAAAAGAAACAATAGCAGCGCTTAAACTAACTAAAGCAGCGGGCCCAGAAAACCTTCTATCGATAATAATGAAAAATAATATTGATTGGTGAGCCAGACTCTTTCATGTCACTTTTCATAAAATTATTCATTCTGGCTGTTTCCCTGAGAATTGGAACGGTGCTATAATTAGGCAGATCTATTAAAAAGATGACCCAACTCAACCAAAAAATGATAGGCTAATTAGTTTACTGAATGTAGGTGAAAACATTTTTGCAGTACTATTGTTGGGTCAAATTAAATCCTGGGCAGAGTCAAATGACTTGATCCCAGTAGAGCAAGGTGGATTTAAAGAAGGTCACTCAACAATTGACCACTGTTTTAGTCTTTGGTCATTAGCAAAAAAGTCAATTGAAATACAAGGGTGTGTATTCTGCTGTTTTGTTGATTTTTGTGCCGCTTTTGATTTGGTGGATCAGAACTTGTTATGGGATATGTTAAAACAGCTTGGGGTTGATTCTGATCTACTGTTTCTCCTTCTTGGTCTGCATTTACAAAATTGGGCCCAAATGATTTTTTAAATGAGTGGATCGCTCTCAAAAAGATCCCTAAAAAGAATGGATTGCATCAAGGATGTGTTCTGGCCCCACAATTGTTCGCTATATTTCTGTCAGATCTGCCAGGATTACTAAAGGAGGCTAAAGACTTGTGCCCAAAAATTGGTGGTACTCATATTTCTTGTCTATTACATGCAGATGACCTGGTGATAGTTGATATGACGAAGTTGGGGCTGCAAAGAAAATTAGATGCTTTTTATTCTTACTGTCAAAGGAAAAAACTTACAGCAAATATGGATAAAACAAAAATAATGGTTATAGGGAAAAAGAAGAGTGCATTTTCTTGATATCTGGGAGGAAAAAAAGTAGATGTAGTTGAAAAATACAAATATTTAGGCATGTGGTTTGATTCTGATTGAAGATGGAAAGAACATATTGAGGCTCTGAAAACCAGAGCTCTAACATCAGTATGGGGTCTAAAACAGTTTAGTAGGAAGTATGAAGGACCGTCCCTTCATCCCATACTTTTCTCTTTTAATGCTATGGTACCTCCTCAATTTCAACATGGGATAGAAGTCCTAACACTTTCTGGGAAGTTAAGCTGTGAGGTGGAAGAAAGCAAATGTGTAAAACGTTTGCTCTCGCTGCCTCTTTCAAATATGACACAAGCTATAAGGGGGGAGTGCCAAATGAAGGCGTGGAGTTACTAGTGAACGCAAGCCGCATTGAAATTCTGGTTGAGCCTGATGGATGAGGGAGTTTCTAAAATTGCAAGATTATGTAAAACGAAAATAAAGACAAGTGAATTAAATTGGGCATCGCAAGTGAGAGGACGGTTAAGGAAGATTTGTGTCCTCTTATGGTTAACTGCTAACCAGTGGCGCGGAGAACACATTCTGAAGCAGGAGCTGCGTGCCATGGTAAATAAAAGTGCAAGAGAAGCAGATATGGGGTACCTGGAGGGAAACATTTCCTCACAGTTCATGGTGTGTGGGTGAAGAATTGTCAAAAATTTCTCTTATATAGATGCCCGACCTAACCCGAAATTAAGAGACGTGGTGTTAAAATTTAGATCTGGGTTAAACCCTGGTTATATGGACCCCAAAATAAAAGCCATAATTAGGGATGACTGGGGCTTATGTACATGAGGCTTATAACATAAAGGTAGTGCCCACCACATTTTATTGGACTGCTTATGATTTTTAGAAGTACGTAAGAAGCTTTTAAAACCAAATTTAAGGGAATATAATGTTAATAACTGTGATCAAGCACTTAAACTACTGGTAGATATGAGATTTTTGAATGTGACTTGTGCGCTAATTGAAATAATAGGTGTCTTAGCGGGGCTCACAGGTCCCTTGCAAAGTGTAGGAGTGTGGTATGTGAGATTTAATCTAGAGATGGCACTTTTTAAGCTAAATTATGTTAATACTAGTAATTGACTGCTTTGATATTCATATTACTGGATTGTAAAAATGTTATAACTTATATTTGCTATCCTCCCAAGAAACACAGGACAACTGTTTTATTATTACATTTTTTAGAACTAGGCTTTAAGTAAAGTACTGTCACTTTATCTAGACGTGCACCAAGTGTAAACCATAAGAACTTTTGTATCTATTAGAAATATAATCTGGTTAGGCCGGTATGCACAACGCACTTTGTAAAATAGTTGGTAAATGAATTTTGAATAAGAGATTAGTAAAATAGTACCGATCTACATTAGGAGGGCATTGTAATTATGAAGCGTTATGAATTAGGAACAACCTGGCGCGTGTAAACTATGTGAAAGATTAATTTTATGAACTATTGTTTTAAGTATTTATGTGTTATGCTTTTATTGTTTTTAAGCTAAATAAATAATTTATTTAACCATCAACCTAATTGATATATTACTTTTGTAAATTGGCCTCTTGGGCAATAATTAGAGATTAAAATGTTCACCTAGTTCAATTATTTCCTTCTTAGTTTCATTAGTTTTTAATTTGAATCATTAGCTTCTTTTGAAAACCCATCAGCAACCTCCACAAATGACACGTTGTTGAATTCAGAATTTGATCAACTTTTAAGAAATGTATAGCTTTCCCAGTTTGCCCATAGGTTGCCCACCTGTTCCCACCACAAACTGCAAATAGGTAGAAATCACCAAAAAAAATGGACTAGCAATAAGAGTAATGGTAATATTGTTATAAATAACTCTGCTTACTTCTGAAAGCTGGGAAAATGGTGATGATAGCACACCAAACGTTTTGTTGATGCCTTTTTTTGGGAAAACAGATACACTTCTTACACAGTACTTCCCATTGGGATACATTTTGAATATTTTCTTGGTTGCTTCCAGGGAAATCCACAAGTCCTGGGTACCTTTAGAATCCCAAACATCTGGGGAAATAGGGCTTGGAGGGAAAGGCCTCAGTACTTATGGGGTAATGCCTTTGGTACAAGTGTTCCATATAAAACTGCTGCATAGATAAAAATAAATAAAAACGGCCAGCTAAGTTGACAGTTTCATGATGGCTAAATAGCAACAAATAATTTCAAAGGTTCTTTCGTATGGACTTCGATCTGCTTGCACATCCAAGAATAATTGGTTAGATCAAAAGGGATTTCCTTTCCTCTAGCCTGGGTTAGTTTAAGCTAACTACATTCAGCTCACCAAAAGTGATTTGTGGTCTGACAAACGTATTATTGTATGATTAAAGAGACACAATTTGCAATTGCTTCTAATAATATTGTCCTCACACAATTTTTTTAGACTTTCTGACTATAAGAACTTCCTATAATATGCACTGCTGTACTCTACAGAACTTAGTAAACTGCACTTTGAGATGTGTTTCTCTTTGTCTACATTTTTAGGTGATGGACTGACTATTAATTTTAAAGTACTATTACCAGCGTATGAAGATGCTGCAGAATAAAGGGAGTCATATTTTTTAACAGTTCCATTTGATTGAATCCATTGAGGACACAAGCCTCAGCTATTCCACCAAGAACAGTGTTGTTAGAAATTGGGTCTCTAGTTGGCAGAGGTATGCACCCTGTCAGAGTAAGTCCCACAATCCTAGTCAGGGTAAGACACAACACAGCCTAAATTATCCTGTGCTCACCCTCGGGTAGCTTGGCACAGAGCAGCAGTCTTGACTTAGAAGGCAATGTGTATACAGTAACACAGTGAAAACACAATAAAAAGACTCCGCACCAGGTTAGAAAATAGATTATGATTTTATAAATAAAACAAGACCAAGATGACAAAATGGCCAGTATGTAGATCCTGAGAAATACAACTTTAAAGACGTAGGTGAAAATAGTACATAGAAGCACCAAACACCAACTGTGATAATCTGGTCATGTCAGACCGGGACAAAGTCACAAGTTCAGGCCAACCGCAAGGGAGTGTGGACATGTTACAGGGACCCACTTGGGCCCGCTAAACACAGTAATTAAAATCCTGGTGAGCTGTCTGCACGGCATTGCATGGTGAGGCTTTGCGTAGTCCGGCGTCAGTTCCAAGAAGCTGTGCGGCGAGGCTTTGTAGGGCTTGGCATCGATTTGCATTGATCCTGGGAAGCTGTTCAGTGAGGGTTTGCAGGGCTTGGTGTTGCTGTGTGTTGGGCCTGATGGGCTGCCAGCTGCACAGCAAGGCTTTATTGGGCTTCACATTGCTTTGCTGTAGTTCTGATGAACACCACAGAAGGTAGAGCACTTTAGGCCCACTTTCAAGGCAGGGCAGCTTCACAGCTTGGTCCAGGTGCAGATGGTTTAAGTCCTTGATGTCGCTGAGATTTGCGAACAGGAGGAAAGCTAACAAGCCCTTGGGGATCACTTGTGGTGGGAAAGCAGAATCCTTCGAGTAGAGTCAGGGAGCAGCAGGCAGCAGGGCAACAAGTAGAAAAGCAGTCCAGTTGAGTCCTTTCAGCAGCACAGCAGTCCCTCTGACAGCAGTCCAGTTGTATATCCAGAAGTGTCGGATTCTAGGGGGGTCACAGCTTTAGTACTTATACCCAAATGTGCCTTTGAAGTGAGGGAGACTTCAATGAGTGTCTTTTAAGTCCACCAGTTCCCCTTTTCAGCCAAGTCCTGTCTGCCAGGAGATCAGTGGGGGATTATCAGTCCTTTGTGTGGGGTCAGGCCGCTACCCTTTGAAGTGTAAGTGAGAGCCCCTCCACCCTTCCTGTCCAGGAAGACCCATCGGGGTGCAGATGAATTCAGATGCAGCTGAGGGACCTGTGTTTATAGCTGTCTGGATGTAATGCACAAAGGGAGGAGCTATCACCCACCACAAACCAGGTGTGGACTGAAGGCACAGAGTTCAGGAATAGCAGAGAAATGCCTACTTTCCAAAAGTAAGCTGGATTGCTCACTACCTTTTCAAAAAGAGAAACCATGACAACACCACTCCTTTTCAGATCAGAAATTACCAGTTAAAAGTATGAGAGGAGCAAGCTTCACAATAGTGAAAAACTACTTTGGGAGTTTTTCAGTACCAGGACATGTAAACCTTACAAGTACATGCCCTGTTTATATTTACTTAGCACCCTGCTGTATGGGCTACCTAGGGCCCAACGTAGGGGTGACATACATGTAATATAAGGCAAGCTTAAGGCTTGGAAAGTACTTTTAAATGCCAAGTCGAAATAGCAGTGAAACTACTCACATAGGGCTCTGCAATGGCAGGCCTGAGACATGGTTAAGGCGCTACTTATGTGAGTGGCACAATCAGTGTTGGACACATAGGGTCTGATTACAACTTTGGAGGAGGTGTTAATCCCTCCCAAATGTGATGGATATACCACCAGCCGTATTACGAGTTCCATAGGATATAATGGACTCGTAATACGGCTGGTGGTATATCCGTCACATTTGGGACGGATTAACACCTTCCTCCAAAGTTGTAATCAGGCCCATAGAGTTCACTTTCTGAGGGGCGTATAAGTAAATTAAATATGCCAATTGGGTAGGAGCCAATATTACCATGTTTAGGTGTGAGAACACAAGAATTTTAGCACTGGTCAGCAGAGGTAAAGTGAGCAGAGTCCTAAAACTAGAAAAAACAAGATCAGAAAAATGGAGGAAGGCAGGCGAAAAGTTGGGGGAAGACCACCCTAAGGCTGTCAGGTCGGACAGGCTTCTTATCACAGCAAAAACTAAGGTGCTTAACACTGAAGGCTGCAGTACCAGAAGTATCTATCCCACAAGGCCCAAAGACAATGTTACACAAGTTGTCCTGCCCCACAATCAGAAACTCAGTTTTGTAGACATTGAGCTTCAACGTGGCATGCCCCTTCCAAGACTGATGGATGATAAACACTTTGAGAAAGACTCCCACTCCACCATCAGCTACCAAGCAGTGAGGTTCATGTTTTCCAATGTGGCCACGTTCAACCAGATATGCTGTCCTTAGAAGGTCGTATTTCCCCGAGCTGGCTTGTCCGACACACTTGAGATTTTCGCATAATGAAGCACCAAGAAATTTACAGTGCCACTACTGCATGTCCACCTGAGTGGTGAGAGCTTGCCCCGACCACAGTATATTTTGTGGGCATTCCCTACTCCCCCAGATAGGGGCCTCTAACCCAATGGGGAAATTAACTTCTGTGTCCATGTAGGTTTCATCTGGCAATAATGCTAACAGCTTTATTCAAACAGCTCAGAACAAAAAACAGAAGGAAAACAATGATAATGCAAATAAATTCAGGCAGTCCTCACCTGAGTCAGGTCCTGCAGAATTCCAGGAATGGCCTCAAAAATAAAAAAGGAGATGTGTGTGGTGCTCTCTAATAGGAGATAAATCCTTTCTAGGTCATGCAGTAGAAACATTGAAAACATTTTTGGAATTTCATCACATTTTTATCTATTTGCCACAGAAATGTATTTAGAAACATAAAGCTTTATGAAATTATAATTTTCTTTTGGAAAAATAGTTTATTCATGTTACTGCAACTTCACCATACTTTTCAGGTACATTTTGTTCGTTGTTCAACAAACTGTTAAGTCGTTTACCATGACTGAACTTTTTTACTAATGCATTGCAAATTACGTTTTTATACATTTTACAGGGGTTAAGACCCGGGTGGCAGTGTTAAAACTGATGCAAACTATATTTTCGCCCATGTTTAGTCCAGGACCCATTAGGAGACAGATGTAAAAAGTAACCACCTGCTTGTACCTGTGCGTGATTAACTATGAAAAACGGGTCCAAAAACTGTTGTGAGAATGTTTTTGCCTATTAACAGTCCTGATGCAAATACACTGCGTTCAAGACACAAATATTTATCCTGATGTATTTTAGCACCAACTTTGAAAAATTGCATCTAAATGATCACGAAAATAGTTGATTCTGTGCTGATCATCTGAGAAATGACTTATGGATGCAAAAAAAAATCATTTTTGCCTTGATGAAAAGCATGAAAGTAGTTTAAGAATCCCTTCAGTAAGAAATATATCACTAATTTCAAGCTCTAACTACATCCCAGTAACTTTCTTAATTCCTCAGCGCCTGAGCCCTCATCCCAGTTCAACACTTTATCGATCGGCTTCATAGTCACAAAGGTTTAACAGGTGAATGAATGTGGTGGTGTGGTGCTGTGTGTATATGAGAACCTCCGTGGAACTGTGTACAGCAGACCATTTTAGAATGCTTTATTTGCTGATGTCCAACTAGGCACAGAATTTATCTTGCGTCATCATTTTCTCCAGGGTCGTTTCATCACATGGTTCCAAACTGTTAGAAATCGGATCTCTAATTGGCCATGGTTTGCACCCTGTCCATGTAGGGACCCTGACTCTAGTCACGGTATGGGGGCCTCACAGCTAAGATATCCCCTGCTCATCCCCTTGGAAGCTTGGCACAAGCAGTCAGACTTATCTCACAGGCAATGTGTTAAGTATTTGCACACACACAGTAACACAGTGAAAATACCACAAAAGTACTCCACACCAATTTAGAACAATAGCCAATATTTATTTGAGTAAAACAAGACCACAATGACAAAAATCCAACATACACAAGCAATGATATCACTTTTAAAAGATTAACTGCAATTGTAGTTCTTTGAAATCAATGAAGCGCATGACTGAGGAAGATTCCCTGAGATGCGTCAAAAACAAAGGCGATTCAGGTCACAGGGGAGGTGATACATCAAAAGAGCCAGAGATGCGTTGGTTTACTACTGTTGCAGGGGAGGTGATGCATTGGTTACTCACTACTAGGCACGGGGGTTATGGGTGGGCTCCTTATTTGCACAGGGGAGGTGATGCGTTGTTTGCGGCATGAAGCGTTGGTTCCTTACTGTGGTGTGGCGTCAATGAAGAAAATGGCACCCAGGGACAATGTGTTGATGATGTGTTGGATGTCAAGCAGTGATGTGTCTATCTCACATCCATGAAGCAGACACTGCTTCGGAGCCAGGGCGGTGCATCAGTGAAGCAGTTCTCAAAACTCACACCACAGTGGTTCTTCTGATGCGCTGCGATGAAAAGTTGGGTCCTGCATGGAAAACCGTGGTCATTGCATCAAGCGGGGACCTCACTCCGGTGGAGGCAGGGGTAATACGTTGAATTCTTGCAGCAATGCATTGATTTGAAATGAACCAGTGAGTTGATGCATGGATTTTCTTCTTGCAGCACCAAAAACCACCTTCAAGGGTCCATACTGGATTTGGCACCACATGGCAAGACATGACTCTTCACCAGAGAAGCCTAGGTGCTGGCGATGAAGTCTTTGATGTTCCTGAGACTTTTTAACCAGAGGCAACCTCAACTAAAGGCCTTGGAAAACATACGGAAAGCAGGATGTAGAAAGCAAAGTCCAGTTCTTTCACACCCAAGACAGAAGTAGCAAGCAGCAGGCCAACACAAAAAAGCAACAACTGGCAGAGTGGCAGTCCCTCCTACAGCATCCAACTCTTCTGACGGATAGAATGTCCTCAGTCAGGAAGTGTTCTAAGTTTGTAGGGTCAGAGGTCCAGTACTTGTACCCATTTCTGCCTTTGAAGTAGGCAAAATGTCAAAGAAAAGTCTTTGTAGTGCATAAGACCCTGAGTTTCCTGCCCTGTCCCCAGACACACTCCAGGGGATTTGAGACTGCTTTGTGTAAGGATAGGCACAGCCCTATTTAGGTGCAAGTGTCAGCTCCTCCCACCACTCTAGCTGAGGAAGCCCCATCAAGATATGCAGGGCCCACCTCAGCTCCCTTTGTGTGACTGTCTAGGGTGAATTCACAAACAGCCCAACTTTAATCCTGACCCGACATGTATTCCACTGATAGGCAGAGGCACAGAATGGTTAAGTAAGAAAATGCCCACTTTGTAAAAGTGTCATTTTCCAACTTACAATTTAAAAACAAATTTCGCCAAAAGATATATTTTAGAATTGTGAGTTCAGATGCCCCAAGCTCCAGGTCGAAATGGCAGTTAACACTGCACACACAGACACTGAAGCGGCAGGCCTGAGACATGTTTGCAGGGCTACTCTGTGGGTGCTACAGGGCCACTGATAGCCTTTGATTTACAGGCCCTGGGCATACCTCTTGCACTATACTGGGGACTTACTAGTAAATCAAATAAGCCACTCATGGAGAAACAATCATCAGTATATTTCGGACAGAGAGCATATGCACGTTAGCACGGGTTAGCAGTGGTAAAGTGCCCAGAGTCCTCAAGCCAACAAAAACAGTTCAGAACAAATAGGAGGGAGAAGGCAAAACATTTGGGGATAACCCTGCAAAAAGGACTAGGTCCAACACGACCCTCTTCCAGCCTAAAGCCAGGGTAGACCATCAATACCTTTATGGACAACCCTGCATAGGGAGATAGAACAATGAACCTGTCCCGCAAAAGCAAGGGCACGTTCCAGTTCTATGACTTTCTGAAACCAGTTGGATTCCTCTGTCCTTAATCTCAAGGCCCACTAAGCTAACCCATGGGGAACCCTTCTCCTCACCTGCAGTCCCCATCTGTGCAGCACCTATACTTACTTCACTCACAGAAGTATCCCCGTATGCAGACAGTACCACCATGACCAATGCAGTGGTGTGGCCCATTCCACCTTCGGGTGTGACTTCTGTCCCCAACCCAAGGGCAGCACTGTCCACAAGGATAGCAACTCACAGTTCCTCCTGACAGCTGTCAGTGATGAGAGGCAGGCCTCAGCCCTTCCAATGCTCTCTAACCTCTGTGTTTCTCAGAGTGAGGAGTGGCAGCCCCAGGTGACTGGCAGCCTTTGTCCATTCTCCCTCCCACCAGTTCAGGGATGATATCCTGAGACTGGTCCTCCCACCCAGGGCCTGTACCCTTAGGCCAGACAGGGGTTAAGGGTGAATCTGATCCCGCTACCCTTCTTGGGGCTCCATACCTTCCTTTTGGGAGTAGTACCCCCAGAATCCAGAACTGTCAGGGCTCTTGTGGCAACATCCTGCACAATTCTCCCACCAGTTCAGGAGTACTATCCTGCAACTGGTCTTCCAACCCAGGGTCTGCACCCTTAGGCTGAGCATGTACTTGCAAGCCAGAACTTCCAAGGAAGGGCAACCATCTCCCCAAAGGAAACACATTCTGCATGTGTTCTGCAAGAGACTATCTGGCAATGGTCTCCCAGCCCCTGTCCCTTTGACAGAGCATGAAGCCCTTCCAGGTTACAAGTGGTGTCACCAGAGTCATTCCTGGGTTGTTCTGCCCTCAAAGTAGGCAACCCCTGACCCACTGGCCCTCCAAATGACTGTCTCCCCCTCCTAACCCCTCTATCTGGACTTCTGCATCCTCCTCTCCGGAAACGGTGCTGCCAGACACAAGAACTGGTGAGACACTTGTGACAGAAGCCCCTCAATTTCTCCTGACATTATGAGACTCCCATCAGTGGATGGTCTCCTGGTACAGACCAGGTCCCCTGCCTGTGCCCCCTCTGAGAGCAATCCAAGCACTGGGGATGAAGATAGGGTACCCTGGGCCTCTGCCCACTCCCACTCCTTCTCCTACTCATCGAAAGGAGGTGCGAACCTTCTTCCCCCACTACACTGGGACCTGTCTAGGTCACTGCGAACTTCCCCCTCACTGTGATGAGGAAAACCTGAGCCATATTCATTGGGATCACTCCCCAATGTCACCCCAGACACTCTGGCACTCACCCAGAGGTCTGCCTCTATTGCAAGCTCCCTGGGGTCAGAGAACTCACAGTCCGCCAGGTGTTGGTATAGCTTTGGAAAACTGTGACTGAGCATGTGCTCTCCAGCACACAAATTGTCACCCCCTCACATGTGTTAACCATAGTACCCTTCACTCAACCATCCAGTACCTTGAAAAAGTACCCCACATGATCCATCATCCTTGAGACAGTGTGTGACTGTCAATGAAACTCACCTACCCTCCTCTGGGGTGACTTCATATTCCCTACACCTCTGCCTGTTACTCCCTTCTAAAGCCAGTAGAGTGTCCTTCCCATCAACAGGAATATGACGCCTCATGCCAATTCCCCAATCCTCCTCCGGGGCCCTGCACACTTCTGGAGCTACCTCATATGCCTGAGCCCACTGGTCTATGTTACCCCGCTCCTTGGAAGTCAAGTCTCTGGGTATGTGGACCTTTTCTTCAGTACTGACATGATACTTTTGCTGCCACCATCAAAGCTGAACTCAGCCTTCCTGGCTTCCAGCTCCACCAGACTGAGCTCCTAAGCTGAAAGAGCTTTCTCCTCCTCAAGGGCAGTCTCATTTCCTCCAAAGCTTTTTGAATTGAATTAAATTGAATTGAGCATTTATAAGGTGCAGAGCTCCACTCCCTGAGGTGTATCCCGGTGCTGAAGCGGAAATATGCCAAGACTTGACCAATGAGTAGTTGATGTTTTATAGTATCAAAGAATAGCAGAGAGTATCAGAAATTGCAAAAACCCATGTTTAACTTGCTTTCTGAAACTGGTTTCTGAGTCGATAAGCCTCAGCTGCATGGGTAAGTTGTTCCAGGCCTTGGTCCCTAAAGCAGTGAAGGATTTACCCCCTCTAGTTTATTGTTTAAAGACTACCGGTTTAAACAGATGAGCTGAGGATGACCTTAGAGTTCTGCTGGTGGTGTAATGGGTGATTGTGAACACTAGGGGGCATATTTATACTCTGTTTGCGCCGGATTTGCGTCGTTTTTTTTTTTTTACCAAATCCGACGCAAAACTAACTCCATATTTATACTTTGGCGTTAGACCCGTCTAGCGCCAAAGATCTAGGAGTTTGCGTCATTTTTTAGCGTGGACACCTTCCTTGCGTTAATGATATGCAAGGTAGGCGTTCCCATCTAAAAAATGACTCCGAGGCATGTGCGCCGTATTTACACTCCCGGGCAAAAATGACGCCCGGGAGTGGGCGGGTCAAAAAAAATGACGTCCAGCCGCTTTAGCGTCATTTTTTAACACCTGGTCAGGGCAGGTGTTAAGGGACCTGTGGGCTCGGAAGGAGCCCAGAGGTGCCCTCCCATGCCCCCAGGGACACCCCCTGCCACGCTTGCCCACCCCAGGAGGATGCCCAAGGATGGAGGGACCCATCCCAGGGAACTTAAGGTAAGTTCAGGTAAGTATTTTTTTTATTTTTTTGGGGGTGGCATAGGGGGGCCTGATTTGTGCCCCCCTACATGCCACTATGCCCAATGACCATGCCCAGGGGACGTAAGTCCCCTGGGCATGGCCATTGGGCAAGGGGGCATGACTCCTGTCTTTGCTAAGACAGGAGTCATTTAAATGGGGTTTGGGAGTAAAAAAAAATGGCGCTAATCGGGTTGAGGCGAAAATTTTGCCTCAGCCTGACTTGCCCCATTTTTTGGCGCCCAAGCTCCATTTTCCCCTACGCCGGCGCTGCCTGGTGTAAGTCATTTTTTTTTACGCACACCAGGCAGCTCCGCCGGCTAACGTCATTCCATAAATAAGGCGCCCGCATGGCGCTTTGGAATGGCGTTACATTTTTTGACGCACAACTGCGTTGGCGCAGCTGTGCGCCAAAAAGTATAAATACGGCCCTAGGAATTTAGGCCTAATTGCATTAAAGGCTCTGTAAGTTATCAAAATGATTTTGGACAGGATTTTCTTGTTAACTGGCAGCCAATGCAGCGTTTTTGAGGCTGCCAAGGTAGAAGACCTTCTAAGCAGTGTAAGGATCAGTCTAGCTGCTGCATATTGGACAACATGCAATTTGCTTACAGTTTGTTTTGTAGATCCATCATACAAACTGGTACAATAATCCAGCTGTGAAGAGCTAAGTGCACATGCCACTGTCTTCCTGACTGTCAAGGGCAGAAAATCAAAAAACATATTTAAGGCATTTATCAAATTGAAACAAGTGCCTGCTACAGCGAGGACCTGAGGCTGAAGGGACAACTGAAAATCGCATTTTACACCTCGATTCCTTATTAATTCCACTCCTGGGGCTTATTCAGCCCACCAATGGGTTGTATTGAACACATTTTCCTTGCCCAACCGCATAATCTCTGTTTTTCATGTGTTACATTTCTCTCCTGCTTTAACCTGAGCTTTACCAACTCCATCTCGAAATTCCTGGCTTTCTGTCTATTCTCCAGTTCCTCTGGAGACAGACCTGAAGAGGAAGCACTGCTGCCAGCTGTAGAGAGACCTCTTCCAACATTCCAGCTGACCCACCACCCCACAGGCGATGCTGGTTCCTCCAGGCCATCCGAGTTGCAGGGTTTGTTCCTTCTACTCCACAACATCATTTTCATCCTCTGTGTGCTCACCAGCCTTCCTGGCTGCAAACCAGGACCTCAGCGCCTTTTGCATCTCCTCCTTCCAAATGAGGACTTTAAAAAGACATTTGAACTTCCAACAGACCTTTTTTAGTTGAGGCACCGTATAGGATTCCAACCTCTGCTACTCTAACACAAAATCTGCAGCTACCATTGATGGCTCACCAGATTGATATATCATTGGGGCCAGGGCCGGCTTTAGCATTGGTAGCACCCAGTCCAACAGTCTTTTTTGGTGCCCCCCAACACATGACCACCTCCTCGGATTAACTCACTACCACCCGGTAAATGTGCCCCTCATCTATCCATAGCCCCACTTTCACATACATTCATTTGTTTTAAAGCGCTTGTAATCCAATCAGCTATCCATATAAAATATACGTTCTTTGCTGCTTGCACACTAACCCTCTATGCTACTTTACAGCGAGTCAAAGCTGCTCTTAGACAAAACTCCCATCTCTCTCCCTAGCATGAACATTAATCACAAGAGGTATCTTGACATTTTAATTGGTTCCCGAAGGCTGGAGGCACAAGGAACTTTTTCGCAGGCGCTTCTGAATTGCAAGTTTCTAAATTATTGCCAAACACATCGCTCACCTGAGGTCAGCACCCCCCAGTTTGGGCCTCACTGCTCGCACTGCCCAAAGCTGGCCCTGATTGTGGCCACAACTCAAGAGTTTGCGGAAAAAGAGAAAAACAGTATGCTGGTACATAATGGTCTGTGATATGGAAGTAGTGTACACCAATCACTGTACGCAAAGTACAGATACAAATCCTATCCTTACTGCTGGCCACCAATGTTAGAAATAGGGTCTCTACTTGGCAGTGATTTGCACCCTTTGAAAGTAGGGACCATCACTCTAGTCAAGGCAAGGAGCCACACAGCCAATATAACCCCTGCTCACCCCGCTGGTATCTTAGCACGGGCAGTCAGGCTTATCTCAGAGGCAATGTGTAAAGTATTTCTACACACACACACAGACACACACACAGTAACACAGTGAAAACACCAAAAAGTACTCAATACTAGAAAAATAGCCAATATTTAGTAAAACAAAACCAAATGACATTCAGAAGCAAAGATATCACTTTTAAAAGATTAGCTACAATTGTAGTTCCTTGAAATCACTGAAGCACTTGACTGAGGCAAAGTACCTCAGATGCGTCAAAATCAAAGATGATATGGGTTGCAGGGGAGGTGATGTGTCAAAAGTGCCAGAAAAAAATAGGAGGGTGAAAGCAAAATGTTTGGGGATAACTATGCAGAAAGGGCCAGATCCAACACAAACCATACAGCTGATTAGGCATCTGCCGCTTCGACAACACATCCTTAACCTCTCACAAAATTACATACCAGCCATCCAGCTGAGATTAATTTACAGTTAAAGTTAAAACTTCTACGAGTAATTAATCAAATTAATACAATGGGAAAAGCTGCCACAAAACATTAAAGCCACCTGGAGCTGGGCAATGGCCCACTGCGCTTCTCAAAGGAAAGAAATATGTTGCAACTTCAAATGGTATGCACATCCGTGGACATGTTGCTCGACTATGTCGGAACAGTGCACTGATGTACTCTTTCATCTTTCCCCCTGGTCAGCAGGAATCCCACAATTGGATGAGCATATACAATACCACACAGAATACCATACAGGGTGGACATGTACAAATGGTAGTGACTTGGCATAGGGATGAATGCATGTAGCATTCTGGTAGTAGCCAACTTGCCATAAATTTCCAATTTTTCAAAATGTGTCATACACGGTGGTCTGCATTGGATCAAATCTCTATTCATCATTCAGGCTAGAACAGTGATCTCTCGGAGCACTAAAAAAATGGCTTTAAAACTATTGGCAAAAGGACCTATCCTGGTCAGAAATTTGTAAGAATATAAATGAATCACAGTTTACATTTAGCGGTCTGGGAGTTGAGCAGGGGCTGACAGACATCAATCTTCCTATAAGAAGAAGGAACTTCTATAATACCACAATAGCACGAAAAAACCCACCACCTGGGCTATTTTTAGGGTTGAGCCTGCGTTGCATGCGCTCGCGCATGCGTATCGCAGCGAGACTCTTTTGTATTTAGAAAAGGGCTCTGAGCCCTGTCAACATCATGTCAGTGTTTTTTATTGAATACAGACAAAAAGAGGGTGCGGTAGTGAGTGACTGACGCTCCAATTTCACAAATATTTTACCTTTACAACATTCAATTAAACAAATTTAACATGGTGAACAAAACTCCAGTGTCCACCCTCCAAATTCACCTAAAATGATAAACCTAAATGGGATATCTCACAATAAATTGAAGAGTAATGGCACACATAAATGATTTGATATCAAACAAAAATCTTTAGAACAACATCTATCTACCAATTACATATTTAATACAGCACAAAAATAAATAAAATTAGAACATTATAAGGCCCTTAAATCCGTCTTAAATTCAATTTCTAAGCTAATGTCCAACTCGATTGTTCAAATTCACCATAATGTATTGATCCAATTGTCCATTCTCATAACCACCATCTCCAAATTTTTTGTGCGTCGTTCAATTCACAATATTATCATTAGTCCAATTGTCCCATTCGGATAACCAAAAACTCCAAATCTGCTTGTACGTTGTCAACACGTGTTTCATCCGGGGTAGTACCCCTAGGATTTCCTCAGGACATTCTTGTTATAATTCCCTAAAACATTATTATCAAGTATTATAAGACAAATACAATATAATTAATCCATTAACACATTGAAAAACGTTTATGGCTACCCAGTGACACAGTGAGAACCATGCATTTTTCAAAGCTGAGTATTACCCATACATATAATCTTCAGTGACGAGTGCGTTTAATCAATTCTAATTGAAATCATTAATGCATGTGTATTTCATGCTCGTTCCTAACAAATGGTCCAATTACGGCATATAAGTGCAACCAACTCGTGATTTTGTATTTAGAAAAGGGCTCTGAGCCCTGTCAACATCATGTCAGTGTTTTTTATTGGTTCGTTGGCTTCCCTAATAAAATCTGCTTGCTTTCATTAGTCGAAGGCACGCATATGTCATGCCTTTTCCGTGGCTAGCCCTCCTCGAGCGCAGCGACCAAGTACAGAAAACATGCGAGGCTCGCTGTTTTCTGTCCGGCTCGTGGACTTTTTTTTCTCTAATTTACCAGCGCGATCTCGCTTGGCAGAAGTCGAGCGCCTTACATACTTGATTTCACTTTTTCGGGTTATGTACATAAATGCACTTTTGCCCGATAGGTGAAAAGACGGGTTAAGAGTTTACAACGTGATCAGCTCTAACATGAGCAAACGCGAGACCCGTTGTATTGTAAATGCTTGTTAGTTATTGTCATCTGGAAATTATCATGTCTATAAAATAGAAATTCTTCCAGAAATTCTTAAACGAAATCTTTGCACTTGTTTCTACTAGAGTGGACTAATATCACACTAGGGTTTTCAAATTTGGTCTACTGCAGTTTCCGGTTTAATTGATAAGCAGGAAAAGGCAACTATCTCTAGAATATATAAAAATCAAACATGGTTAGTTTTTACTTTAAGCTTTGGCACCATATGTTCCCCGTTTGACAAAAGTTACATTAGTTTCCAAAAGCAACTCATTCATTATTCAAAACCCTCTCTCGGCCATAAAGCACTGTATATTCGTACCATTCTCTGCATATACTGCACAAAATTAACACTTTAAGGAGCATTACACAAACGTCTCGAATTCTTATATGATTGTAAAAATCGTCGGGTTGTGGGGCCGCTTAGTTTTGTAAATGCTTTATATTGAAGGTTGTGTTTCCCAATGTAACTATTCGGACATTGCTTACTCACAGTATTATTTTCATTTAAAAAAAATGAAGTTAAATAGGGTATTTAAATTCACTAGAGCAAACGGAGCACCTCTAGTAGGCATGGCAGCATTTTATTTCCGGCAGCCTTTCTCCATACGCCATAATGATGGCAGCCAAACTGCTGGAATGTCATCTCTATCATTAAGCAAGTGTCCAACTAAGTGCTCCGTCACATTCATGTCCCACACTTTAATTTGCCACATATTAAGCATAGGGGGTGTTTTTCTGTTCCCAAATGCATTTTATGACAATTTTTGCAGCTCAATGATCAGTCGCAATGTCTCACTTTTTCCCATATTCCAGGTTTCATTCACAAAATTGCCATCCACAGGTGTAGGGGTACTGGGAACTTCATCTCTCTTTCTGCTGCCACTTCCTTCCAATAAGTCTCCAGTATTGGGTAAGCCGATCATTTATGTACAGGGTCACCTCTCGCTCCACTTTGTTTTCAACATTGGCCTGACACTCCCTTATGAAATCTACTCATCTTATCCGGTATCAGATACCAGTGCGTCATTATATTATTGAATCTCACAGTATCTTTTCAGTGATATAATAATGTATCCTCCAATATCCCCCTGCTTAACAGTTCCTCTCATTTTACCATGTACTCCCGTCTTTGTGGCTCCAGTCTTTCTAAAAAAGCTTGTGCATTTTTGATACTGCTAATTTAGATCTGTGCACCAGCTTTAACAATTTCTCAAACCCTATTAGTTCCCTTGTGGCTGTAATTTTATTAATGGGGTCGATCGCCCTATGTCTCATTTGCTGAGATCTACACCACAACCTCTCCTTTTCCAAAACCTTTCCTCACATGTCCCTAACTTGTGTCAACATGTACATTTTCTAACATTACTGCAGCCCCTCTCCTTCCCAGGCGCAGTCCCGTTTTTGTGAATGGGTGTGAACGAGATGGGAAGGTCGTCAACCACAGAGTAAATGCTGTGGAATCCCCAGCACCGTTCCCATGATCTGATTCCGGTATAGCCTCTGTGGTCTCAGTGATTTCGGCAACCACACTACTTCCCAAAGGAGTCTCACTGCCACAGTATTCACCAAGTGACTGCTGGAGTACATCTTTGACCATTCCCATACTAGGCAAATTTGCAATGCCCACTGGCATGCTCTGATATTTGGGAAACCCAGTCCACCATTCAGAACCAGCTGCTGTAGAACTCCTGTAGAGACCCGTGCTGATTTCCCTGCAAGACAACATTCTAACTGTGCTTTTTCAATTTATCGAGATTGGCCTGGTATACTTTAGTTGGCAGTGCTAGAAAAACAAAGGAGAATGTCTGCATCGCTACCATTTTGATCATATTAATTCTGCCTAACTAAGAAATGTATTGAGTCTTTTAGACCTTTTTAAAGTAATAAAGTAGGCTTTTGTAAAGACTGTTCTAGGCTTTGTAAAGTGCCTTGATATTTTTAGGATTGTGTATTCCAAGGTATTCATGAGCACAATTTTACATTAAATGTAGCTGCTTCCCATCCCACCTTCATGTCCCCAGTTGCTTGTATAGGTAACAGTTTTGACTTGTTGACCTTTACCTTCTAGCCGGATGTGGCACCATAACTTTCCAGAAGGTGGAACAGTATTGGGATACATTACCTATTAAAAAAAAGAACACCTTATCCAAAACTAATGATATTATATGGGCTGTTACTCCAAGTTCTCACCCTCATCTTTCCTCGTGTTTAGGTATCAACGCTGTCAGTAGTTCGATGTCCATTGCAAACAGCAATGGGGACACCAGATACCCTTGTCCAGTGCCACTGAGATTTTTAGGATTGTTTTTTAATTTATAAAAAAGAAAATTCCACTTTGGGATTTTCTTTTTTGAAAAAAAAAAAAACTTGGTAAATTTGTTGCAGGGCTCTGTCATGTTGACTGAGCTGTATGGCAAAATTATAATGCATTAACAATAGGTGTCATGATAGCAGTTCTTGTCAATGCTATAAATGTCTGCTGGGGTGACAAAGATTTCTAAATTTGTCTTTAGCACCTCCGTCAGGGTGACAGAGTAATTTACCGCATCGCCCTAGCAAAGGATAATGGATTGGGTAATGTTTATCCTCCTGCAGCAATTCCTTGTAAATCTACTGATGTCACAAAGTTCCTGAAGGATCGCAAAGTACACTTTTTTCCAGACAAACAATGTTCAGATCTCTACTTCGTCCAGATAACCCAAATTAAGCACAGAACATACGGGTGATGTAGATAGACCGCTGTACCAGATTGTGATGTTTTGAATGCTCTCTCTAAGATTGACAGTAATGGGGACCCGATACTCTAAGCTACAACATATGAGACCTCTCCCTGTCACAGGAGATATTTTTGAACGGAATTAAGATCATTATGTATCTCACATTCCGTGATGGAATATTCTCGTCAGGAGCAGGAGCAGTATTGATTTTCATAATGCAGGCCTTTGTCTGGAGTGGAACAGTGGGTGAAAAACGATGGGTTGGAATGTTACCCTGAATGATTACAGGTGGTTAGACTATTTGGAAACATTCCTCCCATCATCTTTTGTGTGATTGATGTAATGCACTGTGGGCCACGGTTAAACCCAGATGCAGGTCCCTTACTCAATGTGCTATAAGATCCAAGCTATTCCTCACAGACAAGGCCTAATAAGCTCAAAACTGGTATGGGGTTGCTTAGTGACAATTATTTCAATGAGACTTTTAATACTTTATTTTCTTAATAAACTCTAAATTTAATTTAATGGTTTCTCTGACAGCATTGACTAATCATAAACCAAAGCATTTGGGCCCATATTTATACTTTTTTATCACTGCATTTGCGTCATTTTTTTTCGCAAAAGCGGCTCAAACCTACAAAATACAATTGTATTTTGTAAGTTTGTGCCACTTTTGATTAAAAAAGCAGTGCAAATGCGGCGCTAAAAAAGTATAAATATGGGCCTTGATTCGTTATTCCAAATCAGCTGAAACACAGCACACCCATTTTTAAAGCAAACATTGTTTTAAAGACAATGGGGGTCATTCCAACCCTGGCGGTCATCGACCGCCAGGGTGGAGGACCACGGAAGCACCGCCAACAGGCTGGCGGTGCTTCCCTGCCCATTCTGACCGCGGCGGTAAAGCCGCGGTCAGAAAAGGGGATCCGGCGGTTTCCCGCCGGATTTCCCCTGTCTGGGCTGAATCTCCATGGCGGCGCTGCAAGCAGCGCCGCCATGGAGATTCCGACCCCCTTCCCACCACCCTGTTTCTGGCGGTTTTTACCGCCAGGAACAGGATGGCGGGAACGGGTGTCGTGGGGCCCCTGGGGGCCCCTGCACTGCCCATGCCACTGGCATGGACAGTGCAGGGGCCCCCTAACAGGGCCCCAGCAGGATTTTCACTGTCTGCATTGCAGACAGTGAAAATCGAGACGGTGCAACTGCACCCGTTGCGCCCCTGCAACTCCGCCGGCTCCATTCGGAGCCGGCTTCATTGTTGCAGGGCCTTTCCCGCTGGGCCAGCGGGCGCTCCTTTGGCGGGCGCCCACCGGGCCAGCGGGAAAGCCAGAATGGCCTCTGCGGTCTTTTGACCGCGGAGCGGCCAAGTGGCGGTTCCCGTTTGGCTGGCGGCAACCGCCGCCAGCCAAAGTCAGAATGACCGCCCATATTCCTTATTTATCTACATTAAATGAATATTTGGAAACGTTTATAAAAATACCAATTAAAAAAAACAGGCAAAGATGAATCTGGCTCTCTAAAAAAAGTACATGGTGATCACAAACATAAGTCTTAATCACTCTTTGTATGAAATGAAATCCTTTTATATTCAAATTCAGATTAATTTTCACATGATCATGCAAAAGATACGTGAGAGAAGAGAGTATCATGGTCTAGTACTTCTTTGCAAGCAGCAAGAGAAAATCATATAAATAGAACATCAGTGGGATACAATTAGAAGGTATTCAATTCCATTTTAAAACTTGAAACTAAGTCACTCCCCCTCCCCGGGATATCAAAAACCATTCTTTCTGCAGCAGAAATTAATGCTGTAAAAGACTTTAAAACAAGAAGCTTGACTAACATTGAAAAAAGTAAGTGTATTGTCTGAAATAGGACTACTCAGAGTGTCCATTCTTAACAAACTAAGGTATCATAGATTATAACATCAAAATAAAACTTTTAGCAAAAATCTTGCAAGCTGCATTAATAAATGAAATCGAATAGTCATTTCTGTAAAGAGTAATATCTGAAACTGAATTTATTTAAAAGACAAACCATCAGAAAAACACATTGTACAGCTTAGAAAGATTTAGTAGAAAAATGTAATTAAATTATTGACAGAAATACAGCTGTCCCTGCTGCTTTTACCTTTTCGAAAAAATGAAATAAGTATTTTACCCTCAGACAATTATATAGAACCTTCTAAAAAGATCAGCATATATGAGAACAAATAACCCAAATATGTATACTTTGAATCCAGAGTAAACAATTTCTTATAGACTCTGTGGACAGAATTCAAAATACCTAAATGAGCAATTGTGGTTATGTCATTTTCATCAACAATTGAGGAAGTTGAAGTTTTTTTAAAAGTTAGCCAAGAGCTTTCCCACTTTGTTCTGTCCCCTTGACAATTTACTTTTATTTTTATAAAGAACAAATGAAGCACATTGAATATGAATCCTATTAAAAATCAAATGTAGCTTTCTTTATCAGCCATTTAAGACTTTGTGGCATAAAAATGTTTCTAACTTTTTAACGTTTTGTAAAAGATTCCTTGATTTTTTTTCTTAGACGCTAAGTATTATAACTCTTCCTTTATATTTATACCATGCCTTTTTAAAGTGTCAGAAATTGGTATTATGCATGCATTGTTTGAAAAAAATTCTGGGATTCCAATTTAAAATTAAGGTCATCCTAAATAGAGATACTGAATCCCTGTCTTTGAAATCTGAATTACCATGGTGACCTAGAAAAATAATCTGTTTGCCTGGCCTTAACCTTCCTTTTCAATACTTACACATCCACCCCGGTGGTAGGCTCTAAACACTCCTAATGCAGGGTGCTGGGATTTAGAAAACAGTATAAGTGTATTTAAGTGTTACATGTCATGATAGTGAAAAACTCCTAAGTAAGTTTTTCGCTTTTGTAATGCTATCTCTCCCATAGACTATCACTTGATTGCCTTATTACAGCTAATAAGTGATAACTTCAATTTAGGAACAGAGAGTGAAATATGTTTTCCACTCAAATTAATTGTAATTTAGAATTCTCGTCAATTGTAAATTCAGATTTTGAGCTGCTATTCTGAAAATACCACTTTTAGAAAGTTAGTATTTTTCTACCTGAACCATTTGTTTCTTTTTGTCAGCATCCAGGGTCACAGGACTGTGAATGGCTCACCTGTGATGTTTTGTGTATTTCATCTAGACATGGGGACAAAAGGGCCAAGGGTGTGAAGTAGGGTGTTTCCCTCTTAAGCAGGATGTCCTGTGGGGTTGTGCTCAGCGTTTCCTGAGCCTTAAAGGGTAGCTTCAGGGCTAATCCCACCCCTTCCTGACTTTTAAGGGTTGCTGCCTTGATACTGATAAAGGCAGCTCACACCTAGGCCTGCCTTCCCTTTGTTACCCTAGTAAGTTTTGAGCCAAACCCAGGAAAGGGGGAAGGTTAGACAAAGGGGCATCCCCCACCCACATGCTGGCACTGGTATAAGAACAGCATCTTCAGAACCTCTCATCAGAAAACTCCTGAATGTTTGGAAGAGTCAGATGATGGATTATCCTGCTGTCTGAAGAAGCCTGCATGCCTTGAACCCAGGCTCCCCATACATGATTCCAAGACTCAGTTGGTTGACTTACTGTTTTAGCTAAAAGGACACAATAAGCTTCCAAAGGCCTCCCTTAAACTGTCCAGAGAACCAGCACCTTGTGGACCTGCATGAGCCCTGCTGCTGACCTCTGCTGGAGTGATTCCTGATCACCAATGGTGCCCCTTCAGGTCCTTGACCCTTGGCTGGCATCAGAGTGTACTCCTCCTAAACTCCAGATGAAAACCTAGAGGTTTTGGGCTGTTTTGGCAGTGAATGGACTAATTGCGGTGAACAACCAACCAATTGCTATGCCTGCCAATACAAACCTCCAGCGACGATTGGTCTTCATGTCTACCAGGACAGTCTGTGTCAATAGTAATAGTCTGCATCGACAGCCAGTGCAAAGCTCCAGAGACTACTGGCTCTTTGTGTCACAACAGCAACTGTCTGCAACACAACCTGCTCCTCGCATGGACAATGACCTTCTCGCAGCCCCTGCCAGCATTAAACTCTACCTGCAGCTCCTCACATGGACTTGGACTTTGGAAAGTAAACTCTTTAGTTGCACAAACCAGGTACCTGTATGCAGCCTGTGCCCCATTATGGCAGGCCTGAGTTTGCCTTGCCCAGTGTGAGCAGATACTCATCGGCGGGCACTTTCTACTTTTTGATGCTAATTTCACCTGGAACTTTAAACATTGTAACTCTGGTGTTACTGATTGTATTTTTGTCATTTTGGTGCCATTTTATTTATTAAAAGAAGCTGTTTTTCTAAGTTAGTGTGGGATTTTACTTGTGTTGAGTTTGCACTTTATTAATGTTGGAGAGCTGCCTAAATACTTTACACATTTTCTCTAAGTTAAGCTTGACTGTTTTTGTATCAAGCTACCATCATCCTCCTCGACCTCTCTGCCGCATTTGACATTGTCTCCCACTCCACCCTCTGAGACAGACTGCACAACTCTGGCATCCAAGACAAAGCCTTGGATTGGATCACGTCCTTCCTCAAAAGAAGAACACAGAGGGTCAGACTACCTCCGTTCACATCAGAACCTAAAGACCCTTGCTGTGGAGTGCCCGAAGTATCTTCACTCAGCCCGATGCTTTTCAACATCTACATGGTCCAGCTTGCCAAGGTCACCAAACAACATGCGCTAAACATAGTCTCCTACGACGACGATACCTAGCTGATCCTCTCCCTGCCCAAGGACTCTGCTCAAGCCAAGAGGAATTTCCACAACTCGATGAGAGCAGTCGCTACCTGGATGGATGCCAGCTGCGTCAAGCTCAACTTGGATAAGACAGAGATCCTTGTGATTGACTCCACCCCTCCTGCCTGGAACAACTCCTAGTGGCCAACCGCTCTGGGCAACGCTGCCCCCCCACTGACCATACGCGCAACCTGGGGAGCATCCTGGACTCCTCTCTATTGATGACCTGCCAAGTCAACGCCATCTCTTCGTCATGCTTCCACACCCTCCGACTCCTGCAGAAGATTTTCTAATGGATTCCCCCAGACACAAGGAAGACAGTCACCCAAGCATTCATCACTAGCAAATCGGACTATGGCAGTGCACTCTATGCTGGCATCACCAAGAAAGTTCAATCAAGACTACAAAGAGTCCAGAATGCACCAGCCTGACTCATCCTAGACATCCCCTGACACAGCCGCATCTCCTCCCACCTCAGAGATCTAAACTGGCTCCCAGTCAACAAGCACATCACATTCAATCTCCTGATTCACACCTACAAAGCACTGCACAACATAGGACCGGCATACCTCAACCACCACCTCACCTTCTACGTACCCAACAGATGTCTCCATTCCTCCCAGCTCACCCTTGCAGCCATCCCCAAGATCCGGAAACTACAGCAGGAGGAAGATCCTTCTCCTACCTAGAAGCCTGGACATGGAATACACTACCTCACAAGCTCAGGCAGACGACATCACTGAAGCAGTTCAGGAAGGACCTCAAGACCTGGCTCTTCGACTAAGCAGCACACCCACATACACCACCTTCAGATCCTATGTGTGATTAGCCGTGCTCTACAAATCCTGATTGATTGATTAGTTAAGTGCAGGTTTAGTAACTGACTTTTGTGATTGACCCTGAAAAGGATTGTGTTTATTATTTCAGCAGGGTTTCCACCGATCTCAACTAATAGCCCAATTTCTTACAGAGACCTTTCCAAACATTCTACTGAGACAATTTTGTAATTCATAAATCCCTAAATATTGACATAGCACAATCTTTCTTGCATTTAGACGGAGAAGCAAAAACGTTTCTTTAAACAATTGTTGTCGTGCTGGATTAGAAAGAAACAAAGAACACAACACACAACAACACACAACACTTAAGTAACTGAAGTAGAATAATGATAGTACAGGTCATAACCAACTTTGCAGATAAGTAGTAAAGGTGACATTATAAGGGAAAGGATTTGAAAAATAAAAAATGGCACATACATGAAGATAATCAACATCTCATGGAAGTGCCAGCCCTAAACATGGGTCCCTTATTTCCAAACCACCATGACTGCTGTTCACAATACTGGTTGATGGAGAAAGGATCCACTTTTTAGAAGTTTGACAAGGACTGGTGGCAGGTAGGCAAAGTGAAGAGAATATTGGTAATAGAAGTGCAAAAAGTAAACAAGGAGTCAAAGAAGAGACTTATATTGATGATGTAGTGGAACTCTGTCTGAGTAGCTATGTCATAAAGGTCTTTGGAATGTATCAATTTGAGCTCAGAGACAGTTGTGGAGAAGGCTGACCGAAGGAAGTCACAAGTCAGCACTCTGATTAAATTATTGTCTTGCCAACATTTATGGCTGATTACTGATGAGTCTGTACTACAATTTTTGGCGACGATTTTGAAAGTCTGTGGACATCTGTGGTAAACCAGAATCAGCCTGCTAGGTGATAGCGAGAGACAAATAAGGTTATCTCTCGTTACCCAGCGTGTTCATCCTGTGACCACCAGTGATAATGCATAGACTCCTGTAGTCTGGAGCGGTAAAGTGTGACTTTGCTTCTTGTTTTATGGTTTCCCTGGCAGAGGACATGTGGTACTCCTGGTGGAGGGTGCGTGGATGGTACCATTCATTAATTGGTTATATCTCTGACTGCACAGACTCGATACTCGGCACAAGCTTGCCATCTATTTCTGACTCACTAACTGCTCAGCTCGGTTCCTTACCTTGAGAGATCAGCACGCGGCCTATGCGTGCATTATCATTCACGAGCCTCCCCTCATATAGCAGTCTGGCAGTGTGTTCAGGATACTCTGGAGATGTGGCAGGCCTGCTGCGATATTCTGCTGCACATTAATACTGTGACAAGCACATCTCTCTTAAAAGGTTCAGCCTTTGATATTTATTCAAGGGGCAATTTCCCTCTTGTTTCTACATATGGTGATGTGCACACCACATCATTAAGGAAACAGCTTTGGAGAACATACTGTATGTGGTGATGTGCATACCACGTTATTAAGGACGTGGCTCTTTATTTATAAGAACATCCTGGTTATGGTGATGTGCACACCAGAATAAAACGTTATTTATAGTACATCCTGATTACGGTGATATGCACACCAGAATAATCTTGCATAATATTTTATTGTGTGATTGTTATCGTGAATGTGCAAGAAGGGACATCTAGTTTCAATATGTTCATATAATTTGTATACCAATTTCAGAGTATTGGCTTAATATACTCATCATTCGCAACATGGAACTGGTGTCAACTCCCGCACCACCCCACTTTTTACCTCAACAAGGTACACCAATGATCTTGGGGGAAGATTGGCTGGACATGTTTGATAGTTATTTATTAGCTTTGGGTAGTGAGTTTAGCTCAGAAACAAACAAGGCAATTTTATTTAATTCTGTGGGATGTGAAGCTCTAGGAATATTCAAATTCTTTCCCGAAGCATTGGAGAATGGTGCTAGGATTTCTGATGTTTATAGGGAAGCCAGAATCAGACTTAGTAATAGATTTGCTAAGGAGACAAATGTAGTCATGGCAAGGTATACATTTTATACTCAGACAAATGGGAGGGTGACACAATAGATTAATTTGTTTCTAGGTTGAGACAACTCTCTGTGAGATGTCACTTTGGTAGTATAGGTGACAAAATGATAAAAAACAAATCATGGTACAATGTAAAAGTAGTAAAATACAAGAACTTTTATGGGCAGCGAAAAATCCTACTTTGAAAGATGCTATTGAGATGGCAAAGGTTGTGGAAGACTCAGAATTTTGTATGAGAGAAATGAATAAATGAACAGATAAGATGTCAGGAGACAAAACAGATGTGACGGAGATTACGGAAGAGAGCACAATAGGTGCTGTGACGAAAAATAAAGTTGATAGAAAGTGGGTGGAAGCAAATTTGAGAGTAAAATTAGCAACAGATGTGGAAGTAAATTTATCCTCAATGGTGATGCTAGCACATCAGGAATAGGTGCAACATTATCTCAGAGTCATAAAAGTGTGGAGAAAACTGGTGCATTTGCATCCCGTTCATTTACTGAGACTGAGAAGAATTACTCACTCATCGGGAGGGAAGCATTGGCTGCGGCATGGTGAGCAGAATATTTTTGGACATATTTGTGGGTGGGTAGTTTTACTCTGAGGACTGATCATAAATCATTAATGAAAGTTTTGACTCCTGGGGGAGCTGAAAAAGATTAGAGAGATTAACAGCACAGATGCAAGAAATCAAATATACAGTTGAGTATATTCCTGGTTAGAAAAATACTCAAGCTGATGCGCATTCCCGTTTGCCTATGGATTGGAAAGTGGTAGACAAAAATGCAATAATAGATAGAGAGAAAGAGGAGCTGTGGCATGGTTGAAGGCGGTAGAACATAATGGTGTAGGTGTATTTGCTAAAGAAGATTGGCTTCAGGAAATGGACAAGGGTATTGTGTTGAAAGAGGTTTGTAAGATGGTGATTAGGGGAGATAGGAGAGAAAGCACAGTAGCTCTTGCTGTGAGACCCTACATCAAGATTCTAGATGAGATGTTTACTGATAAGAACAGAGTACTTATCAGGGGCAACAGATCTGTGCCACTTGAAAATCTGAGAAAAAAAAATATTCAATTGTCCTATGAGGATCTTGTAGGGCAAACCATGACTCAAAGGAGAGTCAAACAAAACTTCTAGTGGCCTGAAAGTGATGCTCAGACCACACAGTGGGTAGAGATTCGTGCAGTGTGTGAGGAAAGTGAAAAAATACTTAAAGTTGGGATGCAATCAGAGTTTAGTCACATTCAAGATCCTAAAGAGGTGTGTCACCTATGGATTTTATAGGTCATTGATCGGTGAAACAAGGGGAGAAGTTTACCTTGGTTATGTTGGATGTATTTTCCAAATGGTTGTAATTAACATTTATGAATGAGGTGCCTTCTCATACTATCATTAAGCTTTTGAGAGAAATTTTAGGAGAGAAGGTTTTCCACACACCTTGATAACAGTCAATGGTGCACAATTAACTTCTACTGAGATTATGGGATTTCTAGCAATGCATGTCATTAAACATCATCACACTGCCTCGCACTGCCTTCTATAATCCCAAGGGAAATGGAATTGTGGAATGGATAAATCCCATGATCAAGGGAACCATTCAATTAGCTAGGAGAAATAATTTGGACATTGCAGGAGCAGTTCAAGAAGCATTGGGGGCACATCGCACCAAGGAAAAAAGAGTATTATGTAAATCTGCTTTCAGTTAATGAGAGGTTGCAAAGCCAGGAACAAACTGGTACCAAGTTGGTTGGTGGATGGCGACATGTAAATTCTGTGGAAAAAAAAATCCAAAGTGTCCAGGATTCAAAAAGGTGATTGGGTGAAGGTGAAGGATGGACATGTAGGAAGAGGAGGGTGCAAAGTTAAAGGTCCATACAAGGTTAAGCAGGCATACGAGTGACATGTAGTTCTAGAGAATGGGAATAAGTGGAACAAACGTAGAGTGACCTTATATCAGAAAGGTCACAAGTGTGAGAGAGAAAGAGAACCAAATTGAGGGATGTAGTGGATTTATGCTTGTGAGGAATAATGGAGAATTTAGAACAAGTGGGAGTGAGTGTGAGAGAGAAGTACGTAGTGAGGAGGTAGAAAATGGGGGTGGGAAATCTTATTGATGATTACGACATGAAAAAGGACCCAGTTCACTCTAAGATGGAAAGAAAACCTCCCACTTATCTACAGGACTATGGGCATTATGTTTCTTAAAATCAAATGTATTTACTTTTTGTGACCCTGAGATTTGTCAATATTTTTAGGTGGTGCAAACTATTGTATATATGAAGATGGTATTATATCGGATATTTTTGTGCTCACTTGTTATTGTGTGTTGATACTCTATGCCCCATTATGGTCAAAGTTAAGTTTCTTTTATGTACTGTTGCTTTTCTTTTCTTTTTTATGTATTGTAGTTTGAAATTTAGGGCCAGATGTAGCAAGGTCAGAATTTGCGATTCTGAAATTGCGAGTTGGTGCGACTCTCAATTTCAGAATCGCAAATCCTGATGCAGAACGGTGTCTCAGACACCGTCTGCGACTCGCTATGGGGTTGCAAAGACCCATCTCATAAATATTTATGAGGTGGGTCGCATTTCTGTGACTGCTTTTTCAATAAAGCAGTTTTTTTATTTTTATTTTGCAGCCCGTTTTTCTTAAAGGAAAACAAGTTGCAAAATAAAAAAAATTACGAAACCATTTGGTTCCGTTTTTTCAGAGTAGGCAGTGGTCCATTGGACCACTGCCTGCTCTGAAAAAACATTTTGGGCAACATTCACAAAGGGGAAGGGGTCCCATGGGGACCCCTTCCCTTTTGTGAATGAGTTACCACCAGTGTGACACTGGTGGTAACTGCGAATTGCTTTGTGACTGCATTTGTGGTCACAAAGCAATTTTGCATTGCGATGCGAGTCGCAAATAGGGAGGGAACACCCCTTCCTATTTGCGAGTCGCATTCACAATTTGCGAGTCGGTACCGACTCGCAAATTGTGAATGTGCATCGCAGATGGCTGTTTGCATGGCGCAAACTGCGATTTTCGCAGTTTGCACCATGCAAACGGCTTACTACATCTGGCCCTTAGTGTTTTAGGTGAAAGAAGAAGGATGTATTATATTGATGATGTAGTAGCTATATCATAATGGACATTGGAATGTACAAGTTTAAACTCGGCGACAGTTGTAGAGAAGGCTGGCCGGAGGAAATCACAAGTCGGCAGGCTGAATAAACCATTGTTTTACCAACATTTATAGCTGATGACCAATGAGTTTGTACTACAAGAGGTCCAATAGGGAAGCTCTGCACAAGGTAACAAGAATGCCGGAGCTCAGCAGAGAGAGGTGTTCAAAAGGCAATTCAGCATTCAGAATGACTAACAACCATGAGGTGCAAGACATGCATATGACAAAATTAATAATAAAGAGAATATAGGGTGAGAGTAGAGATCAGTAGATTCCACACCCGTAAGTACTGACCACAAATATCCACACATGGGATCTACAGCAAATGCAGAGTCTGTGGAGCTGACAAAATGGGTTCAGTAATCAACTAACAAAAATAATACTGGTGTGGGCAAGAAATGTCACCTATGTTTTCAGATCCTGGAAATCACAGAGAACACGCAGGGTTGAAACAGGAAAAGTGGGGGACTAAATACACGCCTATGATAGACAAGGAACTATAGAAGAATAGTGCTTATAATGGAAGAAGGAAAAACAAGCATGTAAACAAATCAAACCTGGAAACAGGAAGCTAAGGCATAATTGATAAGAAGGCAGCACACTAGAAAATGGAACTATGAAAGAAGGAGCAAAGGAGCCAACTGAGAAAGGGTAAATATTGAAAAAGTCCACTTTAAAAAACAAATGACTTATTGAAAGACTGCAAACTAAAAAACAGGTAGAGACTTTAAAACACTGCATAATAGTGATAGCATTGGAAAAAGAAATGCACTTTGAGATAGAACAGGTAAAAAAAGGAATAGTAATAACCCAGAAATCAGGAAATTCTGCAAACAAAGATTAGCAAAAGCACAGGAATCAAACTTTCGAAGCAAGGAGCTAGCCCAAAAGGAACTACTACAATGATCAATACTTGACTAAAAGAAATGGAAGCTCAAAACAATTAGCTAATGCTCCCAAGTCTCTGTTGTAATGAAGCTAGCATCTGCTACCCACAGGTGTCTTTATTCCTCCACCCACTCTCGGCCTGCAAGTGAGGAGATGAAACTGTGAGCTTGAGAATTCTAGGATTAGGAGTCTTTCTCTTGAAAAGCAAATGGGCTTTCAAGAAACCCACCTTGGAATTGGAATGAAAGGGAAGTTGGGAATATTGTCCAGAAGGCTTGAAGTAAGTATAAGGGAAGTTACACCTGATATGCATGCTAATGGAAGGCACCAGGCACACAGAGTGAATCACAATACTGGTTGAGGAAAGTATTTCATACTGACTGATCATGGCTGCTCAATATTCGGTGACAGAGAAATGACAACATGGGTCAAGGGACATTTAAATCTATGGATGAAGGTGAAGTATGGAGTGGCACATTGTTGACAGATGGATCAAGCCAAATTCCTTCCCGTTGAGTATATTTCTATGCATAATTGTTTTAATGTGACTGTGAACAGTTTAATCCCTAAAAAAGAAAAAAGAAAAGAGGACTGTAATTTTCTTTTCAGAATGTCTGCAGGTATCATTAGTCTACCAGGAGTGACATAAAGCACTTTGTTAATGTAAGGGTTCGCATTTGAATATAGTATGGTGCTGGCTTTTAGGCAATGTAGGTTTCTGTAGAACATTCTACCTAGATTTCTTTAAGTTAGCATTTTCCAAGTGGTCACATGACATATTGACCAGGAATCATTCATGTTTTATTTCAATTTGTGAGAATGGAATTCTATGTATACTACCTATCTGGCTCTTATATGTATTGATATACTGTTTTGTGACACATGTAACGTGATTTAAGCCATTTGAGTAATTTTCAACCCACTTGCGTCCTATGCAATACAATAAATAGATAAGCCCTTTCAATGACATGAACCACTTTGGCAGCATCCAAAACACACTGCTGCAGCATTGAACTTTGACCCAAGTTGGTGCATGATAGAGAAGATAGTTCATATCCATCATCTGGCATGGACCTATCCAGGTCGAGGTTGGTCTGGAAGGTTCAGCCCCATTATCCATGGAATCAGCTACTGTCATTTATCTTTGCAAGCATCTTACAATTGTATTGATTAAGGACAGGGCCTGTATGAAAGGAGCTTCACTCAGTTTCAGTAAACGTATGAAAATCACATCTCTGAAAGAAGAGGGGTGCATGCCCAAGACCACTACCTTCTCATACATTATTGGGAGATGTTTTGTTAAGATGTTGATATACTTCTTAAAGAATTCTACAGTCACACCATCGCCAATTGGCATATGGCCACCTCAAATATTGCAGATAGCATCCTTAAGTCCCACAAAGGTAATCAGTGTTCCTAATCTCTCAATCATCATTTGCCAAAATGGCTGTTTAAAGATTCTGGTATGTGTCCTGTACAGTGTTTTTCAAGTACAACAAATGAAGGTTTGCATAGAGCGCTGGATAATGTTGAATGCCATACTATCTTTACACTATTCTCCATTCACATCTTTCAATTATTCCTAAAACACTGCATTAAGCAGTACCACAGATGGAACCTTCGGAAACTTCAAATTCAGGAGCATTGGAAAATGATCTGGGTATGTTCTGGCCAAGTGTCCAATCTCACCCTCAGAGCTGCATTAATTTCTTGTTACCAGTCATCAAGAAATTAATCCTAGAAGGATATCATGCACTGTAGAGTAAACTCTATAGGTTTTGCCATTTACATCACTACACTAGTACATATAAATGAGATCATGCTAGGACATTAGTTGCAGTATCACTTGCCCACAGCTGGTTGAGGTTTGGGCATCTTGCTAAAACTGTCTGAAATCAAAACGCTTATTGAAATTCCCACCCCAAATGACTGACTGTGTACCTAACCCATAGGATTATTCTGCTGCATCCTTGAAGTAGGATGGAGAGTCAATGTTTGGCTTTCACATGCTGATTATGGTAATCAATTTATTGCTAATTATACCCTGTATTATTGTATATTTGAACCCTTTCCATCAGCAACATTTTGAACCTGAAAAGATAGGATATCCTTAATCAGCACTGCCACACCACTAGCGTAAGTGAAGTGTGATGCAAATTCTCTGCATGTGCTTCATCTTTTAGAAAAGCCACTGTTCCTCTCCCTGGAAAGGTGAGTCTCTAGGATAAGGGCTTTGCCACATTATGGGGGTTATTACGAGTTTGGCGGTCATACCTCCAACAGGCCACGGAGAAGACCGCTAAGCTTTGACCATGGCAATATTCCCAACTGAATACAGCCAATCCACCGCTGGCACCGCCACTGCGATCAGCCCGCCACACACAATGGTAGCCACCTTCAGGCCAGCAGAGAGCATGTTTACGCCGGACAGATTATGATGCTGCACACCAAAGTTTCTGCCGCGGTCACGCACCCACGAAAACCCTGACGGAAACCAACTCTATAAAAGGAGACACTCACCTTCAGGAAGCCATACCCACCTGGAGCCACCATGGAACCTGAACTGTAGATCCTCCCACTGCTCCTTCTCGCCCAATGACTCCCGAACCAGCAACGGTGACAACAACACCAACCGTAAGTACACACACTTACGTGTCACTGTTGTAATTTGTGAAAGTACCTTCACACACAACATACACATCCGGGACGGGTGGAGAGGCCGACACACACACGTACCCTCACACTGATACGCACATTCACACACAGCCACATACACACACGTACACACATACTACGCACACCACGGCTAACACTTTCTTCCAAAACACACACCAACCCGCAGACAGACAACACCTGCACAGTCAAACACATCAATACACAACACCAGCAATTCACACAACTGAACAACAACCGCAACACATCAAACGCATCATCAACCAACCACAATACACACCTCCAGCTGAAAGTACATACACACAACAACACATTACAACACATGTGGTGACTGGGGTGGATGTCTGCTGGTCTGCTATTGTGCTGACTGTGGGTAGGATTGGAGTGGTGGCTGGATCGGAGAATGTTGGTGTGGTGTCTGCAGGTGTGTCTGGTGTAGTATCTGTGAAGGTGGGTGTGGTGGGGAGACTGGGCAGGTAGTGGATGTTGGTATGTCTGCATGTGGGTGTTTGTGTACATGCAGATGGTGGGTCCTGTGACACTTGTGTCTGTCAGCTGCAGCCTTGGACGCTGAGATGGGTGCATGCTTGTCTGTCTGTGTGCTTTGGCTAGGACGGGGCACAGTGGTGTGGGATTAGAAAGAGGCAGGTGGAGGGGGGACGGAAGACAATGGGTGACTGGCTTCCGTCAGTGTGGAGGCCAGAGCCTGAAAGGATCTCTGTAGGCCAGCCAGTGTACTGTGAATGCCCTCCAGGAACGCATGGCTCTGCCGCAGTTGAGTTGCTAGTCGGTGGATGGCATTTATGATTGTCGACTGGCCCACAGAGATCAACCTCAGGAGGTCAATAGCCTCCTCACTGAGGGCAGCAGGGCTGACTGGGGCAGGGGCAGAGGTGCCTGCGGGGAAGGAGACAACCATCCACCTGGGTGAGCAGGCATGGACAACTGGGTGGGGAGCTACAGGAAGGGCGGTGGAAGTAATCGGGGTGGTGGACATAGATGGTGCTCACGTGGTCCCAGAAGGGTCTGCAACTGCTAGGGAGTGTCCAAAGGAGGAGGATTCAAAGGATGAAGTGGAAGATCCGGTCTCACCTGTGGCACTCCTTTCACCCTCCATCCCTCGCTGTCGCTGGTCACAGCATCCCGGATCCCATGGCCTGCAGCATCCCCACTCACCTGTGCCCTGTCGCCTTCTCCTGGAGATGTTGATGCATACAAATAGAGTGAGAGAGGGAGGGAGCAAGAGGGAGAGGGAGAGAGAGGGTTAACATAATCCTCACACACACACATTTAAACATGCACATCTGTAGGTAAACATCTCCTGGCTATGCTATCTCTGTTGGCATTACACATATCCTACATCATGTCACAACATGTCACTATTAGCTACCCCAGTATGTCAAGCCTCACACCCACATCAAATTCCAGGTAAGTTAGCACGACAGGAGTAATCCACATGATCACCAGAAAAGTCATGTCTGCATGCACATTGCCCTCGCTGAAGTACAAATGACTAACCTGAATCCTGAACATACCTCTCCATACTCCTACCACCTATTGGAAGAGCAGGTGATTGAACAAAACACATCAGACTTGTACTGGAACTACACCTGATCAGTCCATGTCCATCTGGAATGTCCCTTGATAGTGAAGACTATTCCACTCAAAGACCACACAGCACCTGCCAGTCACATAACATGGCTGACCTAACTCTCTGTACAGAAATGCCAATATGGATCCATTAACTGATGTAGCCACTACGAGTTGGACTCCCATACAGGTCACATCTGATGTGTAGAATACAAGTCTGGGGTAAAGCCATGTGATTAGTTTGATCACAGAGGAAGATCTGCAGACTCCAAACACATTTACACCACAACTATGCATACCTCTATGCACATCTACAGTGGCCTACATAGCACACATGATACATCCACAGACAATCACTGAGTGCAGTGTCACAACTAATGAACTTCAGGAAGCCACATATTACATCGTAGGATACCTACCATTCCACTTGACATGCAGTTGCAGTAGTTTGACTTCACAACATGAGCAAACCTACATCACTCACACCATCCCTGACTGGTGATTACCTTACCTAAGTCCAGACAACACACATGTCAGACAGAAATGACATGTACGCATTATGCACACATGACACTACACGACTGCAATTGCACTGACAACATACCCCACTACTACATAGGGCAGCTACAAGAATGAAGATACAACATAAAGATCAAACACCATTTCATAAGTCAAAGAAAACTTTACCCTGTCAAAATTACCCACGTCGGCTAGGCCAAGGTTAGCAGTCATTGTCCCAGTTATTCAGATGTACCCCCCAAGTAACCATTGAGGCATGATGTAGGCTGCAACTGAGCTATGTTGCACTGTAATTTGTAGGGTACTGGCACACACAACATTGACATAGCATATTGTCAAAGGCAAGATCTGCCTAGGCACTTATCTCCTCTAGAACAAACCCATTGGGTTGAAGGATATATCCCCTCAAGTCAAGCACATGGAAATGCATGATGACTCCAATTATACCAAATCAGACACCCACATCATATTAGCCTACTGTTGCTACCTTCACATACCCCATAGATTGAAGATGAAAAGACAATGGGGATACAACTACTAAGCCATAAATGCAGTCCTATACAGACCATTTATGTGGTGCAAATGATATGGCTGCCTCTTATGGACCAGTATTAGGTGTCTATAGTCCCTGTACCAAACATGAGAGTCAGCTAGTTGCAAATACATGTGATCAAAACATTTGGGAGTTGACAGACACCTTACAGCCTCTAATGCTCTTATACTAATGGATGGACCAGGTCATACTCAATGGGTTGGGTGATACACAAGCTCACTTTCATAGAAAAGGCAGGATGGAGTAACACATGTGACATTGCCATTTTATCATCTCCACATGCAGACAAGGAGATGTCTTGATGCAGGAGAAGTACATTTACTGATAGCAAACCATGAAGCCACAACTATTACACAGGCAAGGTGGGGACTACACATGTCCACTAGTCTACATACATGTTGCACATACTACTTTGTCACAGAAGCTACAGAGGGGCAGCAAACATCATACAACCAAAGCCAAGCAGCTGGATACAGTCGGTACTCACCCCCTTGTGCCTCAAACAACCATCCACATCAGGGGAGGCCACCACCAAAATGCAGGCTGTTAGGGGAGTCAGGGTCCAACAAGTACCCCTCCCTCATTGAGAGGACATCCCCAGCTGGTCCTCTGTGGTCCTCTGGGCCCAGCATCTCAGGTTCTCCCACCGCTTGCGACAGTGGGTGCTCCGCCGGCTGTGGACCCCCAAGGTCCGCACTTGCTTGACGATGGCACGCCAGATCACTTTCTTCTGATGGGAGTTCACCTGCATGGATGACATAGACAAAAGGAGAAAGTCATGTACACAAGCACCATACCAACAGGAGTGGACACTACACATCTGTCACAGTGCCTACACATACCCATCCTTTTTGCTCACACACCTTGAATATTTGGACTCTGCATGCATATACTCCCTCACCAGTACACATGCCCAAATCAACGTCACACACAAACCCTATCACACATGGCTGGTCATTGGAATCACCTGTTCCTCTGCTGCCCATATACAGGGGTAGGACCTCCTCCACCAACTTCTCCAGTTCTTCCGGGGTGAAAGCAGGGGCCTTATTACCTGCAGGACGTGGCATGATGGCTCCCAGAGGCAGTACACGTCAGCTCATGTTGTGGAGGTCTTGTTAACAACAATGTCAGGAGTCAAGTGAGCAAGGCTGCAGAAAATGGTAGTCACAGCCACTACGTGCAGGAACGTCACCGCCGTAGGTCACCGCGATTGGCCCCAGTTTGCCACAGGCAGCAATGTTAACCAATGACAAGTTGCACGGCGGTTGCACTTCCATTTGTCCACTACAGCGGACAGGAGACTCCCATTTTGTGCACATTTAATTGATGGATGAGACTAATTAAGTGCACCATACACATACTCGCCCAAACGGTGGTGTAACTCTATGTTGTGCCATCATGGTAGTGTTTCAAATTGTGACATTCTTGTTACAATGACCTGTTGAGGCTGTATAATTGTTGATAGCTAAGGTTAGATACTTGGAGGCACATAGGCGAGGGCTATATATTGATAGATTCCAATAATAAAAGTGTGATCAGTGCAGCATAGCTCAGTCAGCCACACATGTTCAAGAACACATGTGACATATGTTATTTAGGACTTACATGTCAACCAATGTGCAGCAATGAGGGTGTAACATGTGCATAACCATGGTCGTTATTGTATATGTCAGCAGTGCAATGCATCCCCTATAGTTTTAGGTGTGAGGTAATATACCATGTGGTGCGTACATGTGCCTACTGCTTTATTCATTGTACATTCTCTCCTCTCAACTTAGATATCCTGCCATAAGGAGATTGAGACAACCATCAGCATACCATCCTCTAGTTGATCTTGGATCCATGGAGGACAGGCATGTCACCCAGACATATCGTCTGCATCGTCAGACCATCATGGAACTATGTACACAGTTGGAGCCAGATCTCTTGCCAGCCATACGCAATCTCTATTGCATCCCTCCCATTGTACAAGTCTTGCCAGTGCTACACTACTTGGCTACAGGCTCCTTTCAGAATAAAGTGGCCTTAACAGCAGGGATGTCTCAACCCATTTTCAGTCTTGTCTTGAAGGATGCACTGTGTTCTTTGTTAAAGCACCTGGACAGCTACATCAGGTTCCCCCAACCTGCAGACTTGGCCTATGTGAAGGCAGACTTTTATGATAGGCGACACATTCCTCATGTGTTAGGGGCCATTGATGGCACCCATGTAGCCCTGGTCCCTCCCAGTGCCAATGAACAGGTGTATAGGAACAGGAAGAACTACCACTCCATAAATGTTCAGGTGGTGTGTCTGGCAGGCCAGTACATCTCACAAGTGACAGCCAAGTTTCCAGGATCTGTGCATGACTACTACATTTTGCAGAACAGCAATGTACCACACATGTTGGCACAACTACACACAGAGAGGGCCTGGCTCCTTGGTATGTATGACATATGAAGATGTTTAACTGTTATGGCACCTGACATCACAATCTAACCAGTTGCTGTACCTCTTATTTTACAAGTCCTACAGTTGTGCACACAGGTGAATCTGGCTATCCAATCCTTCCTTGGATGTTGACACCAGTGAGGTACCCTGCCATGGAAGGGGAACTCTGTTTCAATGAGGCCCACCTGAGGCGCACCGTGTAATCGAGTGCCCTTTCGTCCTCCTGAAGGCAAGATTCAGGTGTCTGACCTATCTTGAGGTGTCCTCCTGTACTCGTCCTAAAAGGTATGCCAAATCATCGTTGCCTACTGCATGCTCCACAATCTAGCACTTAGACGTCAGATACCATTGCTAGCTGATGAGGGTGAGGGCTGGAAATGCTGAAATGGCCAGTGATGAGGAGCCAGAGGAAGAAGGTGCAGCAGACTCTAGGACAGAGCTCATCAATCAGTACCTTTAGGTATTCCACAATGGGTACGTCATCATGACCTGATTATGTGCTTTGTGTGGCACCATGTCTTCCATCCTGATGGCACTCTCTGTAATGGTCTTTTTGCAGGTTGGAAGACTGACTATACTCTTGTATGTCCCTGGATTTCTTCCTCTCTGACATCTGTCCTGGTACATATCTGTTTTTTTTTGCATCCTGCTGAGGGTGCCTCCCCCTGCTCTCCATTACACTGCCTGATTGATGTAGGGGGGGCATCAGCAGACCACAGCTGGCAAGCATGACAATTGTTAATGTTTTATTAAAGACACATATATACTAGCTGTGTTCAATGGTTATTTATTGTGCATATCATAATGTTGAAAGTCAACATAAAGGTGCATAAATTGACATAAAGGTGATAAGTGAGGTCATGGTAGATGGAATCATCAGAGTAGCTGCTACAACAGTTGGTTGCACAAGTCCACTATCCACCAAGTGCCATGGGAAAATGGTTTCATGTCTCTGAACAGTCAACAGGGTGTCTCACTGGCACAGAAGGGAGACAAATCAGCTGAGGTTAATTTCCTGGCAGTGGGTTTGGTCTTGGCATCTGCTCCAGCCAGATGTCTGGGTGGACGTCCACATTTGCGGGGGAGGTTCTTCTGATACAGAGTGAGGAGTGTCTGAGTCCTGTGGTTTCCCTGCCAGGGCCTCTATCACACTAGCTGCCGCTGATGTAGGTGGGGCAGATGTAAGGATGCTAGCGGAAGGGGCCTGATGGTGGGTTTTGGAAACACGCACAGTGGTGTTGATGCCCCTCAGCAACCCTGCAATGGAGGACATGGTGGCATGTGTGCCTGTCACTGCTGTATTACCTCCTAGAGGTATTCCATCCGCATCCTTTGGTTTTCCCCCAACATGGTGATAATGAGGCCCATCGTGGCCTGGGAACCTTGGTATGCTCCCAGGATTTGGTAGATGGTTTCCTGGTCAATCAAATCTCTTGTGGGCCCCCTCCTCTGGTCCACAGCTTCCCTCCCATGCCCCTGCCCCCTGGTGCCTGTGCCCCGGGCACAATGTTCCCACTCACAGTGTTAGCAGGACCTTTATTGTCTGGGGTGTCATGGATCGACTCAGATCTCTGTACTGTGGGGCACACAATAGTTTGAACAGTCATTGGGACACAGGTTTGGGGACAAAGGGTTGGCTGTAATGTTGTAGCAATGGGGGGGGTTGATGTGGGCAGGGTGAGGCAGGGAGTTGTTGACTGGCCAGGTGTCCCAGATGAGCCAGGTAGGTCGTCACTGTTCAGATATCCCAACGTGTTGTCCTCACTGGGGCCTTCATCCTCAGGAGGGCTGGCAGTCTCTGGTATCCTCTCCATGGTGGCACTGGCAGGGGAACTTGTGGATGGAGTGAGACACTGAGTTAAAGATAGACAGTGTGCTTGGTTATCTCTTTTTCAGATGCATACTGTGTCTTAACATAATTCCCAGCTATGTCAATGACAGATGCTGCACAGCATAACTTTGGTTGTACATACTAGTTTGTGACATGTGTTCCATACTCCATGTTGTGTGCTGTTATTCAGGTTTGGTACATATAGCACTGTGGATGAGTTCAGATAGGGTCTGATACTTCACATGACTGTTCAGCAGTGTTACCTAATGAATAGTCAGGCTTGCTAGATGTCACACGAAATGGCTGGGCTTTGTACCATGGTGTCCCAGTGGAAGGACAGTGTGTCAGTATGCTAGGTTAAGTGTCCTGTCTCTGCCTGATGTGCATGTGCATGGAGTCTGCCATCTTACTTTCCATACCACGGTCAGTCCATTTCAGGGTTGGAGATCTAGATAAGTGGCTATTTAGATTTGTCACAGAGCTGTAGCTGGGTTTAGCCTTGGTTGCCATTGTGGTGTGCAATTGCATTGCTGTCATTGTCATGTAGTGGTCCTCAGTTGTACCATCTAGTTGGTGTAGCTCGTACAATAGTCAAACATGCAAGAGAAGTGATGTGATGTGCATATTCCAGGTTTTCACGTAGATGGGCTAGTGCATTGTGTGAGTCATGGTGATAGTATTGGCCAATGCTATTCATGCCTTTTCCAAGGGCTGTATGGGTAGTTGGTATTGGTGGACATGTGCCATGCAGGAAAGGGGCATTAGGTGAATAGGTGGGAGGTGTAGTAAGGCGCACAGTAAATTGGGGAGTATTTGGGTGGTGAGGAAGCATGCAGGACACAATAACTGTGTGACATTAAAGTTGTAGGTACTTACCAGAGTCCAGTCCTCCAGGTATTCCAGTCAGGCCCTCTGGATGCAGGATGTCCAAACCTTCTCCTCCCAAGATGTGAACTGTGGGGGAGGAGGTGGGGGCCCACTGCCAGTCTTGTGCACAGTGATCTGGAGTTGTGGTGCCATGGAACGCACATTCCCATAGGCCGTTCCACCTCTTCCTGATGTCGTCCCTTGTGCATGGATGGTTGCCTACTGAGTTGACCCTGTGTGGGAAGGTGGCTTTCTTCTAGCATGGTTACCCTCATTGTTGGCCTGTTTGTCAGTGTTTGTCAGTGTGTTTTTACTGTTTCACTGGGATCCTGCTAGTCAGGCCACCAGTGCTCATAGTTTGTGGCATATATATGTCAGTATGTTTTACTGTGTTGTTAGTATGCTTGACTGTGTCACTAGAGTCCTGCTAACCAGAACTCCAGTGCTTATGCTCTCTCTGTTTCCAAATGTGTACCCACATACTGGTAATCCAGTATTCCACTGCAAATTGGCATACTGGACCCCCCTAATAAGTCCCTAGAATATGCTACCCAGGTACCCAAGACATTGGGGTTCAAGGAGATCATTATGGGCTGCAGCAATTTTTTTGCCACCCATAAGGAGCTCATACAAACACTCCTTCAGGACTGTCACTGCAGCCTGAGTGAAACAGTGCAGACACTATTTCACAGCCATTTTCATTGCACCAGGTAACTTATAAGTCACCTATTTGTCTAACCTTCAGTTACTGAAAGGCTAGGTGCAAAGTTACTGTGTGTGACAGCACCCTTTCACTAGCAAAGGTGCCCCCACATTGTCCTTCACCACCCCAGGGGCAGTGCCCAGAGCTCCTCCAGAGTGTCCCTGTGTTTTGCCATCTTGGATTCCAAGGTGTTGCATAACTCTGGGAGCATCTGATTAGCCAGTTCCAGCAGGTGACGCCACAGACCCCTCCTGATAGGTCCATACCAGGTCAGGTGACCAATGCCCCTCTGAGGGCTATTTAGGGTCTTTCTATGGGCGTTTCCTCAGATGCGGTTTGCAAGACTCCACCAGGACTCCTCTGCATCCTCTGCTTCAGCTTCTGACTATCGGATCAACTGCAGACTGCTCCAGGAACACTGTAACTGCAACAAAGTATCCAAAAAGGCTACTGCAACTTTTTAACTTCAGCTCCTGCCAACAACTGCAACAGGTTCCAGGTTGTGCACGCTCTGAGGACTGCCTGTCTTCATCCTGCACCAGAAGAACCGAAGGAATCTCCAGTGGAGTCAGCAGGCACCTCTCTGCAGTGACCACCAGTACTCTGGGTCCTCTCTCTCGACAACGAGCATGGATCCTGGAACACAGGTGGTGGACTAAAGTGATCCTGACTGTCCAAAGGTCCAGCTGTCCAAATTTGGTGGAGGTAAGACCTTGCCTCCTCGTGCCAAACAGTAACCCCGTGCACCAAGTGTTTTGTAGCACCTATGGCTTTTGTGCACTTCTCCAAGAAATCCTTTGTGCATGGTGTAGCTGAGGTCCCCAGCACTCTATGCTGTGACACTCAGCTCCTTGAGTTGTTCCCCGGTGGCGTGGGATTCATTTGTGTAGTGCTGCGATTACTGACATTTGCAACTTCTTGTCCCCGTGCTGTGGGACTCCTGTGCATGCTGCCTGGTCTTCTGAGGGCTCGCTGAGTTTCTGAGAGCCCTCTCTGTCTCCCCCCGAGTAGAGTCAACCTGACCCTTCCTGGGCCATGGAACGCACCTTCCCATAGGCCGTTCCACCTCTTCCTGATGTCGTCCCTTGTGCATGGATGGTTGCCTACTGAGTTGACCCTGTGTGGGAAGGTGGCTTTCTTCTAGCATGGTTACCCTCATTGTTGACCTGTTTGTCAGTGTGTTTTTACTGTTTCACTGGGATCCTGCTAGTCAGGCCACCAGTGCTCATAGTTTGTGGCATATATATGTCAGTATGTTTTTCTGTGTTGTTAGTATGCTTGACTGTGTCACTAGAGTCCTGCTAACCAGAACTCCAGTGCTTATGCTCTCTCTGTTTCCAAATGTGTACCCACATACTGGTAATCCAGTATTCCACTGCAAATTGGCATACTGGACCCCCCTAATAAGTCCCTAGAATATGCTACCCAGGTACCCAAGACATTGGGGTTCAAGGAGATCATTATGGGCTGCAGCAATTTTTTTGCCACCCATAAGGAGCTCATACAAACACTCCTTCAGGACCGTCACTGCAGCCTGAGTGAAACAGTGCAGACACTATTTCACAGCCATTTTCACTGCACCAGGTAACTTATAAGTCACCTATTTGTCTAACCTTCAGTTACTGAAAGGCTAGGTGCAAAGTTACTGTGTGTGACAGCACCCTTGCACTAGCAAAGGTGCCCCCACATTGTCCTTCACCACCCCAAGGGCATTGCCCAGAGCTCCTCCAGAGTGTCCCTGTGTTTTGCCATCTTGGATTCCAAGGTGTTGCATAACTCTGGGAGCATCTGATTAGCCAGTTCGAGCAGGTGACGCCACAGACCCCTCCTGATAGGTCCATACCAGGTCAGGTGAGCAATGCCCCTCTGAGGGCTATTTAGGGTCTTTCTATGGGTGTTTCCTCAGATGCGGTTTGCAAGACTCCACCAGGACTCCTCTGCATCCTCTGCTTCAGCTTCTGACTATCGGATCAACCGCAGACTGCTCCAGGAACACTGTAACTGCAACAAAGTATCCAAAAAGGCTACTGCAACTTTGTAACTTCAGCTCCTGCCAACAACTGCAACAGTTTCCAGGTTGTGCACGCTCTGAGGACTGCCTGTCTTCATCCTGCACCAGAAGAACCGAAGGAATCTCCAGTGGAGTCAGCAGGCACCTCTCTGCAGTGACCACCAGTACTCTGGGTCCTCTCTCTCGACAACGAGCATGGATCCTGGAACACAGGTGGTGGACTAAAGTGATCCTGACTGTCCAAAGGTCCAGCTGTCCAAATTTGGTGGAGGTAAGACCTTGCCTCCTCGTGCCAAACAGTAACCCCGTGCACCAAGTGTTTTGTAGCACCTATGGCTTTTGTGCACTTCTCCAAGAAATCCTTTGTGCATGGTGTAGCTGAGGTCCCCAGCACTCTATGCTGTGACACTCAGCTCCTTGAGTTGTTCCCCGGTGGCGTGGGATTCCTTTGTGTAGTGCTGCGATTACTGACATTTGCAACTTCTTTTCCCCGTGCTGTGGGACTCCTGTGCATGCTGCCTGGTCTTCTGAGGGCTCTCTGAGAGCCCTCTCTGTCTCCCCCCGAGTAGAGTCAACCTGATCCTTCCTGGGCCATGGAACGCACCTTCCCATAGGCCGTTCCACCTCTTCCTGATGTCGTCCCTTGTGCATGGATGGTTGCCTACTGAGTTGACCCTGTTTGGGAAGGTGGCTTTCTTCTAGCATGGTTACCCTCATTGTTGACCTGTTTGTCAGTGTGTTTTTACTGTTTCACTGGGATCCTGCTAGTCAGGCCACCAGTGCTCATAGTTTGTGGCATGTATATGTCAGTATGTTTTACTGTGTTGTTAGTATGCTTGACTGTGTCACTAGAGTCCTGCTAACCAGAACTCCAGTGCTTATGCTCTCTCTGTTTCCAAATGTGTACCCACATACTGGTAATCCAGTATTCCACTGCAAATTGGCATACTGGACCCCCCTAATAAGTCCCTAGAATATGCTACCCAGGTACCCAAGCCATTGGGGTTCAAGGAGATCATTATGGGCTGCAGCAATTTTTTTGCCACCCATTAGGAGCTCATACAAACACTCCTTCAGGACTGTCACTGCAGCCTGAGTGAAACAGTGCAGACACTATTTCACAGCCATTTTCACTGCACCAGGTAACTTTTAAGTCACCTATTTGTCTAACCTTCAGTTACTGAAAGGCTAGGTGCAAAGTTACTGTGTGTGACGGCACCCATTCACTAGCAAAGGTGCCCCCACATTGTCCTTCACCACCCCAGGGGCAGTGCCCAGAGCTCCTCCAGAGTGTCCCTGTGTTTTGCCATCTTGGATTCCAAGGTGTTGCATAACTCTGGGAGCATCTGATTAGCCAGTTCCAGCAGGTGACGCCACAGACCCCTCCTGATAGGTCCATACCAGGTCAGGTGACCAATGCCCCTCTGAGGGCTATTTAGGGTCTTTCTATGGGCGTTTCCTCAGATGCGGTTTGCAAGACTCCACCAGGACTCCTCTGCATCCTCTGCTTCAGCTTCTGACTATCGGATCAACTACAGACTGCTCCAGGAACACTGTAACTGCAACAAAGTATCCAAAAAGGCTACTGCAACTTTTTAACTTCAGCTCCTGCCAACAACTGCAACAGTTTCCAGGTTGTGCACGCGCTGAGGACTGCCTGTCTTCATCCTGCACCAGAAGAACCGAAGGAATCTCCAGTGGAGTCAGCAGGCACCTCTCTGCAGTGACCACCAGTACTCTGGGTCCTCTCTCTCGACAACGAGCATGGATCCTGGAACACAGGTGGTGGACTAAAGTGATCCTGACTGTCCAAAGGTCCAGCTGTCCAAATTTGGTGGAGGTAAGACCTTGCCTCCTCGTGCCAAACAGTAACCCCGTGCACCAAGTGTTTTGTAGCACCTATGGCTTTTGTGCACTTCTCCAAGAAATCCTTTGTGCATGGTGTAGCTGAGGTCCCCAGCACTCTATGCTGTGACACTCAGCTCCTTGAGTTGTTCCCCGGTGGCGTGGGATTCATTTGTGTAGTGCTGCGATTACTGACATTTGCAACTTCTTGTCCCCGTGCTGTGGGACTCCTGTGCATGCTGCCTGGTCTTCTGAGGGCTCTCTGAGTTTCTGAGAGCCCTCTCTGTCTCCCCCGAGTAGAGTCAACCTGATCCTTCCTGGGCCATGGAACGCACCTTCCCATAGGCCGTTCCACCTCTTCCTGATGTCGTCCCTTGTGCATGGATGGTTGCCTACTGAGTTGACCCTGTTTGGGAAGGTGGCTTTCTTCTAGCATGGTTACCCTCATTGTTGACCTGTTTGTCAGTGTGTTTTTACTGTTTCACTGGGACCCTGCTAGTCAGGCCACCAGTGCTCATAGTTTGTGGCATGTATATGTCAGTATGTTTTACTGTGTTGTTAGTATGCTTGACTGTGTCACTAGAGTCCTGCTAACCAGAACTCCAGTGCTTATGCTCTCTCTGTTTCCAAATGTGTACCCACATACTGGTAATCCAGTATTCCACTGCAAATTGGCATACTGGACCCCCCTAATAAGTCCCTAGAATATGCTACCCAGGTACCCAAGCCATTGGGGTTCAAGGAGATCATTATGGGCTGCAGCAATTTTTTTGCCACCCATTAGGAGCTCATACAAACACTCCTTCAGGACTGTCACTGCAGCCTGAGTGAAACAGTGCAGACACTATTTCACAGCCATTTTCACTGCACCAGGTAACTTTTAAGTCACCTATTTGTATAACCTTCAGTTACTGAAAGGCTAGGTGCAAAGTTACTGTGTGTGACAGCACCCTTTCACTAGCAAAGGTGCCCCCACATTGTCCTTCACCACCCCAGGGGCAGTGCCCAGAGCTCCTCCAGAGTGTCCCTGTGTTTTGCCATCTTGGATTCCAAGGTGTTGCATAACTCTGGGAGCATCTGATTAGCCAGTTCCAGCAGGTGACGCCACAGACCCCTCCTGATAGGTCCATACCAGGTCAGGTGACCAATGCCCCTCTGAGGGCTATTTAGGGTCTTTCTATGGGCGTTTCCTCAGATGCGGTTTGCAAGACTCCACCAGGACTCCTCTGCATCCTCTGCTTCAGCTTCTGACTATCGGATCAACTGCAGACTGCTCCAGGAACACTGTAACTGCAACAAAGTATCCAAAAAGGCTACTGCAACTTTTTAACTTCATCTCCTGCCAACAACTGCAACAGTTTCCAGGTTGTGCACGCTCTGAGGACTGCCTGTCTTCATCCTGCACCAGAAGAACCGAAGGAATCTCCAGTGGAGTCAGCAGGCACCTCTCTGCAGTGACCACCAGTACTCTGGGTCCTCTCTCTCGACAACGAGCATGGATCCTGGAACACAGGTGGTGGACTAAAGTGATCCTGACTGTCCAAAGGTCCAGCTGTCCAAATTTGGTGGAGGTAAGACCTTGCCTCCTCGTGCCAAACAGTAACCCCGTGCACCAAGTGTTTTGTAGCACCTATGGCTTTTGTGCACTTCTCCAAGAAATCCTTTGTGCATGGTGTAGCTGAGGTCCCCAGCACTCTATGCTGTGACACTCAGCTCCTTGAGTTGTTCCCCGGTGGCGTGGGATTCATTTGTGTAGTGCTGCGATTACTGACATTTGCAACTTCTTGTCCCCGTGCTGTGGGACTCCTGTGCATGCTGCCTGGTCTTCTGAGGGCTCTCTGAGTTTCTGAGAGCCCTCTCTGTCTCCCCCCGAGTAGAGTCAACCTGATCCTTCCTGGGCCATGGAACGCACCTTCCCATAGGCCGTTCCACCTCTTCCTGATGTCGTCCCTTGTGCATGGATGGTTGCCTACTGAGTTGACCCTGTTTGGGAAGGTGGCTTTCTTCTAGCATGGTTACCCTCATTGTTGACCTGTTTGTCAGTGTGTTTTTACTGTTTCACTGGGATCCTGCTAGTCAGGCCACCAGTGCTCATAGTTTGTGGCATGTATATGTCAGTATGTTTTACTGTGTTGTTAGTATGCTTGACTGTGTCACTAGAGTCCTGCTAACCAGAACTCCAGTGCTTATGCTCTCTCTGTTTCCAAATGTGTACCCACATACTGGTAATCCAGTATTCCACTGCAAATTGGCATACTGGACCCCCCTAATAAGTCCCTAGAATATGCTACCCAGGTACCCAAGCCATTGGGGTTCAAGGAGATCATTATGGGCTGCAGCAATTTTTTTGCCACCCATTAGGAGCTCATACAAACACTCCTTCAGGACTGTCACTGCAGCCTGAGTGAAACAGTGCAGACACTATTTCACAGCCATTTTCACTGCACCAGGTAACTTTTAAGTCACCTATTTGTATAACCTTCAGTTACTGAAAGGGTAGGTGTAAAGTTACTGTGTGTGACAGCACCCTTTCACTAGCAAAGGTGCCCCCACATTGTCCTTCACCACCCCAGGGGCAGTGCCCAGAGCTCCTACAGAGTGTCCCTGTGTTTTGCCATCTTGGATTCCAAGGTGTTGCATAACTCTGGGAGCATCTGATTAGCCAGTTCCAGCAGGTGACGCCACAGACCCCTCCTGATAGGTCCATACCAGGTCAGGTGACCAATGCCCCTCTGAGGGCTATTTAGGGTCTTTCTATGGGCGTTTCCTCAGATGCGGTTTGCAAGACTCCACCAGGACTCCTCTGCATCCTCTGCTTCAGCTTCTGACTATCGGATCAACTGCAGACTGCTCCAGGAACACTGTAACTGCAACAAAGTATCCAAAAAGGCTACTGCAACTTTTTAACTTCAGCTCCTGCCAACAACTGCAACAGTTTCCAGGTTGTGCACGCTCTGAGGACTGCCTGTCTTCATCCTGCACCAGAAGAACCGAAGGAATCTCCAGTGGAGTCAGCAGGCACCTCTCTGCAGTGATCACCAGTCAGTACTCTGGGTCCTCTCTCTCGACAACGAGCATGGATCCTGGAACACAGGTGGTGGACTAAAGTGATCCTGACTGTCCAAAGGTCCAGCTGTCCAAATTTGGTGGAGGTAAGACCTTGCCTCCTCGTGCCAAACAGTAACCCCGTGCACCAAGTGTTTTGCAGCACCTATAGCTTTTGTGCACTTCTCCAAGAAATCCTTTGTGCATGGTGTAGCTGAGGTCCCCAGCACTCTATGCTGTGACACTCAGCTCCTTGAGTTGTTCCCCGGTGGCGTGGGATTCCTTTGTGTAGTGCTGCGATTACTGACATTTGCAACTTCTTTTCCCCGTGCTGTGGGACTCCTGTGCATGCTGCCTGGTCTTCTGAGGGCTCTCTGAGAGCCCTCTCTGTCTCCCCCCGAGTAGAGTCAACCTGATCCTTCCTGGGCCATGGAACGCACCTTCCCATAGGCCGTTCCACCTCTTCCTGATGTCATCCCTTGTGCATGGATGGTTGCCTACTGAGTTGACCCTGTTTGGGAAGGTGGCTTTCTTCTAGCATGGTTACCCTCATTGTTGACCTGTTTGTCAGTGTGTTTTTACTGTTTCACTGGGATCCTGCTAGTCAAGCCACCAGTGCTCATAGTTTGTGGCATGTATATGTCAGTATGTTTTACTGTGTTGTTAGTATGCTTGACTGTGTCACTAGAGTCCTGCTAACCAGAACTCCAGTGCTTATGCTCTCTCTGTTTCCAAATGTGTACCCACATACTGGTAATCCAGTATTCCACTGCAAATTGGCATACTGGACCCCCCTAATAAGTCCCTAGAATATGCTACCCAGGTACCCAAGCCATTGGGGTTCAAGGAGATCATTATGGGCTGCAGCAATTTTTTTGCCACCCATTAGGAGCTCATACAAACACTCCTTCAGGACTGTCACTGCAGCCTGAGTGAAACAGTGCAGACACTATTTCACAGCCATTTTCACTGCACCAGGTAACTTTTAAGTCACTTATTTGTATAACCTTCAGTTACTGAAAGGCTAGGTGCAAAGTTACTGTGTGTGACAGCACCCTTTCACTAGCAAAGGTGCCCCCACATTGTCCTTCACCACCCCAGGGGCAGTGCCCAGAGCTCCTCCAGAGTGTCCCTGTGTTTTGCCATCTTGGATTCCAAGGTGTTGCATAACTCTGGGAGCATCTGATTAGCCAGTTCCAGCAGGTGACGCCACAGACCCCTCCTGATAGGTCCATACCAGGTCAGGTGACCAATGCCCCTCTGAGGGCTATTTAGGGTCTTTCTATGGGCGTTTCCTCAGATGCGGTTTGCAAGACTCCACCAGGACTCCTCTGCATCCTCTGCTTCAGCTTCTGACTATCGGATCAACTGCAGACTGCTCCAGGAACACTGTAACTGCAACAAAGTATCCAAAAAGGCTACTGCAACTTTTTAACTTCAGCTCCTGCCAACAACTGCAACAGTTTCCAGGTTGTGCACGCGCTGAGGACTGCCTGTCTTCATCCTGCACCAGAAGAACCGAAGGAATCTCCAGTGGAGTCAGCAGGCACCTCTCTGCAGTGACCACCAGTACTCTGGGTCCTCTCTCTCGACAACGAGCATGGATCCCGGAACACAGGTGGTGGACTAAAGTGATCCTGACTGTCCAAAGGTCCAGCTGTCCAAATTTGGTGGAGGTAAGACCTTGCCTCCTCGTGCCAAACAGTAACCCCGTGCACCAAGTGTTTTGTAGCACCTATGGCTTTTGTGCACTTCTCCAAGAAATCCTTTGTGCATGGTGTAGCTGAGGTCCCCAGCACTCTATGCTGTGACACTCAGCTCCTTGAGTTGTTCCCCGGTGGCGTGGGATTCATTTGTGTAGTGCTGCGATTACTGACATTTGCAACTTCTTGTCCCCGTGCTGTGGGACTCCTGTGCATGCTGCCTGGTCTTCTGAGGGCTCTCTGAGTTTCTGAGAGCCCTCTCTGTCTCCCCCCGAGTAGAGTCAACCTGATCCTTCCTGGGCCATGGAACGCACCTTCCCATAGGCCGTTCCACCTCTTCCTGATGTCGTCCCTTGTTCATGGATGGTTGCCTACTGAGTTGACCCTGTTTGGGAAGGTGGCTTTCTTCTAGCATGGTTACCCTCATTGTTGACCTGTTTGTCAGTGTGTTTTTACTGTTTCACTGGGATCCTGCTAGTCAGGCCACCAGTGCTCATAGTTTGTGGCATGTATATGTCAGTATGTTTTACTGTGTTGTTAGTATGCTTGACTGTGTCACTAGAGTCCTGCTAACCAGAACTCCAGTGCTTATGCTCTCTCTGTTTCCAAATGTGTACCCACATACTGGTAATCCAGTATTCCACTGCAAATTGGCATACTGGACCCCCCTAATAAGTCCCTAGAATATGCTACCCAGGTACCCAAGCCATTGGGGTTCAAGGAGATCATTATGGGCTGCAGCAATTTTTTTGCCACCCATTAGGAGCTCATACAAACACTCCTTCAGGACTGTCACTGCAGCCTGAGTGAAACAGTGCAGACACTATTTCACAGCCATTTTCACTGCACCAGGTAACTTTTAAGTCACCTATTTGTATAACCTTCAGTTACTGAAAGGCTAGGTGCAAAGTTACTGTGTGTGACAGCACCCTTTCACTAGCAAAGGTGCCCCCACATTGTCCTTCACCACCCCAGGGGCAGTGCCCAGAGCTCCTCCAGAGTGTCCCTGTGTTTTGCCATCTTGGATTCCAAGGTGTTGCATAACTCTGGGAGCATCTGATTAGCCAGTTCCAGCAGGTGACGCCACAGACCCCTCCTGATAGGTCCATACCAGGTCAGGTGACCAATGCCCCTCTGAGGGCTATTTAGGGTCTTTCTATGGGCGTTTCCTCAGATGCGGTTTGCAAGACTCCACCAGGACTCCTCTGCATCCTCTGCTTCAGCTTCTGACTATCGGATCAACTGCAGACTGCTCCAGGAACACTGTAACTGCAACAAAGTATCCAAAAAGGCTACTGCAACTTTTTTACTTCAGCTCCTGCCAACAACTGCAACAGTTTCCAGGTTGTGCACGCTCTGAGGACTGCCTGTCTTCATCCTGCACCAGAAGAACCGAAGGAATCTCCAGTGGAGTCAGCAGGCACCTCTCTGCAGTGACCACCAGTACTCTGGGTCCTCTCTCTCGACAACGAGCATGGATCCTGGAACACAGGTGGTGGACTAAAGTGATCCTGACTGTCCAAAGGTCCAGCTGTCCAAATTTGGTGGAGGTAAGACCTTGCCTCCTCGTGCCAAACAGTAACCCCGTGCACCAAGTGTTTTGTAGCACCTATGGCTTTTGTGCACTTCTCCAAGAAATCCTTTGTGCATGGTGTAGCTGAGGTCCCCAGCACTCTATGCTGTGACACTCAGCTCCTTGAGTTGTTCCCCGGTGGCGTGGGATTCATTTGTGTAGTGCTGCGATTACTGACATTTGCAACTTCTTGTCCCCGTGCTGTGGGACTCCTGTGCATGCTGCCTGGTCTTCTGAGGGCTCTCTGAGTTTCTGAGAGCCCTCTCTGTCTCCCCCCGAGTAGAGTCAACCTGATCCTTCCTGGGCCATGGAACGCACCTTCCCATAGGCCGTTCCACCTCTTCCTGATGTCGTCCCTTGTGCATGGATGGTTGCCTACTGAGTTGACCCTGTTTGGGAAGGTGGCTTTCTTCTAGCATGGTTACCCTCATTGTTGACCTGTTTGTCAGTGTGTTTTTACTGTTTCACTGGGATCCTGCTAGTCAGGCCACCAGTGCTCATAGTTTGTGGCATGTATATGTCAGTATGTTTTACTGTGTTGTTAGTATGCTTGACTGTGTCACTAGAGTCCTGCTAACCAGAACTCCAGTGCTTATGCTCTCTCTGTTTCCAAATGTGTACCCACATACTGGTAATCCAGTATTCCACTGCAAATTGGCATACTGGACCCCCCTAATAAGTCCCTAGAATATGCTACCCAGGTACCCAAGCCATTGGGGTTCAAGGAGATCATTATGGGCTGCAGCAATTTTTTTGCCACCCATTAGGAGCTCATACAAACACTCCTTCAGGACTGTCACTGCAGCCTGAGTGAAACAGTGCAGACACTATTTCACAGCCATTTTCACTGCACCAGGTAACTTTTAAGTCACCTATTTGTATAACCTTCAGTTACTGAAAGGCTAGGTGCAAAGTTACTGTGTGTGACAGCACCCTTTCACTAGCAAAGGTGCCCCCACATTGTCCTTCACCACCCCAGGGGCAGTGCCCAGAGCTCCTACAGAGTGTCCCTGTGTTTTGCCATCTTGGATTCCAAGGTGTTGCATAACTCTGGGAGCATCTGATTAGCCAGTTCCAGCAGGTGACGCCACAGACCCCTCCTGATAGGTCCATACCAGGTCAGGTGACCAATGCCCCTCTGAGGGCTATTTAGGGTCTTTCTATGGGCGTTTCCTCAGATGCGGTTTGCAAGACTCCACCAGGACTCCTCTGCATCCTCTGCTTCAGCTTCTGACTATCGGATCAACTGCAGACTGCTCCAGGAACACTGTAACTGCAACAAAGTATCCAAAAAGGCTACTGCAACTTTTTAACTTCAGCTCCTGCCAACAACTGCAACAGTTTCCAGGTTGTGCACGCTCTGAGGACTGCCTGTCTTCATCCTGCACCAGAAGAACCGAAGGAATCTCCAGTGGAGTCAGCAGGCACCTCTCTGCAGTGACCACCAGTACTCTGGGTCCTCTCTCTCGACAACGAGCATGGATCCTGGAACACAGGTGGTGGACTAAAGTGATCCTGACTGTCCAAAGGTCCAGCTGTCCAAATTTGGTGGAGGTAAGACCTTGCCTCCTCGTGCCAAACAGTAACCCCGTGCACCAAGTGTTTTGCAGCACCTATAGCTTTTGTGCACTTCTCCAAGAAATCCTTTGTGCATGGTGTAGCTGAGGTCCCCAGCACTCTATGCTGTGACACTCAGCTCCTTGAGTTGTTCCCCGGTGGCATGGGATTCCTTTGTGTAGTGCTGCGATTACTGACATTTGCAACTTCTTGTCCCCGTGCTGTGGGACTCCTGTGCATGCTGCCTGGTCTTCTGAGGGCTCTCTGAGTTTCTGAGAGCCCTCTCTGTCTCCCCCCGAGTAGAGTCATCCTGATCCTTCCTGGTCCCGGGCAGCACCCTTTTTTTATGAAACATGACCTTTGCGTTTACCAAGGCTTGTTGGCAGAATCCTGCAATACATCTGGCATGGGACACCTTTTGCACCAACCAGGAACCTGTATCTGTCTTCTTTGGTGCAATACTGACTTTATCTTCCCACCAGTGGTTCCTCTTTTGCAACTCCATCCAGGTTAGCAGGGGCTCCCGTTCTCCCTGGACTCTTCAGTGCTTTTTGGACTTGGTTCCCTTCTTCCACAGGTCTTCAGGTCCAGGAATCCATCATTGGTGTCTTGCAGTCTCTTCTGGTTCTTGCATTATCTTCTATCATGAATTCTAGTGTGTTTTAGGAAATTTGCTGTGTTTTGCTTCTGCTTTCCTGGGCTCTGGTGTGCAGTATTTTACTTACCTTTGTGTGTTTTATTACACTCCCAGCACCCCTCTACACACTACACTTGCCTACGTGGGAAACCGACCTTCACATTCAACTATTTTAGTGTATGGTTTGTGTTCCCCCTATTGCAACCTATTGTGATTTTCACTATTTGCACTATTTTCTGACTGTTTACTTACCTGTTGTGGTTACTAGTGTATATATTATGTGATTTACTTACCCCTTAAGGGAGTATAGTCTCCAAAGTATTTTTGGCCTCGAATCACTAAAATAAAGTACCTTTATTTTTGGTAATGCTGAGTATTGTCTTTCATGTGTGTGAGCACTGTGTGACTACAGTGGTATTGCAAGAGCTTTGCATGTCTCCTAGTTCAGCCTTGGCTGCTCTGCCTTCAGCTACCTCCAGACAGCCTGGCTTCTAGACACTGCCTAGATTTCACTAATAAGGGATAACTGGACTTGGTATAAGGTGTAAGCACCTTAGGTACCCTCTACAAACCAGGCCAGCCTCCTACACCCTGTCAACGATTCTTTGTCACAACTCCACTTTCCTGGCAATCGACGTTTGTTGGACCTGTGCTCCAAACAGTTGTGACTCTACCCTGACAATTTCATCCACCATGATCCTTAACTTGTTGTCTGTGAACTGTGGGTGCTTTTGTGGGGACATGGTTGTGTTGGGGGGGTGTTGTGTGTGTGTGTGTGTAAGGGTGCAGTGTTGGGTAATTGATGGGGTGTGGGTGGTGTGTTGTGTGTGATGGACACTTGTCGTGATTTATGTGTGCCCGTTATGTGTGTTGTGTATTAAATGTGCTGGTGTGTGGTGTATGATACGTATGGTGTGTGTGCCTATGGTGTAAGGGTCCTCTCTCTCTGTGGTTGCCTGCTCTTGGTGTATATGAAAGTCAATTTTGTTGCAAAGGACTGTGGATTGTGTTGAGTGTGTTACATAGAGCTGTAAGAAGGTGTGTCTGGTGTGTGGATGTGTGTCAGGTGTGAGGGATTCAAACTGTACAATGTGGTGTTGTGTTCTGACTGTAGTGGGTTCTGACCGTGAAGGTTTGCACCGCCAATGGTTTTCTGCATGGAAGAACCACTAGGGTGATTTGTGGCTCATAATCTGGTGGGGGGGCGGATTTGTGTCAGTCTTGTGGTGCTGGTGGTGAAACTGCTGCATTCCTGCCCTACAGTATCCTGGCGGTCTCGGATTTTTGGCAGTTTTTTTGGCAGTCTTCAGTGTATGACTCTTAATACACCGGTCGGATGACTGCCAACATGGCGGTCTTTTGATGGCTACCACCGCGGCCGTCTTTGAAAAGACCACCAAAGTCATAATAAGGCCCTATGTCTTCCTAACTAGGCAAGCATTTGCCTCAGGTATTGTTTTAATCTCTGAGGTTCCCTGAAAGGGAGCGTTTCTTAAAAATAAATATATATATATATATATATATATATATATATATATATATATATATATATATATATATATTCAAAGTCAAAATTTGTATTTCAATGGGAAGGCTGGAGCTTTTCAAAATGTGGTTTTATTTCCGAAAGATAATGTGCAATACTAGAATCTAGCACAGGGGTCTCCAACCTCCGCTGTAGTAAGGGCCACTTATGTTCAACGAAAGTCATCCAGAACTACTAGTATTATTAATGTTGTAATAGTAACCATATAAGACATGATTTCCTTAGTTGCCACCCCATGCAAGATTGTCAGAAGCAATCACCACAGTGTATCAGGCAGGGTTGCTAGCAGTAATATAAAAAAATATTTTGCTAACTGGAATGCCTCTGCATGAGTAATACATAAGAGCCATAGCTGCACTGCCTCTGGCATAAAGGTACTAATATGAGTAATAAGTCTCCCCGACTCCACATGATTTGTTACTCATAGATTGAAATATATTTTTGAATTCAGCCATTTCTTCAAAACATCAGCTTCTGAAAAAAGTTATGAAAATACATGTTTTCCTCTCAAATACATGTTTTTCAATGTTGGCATACACATACTAATTAAACCGAACAAAAGCTTCCAATTTAGTGTAATTAGCTGCACACAATAGAGCTACTTACAGATAGCTGGAGAGCTTCCAGTAGCTCACGAGTTACTGGTTGGAGAAGCCTTTTACAGAGCATTTTATTTAGTTTTTTAAAATATTTTTATGTATCACTTTTACATCTTGTTTTTTTATGTATGGTTAATTTGCTAATATTATTTAATTGTCAAAATAGTTGTGGACCCCCTGAGCATGTTTGAGGACCCCCAGGTTAAGAATTGCTGATGTAAGAAGTCTGATCACCATGTTTACATTGACACCCTCCAGAGTCATGACAATCATTTGCCATTTTTATGGTTGAGGGGGATGTAATGTTGCGCCCTTTTATTTCCTCAGTACATCTATATGGTGAAATATGTCCTCCTATGACTTTATACCAAGTGCCTCATCGTACTCGTACCTTCCCCTCTCACACTGACCTCTAACATATTTGTACATCTCTCCCTATAAATCCTTCATATTCTGATTTTGCTTAACCAATGGGTTGAGGTGTCAATTGGCAGTATTTGTTCAGAAGTTGAAGTTTGAATATTTGTTGCATTATACACTACATGGGTTGAATATATTATTAGGCGCCTTGAAGATTCATCCAAAAGGAGCTTGTGGTAACCAGCACTATGGTCAATCATTAAGAACTATTTTGGTTCACTATCTTTGGCTGTCAGGTCATTGACTATGAAGGTGAGTTGTCTTTCCCTTTTGATCACACTGTTTAACATCTACATGTCAATACAGAGCCTCACTTTTCCTGTCTTCTTAGGCTCATGATTAATGACGTCTGGTGTTGACTACTGGTGAGATAAAGAGGGAGGGACCAGTTTCTTTCTCAATAATATCTACAGTCTTAAGTTTAGATAGCTTTGTTTCCGGATGACAATAGACATGAAAGGATATTCTTCTGTAACTTAGTACTATGGTTGGATGGACAGTCAAATTGGAGTTTGACTGAATTTCCATGGAGACAGCCATTCCCTTTGAAGAGGTTCAAGAAGACACCTAGCATACTTTCAATTCAAAGGTGGTAGCAGCTTTCTGTCACAACCACTAATCTGAGAAAGCAGTTTTCACAGTACTTGGATTTTCCAAAGTTGTTCAGCTCCTATCCTCTTCTGGATCTTTCATGGTGCACAGGAAAGTATTGCCTACCATCCAAGATGGACCACACAGGAAAATAACAAAGCCATAAAAAGGTGACCAATGGGCACTTCGCTTGAATGCACCAACAACAATGATGATCTCCCTCAATGGACAAGGAGACAACACTTCCAGCAATGTTCTTAGGCTTCTAACAGCCCCAGCTGCAGGGATCCAGTAGCAGAAGAACATGACAGCACCAGGGAGTGACTCAATGAGGGTAAAGGAGGAATTCAAGGGGGGTGAAGTTGAATTGGCAGTTTGGTGCATCAGAATGTCAGCAATTAGGCCATGAAGGACAGTGTATGTACCTCTAGGAAGCTAAATACCTGAAAAACAGGACCAATAGATATAGAACACAGGCTGTGTGGTAAACAGCAGTTAGTAGTAGGGATGTAATCCTGCAGTTCCTCTGACAAGGACCCCTGAGCAGCACCGTTGATGGGCAAACAATATGGATACATGGGGAATGCAGGTACAGGCACAGCAAAGATCACGATAACTCATCTGGTGTGGTTAACATGAGGTACACACACATTATTGACTTCTGATTGACTTCTATTTATTCTATTTATTTAAATAGTGACCCCATTGAGGCACACAAAACTCTGCTTCCAGAGACAGAGATAGTGTCTCTGGATGAGGGATCTTTGCATGAAGGGAACCGTTCTAGATTTTTGCTCCCTGCCATCAATTATCAGGATAATTAAGGGCCACATGTAGCAAAGTCCGAGATTGCGACTCGGAAATTGCGAGTCTGTCCGACTCGCAATATCCGAGTCGCAATCTCGGATGCAGAACCGTGTCTCAGACACCGTCTGCGACTCGCTATGGGGTCGCAAAGACCCACCTCATCAATATTCATGAGGTGGGTCGCATTTTGCGACCCCATAGCGAGTCCCTGCACTCACAGGGATGGTGGCCTGCTGAAGTCAGCAGACCTCCATGTCTGTGACTGCTTTTTTAATAAAGCAGTTTTTTTTTTTCATTTTGCAGCCCGTTTTCCTTAAAGGAAAACGAGTTGCAAAATGAAAAAAATACCGAAACCATTTGGTTTCGGTTTTTCAGAGCAGGCAGTGGTCCATAGGACCGCTGCCTGCTCTGAAAAAATATTTTTGTCGATATTCACAAAGGGGAAGGGGTCCCATTGGGACCCCTTCCCTTTTGGGAATGAGTTACCACCAGTGTGACACAAAGCAATTCTGCAAAGCAACCGCATTCGCGGTCACAAAGCAATTCTGAATTGCGATGCGAGTCGCAAACAGGAAGGGAACACCCCTTCCTATTTGCGAGTCGCATTCACAAATTGCGAGTCGGTACCGACTCGCAATTTGCGAACGTGCATTGCGTTAGGGCGTTTGCATGGCGCAAACTGCGATTTTCGCAGTTTGCACTATGCAAACGGCTACCTACATCTGGCCCTAAATCACTTGTTATGTCATACACCCAAGGGTTTTTGGTGCTGTGACAATCAGGAGGTAAAGGAGAGAAGACTCAGGCTAATCAACAGTTTGCTTTAACAGCCAGGCCTTCAAAAGCTTCCTGAACTTCTGGACGTTAGGTTCCAGCTTGACTGAGGAAGGGAGCAAGTTCCATAAAATATGGGGCAGGAAAAAAGAAGCTCCTGTCCTCTGCCCCCTGTCAATTGAACAGAGGGATCCTCAACTGGTAGGCAAGAGAGGATCTGAGAGCTCAAGTAAGAACATATTTCTTAATTCCGCTTGATACAAAGGATCGAGCCTGATCATGAATGGATTTGTAATTAACACAAGTCATTTGAGAGCTCTTTATTTTTATTCCTTAAGTCAGAAGACATATGCACAATTTACAGATTATTCTCACTGCTGTGGTTTGAATGATTTGAAGCTTGTGTACAGAAGTTGCAGGGAGACTCAAATACAGGGAGTTTGCATACTTCAAACGGGACACAATTATTGCTGCAATAGCCACGTTCAAAGCCTTGGGTGTCAGAAGAGGTGCAACCTTACTAATTAACTTCAGTAGGCCAAAGCACTTTGCCATGATTGCCTTGATCTGGGGGATAATGGACAGTTGATTGCCTGCCATGGCACCCAGACTGTCAGCAGAGGAACCGAGCTCAGAGGACCAGAAAGTGTTGGCCCAGGGGTCTGTCTTGTGATTGAAAATAACCAGCTCAGTCTTATTGGCGTTTGGTTTGAGAGAGTTAGTGCCCATCCACTTCCAAATTAACTTCAGGGTAGATTAAAATTCCTGACGAGTTTTGGCAATACCCTTTAACCAGAAGATGAGCTTAGAGTCTTCTGCGTAGTTGCAGAATTTACAATCATGACTAGCCAGGGCTATAATAAATAAGCAGATGTAAATATTAAACAAGAAAGGAGATACTGCTGAGCCCTGGGGATGCCACAGAAGCCATGACTCTTAGAAGAAGAAAGTGGGCCAAATGGCACTTCAAGTGTGCAGCCTCCTAGGAAGGAGTATATCCAACTGACCCGATAGCCTGATGCCTTCAGATGATTCAGCAGGTGAAGTTCTGGGAGAACTAGCGTCAAATCTAACTTTCATAATAGATCATCAAGGACAGTAAGCATCACTATTTCTGTACTGTGGGCAGGGTGAAAACCAGTTTGTATTGGCTCAGTGAGTAAAAAAGTTGAATGAATAAAGAAACTTGCTTAGCTCTTGAGTAACAAAACATTCCAAACGTTTGACTGCACAAGGGAGACGTGAAATGAGGGCATATTTCTTTAACCCGTTACCATCGTCTCTTGGCTTCTTCGGGGGGGGGGGGGTTTATCACTGAGGCTGTAAATCTGTCACAAACAATACCCTGAGTGAGTGACTTTTTCTAAAGGCCTAACCAAGGATTGGCTGTAATGACACACCACGCTTGCAGAGTGGTAGGGGTTCAGGGATCTAGTGGGGAGCCAGATTTCACCTTATGCATGAAAGTAATAAAGGTCTCACAGAGCTGGGGAAACTGAACCAAGGAGTGAGAAATGATTGTGCCACATTCCACAATCTCCCCAGGTTGTTGAGGCAGAGAAGTGGTGGGAATATTATCCTTCATTGAGTTAATGTTCACACTGAAAAGGTGCACAGAGCTTGGTAGGATTCTTTCTCCTATGTTACTCCTTGGAACAAGTGAGTTTGTATACTACCTTGAAGTTTCCTTTTGTTTATTTGCTGCAAAAACGAATGTGGTTAGACTAAAAGGAGGATTTGGTGGGGAGGAGCATGCTTTTATACTTCCTCAAACCCTCATTAAAATGTTGTCTTTCTCACTTGAAATGGCCTAGTAGTAAAAAATGATATATTCCAAGAGGTATTTTTTCGGACCAAGCAATAGTGGGGTTTTTCCATTACAAAAATAATCATAATTATGTCTTCCTCCACTCTCACGCTAGAGTGCCTACTAGCCACCAGACATAGCCACTGAGAAACTACAGGACTACAGTAAGTTTACAATAAGGTGGATTCAGAACCCTGTCAGGCAACCTTAAATTGCCACCAATTAGTACAAGAGCAACACAGTAGTGAACACTTTAGCAATCCCTCTTACAAAGCAATAGCCCTAATAAAAGGCCCCCTGTTGAGCACCCATATGTGACGGGCTGATTGATTCACTGCAGGGGAAAGGCTGCAGCTGAGGACCCTTCCACCAAATGAACTGCCTTGCCCCCTCCCTCCTAGCCTTGCTGTCCACTACAAACTTACATGGCAGTACTACCACTGCCAGTGCTACATAGTGGTTGGTAGGAAAGTGGAATATGAACATATAAAGAGTTAAATATAATCCCAAAGCATTGGAATAACAAGGGTACCAGTAGTCTAAATGCAAGACAGGAAAAGGGCCCTTTTCCAACCCCTCGATTGGTATAAATAAAACTGCAATTGGGGTGTAATGGCCCACTGCAGATGTCGCACTATCAATAACTGCTGCCCTACCTAGAAACTGGCCATAGCCCATACCACTAACGATCCCGTAATCATTAAAGGTTTCTGTAAACAAAAAACAAACGCAATAACACTAACTTTAGCAGAACTGTACTGGCAAAGTTGGGTAAAGTTCACAAACTTCACAGCGTCGCATGGTTGTGAACTTTGCAGGCAACATTGTAAATGCACAGCACCGTTATTATATAGTATTTGTGTTTTGTGTATCAGAAAACATACTGCTGAAGTGCCATTTTTCTGGTAAAACTGAAAGAAAAATAATAGCTATTTACGCAACCTCATAAAGGTAGGAGTATATGAAACAAAATGTAGCTGTAAAATTCAGAACTGAATGTGACTCAGTGCATTAAGGATAATCAGTGTAGTGATTACAGTGCTGGAGGTTCAAGTTTTGGGTTACCCAAAATGATAATATGAATATTTTTGAGTGAAATCAAAATGCAACTCAACTTTCAAAGATACCATGAAGCCTGTGTAAATACTTTTATTACAATATGGGATAATCATTTCCCTGGACGTGGGAAACAGAATTCTTCAAGTTAAAAGTGGTGAAAAATGTGATCTTCATATCACTTTTTGTTGGGTTGTGGCCTTTGATGCTACCTTGTTGAAATTAATGTTTGAGCAGTATTTTCCGGTGTGGGTGGCAGGTCTTGGTGTGGTTTCAGGGTGTCTAAGTAGTAAATGTGTGCTTGTGGTACAGTCAGCTAGTACATCGTCCTTATATATCAAACATAGGCATGATGGTTAGCAGTCTCCTGGACCATCAAGGAGACGCATAAACTTCATGGTTACACTCCATTTATTTCTCGAATATTGCCGACCTGATGAAGGCAATGGAAGTTAAAACAATCAACTTGGATCGCTCCTCCACTAGGCCCACACACCCATCTGACATCTCCCCAAGCCCTATTATAAAGGGAGGTCCAGCAGAGCACAACCTGCCAACAGATGCAACCTGAAGTTTTAAAGCTAAGGGAGACTTGGTAGAACTCCCTATCTTGTTCTGTAACATTCAAAACGAACATTTGAAAGATCATGTGGCAAAAATTACAACACCAGGGGCTCAATCAAATACTCCTCAAGGTGAGTGCCTCGCTCAAGACAAAGTAAAATCCCAGGAAGGGCCTATTGCTGCAAATGCAGAAACTTTTTTGAATTTTTAAAGTCCACTTCTAGGAAAAATGCAAGCATCAATCCAGGCACTTAACATGCAATCTGACAAGTTGAATATACAAATCGACCTAATGACCATTATGGCTTCGCACATCGTTGACATAAGTGCCAAAATGCAAAATCTCACAGGCCTAATTACAAGGGTTCAAGACAGTAATCCTTCCTTTCAATCCACCTGCACATGTGGTCTGATCAAAGATCATTTATGTCCCTTCCAGCAGCCTTGACAAGTATTTTCGACTAAAGGAAACCACTGGCATTAAACAAACAGGGCACCAATAATAGACTTCAAGAATCAGAAATTCAGCCCCAAGTATTAATGACAATTCAACAAACCTTAGCTGTAAGCAATCCTTCCACTGCGGTAACTCAATGGAATGATAGCTTCAGGTAAAATAGACCAACCGCTCAAGGCTGCACTCAAATCACCCTCACTGGCAACACAAAAACAACATGAAGACCCAGACCAGAGGGCTGTCTTGCAAGAAATAAGTATGGATGGCCAAAATTTGTCGGGCACAACAAGGCAAACCAAGCCTCAAAGGAAATGGGCCAGGACAGCTATGAATAAACTTCAGCATCCTCCAAAGGAAGTACTAACAGGACTATACCCGATTTTTGTGGCTAGGCAAGAAACCAGAGCAACTCTGAGTCCAAATACCCGATCGGAATCCAATATAAATAGGGTACTGGTACAAATCTCACTCAAGAGCAGCTAAAAGAATTGAAAGACAATCATCAAAAAAATTCACAGTCCTAACAGAGGTTCCAACCTCAGGTACAGAAACAGTGATGTTAAAAGAATCTTCAGCAGCCTCTGTTACTACACGCTCTCAATGAACCACAGTCATATAGAAAAGCCTCTCAAACGACCCTTATGACTTTGCTGCAACTGCATAGCAAGGGAACAGCCTCCCAGACTTCTAAAGCACAGCATCAGTCACCTAACTCAGATAGAGAAATAAAAGCAATTACAGTACATACCTCACCCATAGTGCTCAGATCCGGTGACAGCACTCAGAACAAAGCACAGTTAAGGATTCAAGTAGACACATCACCTCAACCATCAATGGCCACTGCTTGAAAGTTTGTAAGCATTGCTGTTAATCAGTATACCAACAAAGTGCTGCAAAAGGGAAAACGGGAAGACATCCAATATGAAGATGAGTAGAACAAGTGGGCAGCAATCAAAACCATAGATAAAAATTCCGGCTTTACCTTGAGCAGTCCAAAACAAAGGTCTCGACATTCAACATCAATCGTGGACCGCATGTCTAGGAAGGACGATCCAACTGCCTATATTCTATTTACACCAAAATACATTTCAACACAGAGAAATTTGTAATGGCCATCAAAACACAGTATAAAATCAAGTAGCCAGGGCAACACGCTAAATATGCCCTATAGTGCGCCATGGACAATGATCCATTTTCTAGCCATTACAAATATCTTTACACACCATTAAAACATATAAATCATGGGGAGCTTTGGGTAAAGAAACTACCTTTTCCAGTATTTAGGCACGTGGTGAACAGGGCAGCAAAATGTCACTCAGTCATAGAAGACAAAAACATTTTAGCAACCGGTCACATGCGTGGATGGTGGTTAACAATTATGACGCGATGAAGCCAGCGTCATATTTAAGTTAGACTTTTTCAATTCAAATCAAGAAAAGTCTCATGGCGTTACGCTTTGGTCAGCTTCAGAGTCTCGCAGAACAATTTAAATGGAAGTGCAAGGGATTAACAACATGTAGGCTATGCTGAAGGCAAAAGTAAAACCTTACACACTTGATCTGCATTTGTTCTACCCTGAGGAAGCACAGGTCATGTTACTCCGGGAAACCTTTCTGGACACAGCAATCCAAACATGTAAATCCGCAGTAATCAGTTGTCTTAATCCGAATGACCCTCAATTAAACTGCAAACTGATCACATTTTTGACGGTGCACGAAAAGGCTGTGAACACTGACTAGGAAGACTGCATGTTGAAACAGATCAAATTTAACCCCCTGGAATGACTGGCTCGAAATCACCCTTGATCCCTATCTATCAAAGCTACCCAACATTTTATGACTTTTTATGCTTTTACGCAATAATTAAACAGCTGCTATCCATCATGCACTTGCACTTTGTAAAAACTTTGTAAAAAGTACAGTAGCCTCTTTCTATCCTCCTTAAATGGACTAGCGCACTGTTTTTAAACTAATTTAGTACTTTTCAAGTAATTGTTATTTGTTTATATGTTTGCAAATTGGCACTGTCTTGAGCTCAAATTTGTAATGGTTTTAATGAACTGTATATAAATACATTACTTACTTACTAATTACTTGCTTATTGCTTGTGGTGCAGTCAGCTAGTACATCTTCCTTAGTTGTCAGTTCAGGTGTGGCCTGTTCCTCCCATTGTTTCACATTTCATTTCAGCAGAGGTGCTAGCAGTGTAATAAGTGGCTTTTATGTCAGAGTACTGACTAAAAGAATACTGTGCCATACAAATTATGTATCAAAATGAAAGATGGGGCACCCTTTCTTCCAATGGAACCTGGGAAATCACTCAGGTCTTATATACAAAACACTGTTCCATAAGAAATCACTCAAAAGACACATTCTGTTATTCTGCAGGGGCTTGCTTACTCATGGACCCTGCTACCACAATCAATGTAATAACAATTCACGAGATCATTAATGTAATGTTCATCTATTATACTTGTTTATACAGAGTAATGACAATTCCAAGGTCAAACAGGTACTGAAAGTTATGGCACAGTGCAAGTGCAGAAGAAGTGAGTTCAAAAAACAAAAACAAAAACAGCACAGTGTGCATAAAGTATAAATATCTTAATCATCAGGGCATAAATTCAAAATAGAATACAATCGAATCAATCTTTCAGGATTTCCTGGTGTCCTACATCATACACAAAAATGTTTCAGACAGACAAGTTGACATTTCGACCCCTTATAGTCATTTTGAATGTTTGTTTTTCGGGACAAAATAACAGCGTCCATAAAAAGAGAGGTAAGGGGAGAGAAATATATATCAGTTCCTGCAATATTACCTGTACAATATGGCCTTGAAATATACAGCAGTGCCACATGAAATCTACTGGATTGCAATGTTAGGTTGTAATCTTCTCGTTGTATCTTCACATCGTTTCATTAACAGAAGTACCCGCCAAATATGTATTTTTGGCCATTTTGTTTCCTCAGGTTTTCTCCCAACCCTCAGCAGTATTGTGAGTTGATAACATGAATCACACAGAGAGTGAAGCAGCCCAACAAAGGTAAGGCCTCTGAACACAGAATAACCAAATGCTCCAATTCGGTGATCCTGAAAGATCCTAATTCGAATGAATACTAATAAAGACAACAGGATACAAAAACCTCTAAAAATCAGAAGAGTGAACAGCCCATATTACTGGTTGGTTGTTATGCGCACCATCTTTAAGAGGGTCATGGGACACAGCAGGCACTTAATTGGCTCTAAGCTGGATCGCTAGCTTCTCTGAGGGAGCGAGAGAAAGGAGGTGTATGCACAAATGGTCCCCAGGATCACAACTGAACAAAATCTGGGGAAACATCCTGAACAACTAGGTCTAAACCACTACTTGCCTGAACCACTACTGCTAAACAACTAAAAAGTCTCTACAACTAAGTACTGAACAACTACTGTCTGAACAACTACTGAGTCTGAATAACAATTGCCTGAACAACTAATTTTAAGGTAAGGTTTTCCTTTTGGTTTTTATGGTTTATTAGTGGTTTAGAATATATATATATATTAGTTGTTCAGGCAATTGTTATTCAGACACAGTAGTTGTTCAGACAGTAGTTGTTCAGTACTTAGTTGTAGAGGCTTTTTAGTTGTTTAGCAGTAGTGGTTTAGGCTATAGTTGTTTAGGACCTAGTTGTTCTGTCACATATTCCAAAATCTGCCTCAGATGTCTTTAGTACTGCTATAGAGACATTTCACTTGTAAAGTGTAGTATCTGTACATATGTCCATAGTACCCCGGTGACAGCACATAGATCAATATGGGTCTGGGTGGAGAACAGAGTGAAAATGACTGCTCGGAGGATGGTAAGTGATAACACAATAGTACAAGGTAGAGCGCAGCATGGTTGACTTTGGTTGGGCACAGGCCCAAAGGGTTTGGTGACTTGTGGCAGATTAGGCTAAAACCACCTCACTACACTTGACAGTGTTTATAAGTGATATATTACACTCTGCACATCTGTATTTCTAGATATATACACATCAATAAAGATATAGCGATAAATATAATTATAGTTACAATTATAGAGAAAGAAAGAGATAGGGAGAGACAGTGCGACAGACAGAGTTAAAAATTTTTAATGCTATTTCATAAAATGCAGGGTACAAACATCCATATTTCACAAGGAACCATGTAACATGGAAACATTTTCAAAGTGTCCAGTAACATATGGATTTCATTATCATGCCAACCGCCACACAACCATTCTGTGAGGCTTACAATTGTCATGGCTTCTACGATTATGCCGCAAGCCCAACTTCATTGTGCAGCAGAAAAGGGAAATTATGTGAACGTTCTCTGACAGTATTATTTTTATCTATTTGAGTTAGACGGAACTTTTTGGTGAAATCTGTTGCAAATTCAGTAAATTCAGAAATATGCAGTAAACGCTGCAGCCACAAAACCACGTAGATCTACTGACTCTCATCATTGTTGAATGTTTTAGCACTAAATCCTAAACATTTAAATTCCAATTAGTGCCTGTTGTTAACTGTACTTTGAAAAAAGCTAATTTTTCCACCTAAGTATTTACTCCACAATAAAAATGCAATACATAATGGGTAATGTGTAATTAATATGGTCCTATATTGCCATCTTTTGTTTCTGGTGACATATACAAACTATTTGGCATTTGGCCTTATGGTTTATGATGTCACCAGAACCTGTATCTATATATATGTATATGATTAGAGTATGGTTCTGAATGGTCTCATCCACCAATGTCCTTTTCCTGGCACTGGAATAATACCAGCTATGTACTAAATTCCAGATTGTGTAATCCATGCAAAGATTTTCACGAAAATAAAGGAATTGGTTTATAACCCTGGAGTGCCAGCAATCTTTGTGTGGATTACACAATATTGTATTCAATTTATATATGTATTTGTATATTCATGTACAGATAAACATATATATATATATATATATATATATTTATATATATATATATATATATATATATACATGTATACATATAATGGCCAGTTGAAGGCTCCGGACGAAACGCGTCGCCACTGCACTGGAGAATGCTGTGAAATAAAATATGTTTGGTTTGTAGTCTGGTTGTGCTGCCCATTCTTTTTAAGCCAGACCTGGATTGCTGATTTTGAAATTGTGTGATTTGGAGATGCCACATGGTATATATATATATATATATATATATAAAAATATATATATATATACATATATATATATATATATATATATATATAAACAGACATTTGAGGTGAGCAAATATAGAGTGTCGCTGGTGTTGCAGGGTGCTTCTTACTGGAGCTGCTCTCCACCTAAACTTGGGAACTACCCAGAGTTCTCTCTTCTTTTTTGCATAATTTATGAGTCACTCTAACCCTGAAAGGGCTTTGTTTTGCCTTATACTGGGTGCTCCCTTGTTCCTGGACAGAGCTAAACCCCTCTGAAGAACTCAAATGAGAATGAAACACGTGTCAGCGGCTGCTTTTACTTATTCCAGGTTGGCTTGGATGGTATTTTACCAGTCTAAAGATGTAATACTGTACCTGAAATGGTGAATGACTTTTGTCATTTTACAGCTCGGCGGGGGTGATACTGTGTCAATCCTATGCTTAAAGAATTTGCTGTACAAATGGCAAAAGACTTTGGGGGTCATTCTGACCCTGGCAGTCATTGACCGCCAGGGCGAACGACCACGGAAGCACCGCCAACAGGCTGGCGGTGCTTCCTGGCCAATTCTGACCGCAGCGGTAAGGCTGTGGTCAGAAAAGGGAAACCGGCGGTTTCCCGCCGGTTTTCCCCTGGCCAAAGGAATCCTCCATGGCGGCGCTGCAAGCAGCGCCGCCATGGGGATTCCGACCCCCTTCCCGCCAGCCTGTTCCTGGCGGTTTACACCGCCAGGAAGAGGCTGGCGGGAACGTGTGTCGTGGGGCCCCTGGGGGCCCCTGCACTGCCCATGCCACTGGCATGGGCAGTGCAGGGGCCCCCTAATAGGGCCCCATTAAGATTTTCAGTGTCTGCTTAGCAGACACTGAAAATCGCGACGGGTGCAACTGCACCCGTCGCACCCCAGCATATCCGCCGGCTCCATTCGGAGCCGGCTTCATCTTTGCTGGGGCTTTCCCGCTGGGCTGGCGGGCGATCTTTTGAAGATCGCCCGCCGGCCCAGCGGGAAAGTTAGAATGCTCCCCGCGGTCATTTGACCGCGGGGCGGTGTTTGGGCGGTTTCCGCCCGGCGGGCGGCGCCCGCACCCGCCGGGGTCGGAATGACCCCATTTGTCCCTTTCAGGCTTGGCATGGATAGCACTGTGCTGAACCTATGTTTAAAAACTTTGCTAGATAAACAGACATTTGAGGTGAGCAAATCTAGTGTGTTGCCGGTGTTGCAAGGTGCTCCTTACTTGAGCTACTCTCCGCTTAAACTTGGGAACTACCCAGAGTTCCCTCTTCTTTTTTGCACATATGTGTGCCTTCATATATATATATATATAAATCCGTCCATGGGAAGTGATGGGGGGTTCAAAAAAGCATTTTTGTCTCCCTTGTATATCGTTGCTCTCTGCTGTAGGTAAATTACATGTAAAGGAATTACCCTAAACTAGGCATACACTAGAACTTTATTCAAAAGAATGGGAAGAATGGCTGGCCTTTGTTTGCTGTATACATGTTAGGTTTTTGAGAAACTAGTCTTACAAAACTGTATTGGTGGGCTTCAAATGGTTGAAAGGTAAACATATTTGTACTGTTAGTTTGGAAGCTTTCTGTAGCCCAAGTTGAAGGACAGTTCATGGCTGAATTAAACAAATAAGGCTCCCTTGTGAAACCAAAAAGTATGATAGAAGAATCTTAGATTCTGACTGCAGGCAACCGTTTTCTTTTGCACCTGCCATTAAAGCAGGTTGGGAAAGATCCCAACATCCTGGAAAATTTACTTGGCAGGTAAGGGTCAGGGACAGCGGCGGCTCCGGAGCGTCGCCCCCAACCCGCAAGCTGCAGCAGCTGTGAAACTCTAAAAATAAAATGATCATAAACTCTGTTTATGATCATTTTATTTTTATAGGGGGCAGGGCCATGGAGAATGACAGGCAGAGAGGGGGAGTAGTGTGCACTCCCCTCAGTGCATGTGTGTTTGGCCAGCAGCATCAGAATGGCTAAACTCACTTGCACACTGAGATGTCTCCAACCCGAGCTGCGTTGCCAGGTTGGAGACAGAAGGCACAGGCTGCCAGTCTGTCTGGAAGTGCAAAGCTAGGGTGCTCAGGCCAATCCTGACGCTGCTCTCATGCTGCCAGCAGAATGAGATCAGCATTAGGATTGGCCGCAGTTAAGGCTGGGAGCCTGTGCCTGCCTGCAGTTGAGACCTGAAGAGCAGTGATGAGGCGATGCGGCGGGGATCGAGGTAAGTTTATTTTTGTAATTTCTTTTGGGTTGTTTTGCTCACCCTGCCCCCACTTGCCACTTCGCCCCGTCACCAGCCGCGACTGGTCAGGGAGGCCCCTCCCAGACCTAGGTGGGAGTTCTTGCAAAAGCCCCTTCCCAAAAATTAAAAAGACACAAACATAAATGATCACCACACAGAGCCCAACTCAGAGTTCAGAAACCTCAATACAGAATTTACAAACCGTGACTGACATATTCAAACCCACTTGGCTCGAAGTTTGCAGTCTGTGTAGCAAGTTCATGGGCTATGATACCTGTGGACCACCACTGGGTCCCTTGTCCTGGTTCACAATCTCTGATCAGAGATTGGAAACTACGAAACGTGTGGACCTATGTTGGATCCCCTACCATAAGTAAAATCCACACTCTAACATGGAACAACATTTGGCTAGGGATTTCTTCCCACAGATTCCACTCAAGGCACAAACAGTAATTCCTGTACCAGTTCTGTAGGCCAATTAACTTCATAGAAAGTGATGATGGCAAGTTCTGTCAACCCCCACTTTCTAAATCACCATCTGAAGGCATCAAAAGCTAATAATATGCTATGGTTTACTGTCATAGTTTATTTCCTCCAATGATTACATTTTCCTCTTCCCTTTAAAAAATATTATTGTTAGTTACTTATGTTTGGAACACCCATGATCATTAAAGAAAACGGAAATAACTACTTCAAGAATGTTTTTATTTCGTAGATCTATCTATCTATCTATCTATCTATCTATCTATCTATCTATCTATCTATCTATCTATCTATCTATCTATCTATCTATCAATCTATCTATCTATCTATCTATCGATGTATCTGTCTGTCTAGCTTGCTCAGTTCCCCAAAGATGAGCACACAAGGTCAACCGGAGGGAAAATTATTTTAGATATTTGTTCCAGTTCCTAATTGAAGGATGCAGTGAGAGTGGCGCAGAGCACGGCTTTACAGAAGAGGAACATCGTCTGATTCTTTGTCTTTCGCTTGTCACAGTTCCTTAGACAGGGAGGCAAGGTTTGAAGGAATATTTCATCCAAATGGCTCTTTTTCCCGTAAGAAGCAAACCAGAAGCATGTCAATGATTCCAAAACTTAGTTTTTAGACGACGTTATGCTGCCATTTTATTCCGCCTAATAAGTCATTTAATAGAATCCGCTTCACTTTATGCGTCTCAATGGCACAGAAAATACCCCATCAAGAGCCATCTTCGCCATCATTGGACAACGCTGCTCCTCTCAGTGGGTTTTTAACCTTACATACTTATAAAAAAAATACTGTTTTGTCTCTTAATCGAAAGTATTACTCTTGTCAGTGGCTTTTAAAGGGGTTGTTAATGGCTTAATGACACCTTTCACCATTAAAGTTTAGGTGCTGCTCATAAATATTTTTTTTATGAATATAAATCAATCTTTGTGCTTATTCAGCGGATACACCTCACCTAGGACCGGTGTCTGTTCCTTGAAATAAAGCAGGTATCCATTCAATGTCTGTAATGGGCTTCTTAATGGAATATTAACTACTTGAAGCTGATTAGAAATGTTTAGATGGCAAAGTGTCCATTAATGTTCGTTTTACAACTTCTAATATTTCTCACCAACGCAAAGTCACAATCTGTGTCACTGTGAGATTCCCGTAAACGGGCTTCTGAGAGTACTGCTGGGTGCAGGGAGCCGACATGTTTTTGAGTAGTGCCATTTGGAGGAAGCAGCAGAATAATAGCAGGGATTAAACATTTTAAAATCAAAGATCTCGCAAATGACACAAATGTCGTACACTTTTTTAACAGTGTCATTCAATTTTGCCGTAGTTTCAGGCATACTTGCACCGGTCTTGAACTGAGACTTACAACAACCAACATGTACAAAATGGCATTTACTCACTGATCAGTTGGTGCAAGTGGTGAAACTTTGCTCGTCATTAGTGCAACTGGTGTTGAACAAGCATTGCCAAAGCAGATAGGTCTTGCTTTTGCGAGAGTTAGAGCTATTGGCGTTGAAATGACTATGGCCCTCATCATGACATTGGCGCAAAATCCCACTTACAACCGCGGTGACGCCCGCCGACATACCGCCGCAAAGGTGAACATCCATTTGCCATATTATGACACATACACACCAATCCGACAGAATACTGCCACATACACAAATCCGCTAGCCCAAAGGTCAGTGCTAAAATGGTGGTATGAACACCCATACGTTACACCAACAAAACAACGCCCACCTCATCATGACCCACGAATCACCACAGCCGACATTCAATGGAGTTAAACCATTGGTGGTGCACACTGATGCCCTCAAAATGTACTCCCAAATACTAAACTACACAACACTGGCCGGTAACAAAAACACACACTTGACACTAATACACACACCACACCCACACACCCACACCAATATAAAACACTCAAACACATTACCCACAACCCTTTACGAATACACCAAGACTACTGCGACAACTAGACATACACCACATACATCCATACATCCCTCATGCACCCCACTTCACACACCTAACCACAGTACCCAACACCCACACACTTACAGACATCACACAATACCCATGTCCCCACAAAGGCACCCCGTTTCACAGATGAGGAGTTGCAGGTCATGGTGGAGGAAATAGTCAGGGTAGAGACACAGCTGTTTGGAGTGCAGGTACAGCAAATATCCATTGCCAGAAAGATGGAGCTATGAGAATCATGGACAGGGTGAATGCCGTGGGACAGCATCCAAGAACAAGGACCAACATCAGTAAGAGGTGGAACGACCTACAGGGAAAGGTACGTTCCGTGGCAGAAAGGCACCAGCTTGCCATCCAGAGGACTGGCGGTGGACTCCCACCTTCTCCCCCACAGCTCACAGCACGGGAGGAGCAAGTCTTGGCAACCCTGTATCCTGAGGGACTCACTGGAGTTGGCGGAGGGCTGGACATTGGTGAGTCAACATTTACTACTTATCATCCCCCATACCTGCATGCCATCTCTCCCCCTCACTCTCACTCCTATCATTCCACTCCTTCCCACACAGTGCACCAACACATATGACTAACCCCAATGCCAAGCCCTGCATGCTATACCAATGCATGGACAGCCCTCCCAGCCCTGAATGGACACCCATCACAAAAGCATGCACAGCATAGGGAAACGTAACAATCCCACAGTACAGCACCATACATAAACAAAGGTGGCATGGCAACAGCAACAGTAGAATAGAGGGGAAGCTAGGGATGTACAATATATCACAGACATGAAGCATAATACATCACTTACATTCCCACAGGTGCCACCAGCCAATGTCAGCGGAGAGGAGGTACCCCCACAAACCAGTCCCCCAACAGAAGATGGCCCCATTGATGGCAGTAACTCTGGACTTCTGGATCTGGACGAATTACTTGGCCCATCAGGGACCACTGGTCAGTCGGTCACCCCAGCCCACTCCCAGTCAACCACAGAGCCTCCCCCATCAGTATCCAACACCACAGCACGCACCCAGGGTCCCCACACCTCTGTCCCCAGGACACGTCAATCAGTAGTGTGCCCACCTGTACAGGGAACCTAGTCCACACCTCGCCTCCAAGACAATCAGGGACCTGGGGTCAGTGGCAGTGGGAACACGTTCAGGGAACATAGGCAGAGGGCAACAGGGACACTGGGAGGATGGCTGTGTGCCAGGGGGAGGACAGGCCCAGGGAACCGATTCTCCAGGGGGCACTCACCAAGATCCTGGGTGCCTTCCAACAATCCCAGGACACGATAGGCCAGATCTTTACCAACATGCAGGAGAACAAGCGGCTGCAGCAGGAACACTATCAGGAGACCAGGGAGGGCTTGCAGGCTCTCAACACCACCATGATATCCATAGCAGGGGTGCTGGCAGACATGGCCAACATCATGAGGGAATCGTCAGCACAACAGAGGACCCCTACCACTATCCAGTCTATTGACCACCCCTCCACTTCTGCAGCTGGTGGGCAGAAGGCCCCGCCACAGGACCCACAGGCCACCAGCACCCAACCCGCAGAATGTGAACCACCTCGCAAACGTTCCCTGCAACCCAGACAGAAGCCAGAGACACTTGCCAAGACCACTGCCAGGAAATAAGACTCTCCTGATTGTCCCCCTTGTGTCACACCCTGTCACCTTGTCCACTTTTAACTGCCTTTGCTTCCCTTCCTATGGCCCCTTGGACACTGGACCTGTGTTACAAACAGACTGGAACAATACCCTGGACTTTCCTCTACCATCACCCCATTCCGTTGCACTTTTCAGTCAATTATTTACACTACAATAAACACCCTTGAGCACAACTCGAGTGACACTGTTTTATGTGTTGGAAATGTGCATTTATGGGAAAAGTCATATCTAGTGCAAATGATCTGAACACCGTGATAGCATACAAATAATGACCTGTAGCTGTCTGTAGTAAACACATCAGGACACTGTTGTCATATCACCAACATCTGTGAAATGACAAGCCATAGGTGACAGTAAGTTGAGATGCAAAGGAAGTGAATGCCTTCATGCTACAGCCACACAGATAAATCAATAGTCATGGTAATGATCAGTTCCACTGTGTCATCTGTGTCACTGGAAGTATTGATGTATGACTGATGTTCTGTTGTCCACATCCTCATCCTCTGCCTCCTCATGCTCACTGTCCTCAGGGTCCATTGCTGCCACAGGGGCATCTACATTCTCCTCCTCCTGAGGAAAAGGCACATGTCGTCTGAGGGCCAGGTTGTGCAACATGCAGCATGTCACTACTATCTTGCAGACCTTCTCAGGTGAGTAGCACAAGGATCCACCTGTCAGATGCAGACATCTGAACCGGGCCTTCAGGAGGCCAAAGGTCCTTTTGATTATTCTCCTGGTTCGCTCATGTGCATTACTATAACGGTTCTCAGCCCCTGTACTGGCATTCCTAACAGGAGTCAGGAGCCATGATAGGATTGGGGAGCCAGAGTCACCTGCAAGTATTGAGGGACAGAAATTTGCCTTACACAATCCTATGGGGATAACACTTGAAGGCATACACTGACATACAGTGGGTGGGGACTCTGGCTCACCTATTAGCCACACCCTGTGCCTTTGTAGCTAGGCCATCACATTTGGGATGCTGCTATTCCGCAGAACAAAGGCGTCATGCACCGACCCAGGATACTTGGCAGTGACATGGGAGATGTACTGGTCCGCCAGGCACACCATTTGCACATTGAGTGAGTGGAAACTCTTCTGATTCCTGAACACCTATTAATTCTGGCGGGGGTGACAAATGCAAGATGTGTACCGTCAATCGCCCCAATAATATTGGGTATATGTCCCATTGCATAGAATCCCACTTTCACAGTAGCCAAATCTTCCACCTGGGGTAAAGAAATGTAGCTGCACATGTGTTTCACCAAGGCAGACAATACCCTTGCCAGCACCATTGAGAACATTGGCTGTGACATTCCTGCTGCCAAGCCCACTGTCACTTGGAAAGAACCAGTTACCAGGAAATGGAGCACTGATTGAACCTGCACAAGAGAGGGGATCCCAGTGGGATGACGGATAGCTGGTATCAGGTCAGGCTCCAACTGAGCACACAGCTCTGTGATTTTGGCCCTGTAGAGTCTATAGGTGAGTATTATGTGCCTGTCCTCCAGTGTAGCCAAGTCCGTAAGGGGTCTGTACACGGGGGTTTGTCTCCTCCTCCTATTTGTCCGCAGTGGTAGGTATCTAAGGGATACAAGCGTGAGTTGGCTGTCACAATTTGAACAATGGAACCACAACCTCAGTGTGCATTCAGTGGGATGTATGTGCAATTTTGTGCATTCAGTAGCAATGTATGTGCAATTTTTGCCAATGACGCAGTTATTGAAGAACTGAATGTAGTCCACCCCCATGAAATGGCGATCGCCTGTCCTGTATCTAGGGACAGGTGGAAGTGAGGTAACTCCGCCGACGTTGGGTGTCGTGGCGGAAGGTGGTCTTGCACCGCCGTGCAATTCCTCATTGGCTAATATGGGGCTCTGTGGAGTACAGTGGCCAATGGGGATCAGCAGCGGAGGTGAAGGTGTACACCACCGCAGACATGACCACCATTTTCTGCTTATAACGTCACTTGATTCCTGACTTTCAACATGACAACACCTACACTGCGTGTGCTACTGTGAGCTGTGTCTGTAACCTACCATGGCAAGTGTGACCGGGGAAAGGGACCCTGCCTTCCCTTCAATGGAGTTGGAGCCCTTGGTGGATGGCATCCTGCCCCAGTATGGACAGCTGTATGGGCCTCCAGACCAACAGGTGAGTACACCTTGGGCACGATGCATGTGGGAGGGTTGCATGGAGATGTGTGTGCAGGCATCATGTCATTTGAGGGGGGTGTCTGGTGATAGCATACATGGTGTGTGCCGGTCGATGTGTGTGCCACTGGATTTGGAAACGGGATTTGTGGGCCATATGGGTGACAGGCTGGATTGTATGTGTAATGCTGTCCTCCTGTCTGTATTACCTCTACAGGTAAGCGTCCATCAAAAGAAGGGATTGTGGCATGCCATCGCCAAGGAGGTGCATGCCCTAGGCCTCTACAGCAGGTGGAGCACTCACTGCAGGAAATGGTGGGAGGACCTGAGACGCTAGGCACGGAAGACCACGGAGTCCCAGCTGAGGAAGGGGTGCCCGTTGGAACCTGACCCCACTGATGGCCCGCATACCGGCAGTGGCCTACCCAGAGCGGGATGGGCACTTGAGGGCATCACAGCAGCCACACAGTGGTGAGTACAGCGGGCATTACTACAATAATTGGTAGGTGGCATGGGATCCAGGTGGTGGGTGTGACTTAGTGGGTGCCCCTTAATGCCAGGACAGACATTGCAGCATGATCCAGCTCAAGGGTGATGGGTGTATGGCAACTGCAGGCAACTTAGCTCATTTGCATTCCATGCCAGTCAGGGCTTTGTGGGTCCCAGGAGAGGTGCAGTTGGCGGTGTTTGGCCCTCATCCTGCTATGGCATCTAGCCAATTAAATGCCAGTGCAATGCATAGTGCTCAAGCCTGATCCCTGTGAGGATGGTGCTGAGTATGTCAACTATGGTGTTGGTGCTGGAATTGACCCAGTGCTCCCTTTCACTCCCTCCCCCCTTTCTCCTTCTGTCAACTCATACATGTGTGCACTAGCATCATCTGGTGGAGGAGCAGGGGCACTAGTGACAGAGGGAGCTGCATCCCACAGGACCCAGGAGGCAGAGTCCACCAACGCCGAGGGACCTGTGGGACAGAGGGCGAAGGGAGCACCACGGCAGAGACAGGAGTTGACAACACAGACTCTGATTCCTCCTGCGATGGAAGTTCCCTGGTGGTGGCGAACACCACTGTGACCATCCCAACTGCAGGTACAGCCACCGCCCCCGTACCAGCACCGCCCTCCCAGTAGCCCCTCAGTGAGTTGCCCGTGCCCACTCACCCAGAAGAGTGGGCATCTCCTTCACCCCAGGCATTTCAGGCCCTGCCCCAGTGAGCCCTGCTGCCTTGAGTGAGGAGGTTATTGACCTCCTGAAATCCATCTCTGTAGGGCAGTCAACCATTGTGAATGCCATCTAGGGGCTGGCATCCCAGATGCAGCAATGCAATGCATTCCTGGAGGGCATCCACAGTGGATTGGCGGCCCAACAGAGATCGATTCAGGCTCTGGCCTCCTCTCTCGTGGCAGCCATTGTCCCTGTTCCTACCATCCCCCCTCCAACTATCACTTCCCAGTCCCAGTCTGCTCAACCCCCAACCCATCCCATGCACACATACAGATGAGCATGCACACAAAACATCACACAAGAGTGGCACAGTCAAACACAGGCATCACACTTCCATCCACAAGCACTCACACATACAACAGACAGTTGCACACACATCCACATCTACTGCCTCCACTGTCTTCCCCTCTTCCTCCTCCTCCACATCCATCACAGTCACTCCCACACTTACACCTGCATGCACTGCTTCAATAGCCACCACCAGCATCACCACACCAAGCAGCAAACAACCCTCACTAGCAGACACCTCCACAACATTCATCCACAAATTCCTTGTGTCCTCTCCCACCCTGTCTGTCCCCCCCCCAAAGGACACAAATGCAGGCACTCAGACACCCAAAAGCCATCTACCGCACATCAGCACACTGCCCATGCACCGCCAATGACAGCAGCAGGTTCCACTCAACCACCAATGATAGAAGAGGTTCCCACTCAACCACGAATGACAGAAAAGGTTCCCACTCAACCACCAATGACAGTAGCGGGTCTCACTCAACCACCAATGATGAAGAGGTTCCTACTCAACCACCAATGACAGAAAAGGTTCCCACTTAACCACCAATGACAGTAATGGTTCCCACTCAACCACCAATGAAAGGCAAGAAGCCCTCACATCCAGCTGAGACACAACAGCCCTTACCTCAAGCAGAGGCTTCCTAGGAGACACCTCCCCCAGCAGAGACAATGCAGCCCTCACCTCCAGCAGAGAGTATGTAGACCACCCTCCAGGGACTGTTGTACTAGGAGCCCCCTCCAGAAGCAGTGGGCATGTTCCGCACCTCAGAGACTGTGGCCTTGCACTCCCCAGCATTGGAAAATGGGCATGGGGCTCCCTCCAGAAGTAGTGGGCAAGTTCCCCACCCCAAAGACTGTGACCTTGCACTCGCCGGCATTGGGAAATGGTCATGGAGCCCCCTCCAGAAGCAGTGGGCAAGTTTCCCACCTCAGAGACTGTGACCTTGCACTCCCCAGCATTGGGAAATGGGCATGGAGTCCCCTCCAGAAGCAGTGGGCAACTTCACCACCTTAGAGACTGTGACCTTGCACTCCCCAGCATTGGGAAATGGGCATGGAGCCCCCTCCATAAACAGTGGGCAAGTTCCCAACTTCAGCTGAGGTGCCCCCCAACCCCCTCCCCCCTGAGATGCCTGTCCACTTCCAAGATGTTGCCCCTGCACAGTTTTGTGCGGAGTTAGTCAGGATCAAGTTGGGGATTGGACTGTGCCCTGTGGCCATGTGGGCCTTATGTACTTTGGACTGGGCATTGTACCTTTCTGGACAATTGTTCATGTATCTTTGTTCTAAAATTGGTTCATATGGTGGCTGTTGCCATGCAATTACAATTTCAGTACTGCCGACCTGTAGTCCTTGTAATATTATGCTGTGTGTCCTGTGCCATTAGTTTCCGTCTGCAGCAGGTTGTGTGTATGGTGTGTGTGTCTGGTGTGTGTTGTGCGTGTGTGTGTCACTCTCCTTTTCCTCCCTCCCTCCCTTGTGTGCTAGATGGCTGTACTCACCGTCATCGTCTTCATCGACATTGGTGTTCCAGGTGGAGCAGGGCGTAGAAGAGCACCGAGAAGCTCTGAAGTTCCGGTTCCATGGCGGTGTTGATCTTCTATGTGTCTCTGTTGGTGAGTCTTTGGTCTTCTGTGATGTGTTTCTGCCAGGCTTTTGATGGCGTTGGTACCGCCCCAGAAATCGTGGCGGTTTACAGTGTCATGATGTGGTGGGGGTACCTTGTCTACCGCCTGGCTGTTGATGGCTATCGCCGTGGTGCGTGGTGTTAACGCCCTGGCGGATGGTGTGGTACATTGGCTGTTTATGGGAGTTATCACCGCCATGCTCTTAATTTGGCTGTAATTACCGCCAGCCTGTTGGCAGTATTACCGCCACTTTAACAGTCACTGCCAATGTCATAATGACCACCTATGTCTTTTACCCATGTGTTATGGAGTGGAATGGATGTATGTGGTGTGGAGTAGAATTATGCGGGTTGTATTGAAATTGTTAGTTGTGGAATTGTGTGATGAGGAATGGATTTGTGTTGTCTGGTTGTGGTGTCGCGGTGATTTCAGGGTGTGAGTGGGTGTTTATAAAATGCACGATAGAGAACTCTGGAGGGAAGGCTGAAGGCAGTGCAAGCTTCTCAGTGTCTGCCAGAGGTTCATAAAGGTGTTCTGACTGTATGCACATCCAATCTGTTGCCTCTTTGCAGAACGATGATCCAATATGTTAAGTTAAAAAATAAATACATAGCAGTAAACTATTAACTGTCCTCAAATAACTGCATGCATACTGCAAAGTACAGAGTAGAGTGTTATGTTTTTCCCCAGTTTTATTATCCTAATGTTGGAAAAAGGGTTCATTTGAGTGGAAATCAATTCTTATTATTAATTTCTGAGTTTGTGCTACTCTAAACCAACACTCTTAAACTATACAGCCTACCAATATGGATGACGTGTCCCCCACACCTTGTAGTCCTCTGTTTTATATAACATTTCCTATACTGATTTACACACCTATGAATGACTGTGCCTGTGCAATACAAACTGCTCTGACACACTACACTGGTATGAGTGGCCCTATATAAATAATTTAATGCATCTGAGGGAAAGTGCTTATGGAGATTTGTGGGGCACTGTTAAAGGGTGGTAGTGAGGAAATCTTTGGCGGAATGGTCATTGGGGGGAAGCCAGCGAAAATTCTTGCACAGGACGCCATCAGCGCTACTTAGAGGCCGTCAACTGTTCAAAAAATCAAATGATTAATTAGATGTACAGTTTAGGAAGCTGGCCCTGTATATACTATATCAAAATGTAAAAACATTGTGCACAGAGTCCAGGGGCTAATACTAATACTCTCTTTTTTTGGTAGTGTCGTCGAGCAGTTAGGCTTTGTCAGAGGGCAGTGCAAAGCTAGAATTCGAGAACCCTAAGATTCAAGTTGCAGGTAAGTACGTTTGCAAGTAAGTATCCAACCTATGTATCAATACCACTTTGTTTCAATTTGGCAAGTTAAATGGTTTTCAAGAAAATAGCAAGTATCTGTTTAAGTTAACCCCAAACATTCACCACCAGAAACACGGGCCAGTCGGATGCAGAGGTCAAAGTTGAGGTCAATTTAACATAGGCTCCTATTGAGACTGGGGCACTCAAAATCAGGCCTGCTTGCAGGTAAGTACTTGCGTCTTTGCACGGCAGACCAGGGGGTTTAGAGGAGCACAGGGGGGGCACAAATCAGCACCAAACACACACCATCAGCAGTGCAGGGGCTGCCAGGTACAGGGTGTAAACACAGCATCGGACTCCCAATGCTTTCCATAGGGGGACCCAAGGGGTCACAAAGATGCTGTGGGCTAAGTCCATGGGGTTGGTTCAGGGGAACTCAAGGCTTAACAAAAAGGAGGGCCGCTTACTGGACGTGGCTGCTCCAAAGGTCGATTCCCCAAGGCCAGCGGGCAACGGGTGCAGGGATGACTTTTGGCATCGGGAATCATTGTCTGGTTCTCTCGCGGTCAGGGGGGTCCTCTGGATTTAGGCTGCAGGTGTCGTCATGTTGGACAGGAGGGATCAGCCCAGGGTGGACACTAGGTCAGAATTGCCTGGGGACTAGCTCTTGTTGTTTGGGCCACCTGGACACGGGCCATGGGCATCAGGTGCAGAGTGGGCAGGACTTGTGGATCCGGTGTCTTTCTGGAGTCCTTTGCTGGGGTTTCGTTCTGGACAGGGCTGCTATTTACAGGAGATCTTGGTCCTCTGGGGTGCAGGCAGTCTTCTTGAGGCTTTCAAGAGGTCGCTGGTCCTGCAGGATGTGTGGCCTTTTTGTAGCTGGCTTCAGAAGATGGAGCCAGGCCTGTAGGACTGGGGCCAAGTCAGTTGGTGTCTTCAGTCTTCTGCTGGGGGTTAAATCCTGGATTTAGGGGTGTTACAGGGGTCAGAGGGCAGTAGCCAATGACTACACCCTTCCGGTGGCCACTCCTGTAGGGAAGAGGGACACAGACCTAACCCTATTGGTCCCTGTCCTCCAAATCAAGATGGAGGATATTGCAAGGAGGGGGTCACTTTAGCTCTGGGCACGTTAGGGGTGGTTCCAGCTAAAGTGGTAATTTTTCCTTTTTTTCCTTAATTTTACCACCGGATTTATCGCCAAAAGTGGGGCTTTGTCCGGGGGGCAGGCATCTCCACTAGCTGGAGTGCCCTTTGAGGCTCATCACCAGGTGTTACAGTTCCAGCATGGGGGAGGTGTGAAGCACCCACACCCAGTGCAGGCTTTGTGTCTGGCCACAGACAGCCCATATACTCAGTATGGTCACACTGCACATACAATGTCTAAAGATTGACTTAGGCACTGCAGGGCATATTGCTCATGCAACTATGCCCTCACCCATGGTATAGTGACTCTGCCTTAGAGCTGTGAGGCCTGCTAGAGGGGTGACTTACCTATGCCACAGGCAATGGTTTGTGGGCCTGGCACCCTGAGAGGGGTGCCACGTGGACTTTGTCTTTTTCTCCCCACCAGCACACACTAGCTGCCAAGGCAGTGAGCACCGGCTTGTTGTGGGGTCCCCTCAGGGTGGCATAATACATGCTGCAGCCCTTGGGGACCTTCCCTGGCCACAGAGCCCTTGGTACCATGGATACCTTTTACAAGGGACTTAACTGTGTGCTAGGGGTGTGTCAATTGTGGGAACAACGGTACAATCTTTGGGAAAGAACACTGGTGCTGGGGCCTGGTTAGCAGAATCCAAGCACACTCTCAATCAAGTCAGCATCAACATCAGGCAAAAAGGGGTGGGGGTAACCATGCCAAAAGGGGCACTTTCCTACATACACTAAATTTTCAAACCTTGTGTAAGTGCAATTGTTGGACCTGGCCCTTTTACAGCGTCACCCCCAAACTTTTTGCCTTCCTCGCCCTATTTTTGCTGACCTCTTGTTGTTATCTCTGGGACTCTGAGCACTTTACCACTGCTGATCAGTGCTAAAGAGTAGGAGCTTTCCCTTCTAAAGTTGGCATGATTGGCTTACACTTAATTGCCACATTAAATTTAACTATAAGTCCCTTGTACAGTGGTACCCCTCTACCCAGGCCTGTAAATTAAATGCTACTAGTGGGCCTGCAGCTCAGCTTGCACCACCCACAGAAGTAGCCTTTCTAACCTGTCTCAGGCTTGGTAGCATAGGGCGTGCATGCACAGTTTACAGCCACAGGTACCTGCCAACCAAATTTACTTGCCAGGCCTGGAACTCTTCTTTAACTACATGTAAGTCACTCCTAAGGTAGGCCCTAGCTAGGCCCATGGGCAGGGTGCTATGTATCGAGAAGGCAGGACATGTGCCTGGTTGTGTGGCCTGTCCTGGTAGTGACAGTCAGCCTATTTGGTTTCTCACTGCCATGAGTGCTTGCTGCCTTGCTCACAGGGTTGCATTGGAAATGCCCTGCCTTATGTCTAGGGGTATTGTCTGATCTATGAAGGGTAGCGTAGGCATGTTTGGTATGGTTGTAATGGTAGTTAGAAATGCTACTTACTGGTGTAGGTGCATTTTTTATTACCATTATAGAAATGCGACTTTTAGAAAGTAAGCATTTCTTTGTGCTTATGACTCTGGTGTTTTGCACCTTGACTCCAATCCACATCTGGGGTAGAGTGACAGCTGGGCTTTGTGCATACATTTAAGACAGCCTGTTCAAGGGAGGGTGGAGGTGTCACAGAGGTGTATCTGGATATTGAAGGGTCTTCCTAGGCTGAGCGAAGGATACACATTCATTTGTAAAGGCTGTGCCCTGGCCTCACAGAAAGGGCTTGTTTATCGTCAACTGATGTCTGGAGCCAGTGCTGGAGGAGAGAGGGGACACCTCAAGAACCAGTTAGGACTGGTTGGATCTTCTTCTTCGCCCTTTTGTAAAACTGGTGCAAAACTGAGTACAATTGCAGGGGGGTTCCCCCATCTAGGTGATGTTCCATCGTAGGTACAATCATGATAATGTGGTACAATGATAATGATGCCATGAGCTTGTAGAATGTTCCATTTAGTGGGCAATCGTGATGTTGTTGGGACATTTACAGAATGTTGTTTATGATATGTGCAGTCATGATGTTGTTTGGCTTTTTTGATGGCATGTGTTTATCATGACGTGCATTTCTAATAATACTGCTTACCTGACTACTGCCTACGTTGCAGAATAACCAGTAACCTATGTGTTTTTTGTGACTACTGCTGGCTTTCGCAGAGTACTAGTAATTGAGAAATGTTCTGACAACTGCTTGTGTAGCAGGGTATTACTGACATGTGTTTGGTCTAATGATATTTCATAAAATACAGTTCATTTTTATATAACTTGGTGTTGTGTTTCCTTTGTGGTGTATGTAGTGAATCACATGTTTTTTGTCTTCTGCAATCGCTTTGCACATTGCCTCCGGGCTATGCCTGACTACTCGTACCAAGCTACCGAGGAGGTGAGCAGGGGTTAGCCTAGGTGTGTTACTCCCTCACCCTGACTAGAGTTGGTGGGTTCTGCCTGGCTTAGGTGCATACCCTAACCAACCAGAAATCCCATTTCTAACAGTAAAGGAATTTGAAAGATAACTTAGCTTGATTAGTGGTACAAGTACAACTTATTGTATGGACAGTCGGTGACCTCAAAGCACAAAATGCGAGAACAAAAAATATACCTTAGGAACAAAAAAGACAAAGAAATATGCTACAGCCTGTCATATGGACCTGTCTTTTAGTAATTCAAATGTTTTAAATGATCTGAAATTGCTTAGGTGGGGTTCCCAGTAATCATTTAATACGGTCCCCAGAATTCCAAAGGTTAAGAAGCCCTGCTGTAAGACTACCTAACATGTTCATGCCAGAGAAAGGCAAAGCAGTCAGTGGACATATTTCCTTCTCTTATATTAATCATTGCAAAACGTTCTTGAAAGGACATTTGGAAGGGAGAACATTAGCAACTGCCGACTAAAACCAGGAGCACTGTACCATTTATAGGACAGAAACAGCCAACCACCTAATTCAGCTGCATCTTGAATTAGGATGTGAAGCCTGTATAAACACAAAAGACCACTGGTGCACAATATGCAGATTTTACTTGGTATATAATTCTCGTGACTGGTACACAATTGCAAAAAAGGCTAGAAGAAAGCTAGCTCACCAAAACGTTGTATCAACGCAGGGGCAACTTATAAACATGGTTAAGAAGAGTCAGACAAATATGCTGGCAGTCTTGTGTAACTGTTATGGCGTTACACACCAGAGAGCCCCTACAAGTTCTCAACGTATTTTAATGCCCAGTTCATAAAAACAGTACCTCGACACTTTGAACGTTAAAAGCCCTCCATAAACCACACAAATCAATGTGTCCTACCATGCCAAATACCAAGTATTCTTTGTGAACCACAATAAACTGTAGTGTCTGCTGAACTGCTGCGCCTCACAGCAGTTTGTACTACATTAACAAACCACTTTATCAGTGGCGGCTGCCACATATGTCAAGAGGGAAGGAAGGGGGGCAACAGGGGAAACAACATTTAAAAAAAAAAAAAACATTCACCATTTCCCTTGTGCCAGCCATCTCCTGCCGCCTCCAGTCACCTCGCTGCTCTTGTGGTGTCCCAGCATTTGCTGGGAAACCAGCACAGGCTCCCCAGCAATCCTGGTGCTGCTTACATGCTAAAGATAGCATGTAAGCAGCATCAGGATTGGTCTGAGTGGCTCAAAGTGCAGCTGAGACACAAGCCAGGGGTCTGTGCTGTTTCTCCAGCCCGACTGTGCATACAGTCGGGTTGGAGAAACCTATGTGCACATAATTGTTTGGGCAGCCTCAGATGGCCGGCCAAACACATATGCACAATTAGTGCACTCTCCCCTCCTCCCGCCTCCCACCTCCCAAGGTCCAGCCCCATCCCTCCGTGCACACTCTGCTGACTGAACTAGCAGATGAAAAATGATGAAAAATGATGAAAAATAAAAAGATATTGAGATATTGTTTCATTTTTCATCTGCTGGCTTAGCCGGGGGGGGGGGGGGGGGGCGATGCCCCTCCGTCACTGCGGAGGATGAGCTGCCTCTGCACTTTACATGTGCTAGGCTGAATGGGTTGGTTCATGGTTACCCTTTCTCACATAGAAATGTACTGCGTAAGGAACGGATTTCTGTTTACTCACATAGCACCAGCGGTCCACGCCCTGTTGATCAAATGCCATTAAGATCTTAACCTGCTGTTGTGGAGATATGTTGCCTGGCTGCACAAAGTGCCAACTTTGACTCCAGTGATCATACCTACAATTGGGGACTAACAATGTAGACAAACCAGCGATTTTAGTAACCAAACAAAGTTTGCAAGGGCGGACTGGAATCAGGACTTGTAACCTTCCTATCACCATCTTTGATTTTTCGTTTATTGCTTCCGGCGGCTTTCTCTTCTGACTGGTCCGACATGCCATTGGTTTCACTCTCTGTGTTATTCAAGTCTTCAGTATTTATTTGCTTGACTTATGGCACACAAGACTTATCCACCCATTCATTCTGATGCCGATTAACCGCAGAAAAAGTTAGCTTACAAACACTTTGTAACAGGAGTTAGGGTGCACGTAGTACATGTGAGCCCTGTAACTGCAGCTACTCAAATATTGTAAAACTAAGGGAGACCACCCACACCAAAGGTATTCAGTAGAGAAACTCCTCGCTAGGGAAGACAATCACAAGAGGCAAGAGCGTAGTACAAAAGGGATACATCAATTTGGAAATAGATTCACAATCTAAAGTGGGCAAAATTATAAATCATTCAATTTAATCCTTAACCCCTTAGCTGCTGGTCCTCCCCCCCCAGTGCTCGCGCTTAGGCCTTCATACCTTTTTGTTCAGATAAACTATCCACGCCAAATTTGCGTCCTTTTTTCCAACATCCAAGGGATTCTAAAGGTACCCAGAGTTTGTGGGTTCCCCTGGAGGATACCAAGAAATTAGCCAAAATACAATGAACATTTTGTTTGTTTCTGAAAAATGGGGAAAATGGCGGCAGAAGAAAGCATGTGGTGTTATCCCTGATAGTGGCATCACATTTTTTTTTTGTGGTGCTAAAGTCCCCAACTTCCCAGCTTTCAGGAACAGGCAGACTTGAATCAGAAAAACGCATTTTTCAACACAATTTTGGCATTTTACTGGGACATACCCCATTTTTACTATTTTTTGTGCTTTTACCCTTCTTGCAGATAGTGACAGAAATGGGTATGAAACCAATGCTGGATCCCAGACAGCTAAACATTTTTGAAAAGTAGACAAAATTCTGAATTCAGCAAGGGGTCATTTGTGTAGATCCTACAACATTTTCCTACAGAAAATAACAGCTGAAATAAAAAATATTGAAATTGAGGTGAAAAAACAGCCATTTCTCTCCCGTTACGTCTGCTGGAGTATTCTGGTTGCGGGGATATATAGGGCTTAGAAGTTCATCAAGAACCCTATGTACCCAGAGACAATAAATGAGCTGCACCTTGCAATGGATTTTCATTGTATACCGGGTATACAGCAATTAATTTGGTGAAATATAAAGAGTGAAAAATAAGTATCAAGGAAACTTTTGAATTTCCAGAATGGGCACAAGATAAGGTATTGGAAAACAGTGGGTATTTGCACATCTTTGAATTTGGGGGTCCCCATACTAGCATATGAATTACAGGGCATTTCTCAAAAACACTTTTATTACACACTGTCTTACATTTGGAAGGAGAAAATGTAGAGAAAGACAATGGGCAGTAACACTTGTTCTTCTATCCTGTGTTCCCCTGTGTCTCCCGATAAAAATGGTGCCTCACTTGTGGGGGTAGGCCTAGTGCCCAGCAAACGCCCCAAAAAGCAACATGGACTCTACACATTTTTACAATAAAATCTTACGTGTTTTTTGCAAAGTGACTAGCTGTGGATTTTGGCCTCTAGCTCAGCCGGCACCTAGGGAAACCTACCAAACCTATATATTTTTTAAAACTAGACACCAAGGGGAATTCAGAATGGGGAGATTTGTGGGGCTCTCGCCAGGTTCTGTTACCAAGAATCATTTGCAAAACTCAAAATTTGGCAACAAAAACACTTTTTCCTAACATTTCGGTGATGGAAAGTTCTGGAATCTGAGGGGAGCCACAAACTTCCTTCTACCCAGCGTTCCCCCAGGTCTTCTGATAAAAATGGTACCTCATTTATGTGGGTATGCCTAGTGCCTGCAACAGGAAATTCCCCAAAACACAACATGGACACATCACATTTTCCCAAAGAAAACTGAGCTGTTTTTTGCAAAGTGCCTAGCTGTGGATTTTGGCATCTAGCTCAGCCGGCACCTAGGGAATCCTAGCAAGCCTACATATTTTTTAAAACTAGACACCTAGGGGAATTTAGAATAGGGTGAATTGTGGGGCTCTCACCATGTTCTGTTACCCAGAATCCATTGCAAAACTCAAAATTTGGGAAAAAACACTTTTTCCTCACATTTCGGTGATGGAAAGTTCTGGAATCCAAGGGGAGCCACACAGTTCTTTGTGTTCCCCCAGGTCTCCTGCTAAAAATGGTACCTCACTTGTGTGGGTAGGCCTAGTGCCCACAACAGGAAATGTCCCAAAACACAACATGGACACATCACATTTTCCCCAAAAAAACTGAGCTGTTTTTTGTAAAGTGCCTAGCTGTGGATTTTGGCCTCTAACTCAGCCGCCACATAGGAAAACCTAGCAAACCTGGACAAATCTGAAAACTTGACACCTAGAGAAATTCAGAATGAAGTGACTTGTGGGGCTCTTGCTAGGAGGTGTTACCCAGAATCCTTTGCAAACCTCAAAATGTGGCACAAAAACACTTTTCCATCACATTTCGGTGCTGTAAAGTTCTGGAATCTGAGGGGAGCCACAAACTTCCTTCCACCTATCATTCCCCCAAGTCTCCCAATAAAAATGGTACCTCACTTGTGTGGGTAGGCTAGTGCCCGCGACAGGAATGGATCACGCAAGGGTCACTGTTAACCCTGGAGTCATCCATTCCTGACGCAGGCACTAGGCACAGGCACACAAGTGGGGTTGTGTTTTTATAAGGACAAGTGGAGAAACACTGGGTGGTAGGAATTTTGTGGATCACTGCACATTCCTGTAGTTTCTGTGATGAAAAATGTAGGAAAAATTGTGTTTTTAATCCACGTTTCACTTTTGCAGGGTATTCTGGGTAAGAAAACTTTGTGAAATCCATACACGCCACACATCCTTGGACTGCCTCGGGTGTCTAGTTTTCAGAAATGTCTGGGTTTGTTAGGTTTCCCTATATGGCCGCCGAGGCCAGGACTAAATACTCAGGTGACTGTCTTACAAAACGAGGCTGTTTGGTGGTAAGTAATTTTGATGTCCCCACAATCCCTTTTGGGTACTTCCCTCTTGTGGTCACTTGCCCACTCACTAACGTGAGGCAGTTTTTCACTGGAGACTTAGTCAGTGGTAGAAAATTTGTAGCTGCCTGCAGATTCCAGGACTTCCGCTCACTAAAATGCAAGGCAAAAGTGTTTTTTAAGCAAATTTTGTGATTTCAAGGGGATTCTGGGTGAAGGAAAACTGGTGAGAGCAAACACAAATCCTGCACCCCGGTACTCCCCTGGTACTAGTATGTTATAGTTAATCCACTACTCATCCTAGTTGGTTTTAGCACCTCCAGAAATTATGGTTTCAAAGCATGAATACTTATTAAAGTATCTGAATATTGAAACCAAGCCTTCTGAAGGTGGGCCATAAAGCCCACATCCAGTTCCAGGCATCAACCTCTTTATGGTCCATTCGCACACCATTCATGCACAACAAATAACTCTTTCATACCGCCTGCCACGGGCCCAATCCAACCAATCACTGCACTCACATTAACTTAACGCTGCCAGACAAGAGCCCATCACATTCATACACCACAGGACGGAATAAGTTTAACTACATTTTACCAACTGTCAAGTAACTGCCTCCTTCTTCCTGAACATTACCCAAGGCATGAGTAACAAACCTTTACTAATGACAGCCACCCGAGGCTCAGGAAGACATGTTTTTCATGCGCCTTTAACACAATCACTGTGCTAAATCCAACTCCTTCCAGTTTGTGGATGCAAGTTGGAGGTGTCCAAGTATACCTCAAAGCGATTCTTTGAACTGAGTGAGCATATCTACCTTTGAAACTAAGGCAGACATGCTGGGGAATTCTCACGATGTTCCCTAAAGAAAAGGTCATAGGCTATAAAAAAGGGTAGTGTTTGGCACACATGGGAGTCCGTGAGAAGGTAGCATATGTCCCAGACAACATTATGTGCAATGGGGTGACTGTAATGCACTTATCATACAGCAAACTGAACATCTACTAAGTTCTGATGGAGGATGAACATGAAAAGCAGGTCAAACACTGACCCATACGTGTCATTGTCCTTCAGTGCTGGGATGGCACCAATGGGTTTGAATCCATAGGTGTATATGATGTACATCTGTACTAGCTTTACTATCTGCCTTATACCTGTGCAATGTCCCAGTGACGGCACACCTACCATACGCTTTCCTTACCCATTCATGTCTCTGTTCTCATCAGAGTCCTGACTAATCCTGTAGAATTGCTAAGTGAACCTATACTAGTTTGTGGATGCAAGTTGGGGGTGTCCGAGTATGCCTTGGGAGGCCTATTTCTCGAAATGAGCAGCATATCTACAGTTGAAACTAAGGCAGACATGCTGGTGAAGAAACCCTAAGGTCTCTAAAGTAAAAAGTCAAACAAATATCCTGTGGGACTCATTCACCAACACATCTACTTTTGCTTTGAAAGTGAAGCTACAAATTAGGTTTTCACACTTTCAAACAAGTAGAAATGTTGGTGAATATGTCCAACAGGATATTTGTTTGACTTATTACACTTACTCTGGTTCTCGTTGGCAATCATTGTGGTCCTTGTGTAGCATACATAAGTTCCCTAACAAGCACTTCAAAATTCATTCACGCTTTTAACATTCTGCCACACAGGATACTCTGTGACAATGTAAAATATGTTCTGTCCACTAGTATGTGCAGTATAGGGACTATGATGCACGTTAATTGAACACAACACCTACCACGTTCTGACGGTGGATATAGGTCTCAAGCAGGCCATAAGGAAGTCCATGATTTCCTGAAGTAGATGAAGTAAAACTCTGTGGCTGCTTGCCTAACGAAGCAGTGGCCCATGGACGTTCAGTATCCATGCACAGCCACTGAAAGAATTACCCAACGGCCGCTCCACCTCAGTCGATTTCCCAGGACTTTGCTTTAGTATGATACAACGTAAAGCAAGTCGGGACACAGAGGCCTGGTTGAGATGGGCACTTGGGACAGTAGTACCGACTCTCCTGCTGCTTTCCATGCTTCGAGCACACATTAGAGCGACAACATGGACAATCCTTTTTTGGGTGTTTTAGGAATGCGATCAGCAAAGTCTCGCTCCTGCAGCCTTGCCACATCCTCCAGAACATATGAGGTGGAGGCTGCTTCTGTAACAGAAGTGAGGCTTTCAATTGCAGACAACTGGAAGTCAAGGAAAATCATGAGTCTTCCTGTGGTTGTCTGATGGTAAATAACATACGCATTGTATGTTGCCATCTGGATTAGGTGGGTAAGCAGTTTCTTGTACCAAATAGGAGTTTTACGACACGCATTATATGGTTGAGGAACCTGGTCGTTCTTGTCCACTCCGCCCATGTACTTATTGTAATCAAGTATACAAATGGGCTTGTGGCCTTTGGCCATCTGACCCCAAATCGTGATGGGGAAAGTGCTCTCATTGTGAATTGTAGTGAGCACGTATACATCACGCCTATCCAAGAACTTGACTACGAGCAGTTCGTTGGAACGCAATGCAGTACTCTGGGATTTCTGGAGCTTCTTGCAAACAAGCTCCTGTGAGAATCTTTCGCATTTACAACGAACTGTACCACAGCCCACAGTGCCAGCTTTGTAGAGCTCACTGAACAGCTTTCCTCCTGTATAGAAATTGTCCACATAAAGGTCATAACCTTTGTGAAGGAGTGGCTGGACAAGTTTCCATACAATCATACCTGTGACCTCTAATGCAGCAGTGCAACCTACAGGGTTTAGGGTAGAGTCCTTCCCTGTATACACTCTCAAGCTGTACACATAGCCAGAAGAGCTCTCACACATCATGTACAGCTTTATGCCATAGCGAGCTCTTTCGCTCACAATGTGCTGTCTGAACAGCAGCCATCCTTTGTACAGGATCAAGGACTCATCAACTGCTATATTCTTTCTAAGAGTATAGATCTCTGGGAACCTGGCAGACAAATGTTCCACGACAGGCCGGATTTTGAACAAACTGTCATGGTCTGGATGGTCCCGGGCAATGCAGCAGCATTGTCATTGAAATGCAGCATGTGCTGCAGTAGAAAAAAATGATCTGTACTCATGTATGGTGCGAAGATAGGGGTTACCCAAACTGTGCGAGTCGTCCAGTAGGACTGCAAGGTGGGTTTCTGCACTAACCCCATTTTGAGCATAAGGCCCAAAAATATCTTCAACTCCGCCAGCGAAGTGGGAGTCCACTGGCGTGCCCTAGAACAAAACTCTAGAGTGCCTCAGAAATTGGTCAGCACTCAAATGTATTTGCTGCACAAATTACTGAAGGAAGTTGACATCCAAAAATAGATGGACGTAGTCGACTGGCTAAAGGTTGGCCATATCGACTTACATCCAGCGTCATTAGTAAAAGGTGACATTTTGGGGCTGAACTAAACAGGGGGGCTGCCAAGAGAGCACTCTCTCTGTGCTTTTGGCCGCATGCACCTGCTCTCTAGGTTCGGCTAACCCAATGTTGTCCCGCTACACAGACTGTGCTTACGAAGGGACAGTACGGCTGTCGTCATCGTCTCCTTCAGAATCACTGAAAGAGGTGTCGTCGGATGGGACTCCGCCAACTGAAAAATCACTCCCAGATTCTGCCCCATTGTCCTCTCCCTCAGATGCTGTCAGTCTCTGATCCTGCCTCAGAACTATCCTCCATAACCTGAGATAGGGCTTGAGCAGCAGTCATTCAGCAAGACGCCATCTCTGCTACTGGCTAAACTGTCCCTCTAAAGTACTAGCTTATGTAGAAAGCAGATAGAGCCACAAAATTGCTCATGGGTGTGCGTGATGTGTCCAATAGTAAATGTTGTCACCTTGCCTTCGCTTCTTCTCCGATTCGGCAGATTCTCTGAAGACACTGAAAAAAAGAAAAAATACACAGTATTCTTCACCTTACCACATACCCATCATCACAGCCTTAAGCGCTGGTTGCACCGAGTGCGACAGTCATTTTTGGTGCTCAGCCTCCCATGACCTCCTCTTCTACTTCCCTCAGTACCACCTAGCAAAAGTGCCCCTCATATCTCCATAGTCCCCCTCGCGCATACATTTCAGTTGTTTTAAAGCACAGGTAGCACTTGGCTTTTCTAATCCACTCAGCTAAATACATCTAAATGTATAACCTTTGCAGCAGGAAAATAAACCATCTGCGCTATTTTATGCCGTCAAAACTGCCACTAGACAAACGACTGATCTATTTCTATTTCTCTCTCTCTCTCTACATATATATATATATATGGGGGTTAAACTAGGGAAGTACATTTACCAAACGTGACCCATAAACTGTCAACAACTGAATTGCAAAATGCACCACCAGATCTGGGGTGCAGACTAAATGGAAAAAGGGGACCATGCATGTATGATGCACCAAACATAATCCATTTAATAGACTATAGAAATTTCAGCAGGATTGATTTTAAAGAACTTTACCCACAGGTTGTTTACTACACACAAGTCGCCAAAACTATGGGACAATGTGAACTATTGACATGGCACATTTTATGGGATATGTGTGTTGTGGAATGCACCAAGGCAGCCCTCGTGGCTAAGCGTTTGGCTGTGCCCAGAAATTGGTAGATCTGCGCCCAAGAATATTAAGATGAAGGTGCCCAAGTATCTCAACACAGCGAAAGCTCCAAATGCATGGAGCAGGCCAAAAAAAGCCAGTGATTCGGGGTGAAAGTAGTATTTCACAATGTTTGGCAAACAGTCCACTAGCTTCAAAAGTGAGCCTATGAGTTAACGATAGATGTAAGCCACTAGCCATAGCAAATAACAGATCCAAAGGCTTGACAGTGGTAGTCTTAGTACAGTTACCAAAAAAATACAGAGCAACTCTACAAACTAGTACATCTTTATACCTTCCACTGCTTCTGAAAAGATGCAGAAAATGTTAATGATAAGTACATCAAGACTCGGGTAACCAAACAAGCGAAGAGCATACCAGGTTGTCGTGGGGTCATCTCTTCAAAGACAAGCTTCTAATGTTGTTAAAGTGGGTTTCAGACAAAATGTAGATTTTCTTAGTAATTTATGACGGAAAGTCTTAATTTTATTAAAGACACGGAGGCGAGTATTATGCCTAATCTTTTCCTGTTTAATGAAATAGCAGCAGTCAAGAAAAACAACAACTCCCAAAAGGCCAAAGAAAAACGGGCCAATGGAAGACGAATAGTAGTTCAAGCAACCCACCAATGACAGGTAATCTCACCCCTAAATACGTATCTTGACTGTGACAGCCCTCTTTTCTTGAGCGAGAATCAAACAGTATAAAACAAAGGTACAATAGAACAAACAATGCAAAAGGCCATAACTGAAGCTAAAAAGTGTTGGCAAAAGTTCAGTAATTGGATTTCACAAGAAGACAGGATGACATCCGAATGCAGATGATGTAGATCAAACCGTGGAACCAACGAAGGTGGACACCGATGACCCTCTGAGGAATGACGATCACGATGAAGATTGTGTAGTGGTAGTTGCCGCTGGAAGGGAGGGAGAAATAATGATAGTATTAAATTATTGAGGTGGGATAATACTCGCCTCCGTGTCTTTAATAAAATTAAGACTTTCCGTCATAAATTACTAGGAAAATCTACATTTTATGGCTAGACCGGAGGCTCATATTATGCAAGTTTAAAGCTTACTAATGACATCAAAGGCCACATGCTGTACTGGTTTGCAATAAAACACCTTAAACACATTATCATTAGACCAATCAGCCGATCTGAGAATATCCTCTTAACAGGAACCGGCCCAAAAGGCTTTGGAAGCCTTAGCCCCTCTAGCGGAGTGGGCGCCAAAAGCAGAAGTGTCAATGCCAGCTAAGGACATAATCCATTTAACCCAACGGGGCTAAGTTGGAGAAGAAACAGGTTTAAAGGGTTTTTTGAAGGAAATCAGGAGCGGGGAAGAAGCGGAAGATCTCAAATCGGCTGTTTGTTGCTCATATATTTTCAAACATCGTCCCACACATAATTTAGGGATGTCTGGGAAAAAAAGATAAAATAGGAAGACAAATTAGTTTTAGTACGTCTATGAACATTAAATAAAACCCCAGAAGTGGTAAAATAACGAGCAGTGATATCTAAAGCTCTAACATCTGAAAGGCGTTTAAAAGAAACCAATCACAGGAGCATGGCTAGTTTCGCAGACAGTTTTTGCAATGGAAGCATGTGATTGTCCGGCCATGATAAAAACAGGTTAAACACAACATTGACATCCCACAATGAACTGTATTTGGGTAAAGGAGGATTTGAAAACTTTACTCCCTTCAAAAGTCGACAAACCAGAGGGTGCTCCCCCACAGGCTTACCATTGATGTAAGGGTGAGAAGAGGAGATTGCCGATCTGTACAAATTAATTGTGCGGTATGACTTACCTTTACTAGCTTCGGCTGCAAGGAAATTAACTATGAAAGTTACATCTGCTGAAAGAGGATCAATGTTTTTTCCCATGCACCAGCTATGCCATAAGGATAATGCTGAACCATAGGCTTTTTTTGTGCCTGAAGCCCAGGAACGTTCAATGAAGCTTGGAGCTTCTGCTGAAATCAAAGGGATTGGAAGGGAATCCCCGACAGTTTCCACACTGAAAGGGAAAGAAGGTTGTCTAGAATCAAGTTGTGAGACATACCGAAAGGGTTGGTAAGAAGTTCTGGAAAGAGGGAAGAAGAAAGGGGGGTTCTATTGCTAATTCCAGTAAAGAAGGAAACCATACCTGGGATAGCCAGAAGGGGGCCACTAGAACTACCACCGCTCGTTGGCGTCTGATGTGCTCTATGAGCCTGGTTATTATAATAAAAGGAGGAAACGAGGAGTTGAGGGATGTTGATCAATCCTGGGAAAAAGCATTTCATGCTTGAGTAGACGGATCTGGTCACCAACTGTAGAATTGGGGCAACTGAGGCCCGTATTTATACTTTTTGACGCTAAACTGCGCTAACGCAGTTTAGCGTCAAAAAGTTTAGCGCCGGCTAACGCCATTCTGAAGCGCCATGCGGGCACCGTATTTATTGAATGGCGTTAGCCGGCGCTAGCAGACCGGCGCTGCCTGGTGTGCGTGGAAAAAAAACACGTACACCAGGCAGCGCCGGCTTTGGGGAAAATGGCGTTAGGGCGTCTTAAAGTGGTGCAAGTCAGGTTGATGCAAAAAAATCGCCTCCACCCGATTTGCGCCATTTTTAACGACGCCCAGACGCCATTTACATGACTCCTGTCTTAGTAAAGACAGGAGTCATGCCCCCTTGCCCAATGGCCATGCCCAGGGGACTTATGTCCCCTGGGCATGGTCATTGGGCATTGAGGCATGTAGGGGGGCACAAATCAGGCCCCCCTATGCCAAAAAAAAAAAAAAAAAAAATTATACTTACCTGAACTTACCTGAATGTCCTGGGATGGGTCCCTCCATCCTTGGGTGTCCTCCTGGGGTGGGCAAGGGTGGCAGGGGGGGTCCCTGGGGGCATGGGAGGGCAGCTGTGGGCTCATTTTGAGCCCACAGGTCCCTTAACGCCTGCCCTGACCCAGGCGTTAAAAAGAGGCGCAAATGCGGGGTTTTTTGCCCCGCCCACTCCCGGGCGTGATTTTTGCCCGGGAGTATAAATACGACGCATTTGTGTCGCAGTCATTTTTTTAGACGGGAACGCCTTCCTTGCATCTCATTAACGCAAGGAAGGCGTTCACGCAAAAAAATGACGCTCTTTCCTCATACTTTGGCGCTAGACGCGTCTAACGCCAAAGTATAAATATGGCGTTAGTTTTGCGCCGAATTTGCGTCGAAAAAAACGATGCAAATTTGGCGCAAACGGAGTATAAATATGCCCCTGAGTGTTGAGACGTGATGCAAAAATGTCTATTTGAAATGGACCCCATTTGAGAGAAATAGCCTGAAAAATTTCGGGATGAAGCTTCCAGTCGCTGGAGTCTTGAAGGAAACGAGAATGCCAGTCCGCTACCGTGTTGAGATTGCCTGGAATGTATTCTGCTCGGACTGAGATTTTTCTTTGAAGACAAAACTCCCAAAACCCTTTCGCTAATTCCGCTAAAGGTTTGGATCTTGTACCTCTCAGACGGTTTATATACCTGACCGCCGAAACGTTGTCCATTCTGAGAAGAACCGCGCAAGACAGGGAGCCGGCAAGCATCTCTAAACAGTTGATGTGCAACTATGACTCCTGTAGAGACCATGTACCCCGATCCCGAGAGGCTTGCATCGGATTCTAATACAAGATCTGGGGCTGATGCAAAGATGGTCCTGCCGTTCCAGGCATCTAAATGGTCTTTTCACCATTGGAGTTCTGCACGTGAGATTGTGGTCTAAACCTACGTTGTCTGAATAAGACAGTCCCCTTATCTTGTGTCTTTGGAGGGCTCTGTTATGAAGAGGACCTGGAAAGATAGCCTGGATGGAAGCTTAGAGAAGGCCTACAATCCTTGCCAGAGATCTGAGGGAAATAAAGGATTTGTGTAGGATGAGGGTAATTTCCGACTTTATAGACTTCACTTTTGCGGGTGGAAGCAGAAGAGTAGCTGACACTGAATCTATGAGAAAACCTAGAAACTCTATACGTTGGACTGGAACAAGAGAGGACTTTTCGTTGTTGATTAAGAAACCGAGATCGGTGAGAAGAGAGGAAGTTAGAAACAGATGGGATTGTAGGAGAGTCAACTCCTGGTTCAAAATGAGTATATCGTCTAGATAAATGATTAGTCGAATATCCTGTGCACTGAGGAAGGCCACTACCGGCCTTATGAGTTTCGTGAAACACCCGGGTGCTGAAGAAAGGCCGAAAAGGAAGGGAAGAAAAATTATAGAATTGATTCATCCATTCGAATTGAAGGTAGTTTCTGGAATCTGGATGGATAGGAACGGTCAGATAGGCATCCTGGAGATCCAAACGAACCATCCAATCGCCCTGAAGAACAGAATCCCTGAGATGGAGAATAGTTTCCATTTTGAAGTGACGATAGACCACAAAATGGTTGAAGTGTTTCAAATTGATGACTGGGCGCATCTTTTTGTTCTTTTTCTGGACGAGACAAATCGAGCTGAAAAAACCTGAGGGGTTTGGGTGGCAGGGTAGGATGGCATGTTTTTGTAATAGAACTTGTATTTCTGCTGAAATCACCTGAGTCATTTCCTGGGAAAACTTGGGAGGCTGAGGAAAAAAGGTCTGGAAAGGTTTTGAATGGAGCTCTATGTTGTAACCTCGAACAGTGCTTAAAACCCATGGATCTGAAGTTAAGAACTGCCATTTTGGAAGGAACAACGAAAGTCGGTCCCCTACAATAGGAGGGCCAGAACATCGACTTACCAGTCTGGGCTTGAATTCTGGAAGCTCGGCTGCATCTTTTGCGGAAACCACATCCTCTTTGGGGATAGAACTGTGGTCTGTACTCTTGATAGGCACCACAGGAACCTTGTTGATTATACGAGCAGCCGGCAAAGCGGTTCCTGCCTCTGCCGGCCCTGGCTAAAACCCGATTGTGGAACATCTTTTTCAGCGATTGTTGGGCTTTGTCCAGTGAAGCAAAAGTGGAAACATATTTGCATAGTACTTTGATAAAATTATTGCCAAAAAGTAGTCCTTCCGCCTTGATCCCCGGGTCCGATCCAGCCAGATTGACAAATTTAGGATCTAATTTCAGGAGGAGGCCCTTCCTGCACTCATGGGTGATCGCCACGTTGGCATTGCCTAAAAGGCAAAAGGATCTTTGCACCCATAGGGATAAATCCACCGGATCAATGGGACAGTCATTAAGATAGGCAGATTTGGCCAATGCGAAAATACGGGTGAGAGGACCCACTACATCCAGCAGCTTGTCCTGGCAAGTGGACCAGGCTTTATCAACACCCATGCGAGGTTCCTTACCAAACATTGTAAAAAAGGTGATTAGGGAAGGATCAATGGCTGGAGTGGTTGTGATCTTAGAAACTAAAGAAGGACGAGGGCATTCGGAACGGAGCTTGGCTCTAGTTTGTTTGACTAATGCATTGCGTAGTCTAGATGCCACATAATCACCCACATGGTCCGCAGGGAACCACTCCGTTGAATTGGGATGATGTATATCTATTGGGTTGAACATAGGAACCCCGTCCGCATCAGCCACTACTAGAGGCTGGGTAGTCTTTTGTGCCATCATTTTTGCTTTCTTTTGAGGAGGAGGAGAAAAAACAGAATCATCATCATCTGAAAAATGTGTGTCAGAGACGGAATCTGAACTATCATTATCAGTATCTAAAATACTGGAGATCACAATAGGCGCAGCAATATTTTTAGATTTTCTGGTACAATTGAGCGACCGTTGAGAATGTAAAACCTTAGAACTCTCCTTCAAAGGAGCCTTATGAGGAGCCTCGTCCTCTGCCTTGTGTGAGGAAACCTCACTAATCAATGCCTTTTTTGAAATATTTTTTTAATTGGGAGTTTTCTGCCTTCCCTTGTAGAATGCGCCAGAACCGTCTTAGAAAACATATTTAAAATTAAATTTTCTAATTTTTTTGATAATTTATTTAAAGAAGATGAGACAGCTTGTTCAACAGAACTCTGGATAAAACCAGAAAGCTACTCATTGATTTGTTCCTCCTCCTCAGGGGTATTTTTATTAAAATAACCCTCCATTTCCATAGAAGAAAAAAAGAAAAAAATAATAAGGAAACAAAATATGCGATGAAAGGGTTAATGTCACTGAGACAGAGAGATGAAACTCCCAAGCTCCGCCTATGGGCGGAGAAAATATGCCTCGAGGGAAAACCTGAGTGAAGGAGGAAACCGGAGCTAAGCAGCAGTAAGAAAAAAATATTTAGAGTAATGCAAACACGACTACCAGCCTGAAACTGCCGTTTCTGAGATGCGCTGACAGGAAAATGAAGTTGCGCTGCCCAGAAACAGCAGTTTAGAATGCCGAGCTCACAAAGGAACACACCCGCATGAGGAGAGGCGCGCAAGAGCAGAACAATGCAGCTACATGCTGCCTAAACAGAAAAACAGGAATAAATGGCACTGAAATGCAGCGTTAGTACATAATATTAAATACATTGATAATACAATGGATTAAACGAAATGACAGAGCGTAAATGTAAAATACTTATCTTGACTGTGAGCAGCAAAAAAAGAGGGCTGTTCACAGTCAAGCTACGTATTTAGGGGTGAGATCACCTGTCATTGGTGGGTTGCTTGAACTACTATTCGTCTCCCATTGGCCCGCTTTCCTTTGGCCTTCTGGGGGTTGTTGTTTTTCTTGACTGCTGCTATTTCATTAAACAAGCAAAGATTAGGCATAATATGAGCCTCCGGTCTTGCCATAAAATTAATCTTGTAGCAGAGGCTACTCCAAAACACCCGACAGTGAGGCGAGCCCCTGTAACAAAACGATTCAAAGCATGCATGCTACAAAAATCTGGATGTGGGAGCATGCAAATGGTAGTGATGGGGGTCTTTGACGAGCAAACAGCAACTGTGTTTTGTCCTGTGCTCTATCTGGCTAAGCTTTAACCATATGCCTCTTATCATCCTAGCATATTTATGTCTCCTGTCACCAAACGGAAGCCCAAGTACTTGAAGAAATAATAATTTCCCACTATAACTTGTATGAATATCATAGAAAATAACCCATCACCACAAGCAAGACCCCCAGAGAACGGTAGCATAATTTCAACCAGCCCTGGTTCCCAGGTAAGTGAGTGCAATGTAATGCTAGTCTGACTGAAATGGTCTAGTTACTACCTGTGCAGTAGATAATGACACCACAAGTCATGACGGGCTGTGCGATAAGAAACTCATCACTGCAAAATGGCTAAACAAAACAATTACCAGCGCAGCCAAAGGGTTATGTCAGCATGGAAGAGAGTTGGTGCTGGACATGATGAGACATGTAATCCCTGCAGAGCTGGTGCGGCGAACGAAGCATTTTGAAAACACACGAGGAATTGCATTTCCCAGCTGGCAATGGGCATCTCACTTAACAGAGCTGCAAGGGCTGCTCCGGTGCTTGAAATCAGCAGCGGTGGTGGTGATTGCATGGCGTGGCATGGTGTGGTGTGGCGGGTGGGGCTAGAAACAGACACCCTTTGGAAAACAACCTCTAACATTTTACAGATATACAGCAAATGTAACAAGATAATAACATAATTTACAGCCCTATTTACAGGAACAGACTGCTGAGCAACTGAAAACATCTAGCACACGTGTCGAATGCTTTTACAGAAAGGAGAAGTAGTCCCTAAACAAATGCTACAATGGGACAAGTGGAGGGGTACAATTACTGGGGCACTGCTCTGTGGGTGTGAACAACTGATGAAAAGGAGGTACAAAAAGGCAGGACTGACCACTAGCAAACACTGGTTTTTAAATGACACTGAAACAAAGAAATCAGAAGCAGGAGGATGACTTTAAACCCAAGAGAGAAGTATATACTAAAGTATATAGAAGAGGTTGTGAATGCTCGACCTAAAATCTATTCAGCAGTGGAGCAAAAATGTCTGGAACCAATACAAAACTGCCCAGCACTGATGCACTTTATGTTCAGTTTATGAGATACATCCATTAAAGGCGAGATTAATGGACATTGTAGAATGACCTGCACATTTGTTTCCTAAATGAGTTGATAAGAACTAGATGGCACAACGGAGGTGCTCCTTCAGACCTACGTACAAATAGGAACTAATTGCGAAGCTGACAACCACACAGTTTATCCTATTTTTGCACACTTTTGGGTCCAGAGAAAGTCCACATTAAAGCTGTTTCTAAAGACAAATAAAAACTGTCTGTTCGGTGCAGCAGTTTATCTGATTTCAATTTGGACTTTACCACCTTTGTATCAATCCTCTCATAAAGACTGAATAAAATTCAATCTGGTGTCAGGCATCCAAATCAAATGGGGGTATGTCCCTGGAAGATTTCAAGATGCCTTTTGTGAGACTTTCTAAATCTAATTGTGATTGCTGGTCCCTTTTGGCAATTTTGTTAGGCAGTGCCTCCAGGCAGAGCTATGTATCAATTAACATACTGGACCATGGCCCAGTCTTAATGTAGGCACAATATAATAATCTCCCTGACTTTATTTGCTATTTACATGAAATGCATTGTGATAATTTTCCAATATACGGCAATGTACTCCTTTTTCTAAAAACTTTAATTACTCAAAGGTTAGGTTATATGCTGGTGCTTCACTGATCTATACAAAGGATCTTTGTATTGAGTATTTGTGAAGATTTTGGTTACTATTTGTGATTTGCTGCCCTAGGATAAAACACTAATGATCTTGTTATGTTATGTGTATTTGTAGGGTGATCAACTCAGCCCAGAGGGTATCTTTGCACTGAATCATCCTGCACCAAACACTATAAACATTCTCTCAAAATATGCTTTTTCGGCATTAAAATTCTAAATATTTTGGGGGATTTCCTATTGTCCACTTTCTTCACTTTTTAAAGAAAGGCACCACAAGACTACTGAATATGATGGTAAGACTCCCATTATCTCTTGTTGGTAAAGAGGAGGGCCTGATTTGTATATTGGTGGTCTGCTTATCGCCAATATAATGGTACACCCTCCGAATTTAAATGCGGACGGACCTTTGTTGTAACCATGGTGGAGATTACTCTATCTCTGCCATGGTTACACCCCTTCTGATGGCCCCATGGAGTAAGAGTCACCAGAGGTTAACCTGTCTGTCTGCCCACCTAAATGCAAAGGCATAGAGGTCAATTGTTACTGCCTTTCACTGCCAGGAAAACCCAGGTGGTAAGGGGCAGTGAAAATTGTCTGGTACCCCCCTCGCCATGGGAGATAACCCACTATGTGATTTTCTTTTTGGAAACAAAAAAAAAGTAATTTTGCCATAAGAATCCATCATGTTTGACAGAGTTATCCATCAAAGTAACAAGACATTCACAGGAACCACCTTAACAGCAGTTCCTGTGAATGCTAGAAATGTCCGTTGGCCCAACAGGCAATTCTAAATGAGATAGTCAGGACCTCCACCTTTACTCTGTTGTCTTGGCGGAGGATGGCCCTACCACCAAAATAAAAACCAGGCCCAAAGTACATTAAACAGTGTGCTCTTAAAAATACTTTCTTGTTTTCCCACATTGCAATGTTATTTTCATGTCCTTTTTAAAAACAGCAATCCAGTTTTAGTTAAAAAAGCTAACATTTTTGTCCTATTGAAACTGAGAGGTGAATTTTCAGTTCATAATATTTTGAGTCATGGCTCCTGAAACTTATATTTATGCTTGCTTTGGCTCTACTACAGCTGACCAATTTCTCAACATTCCCCTCGGTCTTATTATCAGATTATCCATCCAGATTTCTTTTATATTTTTCAAATAAAAGACATTGGGGGTCATTTTGACCTCGGCGGTCTTTTTGAAAGACCGCTGAGGGACCGCCGTGCGGAAGACCGCCAGTGGTGGCGGTTTACCGCTCGGCCTATTATGACCGTTGGCAGCTCTCCGTCCTTTTTCGGACGGAGAGCCGCCAACAGCCATACTGGCGGGAGGCGGGAAAGTGGAGGTTGCTCCACCTCCACCGCCATGCCAACAGAACACCGCGCTGCAAATCACGTCCTGTGAATCGCCGTGGCGGTGTTCTGTTGGCGGTGTGGTGTCGGCGGAGCTGCCCCCATGGCTCCCGCCCCCTCCCGGAGGATCATCGGACCAGGTATGTCGATCGTCCGTGAGGGGAGGGGGGTGGGGGGGTGTTGGGTGTTGTGTGCATGCATGGGGGTGTGCGTGTGTGTATGTAGAGGGGGTGTGTGAGTGCGTGTATGCTTGTGGGGGTGTTGAGTGTACGGGAATGAGTGCGTGTATCTCTGTATGGATGTGTGCATGTATGTGTGAATGTGGGTGTGCGTGTCTGCCTGTGTGTGTGTATGTAGGCATGTATGTTGGCGTATGTGCGTGTGAGTGTGTAGGTGGTGCCTGCGTGCGTGTTGTGTGTGTGTGAGATTCTGTGATGTTGGGGGTCGGGGTGGGGAGGGGGGCCCTGCCACCTTTGGGGGGTGGCAGGAGTGGTGGGGGGTGTAGGGGAGGTAGTCGGGGTGGGGGGTGAGGGAGACCCCTATCAGTGCCAGGGAAGGAGTTCCCTGGCACTGATAGTGCTTACCGCCATGGATTTCATGGCGGTTCAAACCGCAGGAAATCCGCGGCGGTAAGCCGGGTCAAAATACCGCCGGCGGTATAGTGATGGCCGCGGGGCTGGATACCCAGGTCTCCAGCCCGGTGGTCGTCTCCGCCCTGGCGGGCGGAACGGAGAACCAGCGGATGACCATGGCGGTAACCACCATGGTCATAATTCCATGAGTGGAGACCGCCAGCCTGTTGGCGGTCTTACCGCCGGTTATCTGCCTTCCGTCAGGGTCGTAATGACCCTCATTATGTCCCTGAATAGTCTATCTTCTCTTCTCAAATTGGCACGATATTCAAGAGTTTACACTCCATACACCCATTTAGATCCTTTTTCAATGGACTTTACTCTTATGCAAAGTGATGTAGCTTACTGGAACACTCTTTCATTTCTGGAATACATGCCTGACTCACTGGCAACTTTTTTTTATCTCACTACAAGGTGAGGGAATCACATATGTTTTTAAGTATTTTCAATTAAATAGATTTTCTAAAATAACTTTGAAGTTCTGCAAATTGATAACATTTCAAAGAATCATGGACACGTTATTAATTTAAGCCTTTAGTGTCCGAATATTGCCAGTTAAATAGGCAATATGAGAACGAACTAAGCACTTTTTCAGAAACAAGAGAGAAAAATATTTGGGTTTATAATTACTGCTTTGATCACGGAGTCTGGTGAAACATACCCTGTGAACAATAAGGTTTAAAAACAACACCCTTTTCACTATACAACATTCGGTTTACCCCACTATATTACTGAAGATGTGTCTTCTAAAGCTCTTAAGAGCAGTTTACGTCTCTATTAAGGAAGAATCATAATTGTCTCAGACTTTCTAAACTTTTTTATCCTGAAAGGCTTTAATCACATTTGCTCGCGTGCTGTTTTTTTCAAATTGTGTTCTCATCATTGACTTTCTCTTTTCCTTCTTGCTACCATCATATTAGTGTAAAGTAAATGCAGCCTAATTATGCCTTACATGCCCACCTATGCCCAGAAGAATTAACCGTGCTGTTCTCCTAATATGATATTGCTACATTTTTGCTATCCTGAAAAGCATCATGTACAAGAATCCATTTATTAAAAAGCATTACTTCACATGTGAAACCAATGAGTCTGCCCTTCCTGTATCTATAACCTTCTGAATTAGATTTCACATTCCACTTGAAGAAGACAGCAAGTACTGGGTTTGACATAGACCTCTTACAGTAAAATAATTTTGCCTACACTCACAGATGAGATGTCAATATACCTTCAGTTTTCTGTGTATAGTAATAAACAAGTGACATGATCTTACAAGCCAGTATATTACTTACTTACTACTTTATGCAGGTCGCTCTTGCAGTCCTCAGTGGAGCAAAAGTAGAGCCCTTCACACCCAAGTATTGGGACGAGAAATAGGGTTGAGGAGAAAAAGATTTCATTACTTATTGGTAATCCTCATTAGTCCGAATACCCTGTTTCTTGTACCGATACTTACATCCCTCCCTTCCGCTTCCTTTCCGGTCACAACCCGTTCCCTTGGTTATTTGAGCTTGATTCTACAGGATGTCTTCTGGGTTCCATGGTCCTTAAAGGGTGATAGGTGGGGGTTGTGGGGGAGTGGTGAGGGTGTGACCTGTGAAAACTCTTTTGATTTGGTAGGGCTACATCACATGGGTTTGAGCAGAGGTGGAACACCTCATATGTGTAAGTATTGGGGTGAGAAATAGGGTTGAGGAGTAATAAAGAGTATCAAGCTTGTCTGCATGGTCACTTAAAAACATATTCTCTAATTCTGCAACCTCATGCAGGATTTAATCTGGAAATATTTAAATAGACGCACAAATTACAATTTGTATACAGATTTTAGAGAATTAAAAGGTCAAAGTTCACAACTATCTTCAACATCATTAACACAGCTTATGACTTTCAATTTGTTCCCAATGACTTCATGTGGAAGACCAACTGAAGAGCCCAATCACAATTAAAATTGTGTTTAATTTTAAAATTACTAAGAAATTTGAACACATCACTTTACCTGTCGCCCATCACCTGGATGGTCTTTCATTTTTTTAAAAAAGTTGTCGGGATGCCCTCACCTTGTTATGAACTCCAAACCTCTGACTCATCAGTTCTGCTGGGCATTGATATTTGTAGGACATATTGAATGTCTCAAAAGCAAAGAGAGATCTTTCGTAACTTGCCATGAAAATCCTGCATCTAACTGTAACAGTGAAAGGATATACCTTAGCAATGTTTCTGTGATTCTTTGATGGTACAAACAGTTGGATACACATCCACGTAATACTTTGGACTCCCTCAGGGGCCCACAGAAAATGAATAATATTGCTTGTTGTTGCTTTAAAGACATGGTGGCAAATAGTGTTAGTTAATTCTACCAAAGATTAGCTTGAGAGTAGTAAAGTTCACCACTTGTTTAATTTGTTTGTTCATATGCTGTAGAAAGCAGTCAAAGTTGATCGGGCAGATGGTTTCAACCTGCCGGACTGAGCTGCAAGAAACTCAGATGTGTCTTTTGAAATATTTGTAGCTAAGATTTTTGTTTTAACACTTACATTTATATCCTGACTGCAACTCAAATTCAGCCGCTGCTAGAAAAATATGAGCCTATGATTGCAGGATATTTGTTGTGAAATGGCACTGTCACCTGAAAATACAGCCATTGATTAGGGTAAGATGTCTGCTTGACATGTAGAGAGTTCTAGTGTGCTGCATAGAATCTGGACAAAAGTTCTACATAAAACACAAACAAAACAGAGGAGATTCACCATCCCTTCAAGTTTCCTTTATGAATTTCAAATGATGCTGACTGAGTGCGAGTTATGACAAAGCGGCCAGTGCTCCTTTATCTAAGATTGTAGTGCATCATAAAAGAAGGCAGTTAACAATATTTGTCAAGCATCGCCCGCATGCATAGCTAATGTGTTCTATCAAACACTGTACTATGAAGAAGGAGGCTCTTCGGGGTAAAAACTATTTTTGTTTAGGTCCAATGCATTTCCTCTTCAATATAATTCCTCTTTTCTCGTAATATAGCTAAGATAAATTCACATTTTGGAAGTGGTTCTTATTTCACATTTTGGAACTGGTTTTGATTTCATAAAGGTTATGGTGCTCATATGAGGAGAGTAAATGACAAAAAATATGTAATAGCATTATCTCTGCTACAGGCTCGTTGCTTAAGTACTCAAAAAGAGCCCACCAGAAAGAAATGGGTTGAAATGTGGCTTCCAAGTACCTTTGGGTGAAAAGTAATACTGGTGGAAAGCAATGCTGATAGAACGTTTCTTTCAACAAGCTCACAATCAACAGCAGTAAATCCAGTCTAAGGTAAGCTGAAAAATAGGAATGCTTTTAATTTTAAAATCAAGTCCGAAAATAAATATGAATGATCTGATAAAAGCGTGTTTTTCATCAGGCAAACATCCAGGGCCACACTGCCTGTGGTGATTTCCCACTCCACTGCAACTACCCCCTGACTTTAAATGATCTTGACCATACTGCAAATGTACATTACTTATAACTCTATGAAATTTCTAACGAATTTCAACACCACTGGTGAAAAATATGGTATGCAGTTATTGACAGCTACACAATTACCACTATGATTTAAATAAAAGCCCAAGCTGCAAATAATCAAAATGACCATTGTTAAATCTGACATCTGTGGCATGTTCTTCCCCCAGACGTTTTGCTTTCACGACCCTATTGATACTGAATGTGTGTTTGTTGCCTTTAGGACATCTGTGCTCTCTACCTGCTCCTAAACAGGAGAAAAGTGTTTGTGGTCCCTAACGTAAAACTTGGTAGAACTGATCTACACCTAATTAGCACATTTAAATTACTTTTAACTCCCTAATATTTGGTACTGCACTCGCTCAGGGCCTGTAAATGCAATGCCACCAGTGGGCTGTAGCACCCATTGTGCCACCCACTAAAGTAACACTGCAAAACATGTTGTAAGTTTGACACTACAGCCTATAGTGCATTTTTGGACCTCGAAAAATAAACCATTTGGCAGGCATAAACCTTCTCTTTTAATAATCATATGTCACCCTTAAGGTAAGCCCTAAAGGCTAACAGAGTAGGGTGCATGGTTTCTAAAAAGTAGGACATGTGTTTGAGGTGTACATGAGTTAAAATCTCCTAAAGTATTTTTTCACTCTAGTTAGGTTACATTTCACACAGATTAATACTGACTTACCTCATTGCACTTAATATGTGATAACTTCAGTTTGGGAATGGATAGAGAAATGCATCTTCCACTTTTCTGAATTGTGATTTAAAATCCTTATTAATGATAAAGTTGGATTTAAGGTTACTATTCTAAAAATGCCACTTTTAGAAAGTTAGGGGTCTTTATGATCCCCGGCGGTTCAGCCCGCCATGCCGGCGGCAGGTAAAAAGACCGTCACCGGCTTGGCGGGCTGAACCGCCATATAATGTGCACATGGAGGGCCGCCCTCCACCGCCAGGCTGCCTCCGACAGGCAGCCTGACGGTGAAAGGAATCATCATACGTTGATCCCTACAGCCACCAGACTTTCCCTGGTGGGTTCCCCCGCCAGGGAAAGGCTGGCGGAAGGGGTGCTCTGTGGCACCCTGGGGACCCTGGCATTACCCATGCACTTGACATGGGCGGTGCAGGGGCCCCTGTGCAGTGCCCCATTGCGTATGTCAGGCAGTGATCTGTGCGACGGGTGCAGCTGCACCCACCGCACAGAGGCACGGCAATCTCTTGGCCTGGCATTCTGCTGGGCCGGCGGGCGGAAACAATGTTGCTGTCTGCCGGCCCAGAAGAATGTTCTTTATGCGGCCGGTAGGGTGCCAGGGGGGCTGGCGGTCAGTTAAAGGACCGCCAGCCTGAACACGGCGGTAAAGAGCACGGTGTTCATTATGAGGGTCTTAGTATTTTTATGCCTAAAAAAAATGTGCCTTTCTGCCAGTGTCCAGGTTCATGTGACTGTGAATGGCTCTCCTGTGGTGTATTGTGCATTCCTTTCAGACTTGGGGACAAAAGGACAATTGTAGGGCAGGATGTTTCTCTCCTAAGCAGGATGTCCTGGAGTGTGACACTAATCACTTAATGAGCTTCAACGGATAGCCTGAGGACTATGCCCATCCTTTCTGCATTCTAAGGCTGCCTGCCCTGCCACTGATAAGTTCAGCTTACACCTAGACCTGTCTGTCCTCTGTCACCCTGGGCAATTTGGAGCAAAACCCAGGAAAGCAAGAAGGTTCGGCTAAAGGGCATCCCCCACACATTCTGTGGCACTGGAAGACTAGTACCTTCAGAACTCCTGGACCTGTGGAAGACTCAGAAGAAAGACTGCTCTGCTGTCTGAAGGAGGAGGACTGGGCCAAAAGCTTTGAATGCAGGATCCTCAGAAGTTACTCTCAGGTTCAATTAGCTGATATCCTGTTTGATTTACAGAGGCATAACAAGCTTCCAGAGGCTTCCTTTCAACTGCTCAACTGACCAGCACCACCTGAACCTGCCTGAGCCCCTCTGTTGGTCTCTGCTGGATTGAGTCCTGATCCCCAAGAGATGCCCCCCAGGTCCTGGACCTTTGGCTGACATTTGAGAGTACTCCTCCTGTCTCAAAACCAAGCTACAGGTGATAATCCAGATGTTTGGGGCTCTTCATGGCCACAAGTGGACTCCTTGTAACAGCACCATCACAGCGTCTCCTTCCAATACAAGTTTCTGAAAGTGAACTGCTCTTCATGCTAAACGGTGAACGCCCAGATCTCCCACCAACACAAAGCTTCAGTGACAACTGCTCCTTGCACAGTCAATGATTTCCTTGCAGCTCCCACCAATGCAAAGATCCAACTAAGGCTCCTTGTGTGGACTTGCACTCAGAAAAGTTAAGTTCTTCACCAGGATGAACCTGCTGAGAACCTGTGAATGAACTTGTGACTTTGATCCTGCCCAGTGTGACTGGATACCTGTGAGTAGTGATTTGTGCTTTTTGGTGCTATTTTCACCGAAAACGTAAAAAAAATCATAATTCTAGTTCTACTTATTGGACCTTTTTTGTAGTTTTGTCAATTTCGTGTCATCTTATTCATAATTTTTTACTCTATTTTTCTGCATTGGTTTAGTATTTTTCTTGCATTGTATTTTCATTTTATTGCTGTTTGAGTGCTGCATAAACACTTTACAAATTGTCACTAGATTTTAGTCTGACTGCTTTGGTGCAAAGCTACCAGGGGTTAAGCACAAGTTTAGTTGGTGATTTTTGTGGTCCGTTCAGACAACAATTGTGCTTATTACTTGAGTTGGATTCTCACCCCCTCAGATGATAAACCAATTTCTTGCAACCATCAAGTTATTTTCTAATATTTGCAGTTTCAGTGATAACCTAGCAATATTCAAGATGTAATGGGTAATGCTCCCCACTAAAATGCATACCGGGGGGATGACCTGCCATGGAAAATTGCCCCCAGGCTCTCCGAATATCTTACTCAGGAGGTAAAGGTTGAGCTCAAAAGATGGATGAGTCAAAGAACAGTATAGCACAAATATTAAAACTGCTATATACACGGAAAAGTTCAGATAGACTTACTATTTTTTGCCAAAGGAACAACACTTTGGTTTCATAAACATGTAAATGCAATTACAGTGAAAATGGTGATCCCACAATTAAAAGCTGTGAAAATAAAGAAGCAAATAAATAGCACAACAAAATATAGTTGAAAACACGAGCATTTAAGTCACACCTAATGGGTATTATTCACAAAAAAGTAGTGAATTTGCATCTATACATTTTCAGATTTATGAATTTTTGGAATTGAGAAACATTCCTAATATACGTTGAGCTGCTCTAAAACATGTATCCAGGCATAGTTTTGGAATGCCGTGTGAGCATTTACAAGGCTCCGGTCTTCCCTGTACTGTGTTCTCCATAGCAGAGAACACAGCACAGGGGGAATAAAGCGCCCTGTACAAACACATTTTTTACCTGTAGGGAAAAAAATCCCGGTGGAGAAAGCACTTCCCTGACAGTATGTTCAAATATGGGAGTGTCTATTGTTGGAGTGTGTTTTTCAAAAGCAATATTAACATGAAAAGCTTGCAATATATTGTGTAGTGAAGCTGCATAGAAAATGTGTTAACATAGAAATAATGCACGCGTTTGAAATGTGCCCATGGGGAGTGGCTACCAATGTATACAAAGACTAATGAAAATTGTTAATTTTTAATGAATTATGTACTAATGTTTTGAATTTGTATTAGCATATCTTAATTAGAGTTATGCATTAGAAGTTGCTTATTATATTAGAAGGCCTTAGCTTAGCGAGGGTCTGGGCCTAGTTGCCTGGTCTCGTATTAAACTACATTTTCTAAATGTGTAATGTGCTGTTTTCCTGAAGGACACGAAGCTGTACTTTTCCAGAAGTTAGATGTGTGTGTAGCCGTAGTAAATTCTTTCTCATGAGAACTGACTTGCTCAATGAGACATTCTTGCTGTATGCAACAGTGTAATTCGTAACAGGTGCAAGGCTGCCTGGAGTACGAGAAAACAATGGGGACACTGACTGGAGCGCAAAGTGTAACTTTTCTTACCTGACATTCCAACCGATGAAGACGTCAATAACATGGACCAATCAGTGACATGAGAACTGTGGTTTGTGGAAAATTCTGGTGAAGTGTTTGGAGGGTTATTGGACAGAGATAAAGATGCACCAATTATTATCCAATGAGGAATTATGGGCTAATTAGGTAGTTTTTATTTAACCGCAGGACCCAAGGAGAAATTGGGCCATTCTTTTGAGACTTTGCCGTTTATTCTTCCTGATACTTTAAACCTTACTTATACTTACTCCTCCTCCATATGAGGGAAGAGTCCTATTCCTTAGCTATGCTATATTGAGACTTTGCCCCGTCCTATCTCTGCTGATGGCGAATTGACTGATGTCCTGAGGACGAAGCCTGAAGCTGTTTGCTGATAATTTGGATTGGTAACTATCTGATGCAAATTTGTAATTGTCTGTTTGCCTTTCCTTTCTAGGTACCAACTGCTATTTTGACAGAGGCCATAGTTAGATGGTTTTCAAATTTGTGTTTGCTAAAATGTTTTGCATGAAGCCCAACATCCTAATGCTAATTTGAGGTTAGTTAAGGCGTTCAAAATTATCCGGTGCAAATAGACAAATGACTGAGTTCTTGCTTTGTTGAATCATGTATTAATGGGACTTTGCTAAGTTACTTCATATCATTGACGTGTCTAAATACTGAATGAATATTCTCTATGCATTGATTGAATTGCGTTCTAATTGAAAATCTGAAGAATTACTACTGAGATGAATTGCTAATGAGATTAACAGAGGTGGTATTAGATTGTAACCAATAGGGAAATAAATATCCTAACACTTAACTAGTTTGTTGTGGTTATTCATTACTGAAAGGTCATGGTGTGTTCAACTATTGAGTCTTATTAAATGTCATTGATTAGCTTGTTGATCAGTCATCGTGAATATTGATTGGGTTATTGATCTATTGATTTTGTGATGCCAAAAAGACACCTCGTACTGGGAAGTCCCTGAACGTGGTCCAAAGGTTCATCGACCTAGGCGTGTCTCCTTGTAAGTTTACTTATCAAGGCTCTGACAGGCTATCACCGGTTCTGCAGCCCTTTGCTGGAGTAAAACCCAAAACACTTCAAGGGCGGTAATGATTGGGATTGTACTTCGGGAATGGCCACAAACATGTTACAGATTTCTAAGGCATACCATAGTTTTGAATGTCCATTTGTTGCTTCTTCGATGGGATTTAAGAGTTTGGATTTCTCTCCACTTTCAGCAGAGAAAGCTACACTAACAAATGCATCTGTGCCCACCTGGAATCCTTTTGTGGTGTAACTGCGACAAATTAGATTGTAAACATGTGCTTACAACCACGTTTCCCTCGTAGATCGGACCTAATATGTACACTTTTGCTCACCTCTGAGTATAACTGCTGTGCTATTTGTAGGCCAGTCACAATATACTAGATTGTGGTTTTGACAAATTACAGCAACTCGCTTAACACTGCTAACAGTCAGTAACTAATCGCTAACACCAAAGCTATTACGAAAAAGAACTATAAAATTTCAGAAACGTACAAAGGAAGGAAATTAGATATAACAGTAAATTCAAATGATTCAAACTAGCATTTAAAGTATTGGAATTGGAAATAAACGGGCCTGATGGTTGACTGAAAAATGACTAGCTCATGGCCTTGGAATCCTAGTGATTGCCGGTCTATGTCTCTACAATCAGAAAGAACCAGACTCGGTACTGATAGAATAAATACAATTGTATGGCATGCCATTGACGTCAATTCACCAAAATCCCAGAGGTAGTGAAAGGACAGGACTTGCCCTTTGACTGCCCCCAGCTACATCACAGGAAGTGACAACATACAGACGTTCACCTAATATCATCCTAAGAAGTGATGTCACATGACATTTTACTCTGATGACACCATGAAAAGGGACATCACCGTAGTTACAAACCATGCAATAAGTACAAGGCTGATAAAGACATTAGTTACTGCCTTTATGATCTCCCTCTTACCTGCTTCAGTCTCATCCAGCTGTTTCTTTCTTATACGTCTGCCTCTTTATCAAATCACCCGCAACTTCCCTTTAACTCTCTCTCATCTTCTTCATTTTCTGTTTCTGCTCTCTCCTCTCTTGCAGCTGTGTCATCTGCTTCTCACCTGTCAATCCTCCCTACCTCGCTCAGCTATTTGTATCCGAGCTGCTATACGTTTATCAGCCATCTCTGTTTCCTCTTTCTCCGGTATCACATCAGTTTCTCTTTTTCCGTTCACCTGTCTAATACTACCTCTCTTAACAAAGCCTTTCCCTCCTGTCTCTCCCTTTTCACTGCTTCTCTGAACTGTCTTTTTCACCTGTCTCTCTCATCTAACTCTTCCACCTCTCTCACTCCCTCACCTATCTCTTTCCCTTTCTCGCATTTCTCAAAATCATTGACATTGCACCAGTGCCTTCACCCACCTCTCTCTCATCTCTCTGTTAGCTCTCTATTACGTGTCTGGATTATTTGCCCCCTTTCTCAGTGGTCTCTCAATAAATTATTTCTCATCTGTCCATTCTATCATCTTTTTAGCCATTTTCTCACATCTGTCTCCCCTCTATATTTCTTTTGTACCTCTCTAATTTATATGCAGGTCACATCTCTGTCTTTCCCACTGTCTGTCAGGTGTCTCTTTTTCACCACTTTGTTTTAAACTTCTCTTTTGGCTCTCTTTCTCTTCATCTCCGTTGTATCTTTTTCATCCCTGTCACATCTTTCTTTTCCTCTGTCAGCTTTTTCTTTTTCGCCTGTCTGTCTTAAACTCCTCTCCTGTCGCTCTCTTTCAAACCCGTCTGTCTCTATGTCTCCATCATACATCTCTTTATCTTTCCATTTATCTTGTTTCTTTTTTTTCTCTCTGCCTCTCTCTCTCTCTCTCTCTCACACACACACACACTCTCTCTCTTTCTCTCTTTTGCTTCTGCATCTCACCTATATGTGCTGTCTTTTTCCTCTATTCTATCCCTCTGCTGATCCCTCGTTCCTCTTTTAACAATTCTTTTCTATCTACTCTGTGCTGTATTTCTCCTCTCCCCTCACATGTCCAGAGATAGCAAGAGAGATGTAGGCACCTGTTGCTGTGCCTTCTCAATCAGCAAAAATAAATTAAGTGAAAGTAGCTCAGAAAGCCCAGTCTAACATTCCTGACACTACTTTAGAGATTTCCTAGGATAGGGCTTGCAAGAGTAGTGTCATGGGTCTCAGGAGCAAGCTAGGGGTAGCAAAAGTGACCCCTCGACACCTCTAAATGACGTCCATGTGGTACGCATAGGCAACCAGTGGGAGAGCCCACAGTCACAAGTGAAAACTAGAGCATCGCAAGCACTCTCTGAGGTCTTTGAATCTGGCCACTGATTAAAGCACCAAGGTGCAGGGCCTCTACACAGCATGGCAGGTGACCCTTAAGTGTCACTTGGGGACACCTTTCCAGTAGCCAGTCCCTCTTGAGTTGATCAGCACATCTCAACAGGTAAAGGTCAGTACATACTGGGAAGATACAAGAAACACCTTAAAAACTACCTGTCAGGATCTGGGTAAAGGGTTGAAGGGAAAGCTTGCCTTCAAGCGGAGAGGCCAATTGAGGGTTTTGTCAATTTTAGGGCAAAACAAGTGTGTCCTTAAGAAGGAACAGATTTGCAGGTTAGAGGTCTTCAAATTAGAAGACTCTCAAACTAAGAAAAAGGGATAACATAGTGGAACTACCAAGACACAGAAAAATCACACTGTTAATGAACCACCTTCAGACATGGTCAGCAACTTCGGCCCTTACAATTTCATTGACATTTACATTTTAAAGATGGCATAAGGGACATGGAGCTTATCCTCTCTTTCAAAATTATGCAAGTGTTCAGTAAACTAATATAACTTTTGCTTCAGATTGCAGCTTTGGATTTCATAATTTCTATGACTTCATCAGAGCTGCTGTTATTAGGGTGTGGCCAGTGAGGCCAACACAGAGGTTGAGTTTTTAAAACCACTCCCAGCTGCCACCCAGTCATCCATCAGAATCTCTGTGCAGATGAACTGCCGTCCACTCCTAAACACATGCATAAACATCAAGAACCATGCCTATTTTGTCATCTGGGTTTATGAAGAGCAGGTGAGAGTGGATAAGGGCGATATCCGAGGCCAGGGAGACGCTTCGTCATGGCTAATATTCGCCTCTTCAGTCATGGCCCAGAGGCTGTGCAGCTTGCACCCACTCTCGTTTTCTGGGTATCTTTGGAAAGGGCAGAGGAATGCACCCTGTTGGCCTGACCTCCCTTTGGAGCTGAGTCACAGACTGGTGCTGCTGACTGGCATTCTTTGTCCTGGGCTCTGCTCCCTCACGCCTCCTCCCCTTTCTCGGTGGCCCTGACTGCAAAGTTTGAACCTTGTTGGCAGCACAGCACACATCGGTACAGCCCCAGCCAAAGTAGAGGGGCAAGATTTACCTGGTGTGGGCCACACGGAAGGAGTTGGATGAGTTTGGAGGGCCCTTCAACTGAGCTAATCACTGCGTAATGCCGTCTGTGTGCTCCATTCACTCTATCACTTGCGTGACTCCCCTAGATTCATGTACTCCACCAAGTTTGTCCAGGAGAATTTCACTTCCCGATGGGAATCAGGCAGTTTCCTTATATGCAGACAATCCTATCCTATATGTAAAATATAACAGAATACGACTACAGAGTTGGTGAACATCCTGGAAGAATTCGCTTCTACCGCAGGTCTCCAAGTGAACAGGGCTAAGTCCTGCATCTCTGTCCTCACTGCTGGGCTTTCACAAACTAAGCTCGGAAAATGTTCCTTACCCTGGACGGGGCACATGTTCAGAAACATTTGAAATAGGATATACCAGTAAGACTCAGATCTACTAGAGGGCAATCTCACTAGAGCAGTGATATCTACCACAGTTCAAGTGTCCTTCTGGGAGACTTTCCCTGGCCCCAATATGGTATATTGCCCTCCTGAGGATGATCCTCCTCTCACACTCCTCCTATTGTTTTGTGAACCTACCTTTAGCCTTATCTCTGGATTGTTTTAGGCCTAAATGTGCTACTGAGTGAACTACTCAGGCCCACCAGTAGAAGGAGGGGTATCCCTTACCACGATCTAGCTTGTGAAGACGCAGGCATACTAGGTGTGCCCCATGTTGATTGTACTATCTCACAGCACAACTCCAGTGGCTAGGTAGATAGCTTTCTGGCCTCTCCCTTGAGAAGGTGGTAACCTTTGACTAAAGGAAACTCATGGTATATGGATGGCATTCATGGAAAAACTCTGAAACTGCTGTTTCCTCATATTGGTGGCACCTAATAGACATTTGTGTTGTGTTGTTATGTTAATCATGATATTTTTATAAAACTGTAGCAATTTTGATTACTGTGATATTATCAGGGTTAAGTTAATTTGACATCACGTCCTAGGAAGATTTAGGGTCTAAGGTCATATGTCACTTGCTGTGATGTCATTAAGTTTAAATAGTGCATTTCCACTACCATAGGCATTTTGGTGAATCGATGTCCATAATTTAGAGTTTGGCAATACATAATTTTTCCTCCTACAGATCCACTGATCGCACCGCTGGTGGAAGCGTTTGATGGATGGCCTGACAGACATTGGGCCATCAGTTAAATTACCTTAGGCCGTTGGCCCTATTTAGGGTGGACATTCTGACATCCTTTTTACCCTATTCATTTCACCAGATAGAACCTGGTGGTCCTGAACAGGAAATCAAATAAATGGCCATCACATGTTGGGAGAAAACTCTAGCTTGCCAGGGTCTTTTATTTGCTGTTTGTCAGAAACAATCTCTTTATTTGGGAGTTTGCTTCTCAAAAAACAAAAACAAATTCTGTGTTGTTTCATTGAACATGGAGCCTACATATCAATGGGTCAGTGCATTCAGATGAACCACTGTGGTGATGACTCATCTGATGGCACTGAGATCTCTGGCAAGCAGACAGAGGTTCCTAAGTATATCGGGAAAAAGTCCACCATGGTAGAGGAGTAAATCCCGCCACTGACCTGCCATAATGGAGTATAGTCCACCAAAATATAATAAGCCAATACGTTTTCTTAACCTTTGAGAGAAGTAGGCATAGCAGTGCTTATTTTGTTAACATAAATAACTAAGTGCTGGGGAGAAAATAAAATTCTTATTCACCTACTTCCACGTACTAGCATTACTCACTTCCACTACTGGTGCCACCACTTCCACCAGCTGCTTGTGTGGACACCCTTCAAAGTCTTTTGTGCTTTCACTACCCCTCCAGAAGAATGTTAAATTAGGGGTGGTGACTGCCATTGTGTGCGTCTGGAGGAATGGTTTAGTTTTTTGGTTGTAGTCTGGTAGACAGGGTACCCCATCACAAATGCAACAGAGTATCCTGCTGATCAAACCTTTGGTTTGCCTGTCTAGCTTAGAGATGGGTGGACCTTAAGTAATATGTCGATCAAACTCTTGTTGACTCCATTGATGGAATACTTCTTCTTACAGCCAGACAGAGTAGAGGCTATTGGGGGAGATCATTACACCATCCGCCTTATTGAGGGTGGCAGGTCTAATGCCTTTTTATTTCCTGTCCTGCACAGTCAGGAAAACCCTTGTGGTAAGGGATAGGAAAAGTACTAATAACCCACATACCCTGGGAAAAAAACTACAACACTATAGGGGTCATTAATTTTTTTGTTTTTCAAAAACAAACACCCACTTTGGGAGTTTATTTCTGAAAAAACAAAAACATCTTTGAAAAGTTTGACAGCTAGCAGTCATGGCTGACAGTACCATCCTTCACACTTTTCTACATTTCTTTCAATATAGAGACATGTCTGTGGGGCTGATAGACATCTCTAAATCTAGTCGATGGAGGAGCCACAAGCTGGCAGAAGTAATGTCCTCTGCCATTCTGGAGTAAAGGTTGAACCGCTGAGCGGCCGCCTATGCGGCCGCAATCCCACCAGCTGCATTACAACATCCTCGCTGGACCGGCAGGCGGAAACAGAGTTTCCGCCCGCCGGCCCAGCGGGGATGTCGGCCGTAACATTGCAGCCGGTTCCTGATGGAGCCGGCGGTGTTGCGGCCGTGCGACAGTGAAAAGCAGGGTGGGATTGTGCCTGGGGGGCCCTGCACTGCCCTTGCCAAGTGCATGGGCAGTGCAGGGGCCCCCACTGGCCCGCGACTTCCCTTCCTGCCAGCCTTTCCATGGCAGTCTCTACCGCCATGGACAGGTTGGCGGGAAGGGGAGTCATAATCCCCAGGGCAGCGCTGCAAACAGCACTGCCCTGGTGGATTAAAACCGCCAGGGCAACGATGACGGGAAACCGCCGGTCCCGGCTGTGTGACCACGGTGCCACCGTGGCGGTCAAAATATGGCGATTTGTACCTCCAGCCTGTTGGTGGTACGATCACCAAAACAACCCTGGCAGTCTTTGACCGCCAGGGTTGTAATGAGGGCCTATGTCCGCCAATCTCTAAATTAGCACCGCAGCTCTTACATATTTAACATAAAAGAACCAAAATAGTGCAAACACACTATGGCAGGTAAAATGCGAGTCGCAAACCCATAGCAGGATAGTGTCCATGACACAATCTACGAATCGCAAGGGGGGTCGTAAAGGCCCACCTCATTAATGTGAATGAGGTGGGTCGCAATTTGCGACCCCCTTGTGATTCCCTGCACTCACAGGGATGGTGGCTTGCTGGAGACAGCAGACCACCATGTCTGTGACTGCTTTTTAATAAAGCAGTTTTATTTTTTTTGTATTGCATCCCGAGTTGCAATACACTCGAGAAAATGAAACCATTTGGTTTCATTTTTTCAGAGTAGGCAGTGGTCCATAGGACCACTGCCTGCTCTGAAAAAATATTTTTAGAGCCATTCACAAAGGGGAAGGGGTCCCATGGGGACCCCTTCCCTTTTGCGAATGGGTTAGTGTAGGAAAGTACCATCTTGCCTGGCATGTTACCCCCATATTTCACTGTATATATGTTGTTTTAGTCTATGTGTCACTGGGACCCTGCCAGGCAGGGCCGCAGTGCTCATAAGTATGTTCCCTGTATGTGGTCCCTGTGTGATGCCTAACTGTCTCACTGAGGCTCTGCTAACCAGAACCTCAGTGGTTATGCTCTGTCTGCTTTCCAAATTTGTCACTAACAGGTTAGTGACTAAATTTACCAATTCACATTGGCATACTGGTACACCCATATATTCCCTAGTGTATGGTACTGAGGTACCCAGAGTATTGGAGTTCCAGGAGATCCCTATGGGCTGCAGCATTTCTTTTGCCACCCATAGGGAGCTCTGACAATTCTTACACAGGCCTGCCACTGCAGCCTGAGTGAAATAACGTCCACGTTATTTCACAGCCATTTATCACTGCACTTAAGTAACTTATAAGTCACCTATATGTCTAACCTTCACCTAGAGAAGGTTGGGTGCAAAGTTACTTAGTGTGTGGGCACCTTGGCACTAGCCAATGTAGCCCCACATCGTTCAGGGCAAATTTCCTGGACTTTGTGAGTGCGGGGACACCATTACACGTGTGCACTATACATAGGTCACTACCTATGTATAGCATCACAATGGTAACTCCGAACATGGCCATGTTACATGTCTAAGATCATGGAATTGTCACCCCAATGCCATTCTGGCATTGGGGGGACAATTCCATGATCCTCTGGGTCTCTAGCATAGTACCCGGGTACTGCCAAACTGCCTTTCCGGGGTCTCCACTGCAGCTGCTGCTGCTGCCAACCCCTCAGACAGGTTTCTGCCCTCCTGGGGTCCAGGCAGCCCTGGCCCAGGAAGGAAGAACAAAGTATTTCCTCTGAGAGAGGGTGTAACACCCTCTCCCTTTGGAAATAGGTGTGAAGGCTGGGGAGGAGTAGCCTCCCCCAGCCTCTGGAAATGCTTTGATGGGCACAGATGGTGCCCATCTCTGCATAAGCCAGTCTACACCGGTTCAGGGATCCCCCAGCCCTGCTCTAGCATGAAACTGGACAAATGAAAGGGGAGTGACCACTCCCCTGACCTGCACCTCCCAGGGGAGGTGCCCAGAGCTCCTCCAGTGTGTCCCAGACCTCTGCCATCTTGGATTAGAGGTGCTGGGGTACACTGGACTTCTCTGAGTTGCCAGTGCCAGCAGGTGTCGTCAGAGACTCCTTCTGATAGGCTCTTACCTGTCTTCGTAGCCAATCCTCCTTTGTTGGTAGCCAAACCTCTTTTTCTGGCTATTTAGGGTCTCTGCTTTGGGGAATTTGTTAGATAACGAATGCAAGAGCTCACCAGAGTTCCTCTGCATCTCCCTCTTCACCTTCTACCGAAGGATCGACCACTGACTGCTCAGGACGCCTGCAAAACCGCAACAAAGTAGCAAGACGACTACTAGCAACCTTGTATCGCCTCATCTTGCCGGCTTTCTCAACTGTTTCCAGGTGGTGCATGCTCTGGGGGTAGCCTGCCTTCACCCTGCACCAGGAGCTCTGAAGAAATCTCCTGTGGGTCGACGGAATCTTCCCCCTGCTAACGCAGGCACCAAAAGAATGCATCACTGGTCCTCTGGGTCCCCTCTCAGCCTGACGAGCGTGTTCCCTGGAACTCAGCAACTCTGTCCAAGTGACTCCCACAGTCCAGTGACTCTTCAGTCCAAGTTTGGTGGAGGTAAGTCCTTGCCTCCCCACGCTAGACTGCATTGCTGGGTACCATGTGATTTGCAGCTGCTCCGGCTCCGGCTCCTGTGCACTCTTCCAGGATTTTCTTCATGCACAGCCAAGCCTGGGTCCCGACACTCTATCCTGCAGTGCACAACCTTCTGAGTTGTCCTCCGGCGTCGTGGGACTCCCTTTTGTGACTTTGCATGGACTCCAGTTCACTTTCCTTCCAAGTGCCTGTTCAGGTACTTTTGCGGGTTCTGCCTGCTTCTGTTAGGGCTCCCTGAGTTGCTGGGCACCTCCTCTGTCTTCTCCTCCAAGTGGCGACATCCTGATCCCTCCTGGGCAACAGTAGCACCCAAAAACCTCTACCGTGACCCTTGCAACTAGCAAGGCTTGTTTACAGTCTTTCTGTGTGGGAACACCTCTGAAAGCTTCATCGCGACGTGGGACATCCATCCTCCAAAGGGGAAGTTCCTACTCCTCTTCTTTCTTGTAGAACTCCAAGCTTCTTCCAACAGGTGGCAGCTTCCTTGCACCCTCAGCTGGTATTTCCTGGGCTCCTGCCCACTCTCGACACTGTCGCAACTATTGGACTTGGTCCCCTTGTCTTACAGGTACTCAGGTCCGGAAATCAACTGTTGTTGCATTGCTGGTGTTTGTTCTTCCTGCAGAATCCCCCTATCACGACTTTTGTGCTCTCTGGGGGTAGTAGGTGCACTTTACACCTACCTTTCAGGGTCTTGGGGTGGGCTATTTTTCTAACCCTCACTGTTTTCTTACAGTCCCAGCGACCCTCTACAAGCTCACATAGGTTTGGGGTCCATTCGTGGTTCGCATTCCACTTTTGGAGTATATGGTTTGTGTTGCCCCTATACCTATGTGCTCCTATTGCAATCTATTGTAATTCTACACTGTTTGCATGACTTTTCTTGCTATTACTTACCTAATTTTGGTTTGTGTACATATATCTTGTGTATATAACTTATCCTCATACTGAGGGTACTCACTAATATACTTTTGGCATATTGTCATAAAAATAAAGTACCTTTATCTTTAGTAACTCTGTGTATTGTGCTTTCTTATGATATTGTGCATATGACACCAGTGGTATAGTAGGAGCTTTTCATGTCTCCTAGTTCAGCCTAAGCTGCTTTGCCATAGCTACCTTCTATCAGCCTAAGCTGCTAGAAACACCTCTTCCACCCTAATAAGGGATAACTGGACCTGGCACAAGGTGTAAGTACCTCCGGCACCCACTACAAGCCAGGCCAGCCTCCTACAGTTAGCACCCACTTCACATGGGTGCTAACTGCGAATTGCTTTGTGATCGCGGTCACAAAGCAATTCTGCATCGCGATGCAAATCGCAAATAGGAAGGGGAACACCCCTTCATATTTGCGAGTCGCATTCCCAGTTTGCGAGTCGGTCACCAAGTTATTGACTCGCAAAATGGGAATGTGCATCGTGATGCAGGTTTTGCATGGCGCACACTGCGAATTTCGCAGTTTGCGCCATGCAAAACGTTTGTACATCTGGCCCTAGCAGTTTATTTTGTAGAGAGCTGGTATCCTATGAAAGAAGAGGGGTGTAATACCTGGTCCTAAATGGAAGCATGGGAGCCAGCTCACTTCAAAAATGAAAAGTGTCAACGTTCTCCAGCGCACCAGTCCATACACATAACCCACTGTTGAGCAGTAACAATCTCCCTGACTGCTGTATCAGCGAGACAGACTGTTAAGGGATGATGAGGCCCCAACCGTGGTCCATGAGCCCTGCCACACATCAGGGCCTTCCCATCTGAGACAGGATGCAGGGTCACCTATAAAGGTAGTCCTGGGGCTTTAAACTTCAGCCATGCAGTACCTACTACTAGGGATTTAGACTTCAGCCATGACGTACCCAGATGTCAGTCAGTCTATCACTTCAGCCTCACCCTCACAAAACTTGTCACAGTGTGGGAGGAGATCATCAAGGCTCACTGACACCATTTCTTAAGAGTTGGAGGAGGGTGCAGTGAAAAAGAAAGTCTGCATGGCAACTAGCAGATATCTGGAGCCAGTACACTGCATCAACAGGATGCATGCACTGCACAGGCTTCAGCCTTTCAGTTTACTGCTTCAGTGTTAGAGCTGGAGGGAGGTTTGTGTCGTCTGCAAGGGTCAATGCAGCAAGGGCAGCTGAGGCGCTGAACAGGTCCCTGAGGTAAAGTAAAAAATGCTATCAAATGTGTTTATGCATGTTGGTTAGAGAGTATATGTGAAAGCGTGTTTATGTGTGAATGTGTCTGAATGTTTGTATATATGTGTACATATGTATGATCATAGGTAAGTGTGCAAGAGTAAAAGTGAGTTAGAGTGAGAATGAGCAGGAGTGTGAGTGACAGTAAATATAACTGAGTGAGACTAAGTGAGTCAGAATGACTGAGAACAAATAAGACTGAGTGAGAGTAAGAATAAGATGCAAGGGAGTGTGAGAGTGAGTGAGAATGAATGTGAAGAGATGAGAGTGAATAAGTAAGAGTGAGTAAATGTAAACGAACCAATGTGATTGTGTGTGTGTGTGTTTGTGGGACGCGTTTACCTTTGTCAATCCCTGGAGATTCCAGAATTCTTCCTCAAATAAACCAGAAACAATTCAGTGGTTTTATCTAACGTTTGATGTTTGCAGTGCATTCTAGGTAAGAAAAAGTAGCGGAATCAACACAAGTCACACCACCATAAGTGTCTAGTTTTCATAAAAGTCTGAGATTGGAATATTCCCTGGGTGCCAACCAACACCAGACCCAAATAATACAGCTACCCACATCCAGAGAATAATTAAAATTTTATGGAAATATCTTGGCAACACTCGTGTACAGGATGATAAGCCCACCTAAACAAGTAGGACATCATTTTTATCAGCAGAAGTGTGCAAATGATGGGTGGTAGGACTTCTTTCAATCCCCATAGATTCTGAAACTTTCCCTTAAAAATATGAGAATAATCTATGATTTTAAGCATAGATTGATGTTCGAAGGACTTTCTAGGTAAGAAAATGTAATACCAGCCACACAACCCACACCATCCAGGACTCACCCAGGAGTATAGTTTTCTGAAAAGTCTCGGTTTGGCAGGCATCTATGAGTATCAGCTGGCCATAAGCCTAATACTGCAGCTACCCACATTCTTAGAATGAGTACTTTTTTAAAGAAAAATCTTGATGTTTTTATGTTGTGCTCGGGGCCTTTCCTGTTGCAGGCAATTGGCTCATCCTAACAGGCGGGATATCCTTTATCTCATGAGAAGTGTGGGGATGCACAATTATATGTAATTTGTTATTATCTATATAATTTTACTCTATTTTAGGCTTCCGCCTTTAAGATAGTGTGCACTAAAGAACATTTTGTAAAATTCCCTGTGAATCACCTGATATTATGCATAACCCCAAATTCAAAGTGGTACACATAACCCTTATCCCTATTCTCAGATTCTTAGTATCATTTTTATAATTTGCAGCTATTCTTCCTACCCTTATTTGTTATTTACGGGATTTTACTTTATTAATGAATGTATATTCCAAATGCAGTAACAAATCTAAAGTCACCTCTCTAGAGTTCATGGCTCTAAGTACTCTGCAACTTTGTTAGCGCGTCGGAGCCTTAATAAGTAAACTTACAAGGAGACGCTTTTAGGTCGACAAACCTTTGGACTGCGTTCGGGGACTTCCCAGTCCGAAATATTTTCTTGGCATCATCAATCAACAAATCAATATTCAATCAATAATGACAATCATTATTCAATAAACGATCAATAAGAATCAATAATTGAACACACCATGACCCTTCAGTCATGAATAACCACACCAGTTTAGTTAAGTGTTAGGATGTTTAATTTCCTATTGGTGACAATCTAATAACATGTTTGTTAACCTCAATATCAATAAGCCACATCAGAAACACTCCTAATTAGCAATCAGAGCACAACTTAATCAATGCATAGACTATATTCATTCAATATTTAAGCACATCATTAATACGAATCAGTTTAGCAGAGTCTCATTAGTACATGATTCAACAAAGCAAGAACTCAGTCATCTATCTATTTGCATAAGATATTAGTGAACACCTTAACTAACCTCAAATTAGCATTAGCATGTTGAGCTTCATGCAAAACATTTTAGTGAACACAAATTTGAAAAACATCTATACTGAGGCCTCTATCAAAATAGCAGTTGGTACCTAGAAAGAAAGGCAAATAGACAATCACAATTTGTATCAGATAGTTACCAATCCAACAGATCAGCAAGCAGCGTCAGTCTTTGTTCTCAGGACATCAGTTCAACAGCATCAACAAAGTTGGAATGGGGCAAAGTCTCCGAATAGCATAGCTAGGAACATATTACTTCCCTCAGATAGAGGAGAAGATAACATCAAGCAAAAGGTTGGCAGAGGATGGTTTGGGTGATAAGACAACTAAAGACTAAAGTATGGGCTTGGAGTGTCCGGAAGAATGGCCAACGGCAAAAGTTCTATAGCAAAAGGGAAATGGCAAATGTCTCCTTTCTCCTTGGGTCACGTTGTTAAATCAAAACTGTCTAATTATTCCCTAATTCCTCATTGGATAATATTTGGTGCATCATTATCTCTGTCCAATAATTTGGTAAGCACCTTGCTGGAATTTTCCACAGTTCACAGTTCCCATGTCACGGATTGGTCCATGTTATTGACGTCCTCAACGGTTGGAATGTCAGTTAGGAAATGTTACACTTTGTGCTCCAGTCAGTGTCTTCATTGTCTTCTCCTAGGAGAGTTAACCTTGCACCTGTTGCGAATTACACTGTTGCATCTAGCAAGAACGTCGCCTTGAGCAAGCCGGTTCTCATGAGAAAGAATTTACTACAGCTACACATATATGACTCCTGGAAAAGTACAACTTCGTGTCCTTCAGGAAAAACAGCACACTACACGTTTAGAAAATGCAATTCAATATGAGGCCAGGCAGCTTGGCCCAAGCCCTTGCTTGGTTAAAGCCCTTTTGTTTAATGAAGCGAACTCTTAACACATAACCCTGATTACGGTATACTAATACAAATTCAAAAGAATTATTGCATAGTAATTCAGAATTAATAAGCCTTTTCTTTAGTCTTCGTATACATTGGTAGCCACTCCCTGTGGGCACATTTCAAACGTGTGCATTATTTTCTATGTTAACACATTTTCTTTGCGGCTTCATCACACAATATATTGCAAGTTTTCGTATTAATATTGCTTTTAAAAGACACACTCCAACAATCCCTTCTCTGATGACTCTTGTCATCACACAAAACTTTCCTCACAAATTTTTACATCAGTTAAAATTCTGTCATTTCAATCTCTTCACTCATTGGCTTCCCCTTTGATTTTTTTCCCTAAACAATTTTTCCCTTTCTTTTTCTTCCCTCCTCTTATTATGTTTCACCTTATTCAACCTTATTCTTTTTCTAATTTTACATGCCACCCACAATCCAAATAGACAAGCTATAGCAATCAATATCCCCTGTATTATTTTAGACAATATCCCATGCCAAATGTTGCTAAGCCGATTTTCCACTGAAGTAAAACCCCTTCCAATCTTTTCCCAAACACCAGGTTCTTTCAATTCCTTCAAGTCTATACTATCCTTAGTCAAGTTAGTAAGCATACATTTAATCTCATTACTATTATCTGGTATATATGCACAACAATGATTCTCATTGAGCATCCTACAAACTCCGCCATTTTTTGCTAAAAGAATGTCTAAAGCAGGCCTGTTTTGAAGAGTCACAACCCTCTCCGCAGCAAGTTCAGTATCCATTAGGAGTATAGCTCCTGAAAAATTTGTCAGTATGTTATCCTCAATAGTAGACAACTTTTGAATCTTTATTGAGTTCAAAATTACTTCCACTGAAGGAATTATCGCCCCAAATATGTCTCCCACTACACCAGCAGCGGTCTCTCTCTTCTGTCTAGTACGATCTAATTCAGACAATCTCGGAAACTTCTTTAAGTCATCAAGTTGGTATTTCTTTGGGAAAAATATCCCCAAATAACATGTCCCATATCATCCCTTTGGAAGATGGTAATAAGCATTAATCCCACATATGTAGTAGATCCCTGGGATCGGTGGATCCTGTCCATTTAACATGAACGTCCATTTACTCTGAAACAAAAACACATGCTTACATTCACTCATTCCCAAAAACACAGTGTCATAATATGATTCCGGCCTAGATATACAAAGCTTTCCTAAGTGTAATGCATCTAAAGCTAACTTTTCTTGCTCTCTAATTGCACCATAACCTTCATTACTAGCACAAACTCGCTGCTGTAATCCTTTTTCTAATTTACCCTTTAATGCTCGCCGTCTATCATCTGTGTGATCTAAAAAGCTTTTCTCTACAGGTGTAAGCAAGCATGTCAAATTATTGCGGTTAGCGTAAGATGTACTAATTGTCAATGTCGGCTCAAAGAATCCTTTAACTAACTTTATACTATAGTATCTAGCTACATCACTCAAATCCTCTATTATAGGCACATAAGAAAACACAAAGTCATGATTAGAATAGAAATACTGGATATCCTCCTAGTTACAAAATCTTGTTAGTAACGGACTACAACTTATCCTATAGGTTAGTGGCAAGCTATGATAGGTGACTCCTTTTTGTACCGAAATAGGAATCTGGGTACACACAAAACAATCCTTCGCATCCATTGTCTCAACATACTCACTCAGCAAGCAACAGAAAATGTTAGTAGAAAGTTCTCCTTTTGCATTAGTTTCCTCATGTAAGTAACTCTCATCCAGCTCAAACCTCTCCCAAGCTGTTAGTGCAGTAGTAGTTTCAGGAACTGAAGCATTGTTAGTCCCACTCTTATCCATTAGTGTCATACCCACAACCACAACCACAATGAAAATCACACATGCAATACCTAAACCAACAGCCAAGTATTTACAACGCCTACTCCCTCTACTCTCCTGCCTAATATTAGCCATGATCTGCAAAGAATCAGAAAGTGGAGGATGGTTATTCAAAACAACAAATACAGAGGATGGTTAATAATTCTCTCCTGCAGCAAAGTCAAACAAGCAAAATCTTCTTACAGCAATTATTTACAGTTTTCAATCTCTCTCCCAGGATCCCTTGTCAATTCAGATTAGCAGCTAGTCAAAATCTGTTTTCAAAAGTCAATTCAGGTTCTCAAAGTCTCATCCGCTAAATTCTCACCCTCTTTTCTCAATTTTCAATTTTAGCCAAATCTTTACACCACTTCAGTCTCTTCAGCCAGACTCAGGTGCCAAAGTATTGTCCTGGGACTTCTCGATCAAAACAAAACGCCAAGAACTCCTGTTGCCATTCAGCTGTAGTTGCATGCGCCCATTCAGGACCTGCGTACCTTCTATTTGCTACTCTCTTCCTTTTCAACTTGCGATCACCTTGCAACTCTCCTTCACTTAGATCTTCTCTCCTTGTTGTGTCTACTTCTTCCTCTATGGCATCTCCGACAACCACTTCTCTCCTTTTTACTTGTAATTCTGGCCACTTGTCTCCTTTCAGTATCTCTCTGGTCTTTTATCTTTCCTGTGGCAACCCTTCTTTCTCTCTTTGCTCTATGGTGTTTTCGCTTGATGGACCTGCAATCTGCTCAGGAGGAGTCTGGACACTTTGACTCTCCTCCAACTCAACTCCTTCGCCTTCTGGGTCTGTCAAGTGCTCTGGCTCATTCTCATAATCGTCTGCTTATGGGAGAACCTTCCTCGGACTAGGCTTCCCTGCTGCCTCAGTTGAGATAGGCTCACCGTCACCCCTCTGGATCCCTTCTCCCTCGTCTTTTACTGGAGTGACCAAGCCGTCCCCAATGGGCTCTTCTTCTGTCTCAGTTCCCCTTCGATCACTCTCTGGCCTTTCAACAACTCAACGTCCTCATCAGTTGGACACGTCACCTTTTTCGTGTGACTGGCATGGATCCAGTTCAGAACTCCTGTACACTTCACAGCAGTGGTAGTCGTTTGTATCACCTGGTAGGGTCCCTTCCAAAGTGGCTCCAAGCAAGTATTCCTTACGTACTTCTTGATGACAACCCAATCGCCAGCTTTCAGGTTGTTTCCTGGATCATGAATCGGTGGTAGGGTGGTAGCTTCCACCTGGTGAGAAAAAGAGCGGACCAAATCAGCCAGACCCTTGCAGTAGTCCAACACCATATCATCCGTGATATTCACAAGAGCATTTGCAGGCACTGCGGGCAGTCTCATAGCTCGACCCATGAGAATCTCAGGCTGAGACAGTCCTGTCTTCTTGTTAGGTGTATTTCTCATTGACACTAACACTAAAGGTAATGCGTCGGGCCATTTAAAATTTGGGCTGCACACATTTTTGCCATTCTCGACTTCAGGGTGCTATTCATCTATTCCACTAGTCCTGATGCTTCAGGGCGGTAGCTACAATGCAACTTCTATTCAATGTTCAATGCTGCACACAGTAACTTAACCACCTCATTGTTGAAGTGACTTCCCCTATCTGATTCTAAAGAGATCAGAAAACCGAAACATGGTATCAGTTCCCTAAGCAGCAATTTCGCTACTGTGAGGCTGTCATTCCTGCGTGTAGGGAACGCTTCAATCCAATGGCTAAAGATACACACAATCACCAACACATACCTCAAACCTCCACATACAGGCATCTCAATGAAATCCAATTGCATTCTACTAAATGGACCTCCAGCTCTTCCAATGTGGCTCAAATTCACCACCGTCCCTTTCCCCGCGTTCATCTGTTGGCAGATAACGCAACGATGACAAATCAACTCTGCAGCTTGCCTAAACTTTGGGTTAAACCAGTCAATCTTGAACAACCTGATCATGGCATCCCTCCCAATATGTGCTTAGTCATGATAAACCCTTACAAACTGTGACAAAAGACTGTTCGGCAAGACCATTTTTCCTTCATCTGAAACCCACAAATCATCTGGTCTTTGTATGCATCACAGCCCAACACAAGAACGCTTCTCATCTTTGCTGGCACAGTCCTGCAACAATTTCAATTCTTCTAACGTGTCAATCACCCTTAATGCATAACCTGTGCATGTCTCGTTTTCTTTTTCAGGTAACAATTCCCATTGATCCTTAAACAATATACAGTTCAATGCGTAAAACCTTGCGACTTGATCCGCATATCCATTTCCCATTGTAACAAAGTCTTATGACTTTAGGTGTGCACTGCATTTCACCACAGCAATTTCATGAGGTAACTGAACCGCATGCAACAACTCCTTAATTCTTTCACCATTTTTCACTGGCGAACCAGAAGAGGTCAAATAACCTCTCTGTGACCATAGTTGGCCAAAATCATGAACAATTCCAAATCCGTATCGACTATCAGCATAGGTAGTTACTCTCATCTGAGCAGAGGCATGGCAAGCCCTGGTAAGAGCTACCAGCTCAGCTACTTGAGCAGAATACACTCCTTGAAGCCAGGACGCTTCCAGGATACCAGAAATCATGCATACAGCATATCTGGTTCTCAGCACTCCTATTGAGTTTCTCAAACATGAGCCATCAACAAAGATAATTTGATCATTTTCTTCCAATGGGGTATCTTTAAGGGCAGGTCTTGGTTTGGTGCACATTTCTGTTACTTCAAGACAATCATGTTCTACATCTTCCAGATTTTCAACCTCTGTAATTTCACTTGGAAGCAAAGTTGCCTGGTTCAACACTGTACATCTCTTTAACGTTATATTTGGTGACCCCAATATAATCGTTTCATATTTGGTCAATCTTGCATTAGTCATGTTCTCTGTCTTTGTACGTGTCAGGAGAATTTCAACTGAGTGAGGGACCATGACTGTTAGAGGATGTCCCATCACTATGCCTTCACACTGTGTGAGGCTTTGTCCAACTGCTGCTACTGCATGCAGACAACCCGGTAAGGCTGCTGCAACTGGGTCCAAAGTAGCTGAAAAATATGCTACTGGTCGGTTTACACCTCCATGGACCTATGTCAAGACAGGCAAAGAACATGCATCGCGTTCATGACAAAACAGAACAAAAGACTTCGTGTAATCAGGCATACCTAAAGCTGGAGCCCTGCACATGCTCTACCTTAACTCAGTAAACACTCTCATTTCCTTCTCTCCCAAAACTATAGCATCCTGACCCTCTTTGACCGTCAGCCTCTGCAATGGCTTAGAAATAACTGAGAAATTCGGGATCCACTGGCGACAGTATCCCACCATTCCTAGGAATATCCTAACATCTCTCCGTGTTGTTGGGGGATTCATCTGTAATACTGCAGTTATTCTTTCTCTGGATAACCTCCTCGACCCTTTCTCAATTTGATGACCCAAATACTTTGCCTCCTTCTGACAATATTGCAATTTCTTTGAGGACACCTTGTGCCCATTCTTTCCCAAGTGATTCAGTAAGGCAATCGAATCATACTTGCACTCGTCCCTTGTTTTGGATGCAATCAACAAATCATCAATGTACTGCACTAGAGTCGATTGGAAAGGCAGCTCCAATGACTCAAAATTCTTCTTCAGTATCTGATTGAATATAGAAGGTGATTCCGAAAACCCTTGAGGAACTATACACCAACTGTAAACCTTGTCCAAGAATTTAAAACAGAAGAGAAGTTGGCTGTCCTCATGAAGAGGCACGGAAAAGAACGCTGGGGAAAGATCAATTAATGTGAACCATTCTCCATCACATGGAATTTGGAACATAATCACAGCCGGATTTGGCACCACTGGGCAACATTTCACCACTATGTAATTGATCTTCCTCAAATCTTGGACAATCCGAACCTTCCCACAAGGCTTTCTCAGTCCCATTATTGGTGAGTTACATGGACTGCTCAACACCTCTTTCAAGACTCCCTGTTTCACAAAATCTGCAATGATTTGCGCAACCTTTATAGGGACATCTTGCGCCATATGATACTGCGGTATCTGGGGGAACACAGCATTTGGCTTCACACTGACTTTGACTGGCTCTACTCCTTTTATCAGCCCTACTTTTTTCCCTGTCAAATCCCACACCTTTTCTTGAACTGTTCCCTGTAAGTCTGCCGGGACATGAGCCACTGTGAGCATCGGAAATAAATTAATCAGAGGATATTCCTCTTCTGTGGCCTCAATTTCAGGCTCTGAAACCTGTTCCTCCCCTTCGTCGTCACTGTTTGTCTGGACCTCAATTCCCTCATTGGAACAGGTGATTGAACACCTCATCTTGCACAATAAGTCTCTTTCCAATAGGGATACAGGACTTGAATCGCAAACCACAAATCTGTGCAAGCCTTGGAAAGTGCCAAGCTCAACCTGAACCGGATCTGTGATAGGTTTAGTAAGGATTTGGTTTGCTACTCCTACCACCTTAAATGTCTGTCCCAAAAGGGGCAGTTTCGGAACCTCTGCACTTCTGACTGTGGAGCGTGTAGCGCCTGTGTCAAACAAGAATGAAACCTTGTGACCCAAAACCTTCCCCCGAACATAGGGTCCTCTCTGATCTACCTCTAAGGATGCTATAAGCCTGCACTCTTCTCCGTCTGTACCCTCATCCGACCATTTATCGCATATTCCATTCTCACCACGCAATGGGTATTGTTGCACTGTGTGATTCTGACTCATTCTTTGACCTGTGACCTGTTGAGGAAGCATTCCCTGTTTCTGTTCCATTGGGGCTAAAGGCACTTGCATTTGCTGTCTAGGTACCATGGGGACCTGCTGTTGCATTTGTCGTAACTGCATTGGCTGTATACGTGGCATCTGCACCTGCTGCATGGTTTGAAAACCTTGCATTTGATTCACATTATTCTGAAAATTTGGATTGGACCTCTCGATCTTGGTCCTCTCACATTTTGGAATGAACTGACATCATTGCTTTGTTGAACAACACCATCCTGCACCATCATTGGGCACTCCCGCTTCCAGTGTCCAACGACCCCTCAAGCATGACAAGGTAACAGCTTCTTCATTCCCTGTGCATCGTTTTGAACTACTCCAGTGTTCAAGTCTGGACCGCGGTTCACAATACCTCCTCGAGCTCTACCTCTCACCTGTGCCTGAAACATCCAGTTTCCCTGCAGCTGCTGTACCATCTGCTGTAGACAACCTCCCTGCATCCCTGTATGTGCTGCCTTAATTTGCATCACCATCGCTTTCTCCTTCAACTTTCTCTGCTTCAACTCAATCTCATCGCTGCAGTACTTCGCATACTCCAACACCTCATCAATTGGCTTTGCTTGCCAGCAAATCAAATGATTCTTAATCATTTGGCCAATCTCAAGTCTCAACCCTTCTACGATTGTGAACACAAGGTGGTATATGTCCTTCGCCGCAATAACCTCTGCGCCGCTGTAATGTTTAAACGCCTTCAGCAACCTCTCACAATAGGCATGCATCGACTCCTTGACTTCCTGAGCCGTTCGATCAATCCTTTGCCAATCAATATTCTTAGGCAAAAACCCTTGTTTTAAAAAATTCGATCACCTTATAATAATACTTCATCATATCAGAAGACGGTGCACCTGTGCTTCTGTCCCTTGCCGTTTCCTCAGTCGGCAAATCTACGCTCCATTTGCACTCAATCCACAAATCAGCCAGAACTATGATCTCAAAGAGAGTATTCAGGTCTTCCCAAAGAGACTTCGCAAGCTTCACAAACCTGTCTGTCTGCTGATACCACTCTATTGGTTTCTCCCCTCAGCCTGGGGAAATCATTCGTAAATGACAGAATATCACCTCTAGTCCACGGTACATGGACAAGAACCCCTCCAGGACCGCTCATTGGTAACATCTTTACCGTGCTTGCATCCGGTAATGTTTTAGCTGACTGTCCTATACAACCACTCATCCTCTTGTCTCTTTTCCTCACCCATGTGCCTTCCCACTTCCCTAAGGCTCCCCAAATTTGTGCACTTTGCAGTATCTCCTTGAGGTGCGTTTTCATTCCAGTATACCTCATGTCTTCAAAATCCTTTGGCTCAAAATCTAATCTGTAACTTCTCTTCAAATGTTTGGTATTCTCTAAATCTATGCCGTACTTGTCTGCCAAATTTTCCAACCCCTGGTGCACCTTGCTCACTTCTCTAGTTATCTTTGGGCACAAGTACCTCAATTCTGCTTCCGTGTATGACTCTAACCTGTTCACACCTATGATCCCTTCAATGAGTTCATTGGCTTCCACACCTAACCTCACATGGTTCAGGTACTCTTCTCCTTCCGGTCTTCCTGCTACTACAGGAGCAGTCTGTGGAGTATTAAGCTTGTCTAACCGGTCGGTCAGCTGTTGCGCTGTTAAACTTTGCAATGAGATATTCCCAGCCTGCACTAAAGGTGTCTGTGGTACATTCATATTTGAGATCTGCGGTGTCAGCAGTCTCGAACCTGACTGTCTCATGGCATCTGGAGGAGCCCCAATCGGACTGAAATCTTACAGGGACCTAGGTCCTTCAAATTTCGGTTCCACTGGAGTCGTCCCTTGGGAGCTTCCTACGAACCTTCATCTTGTTGTATTTTGTGTCGTTACCCCTTGATTGCATACACTAGGCTTCACCTGCGCATACAATGGTACTGGTGAACCAACCGTAATAGGCAAAGATATGGCATCTGGTGTCTGTCTGTTTCCCAAAACCTGTGGAAGACTAACTCCCATATTCTGACTCATCACTGGTGTCATGTCTGACTGCGGTCCTGTCACCGAAGTATATCTTGGGATCATTTGTGGCTGCACGTGGGGCAGTAAAGGTGGAGTTGGCTCAGTCTGAATCAACTTTGGTCTCGCGTATACCGGCTCTGTCAGATTAGTGGTAGTCTCTAAAATGGTTACATCAGGGTAAAGCCTCTGAACCTGTGGCGGTTGCACCTGAGGTTGCATAACCTGGATGGTGGGCACACCAAAACTACTCTGCATCGGGACTTGTGCCAAGACAGGTCTAACCTGTGTTGGATTTATTGTCGCCTTCTCTTGTATCGAACCTGTAGGACATGTACTGGTACTCGGGCCATTTTCATCTGCCACATATTGTGGTGGACGATCATTCAGTAACTGATTAAGGAATTCATCATCGTCTGAGTCTTCTGTCCCTATCGAGGACTTTCTAGCTTCTCTGTCTCTGGAAGGACTTCTGTCAGTCTTACGAGTAGCTTTCCTCCCTTTGCCTTCATCCTCTTGGGCTATCGCTGGAAACAGCTTAACCCCGTCTAATGTCTCTCTTCTCCAAACTTTCTGTACACAATCCCATCTAGCCTCCGCTAGTGTCTTTTCTGCTCTCCTCATTCGCCTCTCAAATTTCTGTTGCTGTCTTGCCATTAGCTCCCAGATTGCTAACGCCTCAAACTGTGCTGGTCTCGGAGGTGGCTTCAGATCATTTAGCACCATTCGCACATTTTCCAAAATCCTCAAATTGAACGTCCCATTTACAGGAAACGCTAGGCTCCCACTTTTCTCTGTCACTTTGCACTATTGCTTTAGCCAAAGACATGGCGTGACACCCTTTTCCTCCATTACAATATGAGCCGGTGTATCCTCTGGTGGTGTAACCTCCCCTACACTTGCGGTAATATATACATCTCCCCTCAGAGCGCTCTTTAGAGCCTTGAAATATTTCATCTTTACGTCTTTTATTTCGTTCACAATCAAGCAGGAAGTGACTTTAATTCCCAGAATTCTCTTCGCCTACTTCTCAACCAATTGCCTCTCACGGGCGGCTGCCAATCCGTGCGCGACCCTTCTCACTAACCAACCTATCCCAGCGCGGCTCCAATAATGTCACACTCACACGCACTGCAGCTGACAAAGTCTTGCGGCTTGTCTTCCCACTCTCGATTCACACAAAACTAGTGCAATATATTTTGAGCACCAACCAAAATAAAACTCACATTTGCCGGTTTACTACAGGAAAGGGTAACACAATCACTTCAGAACTTTACAGAGATTTTGCTTAGCCTCGGCCACTACTCTCTCCTTCTCAGATCCCGCACTCGCAAGCAAAATTTGACCCACAAATTCTACTCTCGACTTGTCAATGGATTATTGTTCTAGTGCACTTTAGAACTCACCAAATCTCCATCAAAGTTTTCATTCACTCACTTTGACTCGAACTCGACTCCTCGACTTCGCTATCGACCTATTAAACTGCACAAATTACAACATAAACCAAGTGTCTCATACACTTATCAATGTACTCCGGAGTCTTAGACCACGCAGGGTCCGTACATCATCAACAACCACGTGGACAATTTTTGAGAACAAAGCGCCACACTCACATGAAGTTCGATGACTTCCCTACTCTCATACTGCAGAGTACGCCCACTCCTACTAAAACATCATCATCTGGCCTAAAATCCTCACAAACATCACATTCACCTGCGATCTGCATAAGCTGTGCAAGCGCAAAACCTACTTCATTCAAACTATCACTAGAACGCCGAGAACATACTCAAACTCCTTTCAGCAAGCTCCGAGATTCCGGGAAAGTCATTTGGGACTTAGGGACACATCAACCCTCTAATTTGCATCATTGAAAAAGAAAACCCACGGAACCCAATTTATTTGGTACACCTTGCCTATCACCAAACCGCCTTCACCTTGTACCAGGATCTCAAAGGACCAATCCCATCAATCTCTACCAAAACTGTTGATCTTTCATACCGGGGCCCCAGAGGGCCAAACCAGCTGCACTGCTACAAAAAAAACTGTTAATTTATTGCACCATCAACTCTATCAAACCGTAATCCTTCGTACTGGGGCCCCAAAGGGCCAAACCATCCTCTGCTACCAAAAACTGTTAGCACGTCGGAGCCTTAATAAGTAAACTTACAAGGAGACGCTTTTAGGTCGACAAACCTTTGGACCGAGTTTTGGGACTTCCCAGTACGAAATATTTTCTTGCCATCATCAATCAACAAATCAACATCCAATCAATAATGACAATCATTATTCAATATACAATCAATAGGAATCAATAATTGAACTCACCATGACCCTTCAGTCATGAATAACCACATCAGTTTCGTTAAGTGTTAGGATGTTTATTTTCCTATTGGTGACAATCTAATAACATGTTTGTTAACCTCAATATCAATAAGCCACATCAGAAACACTCCTAATTAGCAATCAGAGCACAACTTAATCAATGCATAGACTATATTCATTCAATATTTAAGCACATTATTAATACGGATCAATTTAGCAGAGTCTCATTAGTACATGATTCAACAAAGCAAGAACTCAGTCATTTATCTATTTGCATAAGATATTAGTGAATACCTTAACTAACCTCAAATTAGCATTAGCATGTTGGGCTTCATGCAAAACATTTTAGTGAACACAAATTTGAAAAACATCTATACTAGGGCCTCTATCAAAATAGCAGTTGGTACCTAGAAAGAAAGGCAAATAGACAATCACAATTTGTATCAGATAGTTACCAATCCAACAGATCAGCAAGCAGCGTCAGTCTTTGTTCTCAGGACATCAGTTCAACAGCATCAACAAAGTTAGAATGGGGCAAAGTCTCCGAATAGCATAGCTAGGAACATATTACTTCCCTCAGATAGAGGAGAAGATAACATCAAGCAAAAGGTTGGCAGAGGATGGTTTGGGTGATAAGACAACTAAAGACTAAAGTATGGGCTTGGAGTGTCCGGAAGAATGGCCAACGGCAAAAGTTCTATCGCAAAAGGGAAATGGCAAATGTCTCCTTTCTCCTTGGGTCACGTCGTTAAATCAAAACTGTCTAACTATTCCCTAATTCCTCATTGGATAATATTTGGTGCATCATTATCTCTGTCCAATAATTTGGTAAGCACCTTGCTAGAATTTTCCACAGTTCACAGTTCCCATGTCATGGATTGGTCCATGTTATTGACATCCTCAACGGTTGGCATGTCAGTTAGGAAATGTTACACTTTGCGCTCCAGTCAGTGTCTTCATTGTCTTCTCCTAGGAGAGTTAACCTTGCACCTGTTACGAATTACACTGTTGCATCTAGCAAGAACGTCGCCGTGAGCAAGCCGGTTCTCATGAGAAAGAATTTACTACGGCTACACACATATGGCTCCTGGAAAAGTACAACTTCCTGTCCTTCAGGAAAAACAGCACACTACACATTTAGAAAATGCAATTCAATATGAGGTCAGGCAGCTAGGCCCAAGCCCTTGCTAGGTTAAAGCCATTTTGTTTAATGAAGCGAACTCTTAACACATAACCCTAATTATGGTATACTAATACAAATTCAAAAGAATTATTGCACAATAATTCAGAATTAATAAGCCTTTTCATTAGTCTTCGTATACATTGGTAGCCACTCCCTGTGGGCACATTTCTAACGTGTGCATTATTTTTTATGTCAACACATTTTCTATGCGGCTTCATCACACAATATATTGAAAGTTTTCGTATTAATATTGCTTTTAAAGGACACACTCCAACAACTTGAAGAGTGTGATAAGTATGATGGTATATTACTTTTACAGCTTGGCCTTCAATGCAATAATTTACAGATGAAAACATGTTAATCTAGCTCTATATTTTACTCCTTACAATAGTTTTTCAATTCAGCAATTAGTTTCTTTAGGAAACTAATTGCTGCACAAAAGAGCTCAAGCTGAATTCACAAGATTGCCTAGTTTCCGGAAGTGCATAGCTTTCTAGGCCTGCTAATGAGTTTCCTACGTTTTTTCCCAACAAATTGCAAAGTAAGTAGAAATTGAAAACATACAAAACATTAACAATCTCTTAAAAAATTGCAAACACTGTGGTGAAGTTTTCCTGCTTGTTTTTGAAAGCTTAACCCTTTGTTGATCTTATTTTTATGAAGACAAATTCACACACATCCCTACATAGCACGTCTTCAAATGTTTTTGATAAATCAATCTACATTTTGGCAATTTCCTTAATTCCTTTCACATGAAATTACTAACCTTGAAGTTTCCCAACACGTTGGTAAAAAGGACTCAAATTTAGCATGGATATATTTTGTGGATATCAAGTTATGAAGCGCCAACTGTGCAAACTATCACAAAAAGGGCTTAGTACTGGGGGAAAGGGGCTGTAGAAAGGTTAATGCAGCGTACTTAAGTGCTTAAGTAATGGAATTCGATATCATATATGCATTGTTACACAAGAGGAACCCCTTCGGTAGCAGTCTTATTCACCTAAAATTCTATTACACTGCGATGGCCTTTGGCATCAAGTAGTGCTTCCAAGCATTAGTGTTGATGTGACTGGACTTTGGGTCAGCACTACGCAGCGCTCATTTTTGTCATGGTGCAGACACTTGTTCATTTGTTTAACGTGACCACCTAAATGCTTCCAGCTGCACTGCATTGGCATCCATTGTTGTTCTCTCTCCATTTCGAATTAACCACCTTAGCAGCTGTACCTTTTAAAAATTGTAAAGTTGGCATGATTACAAGTGTCAGGGATTTCTAGTCTCAGAGACAGGGTTCGCAAAAGAAATAGAATTACAGCGAGAGCATATCTTAAAGGTCTTTATAACCTTTGATCAACAGTGCATCTTTAGCAGTGACCACTTTTATTTAGGAATCTGAGAAATAGCTGCCAGCCGTTCCATAATTTCTTAAAGCAATAGCGGATTCTGTTGCATGCTATCTGTTCTGTGGCTTGCCAGCAAAATGTTCTGTTTTGGAAATCTGCTCTTTTTTGTAGAATGCTTGAGAAATACTTTGCATACCTCAATTACCTCCTCACACAATCATCCAGTTGCATCACAAATTCAGTTGCAACATTCCTGAACATTATGTTTATTCATTACCAGAGTCACGTCGCAGCCTTGTCAGTGGCAAACGTCAGGAGATGTGACCAACTGGGCAAATCTGCTGATTTTGGAACTAGGGGCCCAGATTCGAAATCCAACGTCACCTTAACATCTTGATATTGTGGCGAATTATTTAATCTCTCATTACTTAAAAAAAAAAAAAAACTTAAAAGACCTTGTGTAATGTAATCTGGTGATCATGCAAATTGCTGTAATGCCCTTGTCTCAATTTCGCTCAGTACAGAAAGGGGTGAAAAAATTATAGGCTTCAGTCTTGAGCTCTTGATGGTTACCAAATGGGTTTCTTATGCAGTTGTCAGTATATAATAGACAAATATTGTAGTTGGGTGAATCTTACCATATGGCTGTCAAACCCAGCAATCCCTCCTTGCTAAAACTCTAGACCAGAGGTCTAAATATAACACGGGAGGGAAGGGTCAGTATACTGGGGGTTGAGGAGGACGTACAGTGTGGAAATCGAGTGATTACAAATGTGTGCTGTTTCAGCCTTCCACTTGTTATCTCTTTTTCCTGACAGCAGCTATACAAAACTATTTCTTTATTTTCCAAAAACGGTAAGGATCTTAGCCACTTCTGGTGTAAAAACGAAATACAAAGCATTGACTAGAGTGTTTCAGCCCTATTTGGACATACTAAGCAGAGTGGCCCTGAATCACAGGGCACATACATAACAGACATACTGATGTTTACAGCCGTCTATGGCACATGAACCATGTACCTCTAAAAGCTCCTCTCATGCCAAACTCTTACTTATGTCTAGGGCTAGCCCACCCTGCTCTCTTAAAAGTCCTGAAACCCAATTTTCAAAATAGAGTTACTTATTTTTCCAACAACTTGATTTTTTTCTTTGGAATGATCTCCAAAACTCAACTCCACACAAAACATGGACTTCCTCATTTCAAGAGAGCACACCACCTAAGCAAGCTAGCATACAGCAATGACCGCGAGGGGCAACCAACCACAACCTATCCCCCACTAGTTCACTGGATGCTCTTCTGCCAAGATTGCAATAAGGTAGCTATATGTTTCAAGTCAAACTTTTTTTAGATAGTATCTCTGCCTGCATGGCATGCTCCCTGTGCTTTTTTAACGAATTTCTGTCACCTAAATCTACCCAGCCATCAGGCATCAACATTTAATCCTTGAAATAAGCCACAAACTATAATGTATTTTGTCACCATTATGTTCCTATGCAGACCACTTCATGTGAGAAATTGGGTCATTTGTTGACTGGGGTGTGAGTCCTGGCCAAGCAGCAAGCAAAATTCTTGTAAAGGTAAGGCACAAGCAAACCCAAAATTAACCTGTGCTCACCTGTGTTCACCCTGTGCTCCAAGGTTTGGATAGAGCTTGCCTCCTGCTCCCTGAAGTCTCAGGACCAAAAAGACTTCATCTCTGCAAGAAGGACTCTTTGTGTGGCGAAGTTCGACGCACAGCCTGTACCGCAATGAAACATTCACCGCCCGCCGAACTGGAACGATGCAGCATAACTTTGCATCGAGAAGATCGATGCAGCTCCAGCGTAGCGACCGGAAATTCGACGCATGGCCCACTGGATCGAGGCACAGCTGAGCCCGGACGATGCAGCCCGACCTCCAGAGAGGAATCGACGCAGCGCCTGCCATGTGGTAGAAAATTCAACTCACCCCTGTGACTTCGTCCTGCCAGTGCAGGAAATCCACGCATCGTCCCTGGGGCATCCGAAAACCCCACAACCCGAAGATGATCCATGAGTGAGCATCAGAAATCGATGTACAGCCGTCCTTGCATTAAAGCTAAATGATGCATCTCCATGTGCGGCCCAAGAAATGGATGCATACCCCTTTGTTTCCATGCAACTCCTCCTCTGCGGTTCTTTGTGGAGATTTTTTACATGAAACAGGTATTTTGTGCTTGAAAGAGACTCTGTTTGCTTTTAAAAAGACTTAAGACACTTTCTATCACTTTTACAGTGATCTCTCAACATTTACTTATTGCATTTTAATTGTTTTGACCTGCATCTTATCAGATACATATTATATGTTTTTCTAAACACTGTGTGGTGTATTTTTGTGGTGCTAGATGGTGTTCTTGTATGATTTATTGCACAAATACTTTACACATTGCCTTCTAAGTTAAGCCTGACTGCTCAGTGCCAAGCTACCAGAGGGTGGGCACAGGATAATTTGGATTGTGTGTGACGTACCCTGACTAGAGTGAGGGTCCTTGCTTGGACAAGGGGTAACCTGACTGCCAACCAAAGACCCCATTTCTATCATCTGGCAATACAGGTCTTTCATCTGCTGAAACCCAAACGTCATTAGCATCTTTTCCACATCCTGCTCTGATTCAACCCTGTTGTTCTGCTTCTGTGGCATCTTCCTTCAACAGATTCAATTCTTCCCATGTGTCAGCTATTGACATTAACATTGAAAAAACAGTGTCCTCTTGAAATTCATCTGTGAATGTTCCATTAAAAGTACAAGCCACAATTGCAAAATAGTGTGCCACTTCATCTGCATACCTGATGCCGACTGTCACATAAACATTGTCATTCCTATGGGCTACACTTTTTAAAACAGCAATTTCAATTGGGAGTTCAAAGGCCTCTAAAAATCTTCTCACATGCTCACTGTTCCTTATCAGAGAGCCAGAAGATGTCATAAAACCCTTTTGTAACCATAACTGTTTGAAATCGTGGGCCACACCAAAGCCATACTGAGTAGCTGTAAAAATAGTCACTCTCATTTGTGCTTTTAAGCTGCAAGCTCTAGTAAGAGCAATCAATTCTTCAACTTGTACTGAGGTAACTCCTTGAAGACATGAGCCTTACAAAATCACTTGTATGGTGCAGATGCGTACACTGCTCTCACCGAACCATCATTTGTTCCTAAGCAAGAGCTGTCAACAAACATTTATGTTAGGTCTTGGCTTGGTGCATAAATCAGTGACATCAATACAATCATGCTCAAATTTATCAGACACATTACTCTTGGGCAAGGTCGGTAAAGTACTTGGATTCAAAATCTGACAGCATCTTAGCTCTCTATTCTCCAAGGCCAGAATCTGCTGCTCCTTTTTAGTGAATCTTGGGTTCGTCATGTAATGATGATTGGTTCTAGTAAGCACAACCTCAACCGAGTGAGGGACTATAGTAAAAGGATGTCCCATCGTAATGCGTTTACATCTATTGAGGCTCGTACTTACTGCTGCTTGTAGGAGGCTGGCTCTCTACATAATGTACGAAAGTGGCATACACTGTGCAGATAGTCCAAGCAACCCCACTTTGGTATCCAGGGGTAAAAAGCAGACCACCTAAGGCTCTGTGTTTGTGGCAGTGTGGGCGAGCAGTTAGGCTTTTCTTAGAGATGTGCTAAGCATTTATTGTACTCACAATATCAATATATGTGGACACACACTCAAAAGAAAAACCCAAGACCATTTAAATACTTCAGATTTTTATAAAATTGTTAAGACCAAGATCATCAATATACAGTAAGTACTTCTTTTGGTATGATGTTTCAGAGTTTCGAAAATACATGCTTTTTGTGTGTAATTATGCACCAAAGGGATGAATGGGAAAATCTCTAAAATTGCATATAAAATCAGGCAATGCTCTCACAGGTGTCACCTTCTATTGTTAGGTTGAGGTCATCGAGATGTCCTGTGGACCACCCGGAGAAGTTCAGGTGGTTCCCGGTTCAAGTGGAAGCAGTGGCTGAAAGTCTTGGAGGTGGTGCACAGTGGAGAAGGGGGCCACTTGGAAACACACTGCACAGCGGGACTTAAAGGTAAACCTGGTTGGTCCCCTGGAGGGTAGAACTTGCCAAGAGATAGGGACACCTAGATTACAGCTGGTTTGATGATGCAAGGGCCAGGGAGACTAAATTCAATGCAGAAAGGTCAGCCAGTAGTTGTGCATCAGGGAGTCCTTGGAGCAAGGAGTAGGGCACTTGGAGGGTAGATTGCAGGTCAGCAGGGCCACTCTATGGGGTGATTCTTGGGTGTTGTGAAGTCCCTTGACTGGTGCTTCCTTCTGGGCTTTGGAGAGTCCAGAGTGGACTTTGCTTCTGGGTGTCTGATGTTGAGGGTCCAATGCCTAGGTCAATGGGACGTTTCAGGCCCTGTAAGTCCCAGTTCACCACACTTGGCACACTGATAGGTTTTGTCTTTCGAGTCTGTTGTTTGTAATTTGATCGGGCCGCTTGGTCCAATTCATTCATCAGCAGCCAGTCAGTGAACTGGACTTCACTGGTTCCTTGCTTGCAGGTTACAGAAGAGTGATACCTTCACTCAGAGGGAGGTTCTTGGCATTTTTCGAAGACTGGAGGTGCTCTGGGGTTTTGCAGAGTCCTTCAGGTTTCCAGGTGACACCTCAGCGGTGATTGTCGAGTTGTAGGAGCAGCAGGCAGGGTTTGGTTCCTTTTTCTTTGTGCAACAGGACTTCTGTTCTTGTGCCTCAGGTCTTCTTGATTCCTTGCCTTCTTGTGTCCATCAAATCTGATCTGTTGGTCTGGGGATGCCCAGTAAATACTGCATTTAGTGGGTGTTAGGAGGACTACTTGTTACAGGCCAATGGGTGGCCTACCTTTAGGGTGGGTATGCTCACTAAGGTGGTCATTACAACCCTGGCGGACGGTGTTAAAGCGGCGGTAAGACCGCCAACAGGCCGGCGGAAAAAAATGGAATTACGACCGTGGCGGAAACCGCCAACAAAGACAGCCACTTTAACACTCCGACCGCCACGGCGGTACAAACAAACAGCATGGCGGTCACCGCCAACAGACAGGCGGAGGACAATGTACCGCCCACAGTATCACAACCTACCAATCCGTCACCTTTTCCGGGGCGGATTCACCGCGAACAAAAACACGGCGGAAACAGGACTTCGAAGGGAAAATGTTCACCTCTACACACCCCACGAGGAACCAGGACGCCATGGAACCAGAGCTTCACATTTTCCCTGCCCTTATCTTCTTGCTCCTCTACCAGGAGCACGAACGCCGGCGGCGAAGACCACGGTGAGTACTGCGCCTACGACACAGGGGATGGGGAGGGAAAAAACAGGGACACACACACGCAATATGCAACACCCCCACCCTCACCCACTACAACACACACACTAATACATGTTGATACATTACAGTTACAAACCCTCCGGAAGAATGCAAAGACAAAAGGAAATGAGTGTAACCATTGTAATATATTAAAATCCAGTACGCAAAAATATATATACACTATTCACAAATATATACACCAACAATAGTAGCCCAGGTATTGCTCCATTGCAGTCCTTGGAACACTGGGCCCACACGGCATGGGCGAGGCACGAACATGACGGAGAGAACACTGCAGGGGTATCAGATAGCAATAAAACAGGCACCTCAGGGGGAAGGGAAAGGGGGGGCACCTCAGCCGGTTGAGTGCATGACGCCAAATCCACGAGGGGGCCCCATGCCCACTGTTCAATCCTGGGGAGTGCAAAGCCACAGTCTCTCAAGTCTCTACAGTGGGTGGTTTGCCCACTGTTCAATCCTGGGGAGTGCAAAGCCACAGTCTCACAAGTGGATAACAGCCTCCACTGGTTCTTGAGGGGGCTTTCTGCCCAGAGTGCTTCATCCTGCCAAGGACTGTGTGAGTGGATGTATCTCTCCACTAGTTTTGGAGAGGGCTTTGTGCCCAGAGTGCTTCATCCTGCCAAGGACTGTGTGAGTGGATATATCTCTCCACTGGTTCTGGAGGGGCCCTTGTGCCCAGAGTGCTTCATCCTGCCAAGGACAGAGGTAGTGGATACCTTTCTCCACTGATTCTGGAGGGGGCTTTGTGCCCAGAGTGCGTCATCCTGCTCGTGACGGACTCAGTAGCATCAGTGCCCTTGGCGCTCAAGGGCCAGCGGTGCTTGTGGCAGCAGTGTCCTGTTCAGCGGTGCTTGTGGCGGCGGTGTCCTGTTCAGCGGTGCTTGTTGCGGCGGGGTCCTTGGCAGTGACTCAGCTGCTGGCGGTCCTGTCTGGCCCAGCGGGGCTGGTGCTGGCGGTCCTGTCTGGCCCAGCGGGGCTGGTGCTGGTAGTGCTGTGTGGCCCAGCGGGGCTGGTGCTGGCAGTACTGTCTGCCCAGCGGGGCTGATGGCGGTGGCCTCCTGGCCAGCGGGGCTGATGGCAGTGGCCTCCTGGGCAGCGGGGATGATGGCGGTGGCCTCCTGGCCAGCAGGGCCGATGGCAGTGGCCTCCTGGGCAGCGGGGATGATGGCGGTGGCCTCCTGGCTAGCGGGGCCGATGGCGGTGGCCTCCTGGCCAGCGGGGATGATGGCGGTCTTCTCCGCCGTGATGCTCTTCCCAGACTTGCTGGGTTTCTTGAGCCCCTTCCCCACCTTGGAAGGTGCCGCAGCTGACTCCACACTCCCACCTTTACCCCTGGGAGCGGCTCTGGTGGCTGGAGTCTTCCCCCTCTCCCGCCGGGCCCTGGCCAACTTTTGATGCTTGACAGGTAGGGGACTGTCCGTGCTGTGGCTCCTTGCCACACTGGCTGCCCTGCTGCCTGGTGCACTCCAGAATCCGGTGACTACTGGCACCACTGGTCCCGGAGATGTTGTGGCTGAGGTGCTAGTTTGGGACCTGGAGAGTCGGGCCCTAGGAGACTGACGGGGGGGAGGTGAGGGAAAGAGGTCAAGGGTGGACAGGAAAAGTTTCTTGGGAACACTGGGACGGTTGGTAGCTGGAGGGGGTTTGGGAGTGGAGGAAGAGGTTGTGGTTGTAGGAGGTGTACGTTTGGTGACTTTGGGTGAAGGTGCATGCGCTGGAGGCTGTTGTGAGGTGGATGGCTGTTGGGTGGGTGTGTGACTGCATTTGTGTATCTTGGGAGGTGGCGTCACAGACACACTGGGAGAGGACACAAGGGATGTGTGAATGGTAGTGGGGGTGGTGACTGCACGTGAGCGGGGTGTGGTGGTGTGTGTGCTGGTGATGGAAGTAGTGGCTGTAGATGTAGTGCATGCAGGTGTGAGTGGAGACGAGACTGGGAGGGAGGAGGGAGACGAGGAGGAGGGAGACACAGTGGAGGCAGTGGATGTGGGTGTGTCTGCATGTGTCTGATGCTTGCGTGAGTGCCTGCGGGATGTGTGGTGCTTATGTTTGCCAGAGCTTCCCTTGTGTGTTGAGGTGTGTGAATGCTGGTCTGATGGTGTGCTTGGGGTAGGCTGAGGTACAGGGGTGTGGGTCTGGGTGGAGGAAGTTGGAGGGGGAGGCTAGAGACAGGGACAATAGCTGCCATCAGTGCTGAGGCCAGAGTCAGAAAAGCTCGCTGAAGGGCAGCCTGACCAGAATGAATGCCCTCCAGGAATGCATTTGTTTGTTGCAACTGCCTCTCTACACCCTGGATGGCATTCAAAATGGTAGACTGCCCAACAGTGAGGGACCTGAGGAGGTCAATGGCCTTCTCACTGAGGGCAGCAGGGGTGACTGGGGCAGGGCCTGAGGTGCCAGGGGCGAAGGTGATGCCCACCCTCCTGGGTGGGCGGGCACGGGGCAAAGGCTGAGGGGCTGCTGGGAGGGGGGTGGCGGCTGTACCTGTAGATGCGGGAGGCACAGATGTGGCCGCCACCACAAGGGAGCTCCCATCAGAGGACGAGTCCGTATCACTAGTGTTAGCTCCTGTCCCCGCCGTGGAGCTCCCCTCGCCCTCCGTCCCACTGGTGAATTCCGAGTCCGTAGTCTCGCCCTCCAGGGCCATGTGGAACGCAGCTCCCTCCTGCTCCGCTGCCACTGCTCCTCCGCCTGATGATGCTAATGCACACAAGAACAGGGAGACCACAAAAAGGGGGGGGGCGACAGAAGAAAGACATGTTGAGTGCATCATTACCACTAACGTTGGCAGACACGACAGACACAGAAGCCCCCTGCACTACGCCGCGCACTTTGGGGTTCACTGTTCAATCCCTGGGACATGGCCTACAAGGCTATGGCCGACATCTGCACACATGGATGTCACAGGAGCCTGACTAGGTGTACTTGGCACTGTGCACAGGTGGGGTGGGCTGCCACAGGGTCTGCCAGAAGAAGGGGACCTAACTAGCACACTCGCCCTCGCCTAGGGAAACCCACAGCCCACCTCCCCCACCCAGACACCTCCACTGCACGCTGAATCAGCCTTGTGGCTGCTGTGATGCCCTCAAGTGCCCATCCAACTCCGGGTACGCCACCTCCAGGATCCTGAACATCAGGGGGGTCATGGTGCGACGGGCACCCCTCCCATGTTGGGAGGCCATCCCCAGCTGGGCCTCCGCCGTCTTCTTGCTCCAGCGGCGAATGTCCTCCCATCTCTTACGGCAGTGGGTGCTCTGTCAGTGATAGACCCCCAGGGTCAAGACGTCCTTGGCGATGGCACGCCAGATGTCCTTCTTCTGGTGGGCGCTGACCTACATGGGGAAAAAGAAAAGTTATTAACAACTGCACCGTCACAGTCATTGCCCCCCATCCCTACCCTTGCCATGTGGCACATGCACTCACCGTCGCTTCATGCACGCCTCAATCTCCCCCCCACCATCTTTCATCCACCCCACTCCACACAGGCATATCCCATACAGCATGCTCTCAGTGTACTTACCTGTTTGTCTGGAGGACCGTAGAGTAGCATGTACTGGGGGAGGACTCCATCCACTAGTTTGTCCAACTCCTCTGATGTGAAGGCCCCAGACGCACGAGCCATTGTCTCTTCCAGACTGAGGTCACAGCAGCACTTGCAGTGCAGCATCCCTTATGTGATGGGGCAACTCCAGAGGCACCGTGTGTGGCTATTAGGTGAGCACCTAGAAGCAAGTCAGTGGGAATGGTTGTCTGGGTCTGGGGATATCCCTACAGGTTAGTGTGTGTCTAACAGTTGTCCCTCGCCATTTGCAGGTGACTCTGGTTACCCGAACCTGTCATGGCTACTGACCCCAGTGAAGAATCCCAGGACAAGGGCAGAGGAACGCTACAATGAGGCCCATGGGCGAACTCGGAGGATTATAGAGCGGACCTTCGGCATCCTGAAGGCCAGGTTCAGGTGCCTCCATATGACAGGTGGATCCCTATTCTACTCACCAAAGAAGGTGTGCCAGATCATCGTGGCCTGCTGTATGCTTCACAACTTAGCTTTGCAACGACAGGTGCCTTTTCTGCAGGAGGATGGTTCAGATGGAGGTGTTTTGGCAGCTGTGGAGCCTGTGGACAGTGAAGACGAGGAAGCAGAAGAAGAGGACATCGACAATAGGAACTCTGTGATCCTGCAATACTTCCAGTGAGACACAGGTAAGAATACAAACCTGCCTACTACATGTACTTTAACACTACTACCTCTCTACTGTCTGTCGTTTTCACCCAGTGTATGGTCACTGAGTTGTCACTTTCCCTTACGATTTCACAGATGTGGGTCCCACTGTGTGACATCTGCTTTCTTTCCTCATGGACTAGAGCTGTGTGACATAGGTATGTTGACATTACAATTAAAAGAGCATTTTTACACTGTAATTGCTAATACACTATTTCGAAATCACAGACAGACTCCAGATTGTTTTGTGCTTTAAGGGTGTTTATTTAAGTGCTCAATATTGGAGGGTGCTGTAAAATGGTGAGGGGTGATGTTGGAGGAATGTGCATGACAGAGTCCAGTCTATTAGTCTCACAGGTGCATTGCCCAAATGGGCATAGGAATTGGAGCTGGGGCAGTGTGAGGATGGACAGGGTGACAAGGTGGGACAGAAGGATGACAATCAGGGTGGTCTCATTTCTTGGCGGGGGTCTTGGCATCGTTCTCTGTCTTTGTCCTGGATCTCAGGGACCGTTTGCAGGGTGGTTCTCCCTCTGCAGGGGGTGGGGTGCTGGTGTGGTGGTCCTGTGGCGGTGCCTCCTGTCCACTAGCTCCGGCGGAGGTGGGGGACAGTTCATTGTCCATGCTAGTGTCAGGGGCCCCTTGTTGTGCCACAGTGTACCTCCTGGTGTTGAGGTCTTCCTTCAGCACCCCTACGATGGTGCCCCGGGTGGAATTGATGGATCTGAGTTCCTCCCTGAAGCCCAAATACTGTTCATCCTGCAGCCGCTGGGTCTCCTGAAACTTGTCCAGTACCGTTGCCATTGTCTCCTGGGAATGGTGGTAGGCTCCCATGATGTTGGAGAGGGCCTCGTGGAGAGTGGGTTCCCTGGGCCTGTCCTCCTCCTGTCGCACAGCAGCCCTCCCATTCCCCTGTGTTCCTGGGCCTCCGTCCCCTGGACCGTGTGCCCACTGCCACTGCCCCCAGGTCCCTGTTGTTGTTGGGGTGGTGGGTTAGCCTGGGTTCCCTGTGGTGGTGGACACACTGCTGATTGACGTGTCCTGGGGACAGAGGTATGGGACCGCTGGGTGGGTGCTGTGCTGGTGTTTCCAGAGGGGGTAAGCGCTGTAGTGGCCAGTGACTGTGTCAGGGGAACCGACTGTCCGAAGGTCCCAGATGGGCCGGGCTGGTCATCTAGATCCAGTTGGACAGAGCTGCTGTCATCACTGTGGGCCTCTTCTGTTGGTGGTGTGGACATGTGTGGACCCTCCTGTCCGGTGACGTTGGGTAGGGATCCTGCAGGGGTATAAAAGGATGTTTATTGCATCTGTGTGTGCCATGGTGTGCAATGGGTGGGTGACCGTGTACCCCAGTGCTGGCATTCCTGTGTGGGACCTTGTGTGATGGTGGTTTAGGGGGGTGTATGGGTATGTGCAGTGGCCATGCTTTGGTGATGGGTGTCCATGCTTTGTTGTTGCATGCAGGGCTTGGTGTTGGGATGTGTGGTTTGTGATATTGGGACATTTGTGAGGAGTTGGAGTGATGGGGTGAGGGTGAGGGCGAGGGTGGGGGTATGTGATGGCATGCAGGTAGGGTGGGGGATATAGTAGTAACGCATTGCCTTACCAAAGTCCATTCCTCCATCTACTCCGGCGAGGCCCTCAGGATGCAGAATCGCCAAGACCTGCTCCTCCCATGTTGTTAGTTGTGGGGGAGGAGGTGTGGGTCCGCCGCCAGTACGCTAAACCGCAAGGTGGTGTCTTGAGACCACGGAACGCACCTTCCCCCATAGGTCGTTCCACCTCTTCCTGATGTCATCCCTATTTCTTGGGTGCTGTCCCACTGCGTTAACCCTGTCCACTATTCTTCACCATAGCTCCATCTTCCTAGCTATGGAGGTGTGCTGCACCTGTGATCCCAATAGCTGTGGCTCTACTCGGACGATTTCCTCCATCAGAGAACCTGGGGTGTCTTTGCCGTGCCATGGGGTGGTGTGGGTGATGTGTCGGGTGGTGTGTGTAGTGATAAGTGGGGTGAGATTTAGTGGATTGTTGTGTGAGGTGCGTGGAAGTTATGTGGGTGATGGTATTGTGTGCCTGTGGATGCTTGGTAGTAGTTTGTAGTGTCTCTCTCTGGCCTTCTTTCGGTAGTTTAGTTGTAGGGGTTTGTGGGTGATGTGGGTGTGTGTTTTATATTGTAAAGGGTGTGTGGGAGTGGTGCGTATATGTGTATCAGGTGTGTGTATTTTGAATTATCCAATGTGTTGTGTTTGGCCAATGTGTGTGTATTTTGAGCGCGGCGGTGTGTACTGCCAATGGAATACCGCGGTTGAAAGACCGGCGCGTGGATTCGTGGATCGTGACAGTGTGGGCGTATTTCTGTTGGCGTGACAGTGGAGATTTTGTTTTCGCCAGTTTATCACTGACCTTTGGTGTGGCAGACTTGTGTGGGTGTCTCAATTTTGGTGGATTCCGAGCAGTGGGTCATAATAACCGTGGCGGAATTCCGCGGCTGCGGCGGTGTGTTGGAGGTCTTCTGCACGGCGGTAAGTGGCTTTTACCGGCAATGTTGTAATGAGGGCGTAAGTGACCACTTCCTGTGCAAAGGAGTCACATACCTGACAGTGATTGGCTATTTTCGTACCATCCAGTATGGAGGAAAATGAAATGGAGTAGTCACCTCGCCTGCCACACCTGAAGGGTGGTGCAGGCTGAGGGTGGCCACTCCTCCTACTCTGTCCAAGTTTTCCCAACAGTTTTCCCACACAAAGTGGGGGAAAAAACATTGGGCAGCCATTTGCTGCTTGCAGCAGAGACAGGGGTTGGATTTCAAAGGGGGGTAAAGTCTTTGAAGCTGACCGCTGCTGCAGGGTGCCTGCCAGGGCGAGGAGGTGTAACACCTCCACCCAGAAAAGGCTTTGTGTTCTGGCTCCTAAGAGCAGAGGCTCTCACCCCAGGACTCCATAATCATGTCTAGTGGTGGAAGGCTGTTCAAGACTAGGCAGCAACTAGGCCAGAACTGTTAGGTTTTGCAGGGAGCACCTCTAAGGTAGCCCCTGGGTTCATATTATAATAAATCCAGCACTGGCATCATTGTGGGTTTATTATTCGAGTTGTTTGATACCAAACAACCCAGTATTCAGAGAGGCCATCATGTAACTGATGAACTCGTGATGATCAGTGTCCAGCACGTGTATTTGCTATGGCTTCCCTGTACACTTACTATGTCTTAAGTTTTTGCAAATACACAATAGGAGCATATTTGCTCATGCACACATATACACTCAAATGCATTATAGTGCACCCTGCCATGGGGCTTTAAGGCCTGCCTAGGGGGCGACTTACCTATATTGCATGTATTTTTAGTGTTACTCACCAAGAGCGCCATGTTGAGTTTGGAACTTTTAAATACACCTTGTCATGCACTTGCAACGGCAGTCTGCATAAGGCTGGTGTGGGGCATCTCAGAGTGGCACAATTGGTGGTGCAGCTCTGGGGGAGCCCTCTTCAGTAACCATGCCCTAGGTACCAGGGGTACCATTTATCAGGGACATACGAGGGTGGCTGAAGTTCCAAACAAAGTATAGTTTTGAGGAAAGATATATGGCCCTGGGAACCTGTTTAACAGGGGCCCAGGGCCCTTCCAGTTTGAAACCACATCATTTCCTGACAAAAAGGTGGGAGGCTCCCATGTTAAAAAAGGCCTTTTCTCACACTGCCACTGCTTTTAGGAAACCAGGCAGCACTGCTGCGAAAGGATCAAGGGTAACTGAAAAATAGACCACTGTCCTTTTAGCATCTCCATGTATCTAGGTAAGCACCGATAGAGTGCAGTTCTCCCTCTCACTGCAAAACAAAATAAATCTCTTGGTATAATCAGGCGTTCCCAGTGCTGGGGCATAATAGAGACTTTCTCTAAGCTCTATACACGCTTTCATGCATTTGTTACCCCATGACATCTGTTCAGCCACATCTATGTTTTTCAGCCTCAGTAAAGGCTTAGCCACTAAGGAAAAGTTGGGGATCCACTGTCTACAGTAGGCAACCATTCTCAAAAACATTCTGACTTCTCTGTGTTTTCGGAGGACCCATCCTTACGATGGCCTCGACCCTTTTGTGTAACACTTTCCTTATTCTTTTTTCAATTAAATGTCCGAACAATGTTGTTATTGTCCCTATCTCAAAAGTGCAATTTACAACGTCTCACAGCTTTGCTCCACAAATCATTAGCAGACAAGAATACCATAAATCAACTTTTTCTACATCTATCCCTTAGTACGACAACCTCTGTATTATTGTTTTTTACAGTACTGCAACTTGCTCAGGGACACTTTCAACCAAATGATTCAGCTGAGAAATTATGTCTTGTTTGCAAGATTCTCTTGTGCTTGATGCCATAAGTAGGTCCTCAATGTATTGCACAAGAACTGGTTTACATGGCATGTTCAAGGTCTCAAGATTATACTTTAGGATCTGCTTAAAGATTTCAGAAATCTCAATATACTCTTGTGGGACTCAACACCATGCTAAGACCTTTTCTCAAAACACAAATGAGAAGAGGAATTGGCTATCCCCATTTAATGGAATCAAGAAGAAACCTTGACAAAGAAGTGAGCCATTCTGCTGTGCATGGAATTTGATAAAGAATGGTGGCTGGATTCAGTATCACAGGACAACGTGGGATTACAATGTCATTTACCTTTCGCGATTCTTGGAAAATCCTAAAACATCTGTTTTTTGTAATGCCATAATCAGTGAGTTGAATGAGCTCCCAATGATGTCTCTCAAAATTCCTTTATGTGACATGTCCTTAATTATTGGTGTTATCCATGCTAATATTTCTGAGGCCATGTGATATGGTCGTGTTCTTGGAAAACAACATTAGCCTTGACTGTGGTTCAGACTGATTCTACACATTTAATTAGTCTGATATCTTTCCGTCTGAAATCCCACACTTCCAGAGTCACATTTTCTTTTAATTCAGGTGGCAGTTCTCTACTGTTCTCATTGGGAAAAAGTCCCACAGTGTCTTGCTGAGTCAACTGAGTTGAGTCAATTTAAACTCAACATCTTCATCATGGGCCTGGAATTTGTCCCTATTTGGAGTACAATAGGTTGTCCAATTTAACATGGACAACAGGTCACATCCTCACAAATCTACAGGACTCGAATCACAAAATAAAAAAAACTGGTGATTTTCTTCAAATGGACCTATTTTTACAGGCATTTCTCTTGAGACTGGGTTTGTAATCTGTTTGTTTGCAACATGTACAACTTAGATTTTCTTTCCTGAGAGGGGTAGGTCTGGGACGTCTCCACCTGTGTCAATCAGAAATGATACTTGGTGGACATTTACCTCACTTTCTACAAATGATTCACTTTGTTCCACCTCTAAGACTGCGGCAAGCATGGAATCTGCCTCCCCTCTCAGGCACCGTCATTGTGACATGTCTAAGTCAAAAGTATCATTGTCAATCGTTGGAAACCGTTGAATCGCATTCTGGTTCTGAAACTGAAATTTATTTTTCTTTACTCTGGGTATCTGGTTCCCAATTATTTAAGGATTACCCACATTCTGTTGTACCAAAGAGGTTTGTGGGACTGGTTTCATTTGAACATGATTTAGCACTAGCACTTGCTTTTGTTGGTTAGGCACATTCTGCATTTGCATCTGGGTTACTCTCTGCATTTGATTATTATTTAATCTGTCTAGATTAAGCCTACATTCATGCTTCTAATGCCCGACCTTGTTACAAAGGTGACAAGGAGTCATTTTCTTCCACGTTGCAACATCTACATCTGTACTTGGATCAATCAGAACTCCTCAACCTCTAACCTGTAAGGCAACCATTCCTCCCTGAACACGTTGCATACCTTTCTGAAAACCAACACCTGGCATTGCACTGATTCTGAAAACCTCTCTGGGCCATTCTTGTCTGCGCCAGCATAAATATTTCCTTAAGCTTTTTCTGCTTCATCTCCTGTTCATCACTACAGCACTTTGCATGTTTCAGGATTTCATCCAACAACTTTGTCTGCCAACAGATCACATTCTGCTGTATATGCAGACTAATCTAAGGTCTCAAATTGAGAAAGTACTGCAAAATGAAAAATCACATATCATTTGGATCAAGATGTGTTTGACCCGACTGCTGCTGAACCGCTTTCAACAACTTCTCATAATACTCATGTACAGATTCTTTAATCTTCTGCTGAATTCTGTTGAGTCTCACATAATCCAAATCCTTTGGAGTAACTCTGCCTTTCAGGAAAGTAATCACCTCATTGTATTTCTCCATTACATTAGGTGATGGAGCACAAGTATTAGTATCCCTCAGTGGTTCTGTGCCTGGCCAAGGAACAGCAATTTTGCACTCAGACCACAAATCATTCTGAATTACAATGTCAAGAAACATATTCAAATTAATCCACAACACCTTTGAAATCTTAGTAACCCTTGTGATCTATGTGTACCACTGCAGAGGTTTTTCTCTCAATTTGGGAAAATTATTTGTAAATGCTGCAAAATCTCCCATACTCCAAAGAACATGTACATACCCTTCACCTGGTATTTCTCTTAATTGAAAAGCCAAAGCTTCTCCATCATCTAGGGTCTCTAAAGGTCACTTTCTTGCTAAACGAGCCACCTCTTCTGATTTCTTTTTCTTCTCATGTTTCTTTGCCCATTTGCTTTCTTATTTTTCAAAGTCGCAGACACATTTCACAAATTCAGTTAGGTGCAATTGCATGCCTGAGGGACACATTTTCTCAATTGATTCATCATCTAACTGTACTCTAAAACTTTTCTGCGATGGGAAGCGTTTTGAAATATCGACTTCATATTTATTTGCTAGGGGCAGCTCATCATGTAATTTATGTAAATAAATAAATTGTATTCATGATATTGATTTACATGATCGAAAACAAACAATTTGTAATGATTTCTTTCAATTCTATTTTTACTCTCAGCACATTTAATGGTCTCTCTTCATTTTGGCTAGTAGTTGGGCTTTCTTTGATCTCAAGCCTTGTAGCTTTCTTGACATCTTCTTCAATTCCTAGGGAACAATATCTCACCTTAAGCCAAATTTGTATCACCATGATCGGTCTGTGTCATAAAGACAATTCTCCCTTCCAACAATCTGTGAATCCTGTGACATCGGGATAAGCCCTGTCACTGCTGCTCCTTTAACAGATCCCTGCGCAATTGCACCTGGGACAATATATGTGCACACTTCTACCAGTTGTGCAGTTACAGCTCTAGTAACATGTGCTGATACAGTCACAATAGAGCAGTCACACTTGTGCAGTTCAAGTTGAGTAGGACCATTTTTTGGTACAACAGGTTGAGCAGCAGGCTGTGTCACACCAGGCTGTGCTATCACAGGTTGAGCTATAACAGGCTGGGTCACTGCTAATGGTCTTTCAATTTGATATACATTTGGATCAACAGGGGCTGTAGCCACTGTCACACTTTCAGTTGTCGTTACTCCAGTACTCTCTACAGGATGTAAATAAAGTGTTGGATGTACAGACAATAACTCATCTAAGATATTGTCTCCTGAATCAGTAGCAGTGCCAGATTTTGTTTTATCTTTTGTTTCTTTTTCGCTCTTAATCTTTTTCCTTTCAGGTTTTTTGTATTTTTCTGCTCATTTTCATTTAGTAATTGCAGGATACTATATAGCTCCCTTCACTACAGATTTTCTCCATCTCTGATGTTAATCATCCCAAATTACATCTGTGTAATTTCTCATTGCCCTTTTTGTTAATTTTTGGGACCTTTCTTTATCCCTGTTACAAGCCATTTTTTCAATGCACTTAGGGCCAGATGTAGCAAACGATTGCGACTCGCAAACGGGCCGAATCGCAATTTGCGACAGTGCAAAATCAGAAATGGGATGCAAAAAGCCCATTTCCGACTCGCAAAAAGCGATGGGACCCGTTTGCGAGTCGCATCCGGTGTGACCCCATTTTGCGACCCGCAAATTGCAAGTCGCAATTGGCGAGTCGCAACCCATATGCAATTGCAACTCGCAAATTGCGACTAGTCGCAAAAAGCCCAGTTTGCATGTCCCATTTACCACTAACTCAGAGCAGGTGGTAACCATTACCAAAGTATAAAAGGGGACCCAGAAGGCATCTGGGTTACTCAAGATGGCGGAGATATACCTGATAGCAGTGAGGAGGAGAGTCTACGCAGCCCAGCAGAGGAGGAGGAGGGGCCACAGACAGGCGAAGATATATAGAACCAGGCAGACTCTTTTTCAGCAAACTGAAGAGGAGATCTATGACAAATACCGCCTTAGCAGTGCAGCCATTCTAGAATGAATAGATTTACTGAAACCACAGCTAGAACACAAGACTCTGCGTGGCTACGCCATCCCTACGCATGTGCAAGTACTATGCGCACTGCACCTCTTGGCCTCAGGGAGCTATCAGGGGGTCATTGCCGTGGCAGGTGGGGTATCCCAAAGTGCAGTGTCAAGGTTCCTCAGGGCATTCCTAGATGCCTTAGTCACGCACATGTCTCACTTCATATACTTACCAAGGAATGAGGCAGAAATTAACAGCACCCAGCTGGACTTTTACCGCATTGCCCACTTTCCTCATGTCATAGGGTGTGTAGATGGGACACACATTCAAATATGCCCCCCTGCTAATCTGGAACACATTTTCCGCAACAGGAAGTGTACCCACTCACTCAACATACAGGTTGTTTGTGATGACCATTATGTCATCACGGACATCGTAGCTAAGTTTCCTGGCAGTACCCATGACTCATACATTTTTAGGCATAGTGGGATACATCAACACCTGGAACGTGGGGAATTTGGAGACGGTTACCTCCTAGGTAGAGCCACAGACACTTGCAGACATACACACAGGTCACTGTGCACGACAATCTGGACTTCCTAACCGTGTACTTTTGTGCCCAACAGGTGACAGTGCATATGCTCTCAGGCCTTGGATCATGACTCCGTTTTTAACACCCAGAACTGAATCAGAGAGGCAATACAACAGTGCGAATAAGAGGACCAGGAACCTGATCGAGCGCACCTTCGGACTGCTGAAGGCAAGATTCAGATGCCTCCACCGCAGTGGAGGTGCCCTCCAATACACCCCCATTACCGCTTTCAAAATTGTGGTCGCATGCGCCATCCTCCACAACATAGCCACCCGACGTGGGCTACCTCTCACCCCTGCAGACCCAGATCCTGATGATGAAGAGCAAGAACAACCACATCGCCATCATGGGGATAGGAGTCTAGCTAATAAAGGCAGACTGAGACGGGACCACATTGCAACGCAATATTTTGGACGGTACGTGTCAACTCCCACCATACTCACCTATTAACCATTTGTTAAGTGGAACAAAAATAACTGTTTTATTAATGTCATGAAGAAACTATATACAAGTTGAAATTGTCCATGGGCAGGAAAATGCCAACCAGTCATGAGGCACATTAACGCCATGTGCCACATTAATCTGTCCTGGCTGTTATCTATGATCTCCTGCCCCTCCTGCCAGCCTGGCTGGTCCCTGCTGCGTCCATGGTGCTGTGCCTACCACTCCTCAGCACCCTACTGTCAGTGGCAGAGACACTGCTCACTGTTGAGCCCTCCTCCCAGGTGTATTTGTTAACTTCCTGGCTGTGATGTCATCATCATGTGCCAGGAAGTGTTTCCAGAGTGTTCTGGTAAGCTTTCTGGAGTGTTCTGCTGCACCTGCAAGCAATTTTGAAGGTAATCACAATTTGCGACACCCACTCGCTAATTGCGAGTTCGTTTTTTGCACACTCGCAAACAGCGACCTCGCAAACTGCGGACTCGCACACAGCGTTGCGAGTCCGGCTGCGAGTCGCAAAATCGGATCCCTTTTTTTTCTGACATTCCAATTTGCGACTCGCATTTTGCGAGTCGCATCAACTTGCAAAATGCGAGTCGCAATTTTTATTTTTGCTACATCTGGCCCTTAGTGCTTTAAATTGTGTTGGTCTAGGAGAAGGCTTCATTTCACAACGTGTTTCTCATAATCTGCCTGTAATTCACAAATTTATTGCACCCCATCTAGTTAAGCTTACTGGACCTTCTTTTCAGTGATCTTGCACCATTACCGAAGCCATACATGTGTGTAACCCTTCCTCAATCATCATATGATAAGCAAGGGCAATAATTACATCACCTCTCATTAAACCTCTAATAGCTTTGAAAAATGTGATTGTCTTGAATTCAAATCAACAATAGCAAGTGAATGGAATACAAATTGTCAATGTTTTGTTTTTGTTCCTTATACATCAATTTTCGGTAAGCCTTTTTTCCAGTCTCAGTGCAGCTCTATGCAACAAACATCCAATCACTATTTAGCTTTTCTCACAGCTTAACCAATCTCAGTGTGGCATTTCACACCAACCAATACCAACACTGCATGATAAGACATAACAACCTGCTCCTTGCAGCAGCTCACCCTCCTTTATGATTTCTTCATATGCATACAAAGCTTCAATTCTACTAACCTAAGCAACATAAAATATGAGTCTTTGTCTGCCTCTTCTATAGGAAACAATACAACAATTCAACAACCAGAATCTTTAGGTTTTTACACCTTCCAATTGTTCTCAATTAAAAGAAATTTGAAGCACACCAATGAAATCTCGACCAGCGGGAAATCATCTAACCCATGCAGTGTCACCTTTGCACATTATGTTTCACCAGCATTGACAAATATTAGTACAACCACAACAATTTTGTTGTTGTCCCTATCTCAAAAGTGCAGTTGACAACGTCTCATGACCAGCAGCACAAATCATTGGCAGACAAGAATACCATAAATCAACTCTTTCTATATCTATCTTGGGATCTTGGACTACTACTTAGTCCAATAACCTCTGTATCATTTTTGACAAATGCACATAAGAATCAGCAACTCACAGGTTTCAATTGATTAATTCAACATGCGTATACCAATACCAATACTTGAATTAAAATCACAATAATCAATAATCATCTATCAATTTAGGCACATAACTCTATCCAAATCCGCAAGCACCTCTGAAAATCGCACACTGTCAGTCTTCAAGCTCGGGCTTTGGGCAATGGGACATGGACATCCATTTATCTCTGGCAGTTTTTAGTTACTCCACTCCTCTTTCTCTTTACGTAAACCATCCTCTGCTACCAATGTTGTTGGAGCAGGGACTTTAATTAAATATTTGGTTTACAGAGTAAATTTTACCACCTCAGCTGGACAAAAAGTCCCTGCTCTTACTGGGCCAAAATCTTACCAACTCAGCTGGACAAAAGTCTCCACTCTTACTGGGACCAAGGCAACAGACCTTGGAGGTAAGTAAGAATTAGTCAAGAGCTGCAAATCAAATCAACTTATTCATTACATTTTAATTTTGATTCTTCGGAGTCAATGATAAGAGTTGGTGTGAGTTTCAGAGCTTTTTTAAAATTTCTTTAGTGAAGAATTTTGAAAGTCATCAATATTGATCAAATAAAACATCAATACAATACAGAACAACGCATAAAATGTGATCCATATAACTAAAAGCCTATTCTAAGCTAAGGAGAGTGTAAGCAAAGAATTTAATAAAACCCATAAAGAGCTCTTATTTCAAATGTGAAAGCATGAATCTTTTTGTAAATCATAAGCAGAACTTCCCATAAAGAGAGGTTCAAGAAGCTCAATAGAATTTCATGAGTAGCATAGAATCAGGCAAGGAAATAAGGAATTTCTCAATGTGAAACTGAGAAGTGCCAGCAAAGGGTGTAGATCAGAATGTATCTATAGGCAGGTAGTTCTTTCCTCTCTAGGAACACACATTTCTAACATATTTCAACTCAGAAAATGACAATTGTTGCAGCTGCTAATCGTCTCATTCAAGCAGACAGCAGTCCCTTCATGGGAACAGGACAGCGTTCCTCAACAAAGGAAACTAAACAAAAAACATCTTAAGCGTCAGATACAATTATGCCACAAAATATAACACTACTATCAAATCAGTTTGGTTTCCCAGCACTTTTTGGTATAAGACAAAAACAGATCAAGGTGAGGGCAGTACATTACTTGATTAAATAATTTCCTTTCTGATATGCTTCTATTTACAAAACTTATTAATAAAGAAACATTCTACAGAAACTAAACTAAACATTTTCATACATTATTATATATTATGAAAGGTACTTGAGTGAGAAAGATGAAGCATACTACTTCTGGTATCTATTCTATTGTCTCAAATCACACTTGTGTCATTGAAGATTTATATCTTGAATTCCCGACCTGATCAGGGTAAAATTGAAAGGAAAAATGCATTAGTCAGTAACTTTAGCTAAAGACGTGACTATTGAAGCTTTCTGTAAAAATCTGCTTTTAAATGCTGCTTCTCCCATGAAGGCCTACATGTTTACTCTAAGTTAAGTTTTAAATACGTTTTATTAGTTTCATAAAATAGACATTAGTGCAATAGTGACAGGCACATAATACAGATCATAAATGATGTGCACTACATTTACAATAATTTGCTTTAAAAGGGTACACAGATAATTGTAATAAACAGATTAAAGGATAGATTAAAAAGAAAAATACCCAGATATCCATAATTATTAGATTAATAGTGATAATCAATATATCTCATACAACATGCATCCACAAGCACTCCAACATGTTTCAACTACTGTGAATTTCATACATATCTTAGGTCCACTAAAACTGCTACAATAAAACTATAACATCAATCCCTCCACCCAGAGTTAATCCTAATCAAGTAAAGCAGAAATAAATAAAGTGCCAAAATATTCCACAACAAGTATATCACAATAGTATCCATTATCACCCAATATAATTGTATTAAACTAGATTTCCCTTATTTTACCCTCAGGGAGCTATTCGACGAATCTGTGTCTGCTGGCGGGGCAAACAAACTATCCACCAGGTGTTCACATGCTTTAATGCTTTAAATTTTGGTTCTTCTTCTCTTTATCTCACAAAACAACACAGCACTCTTCAAACTTGGCCATTTAACCATTTCCTTACACCATCTAGTAATTTGAGGACCATGTGCCAATTTCCAGTGCATAGTCAGTTCTTGTTTTGCCAGAATCAATCCAAATCAGTAAATCTAATAGTAGTCCTCTTATTTTTGGAGCAAGGTTATGGCCCTAGGTGGCAGACCAACGGTGTACAAGGGATATCCTGCAAGGTTATTCCATTAATATATTCTATTACTTTGTGCCAGAACCCCCCTAATGAAGGGCAGGGCCATGCCATGTCGAACGTTTCTTACCCAACTCCCCTCAATTAGAGCATTTTGCAGCAGCAGTCACATAGAACCTGTTAATGCTGCTAGGTGTACAATACGCTCTATACAGGATATAGACATCAATTAATTCGAACCTACATTTCTTCAAACAGCTGGTATATGTGTTACATTCCTGTCCCAGTCCAAATTATTAATTTGGAGCTCCATGTCTCTTTTCCATTTTATTTTCAACTCTGCAAGAGGAGAAACACATTAATTACAATAATTGTATATAACTAAAGTACTTTCACAGATGTCAAAGTAAAAACGCGGAATATTTATGTATTAAAATGATTGTGTACTTTGTTAAGTTCATTAACGTTTGTATAACGTTTTTATAACCTCTTTAATTGATTTATTTCATCCTTTTGGCTTTACTTTCTTTGAACTGAGTGGCTGTAATTTGCCTGGTTTCTTGGGATATTAAAGAATTAATTGTACGGATTATTTTCTCTAATGTAATCTACCTAACAGGGAACAGGATTTCTATCTCTAAAATGATAGTCCAATCTCGTTTAACTCCATATTCTTACATGTATCTTGTCCAGCTGGCTCATTGTTAGTTGAAATCTCTCTAAACAGTTATTAAATTAATTTATAATATGTAAACCTATAATTGAATGCAAACCGAACATTCCTCCCATCATCTTAACGCAAAACAGTTTAGTGCCCTTCTTCCTTATGTCGGGGCTGGATTTCCAAGTCCGACTATTGCATCAAAAGCCAGGTCTCTATGTGCGAATGCGGAGAAAAGGCTAAATGTGCAGGGCCTGCGTTAGTATGAAATGAAATACCAAATGCGATAAAGAAAATATTTAATCATTTAACTGGTTGGGGATCTTTTAATGCCCCTGCCATAATGATATAAGGGGAAAGGCAGCAGGAAAGGAAAATGTTTTATTTCACCAGTAAACGGTTTCACAAATTAAATGCTGAGATAATAGAAAGTGGCAATATGACAAGGCTGCACCCTTCAAACTTAGACTTAATTCCGTGATTCAAAGAGTTTGAAGGTCAGATATTAAAGGTTCATTAAGACACACTTATTAAAGCCTTCAGAAGGGCCTGTCAGCAGTTTTCCCTTGATTCGATTCATGCCCAGCCTTTAGAAGAGATAATGCGTTTTTGGAAGCCAACAATAATTGTGCTTGTCACAAAGTGAAAAGGCGGGGAGGCACTTGCATCGATGGTTTTACTAAGAAAAAGCAGCTGGATTGCCAGATGATTCTCTAGAAACAGGAAGATAAAACAATTCTATTCACCTACAAGATGGTGGAACTACAATATTTTCTATATCCATTGAATGCATTATTATATATCCTTCCTTACTTCTTCAGCCAATTGGGGGAGTTCAAGTCCTATTCTTCTGTGCCCCTACCCACCCCCTGGACACCCATGATCAGAGCACCAAACCTTCAGAAGTTCAAATATTTTGGGGCAGACCTTTATACTATCATGACTTCTCCGTCTGCAACTCCTGCTCCTTGCACATCAGTGGTACAGAAAATCACTAAAAACTCTACTATTTCATTCATGGTATAAATGGTTGGAGATAACTGATGTGAAGGAACCAAGGATTAAAGACTCATTCAGTTGGGACATATAGTTGCAGTCACTCCCTACAAACCAGACACTGCACCGCTACTTTCCCTAACACTCAAAATCAACCTTGAGCACTTTACACAGTAACATTATACAATAGAATTGTTTTTCTTCTTGTCACTGCTTCACTGCTTTCTTGCAAGGTTTGGAAATTTCATATTCCTCCTGCCGAAGTTTTTCTTTCTGTTCGGCAGTCTTAAAGAAATAATATCTGAAATATTTGCCATGACACGTTGAAATTGTTTTCCACTTCCTGACTATTAGTGCTACAGTTCTAAACTATAAATACGTACTACACAAGTTTTCAATGTAAATTGGGAGGAAGTCGCAAATCAGCGGTTTATGGGAATTACCAGCCAATTTGGGATCGCAAGTTTTGCAGGAACAGCATAATGCTGAATTTGTTTCTCACCTAGTATTTACTAGGAAAAACCTGTCATAATGAGAAGGAGAGCATGTAACTAGGAAATAGAAAGAACAAGCGGAAAGCAGTATGCAGAGACTATTTCCCACAGTTTTTTTCCCATTCTGTGATTCAAAAGCATGGAATCCAGTGGGAATTTTGTCCAAAAGAAATACCAAACCATGAACTATTGGTACTTCTGCAGGGGGACGTTTTCTGCCAGTTTTCTTCACAGACTTGTGCTAAGAATCAAATATCAAATTAGATTATAAAATCCTTAACCAAGATAAATTGGCCCTCAGTGTTTTGTTCCTTTGAGAATATTGAGGAATCTCAAATATAAGTTGTTTACATGAACATCTGCCTCCCCATCTAAGAGGGCATGAGAAGATTAGCAGAGTGTGAGCGTGGGCATGTAAGGTTGAGGGAGAGAGACAAAGGGCCAATATCATTTGCACCATGCAAAGTGCCTTAAACAATAGCTGTTCAATGGTAACCTATGGAGAAAGTTCAACTGGGATTTAACAGAAATGCCCCAAGATTTAAATGATAGATATGGCAGCTGTAGTTTGCTCACTTTGAAGGTTCCAAATAATAAATGTATGGAAAGCAAGCAAGACGTTATTCCTGTAATCCAAACAGGAAAGGATAGCAGCTTAGATCACCAAAATTCACCCTTAAAAGAAGAATTTTCCTTAAGCTTCTGGCAGCTACTTTTCTGTTGGTCAAATAAGTCCTCACAAAGAACTGCACTCTTCAAGGCAGTTTTAGACAGGGTTTGTTGGAAGGCTAACAGAAAACCTTAGTATAGTAATCTTTGGCAATCAATGTTAGCAAATAATCATCTACAGGTGTTGTACTTGGCCCTTTCTGCAGGTTCAACCCCAAACATTTTGCCCTTCGCCCTTCTGTTTTCTTACCAAGTTCTATTGCCTTTTAGGGCTCTGTGCATTTTACCACTGCTAACCAATGCCAAAGTGCTTGTTCACTCTCCTTTAACAAGTGATGGCAAAGCCAACAGACGTCACATATGCAAGAGCTTTTGAATTTGGCAATGTGTTTTAGCCACATTGCATTATAGTGTGCCTGCTGTTCAGCATAGCTAAAGGTTAGTAGAGTGGAATGTGGTGGAGTAGATTGGAGTGGGGTAGATTGGGGTATAGTGAAGTCGCGTAGTTTGGGGTACAGTGGAGTGGGATAGATTGAGGTTGAGCACGGAATCTGAAAAATTCAGCAGAGTTGTTTCAAGTAACTGTAACTTCCGGCCTAAGGTAACTATAACTCGCGACCCCGCCATGCACATTTTTTCCTTCAATAATTTGACTGCCAATGTTTCATTGATATTTTTATTGATGTTATAAAAGTTTTCAAGAGTGGTGTAATATCTGGGGTAATTAGCAGTGCATGGGGGAGACGCGACTTATAGTTACCTTAGGCTGCGAGCTATAGTTCCTTGAAAAACTATAACTATAACTGAGGAATTTCTCTGGTTTTGTGTAACTTCAGAACCCCTAACTAGAATATCCCTGTAACCTTTATTTTTTAGTGAATTCCAAAGTTTTTTTTAACATAAAGTAATTTTCATTACTATACGTGAAGCAATCACTGCCGCACACGGCCTTTGGCTTGTTGGCAACCCCTATAACCACTGAACCCCATGCTGCACATAGCCTATAGCTATGCGCTGCAGGGGTTGGCCACAGAGCGTGGCCTGCAGCCAGGACCTGCTCCCAAACCCCCTAACCACTCAACCCCACTCTGCACATGGCTGAAGGCCGTGCATGGCAGGAGTCGGCCACAGGGCCTATCTCTCTGGGTATGAGAATAGGTGTGAGACAGTGTCTCTGGGTGTGAATGGCTGTGAGAGTGTCTATCTGGGTGTGAGTGGGTGTGAGAGGGTCAATGTGGGTGTAAGAGTGGGTATGAGAGTGTCTGATTGAGCTCTAAAAGATGAAATATGCATTAAACTCCACAGAAGAATTCAGAATATTTTTCAATGTGGAATTGTGAAGGCTTTAATAAGTGTGCCTTTGCCAAGCCCAGGAGTTAGGATCATTTGTCCTTTCTAGAAGTGAAGCTTCAAATGGGGCACCTGCTATGTTCATATTTGTAAGTGCTTCCTGTTGAGGTTTAATTTCTGTCAAATGAGCATCATGGCCAGAATGGAATCTCACCTGCTCGTTTATATAACAAGAGTCCACAGTTTTGCAGAAAATGTCTATGCAATTGGAGTACTATCTACTGGTTAGTAAGTGCTACCTTGTTGGGTGAATGGTCAGTGGAGGGGCTGGGGAGGGGCAGTGCAGCACCCTCCTCTGACCTATTACAGCACCGGGGACCCATCACTTTTAGATGGGGAGGGCACTGCGTGCCCCCCCTCCATGGGGGAACATTGGCCCCAGGGGCCCCACCCCCTGGGGCCCATACAATTCAATGAGGGGGATCCCACAGCCCTCCTCCCCGGGGCAATCCCAGCTCCGGGGACCCCATCCAAGCACTCTTAAACTATACTGCCTACCAGTAAAAATTCACTGCACGCCGAACCGGAAAGACGCCGCTCGACCCTGCGAGGAAAAGATCGACGCGACATCTGCGGTGCGACTGGAACTTTGCCGCACGGCCAGCCTGGACAACGCCGTCCGACTTCCAGAGGGGAAATCGACGCAGCGCCTGCCGTGAGGAAGAAAATTCCACGCACAGCCCACCGGAACGACGCGCAGCTGGACAACAAGCCCAGGATTCCACGCACAGACCCAGGGGCGTCTGAAAACCCAGCGACCCACAGAGGAGACCTGTCCGCGCGCCAGAAATCGACGCAATGGCTTCCCGCGTTAAAAATAACAACGCAAGTCCGTGTGTGAAGGGGCGAAACCGACGCACACACCATTTTCCACGCATCTCCTCCTCTGCGGCCCTCTGCAGAGATTTTTCACTCCAAACCAGGTACTTTGTGCTTGAAAGAGACTTTGTTTGCTTTTTAAAGACTTAAGACACTTCATATCACTTTTCAGTGATAGCTCTACAATTTCTTATTCCATCTTTTATCGTTTTGACCTGCAAATATCCAGATAAATATTATATATTTTTTTAAACAATGTGTGGTGTATTTTTGTGGTGCTATATTGTGTTATTGTATGATTTATTGCACAAATACGTTACACATTGCCTTCTAAGTTAAGCCTGACTGCTCAGTGCCAAGCTACCAGAGGGTGGGCACAGGATAATTTGGATTGTGTGTGACTTACCCTGAATAGATTGAGGGTCCTTGCTTGGACATGGGGTAACCTGACTGCCAACCAAAGACCCCATTTCTAACATTGGTGATCAGCGGTGAGGATAGGACTTGTATTTGTGCAGTGACATACAGTAGCTAAGTATTTCAGTACCTACCCACAGTTGAAGGTCAACTTGATTTTTATCTCTTTTGCAAATTTGTTTTTTCCTGACAATTTTCTAAACCTAAAATCCTCACTCAACATGTCTCTGGCTGGGTCACAAGCAGGAGATTTTGACCTAGCCCTGTTGGAGACATATACTGTCAAACAGCTAAAAGGGTTCTGCAGGGATATGAGTGTACCCACCAAGGGGAATCCAGAAAGGAGGACTTTCAAGTGGCGCTGAGGGCCTGGGCAGAAGCCCATTTAGAGTAGGATGATGAGGAAGAGGAGCCAGAAAATGGCCCCTCAGAGGATTTTTTGCCATCTGTGGATGATGTTACCACTGCAATTGTGCCCCCTTCCAGATCATGGAGCATTGTCTCTGAGCAAGGCCTGACTGCAGAGGAAAGGAGAGAAGAGAGGGAGTTCCAATTGCAAATGGCAAGACTGAAAATTGAGGCTCAACAGGAGGAAAGAAGGGCAGAGAGAGAAGCCAAGCAAGCTGAGGCTGAAAGAGCAGCCAAACAGATTGAAGCTGAGAGAGCCTTGGCTGAAAAGAAACTTTTGTTGGCTCATGAACTGAGTCTCAAGGAGCTGGATCTTAAGGCAGGACAGTATGAATCCAGCAGTAATGGTGGCAGCATACAGACAGGACCTTCTGGAGAAAAGAAGGTTCGTATACCCAAAAATGTGGTGCCCAGTTTTGTGGTGGGAGATGACATAGATAAATGGTTAGCTGCTTATGAAGTTGCACTAAGGGCTCATGAGGTTCCTGAAGGCCAATGAGGTACAGCTATGTGGAGTTATGTGCCACCTTTGGGGAGGGACACACTTCTCACATTGGACAAACCAGATCAAAACACATACCCATGTCAGAAAGCCATTTTACTTGCCAAGTTTGAACTGACCCCTGAGAAATACTGTCAGAGGTTTAGGGACAGCACCAAACTATCCACACAAACATGGGTAGATTTCTTTGACTTTTCCAGTAAGGCACTGAATGGATGGGTGCAGGGCTGCAAAGTAGATGATTACACAGTATTGTATAATTTGATTCTGAGAGAGCATATGCTCAGTGTTTGTTTTACAGAGTTGCACCACCACCTAGTAGACAGTAAGCTGACTCATCCCAGAAAGCTTGCTGAGGAGGCGGACCTCTGGACTAGTACCAGAGTGTCCAAAAAGGTATCTGGGGGGACACCCACAAAGGTGGTCAGGGTTCCCATCAGAAGAAAGAGGGGGGAGAAAAACTTAAAAACAAGGAGTTCTCAAAATACCCCCAAAATAGTTCCCAAGGGAGTAGTGGTAACCAGTCCCGGTCTGATTCTCAAAAGAAAGTTTTTACTGACCATAAGACAGGGAGGTATGTTCCCCACCGTGCAGAGTGCAACAAGTATGGGCACTCTGAGGGCGACTCCAAGTGTCCCAAGAAGGCACAGCCCCCCAAAGGAGGGCCGACACCTGGGTTGGCTAGCGTAGCGCTCGGGGAGGAGATGGTCCCAGTCAGTTTTGGGGAGCAGACAGAGGCAACCCTAGTGTCCCTGGGGGATGCAGAGATGGTGCCAAAAGCCCACATGCCTGCCAATACTTCCAACTATAGACAGTGGGTCACCATCAATGGGTAAAGGGTGGAGGCTCTACGTGACACAGGAGCCAGCATGACCACTGTCAAGGGTCAGCTAGTGTCAGCAGAGCAGGTCATCCCAAATACATTCCACCAGGTCATAGTCGCCGACAATTGTGAGAGCCACCTACCGGTAGCTCTGGTTTCCTTTGAGTGGGGGGGGTCTCTGGTACTCTAAAAGTAGCTGTGAGTCCTGCCATGCCTGTAGATTGTCTGTTAGGCAACGACCTTGAGCACACTACCTGGAAGGAGGTAGAGCTAAGGTCTCTCTTGGAAATGTTAGGATTGCCTGAGTGGGTCTGCATGACCACACGGTCCAAGGCTGACCGAGAGGAAAGTCAAGGGCGTCTGGAGCATGGAACAATGGCCCAGACAACTGCCAAGAGGAGGGGCAAGGGGGGCTGGAAACTGGTCCCACAAGTTCCCGCAGTGGTTGACGGGGTTCCTGAGGACGAGGCCCCCGAGCCAACTGGGGAAGACATTGCCGCCCTAGGTGACCTGCCTGAGCTTGCTGGCTGGCAAGTTGAGGGTGGGCCCACCAGGGAGGAATTCTGCAAGGCGCAGAAAGAGTGCCCCACTCTAGAGGGCATGAGGCAGCAAGCCTCAGCCCAGGCAGCAGGTGAAGCCTCTGGCGATCACCACATATTTTGGGAGAATGATCTCCTCTACAGTGAGCCTAAGGTTCCGGCCATTGGAGCAGCGCGTGCGCTGGTGGTCCCCCAGTGTTACCGAACCTTCCTACTGGGACTGGCTCACAACATTCCCCTGGCAGGAAATTTGGGGCAAGACAAGACCTTTGCCAGGCTTTTCACCCACTTCTATTGGCCCAGAATGAGGACAAACTCAGATACGTTCTGTAGATCCTGTCCTACCTGCCAGGACAGTGGTAAAACAGGAAAAAGGGTTAAGGCCCCCCTGATTCCACTTCCTGTCGTTGGTACCCCCTCTGAAAGGGTGGGCATCGACATTGTTGGTCCATTGGACCCCAAAACTGCCCTAGGCAACAGGTTCATCCTGGTTTTTGGTAGACCATGCCACCCGTTACCCAGAGGCAATCCCTCTGAGGACCGTAACTGCACCGGTGATGACCAGAACTCTGATGGGGATATTTACCCGTGTGGGATTCCCAAAGGAGATAGTGTCTGACAGAGGCACTAACTTCATGTCTGCATACATGAAGTCTATGTGGGATGCGTGTTGTGTAACCTACAAGTTCACCACACCCTATCACCCCCAATCTAATGGTCTTGTGGAGAGATTCACCAAGACCTTGAAAGGCATGATTGTAGGCCTCCCTGAGGCCCTGAGGCGTAAGTGGAACGTCCTCTTACCATGCCTTCTCTTTGCTTACAGAGAGGTACCCCAGAAGGGGTAGGGTTCAGTCCCTTTGAGCTCCTCTATGGGTACCCTGTCAGGGGACCTTTAAGCATTCTCAAGGAGGGGTTGGAGAATGCTCCAAAGGCACCCCCTCAGGATGTGGTCAGCTACATGCTGACCCTCCGCAACCAGATGACCCGCTTCTGGAAAGAGGCCAAAAGTAACCTTGAGGCCAGTCAAGAGGTAATGAAACGCTGGTATGGCCAGAAGGCCACCCTAGTAGAGTTTCAACCTGGAGACAAAGTGTGGGTAATGGAGCCAGTAGAGCCTAGAACTCTCCAGGACCACTGGTCTGGCCCATTTGAAGTGAAGGAGCAGAAAGGGGAGGCCACTTACCTAGTGGACCTCCAATCCCCTAGGAACCCCCAAGGGTGCTCCATGTCAACCGACTGAAGCCTCATTTTGAGAGGTCTGAAGTCAACATCCTTCTGGTCACAGATGAGGGCATGGAAGAGGAGAGTGAACCTCTCCCCGACCTCCTCTCTGCCCAAGAAGGTGATGGGTCAGTGGGAGGTGTCATTCTCTCTGACTCCCTGACTCTAAACCAGAGAGGAGACTGCTATGAGCTGTTGGAGCAGTTCTCCCCCCTCTTCTTCCTTACTCCTGGACTGACCCACCTTTGTGTTCATGACATTGACACAGGTGACAGCCCCCCTGTGAAGAACAAAATTTACAGGTTATCCAATAAGGTGAAGGCCAGCATCAAGGAGGAGGTCTCCAAGATGTTGGCTTTAGGGGTTATTGAGAAATCCAGTAGTCCCTGGGCCAGCCATGTGGTGTTGGTTCCTAAGGCTACTGCCCCAGGTGCGAAGCCAGAACTCAGGTTCTGTGTGGACTACCGGGGTCTCAACTCAGTCACACGGACTGATGCTCACCCCATCCCCCGAGCTGATGAGCTCGTTGACAGACTAGGCGCTGCCAAGTTCCTGAGTACGTTTGATCTTACTTCAGGGTACTGGCAGATCGCCCTGACTGAGGGGGCTAAAAAGAGATCAGCATTTTCCACACCTGAAGGCCATTACCAGTTCCGGGTGATCCCATTTGGGTTGAAAAATGCCCCTGCTACCTTCCAACGGTTGGTTAACGGGGTCCTAGCTGGCAAGGATGCCTACTGTGCAGCCTACCTGGATGACATAGCTGTCTACAGTTCCAGCTGGGAGGAACACCTGCTCCAGTTCAAGGAGGTGCTTCAGGCTCTGCGACAGGCAGGCCTGACCATCAAGGCTAGTAAGTGCCAGATTGGGCAGGGTTCCGTGGTGTACTTGGGACACCTAGTAGGCAGTGGCAAGGTGCAGCCACTCCAGGCCAAGATTGAAACTATCAAGGCCTGGCATCCACTTAGAACATAGACTGAGGTGAGAGCCTTTTTAGGCCTCACCGGATACTACCGCAGATTCGTCAAGGGCTATGGTACCATTGTGTCACCATTGACAGAACTCACTTCCAAGAAACAACCTAGGTTGGTGAATTGGACAGAGGCTTGTCAGAAAGCTTTTGACTCCCTGAAGGAAGCCATGTGCACGGCCCCCGTGCTCAAGGCCCCTGACTACTCCAAGGAATTTATCGTGTAGACAGATGCTTCAGAGCATGGCATGGGGCGGTCATAGCACAGCTAAACGAGGAGGGCCTAGACCAACCAGTAGTCTTTATTAGCAGAAGACTATTACCACGGGAACAGAGGTGGCGTGCTATTGAAAGAGAAGCTTTTGCTGTGGTCTGGGCACTGAAGAAGCTGAGACCATACCTGTTTGGGACTCACTTCCAGGTTCAGACAGACCACAGGCCCCTCAGATGGCTCATGCAGATGAGGGGTGAAAATCCAAAACTCTTGAGGTGGTCCATTTCCCTACAGGGGATGGACTTTACGGTGGAGCATCGCCCAGGGGTTGACCACGCCAATGCTGATGGTCTCTCCAGATACTTCCGCATTAGCGATGAGAGCTCCCAGGAGGTTGGGTAGCTCTCCCCACTTTCAGCTGGGGGGGACACATGTTAGACCTGACAGCCTTAGGGTGGTCACCCCTAACTTTTTGCCTGCCTCCCTCCACTTTTGGACACTGTTTTTGCTGGCTTTTAGACTCTGCGCACTTTACCACTGCTAACCAGTGCTAAAGTGCATATGCTTTCTCCCTTTAAACATGGTAACCTTGGATCACACCAAATTGGACTATTTGATTTACTTGTAAGTCCCTAGTAGAGTGCACTATATGTGCCCAGGGCCTGTAGATTAAATGCTACTAGTGGGCCTGCAGCACTGGTTGTGCCACCCACTTTAGTAGCCCCTTTACCTTATCTCAGGCCTGCCATTGCAAGGCCTGTGTGTGCAGTTTCACTGTCACTTTGACTTAGCGTTTAAAAGTACTTGCCAAGCCAAAAACTCCCCTTTTTCTACATATAAGTCACCCCTAATGTGTGCCCTAGGTAACCCCTAGAGCAGGGTGCTGTGTGGGTAAAAGGCAGGACATGTACCTGTGTAGTTTACATGTCCTGGTAGTGTAAAACTCCTAAATTCGTTTTTACACTACTGTGAGGCCTGCTCCCTTCATAGGCTAACATTGGGGCGGCCCTCATACATTGTTGAAGTGGTAGCTGCTGATCTGAAAGGAGTAGGAAGGTCATATTTAGTATGGCCAAAATGGTAATACAAAATCCTGCTGACTGGTGAAGCTGGATTTAATATTACTATTCTAGAAATGACACTTTTAGAAAGTGAGCATTTCTCTGCACTTAAATCTTTCTGTGCCTTACAATCCACGTCTGGCTGGGTTTAGTTGACAGCTCCTCGTGCATTCACTCAGTGTTGGAAAATGGGTTATTGGTAGGGCAGGTAGGTACCTACACCTAGCAACAAGCCACAAACCTCCACATAAGTACAGGTAGGTCTCAGTAAATTAATCCCAGCTCTACCCTTGGTAGCTTGGCATCGAGCGTCAAGGCTTAACTTAGGAGACAAAGTGTAAAGCATTCAAATATCACAAAACAGTAATTAAATAAAACACAGGAAACAGTTTAAAAATCCAAAACCAATTTATAAAAATAGCTTATATTTTTATCTTTAAAATGACACAAAAACGATTAAAATCGGTTCAGGGGAACCGGAGATATGAATTTTTAAAGTATTATTATTTTCTAGCGCTTAGAAACAAAAAGCGCCAATCGGGTCATCTGGTTGCACCAGGACCGGGGCAAAGTCAAACTTTCAGGCTGACCGCGATGGAGCCCTGCTCGGCTACAAGTCGCGGGAGGCCTCGGTTAAAAAGTTACCTTCTGACTTAGTCTCTTTTTTGATGTTTTTCTTCCCCGGGACGAACCTGCCAGTTGGATCCGACCTCCTGGAGCCCTTGTCCGGATACGCGAAGTCGGTTTCCTCGGTGGTGATTTTTACCTTCGGACTTAGTCGTTTTTTCGAGATGAAAATCCTTCGACCGGGGTAAACCTGGATCTTGATCCGACGTCCGTGGAGCCCTTCTCGGATACGATGGCTGGAAGGTCCCGGTCAACTTTTTACGTTCGGACTTAGTCTCTTTTTTGGATGTTTTTCTTTACCGGGACGAACCACGAAGTCAGGCCGGGTCGCGGTTGAGGCAAGCCGGCTAGAATTTCCGCGTCGGGTCGGTCACTTTATGGAGCTTTTTTTCAAAAATTCTCCAATCTTTTCCAAACTTCTGGGGCTTCACCCAGATGTTCTTTTAAGGTTCTTTTGGGGTCCACAGCTCACCCCAAGGGTCCAGAAGTTCTGTGATGGTCCTTGGGAAGTGCAGACTTCAACTCCCAGAATGCACCTGGCGCAAACTCCTTTTTGGCCACTGGACAGTGGTCAGCTGGTCACTTTTTCAGGAGTTGGTGCAGGGGACTCTGGATAGCAATTTTTCACCTGTAGCAAACAGGGAGTCCCTCCTTGAACCAGTGGAAACCAGGTAAAGTCCTTCTTGTGGTGAAGCCCAAGTGTGCAGCTGGTGCAGTATTTCTGAGTGCAGGGTCCAGGTGCAGGCCAGGGGTCCAGCAGGGCAGTCCTTCTTCTCCTTGTAGTTCCTTCTTCTTGAAATTTGGTGGGGATCTGAGGCGTGGGTGCAGGTCTGCCAGTTTTATCCTTGCTCCTGGGTGAAAAGCAGGGGGGCCCTGGTTCTCCAATCAGGGACAGGGTCGTCCCCCTGTGATGACCACTTCCTGGGAAGTGTGGCAAAAATCCATCCCAGAAGGCAACAGTCTCTAAAAATCCAAAATGGATGAATCTGATTTTTGGAGGAGAGATCTGGCTGAGCCCACCCACTGGTGTGGCTAAAAATCATAAACACACCCCTCTCCTGCCCTCTCCTAATCTAATCAAGGGGGCACCTAGCTGTCTGGGGTTGCAGGATGTGGGGGTGTTGCTGGGTGCTCCAGATGTCCTTCTCTGCCTTTGAAGACCAGTTTGGCAGCCCTCCCCCTTCCTGCCTCACCATCTGCTGAGGGGAGATTCTCTCCCCCAAGCACATTCCTTTGTGTGAAGCCAGGCCACTTCACACCTCATTAAAGTAGCCTGGCAGAAGCTGCTGCAGGCTGGCCAATCAGAGCACAGCAGCAAAAACAATGCAGAGCTGAAATTGGCAACTTTTTAGGTAAAGTCTAAACTTTTTACCTGAACTAGTTATATTAAATCCAACAACTGGAAGTTGTGGGATTTATTATAACAATCAATTTGAGACCAAATTCTTGGTATGTAACATTTAAGGAGACTTTAAAATTTAAAATAAAGTCTGCCCATTCTAGCCTATGAAGGCCATTTACTTCAATGAGGGAAAAACGAATTTGGCTGTTTTTACCTCACCAGGGCTTATAAATCTATTTTTATAAAGTCCCTGCTTATAGTTACATGGCACCCAGCCCTAGGGGCACATAGGGCACACCTTAGGGGTGACTTATATGTAAAAAATAAGGTAGTTTAAGACTTTGGAAGTACCTTTAATTCCAAAGTCGAATTTGCATATAACTTTAATTTAAAAGCAGCCAGCAAGGCAGGCTTGCTTTTAAAATGACACTGGGCACCTCAGCAATGCACCTAGGTGTGCACCACCTATGCTGTGGTGCCTAAACCTACATGCCCTACCATATACTAGGGACTTATAGGTAGGTTAACTTAGCCAATTATAATTAGCCTAATTTGCATATCCATTTTACACAGAGCACTGGCCCTGGGACTGGTAAGCAGTACCCAGGGCACAGCCAAGAGTCAGTAACCACCAGTACCTACCCAGAAAGAGTGGGGGTGATCAGGCAAAAAAAAAGGACTTTCCTACACTCAGACACACCCCAAACACAGGATACTCAAACTCACTTGCATACATCTGCATTTTGAATGGGTCTTCCTGGGCTGGGAGGGTGAAGGGCCTGCTCTTCCACAAAGGACTGCCACACCCCCTACTGGGACCCTGGCAGACAGGATTGAACTGAAAGGGGACCTGGTGCACTTCTAAGCCACTCTTTTAAGTCTCCCCCAATTCAAAGGCACATTTGGGTATAAAACAGGGCCTCTGCCCTACCACCTCAGACACTTGCTGTAGAAGAAACCTGAACCAGAACCTGCACCCTGACAAGAAGAGCTGCCTGGCTGCCTAAAGGATTCACCTGACTGCTTTCTACAGAGGACTGCTGCCTTGCTGTTGCCCTGCTGCCTTGCTGAGCTCTTGCCCTGCTGCAGAAGTGCTCTCCAAGGGCTTGGATAGAGCTTGCATCCTGTTCCCTGAAGTCTCAGGACCAAAAAGACTTCTCTCTTTCAACTGGACTCCTTGTGCGGCAAACAATTTGACGCACAGCTTGCTCCGCTGTGAAAAATTCACCTCACGCCGAACCGGAAAGACGCCGCTCGACCCCGTGAGGAAAAGATCGACGCGACACCTGTGGTGCGACCGGAACTTCGATGCACAGCCCACCTGGACAATGCCGCCCGAGTTCCAGAGGGGAAATCGACACAGCGCCTGCCGTGAGGAAGAAAATTCCACGCACAGCCCACCGGAACGACGCGCAGCCGGACAACAAGCCCAGGATTCCACGCACAGACCCCGGGGCGTCTGAAAACCCGCAACCCGCAGAGGAGACCTGTTCGTGCGCCGGAAATCAATGCAACGGCTTCCCCGCGTGAAAAATAACGACGCAAGTCCGTGTGTGAAGGGGCGAAACCGACGCACACACCATTTTCCACGCATCTCCTCCACTGTGGCCCTCTGCAGAGATTTTTCACTCCAAATTAGGTACTTTGTGCTTGAAAGGGACTTTGTTTGCTTTTTAAAGACTTAAGACACTTCATATCACTTTTCCTTGATATCTCTACAATTTCTTATTGCATCTTTTATCGTTTTGACCTGCAAATATCCAGATAAATATTATATATTTTTCTAAACACTGTGTGGTGTATTTTTGTGGTGCTATATTGTGTTATTGTATGATTTATTGCACAAATACTTTACGCATTGCCTTCTAAGTTAAGCCTGACTGCTCAGTGCCAAGCTACCAGAGGGTGGGCACAGGATAATTTGGATTGTGTGTGACTTACCCTGACTAGAGTGAGGGTCCTTGCTTGGACAGGGGGTAGCCAACCAAAGACCCCACTTCTAACAGTGAGCTAAACAAAAATACATTTGCAAAGGAATCAAAAAATCATTGGAACATATCCATTATTTAGTTGCCAGAAAATGTTTATGTCTTAGACTAAGCGCACATGGGCCCACGTGGGCCCTCAGATTGGCGCCCTACCTGAAAAACCCCATACAGAAGTGTATTACCCGAGTCAGTCACTATTGGACAGTTGGGACCAGTAATGTGTGGCTGAAGGCAAAACAGCAAGTATGCTCGTATAGACTAAAATGTCATCTCCCTAACAGCCAATCCTCATCTCAGCCTCAGCTCATAGAAACAGGAGGTCCAGAATGATAAGGCTAATAGTGCAGACTATGCTGCAGTACTTATCTAATACCGTACAAATGTATGATGTACAATGTCTGAAAGTGTCTGAATCAGCATGGCCTTTATTTATTTCACAAAGAAATAGGCCCTGCTGTACGTTACTACAGCATCCACTTGCATGTGCTTCTGCATGTTTATAGCACGTCTTCATGGCCGAATGACTGTCAAAGACCCAGCAATCTTTCAGAAATTGGTGATAGTCTTTGACTGCTATCACTGATGTGTGTTGAAAGAGCAGATGGATAAAAGGCTGTCTAGGGTCTGAACCACAAAGACAATATTTCATAGCAAAATTGAATAACAGGAGAAACATTACAAAGCAGCACAAACTGGTCAGGTCAGAAAAGAAAAAAATGTTGACATTAAAGTTACAGTGATCAAGATAAATTGAGGTTATAATAGTCCATATTACCATAAATTCACTAGACTCGGGCAAAATTTTTGTCAAACCACCATAATCCCACTATTTTTGTGTTATGCTTCTTACATAAAATTCCCCAATTTATGCTATACATATGTACGGCATGTAATCACATGCCGCAAAATAATTACCACGAACGCACAGGAACAACACAAATGAACAGAACGCGAGTGGCTGCGGTTTGTAGCACTTGTCTTTTTTTGGCCCTTTTTTGTAGCACAAAAGACATCCTCGAATACAAAAAAATATGCTACGAGAATGCTTCACCCACTAAAATACAGCTGCAAAAGCCAATTTTGCATTATGTATTGTTGTATGCAATTTCCCCAAAAATTGACATTACTTGAAACCAAATTATAAGAATTTTACACAGCCCTAATATTCGCCTCAAGAGAATGCAGTGATTATAAATGAAGGTGGCACAAAAGGCAAAAAGGCCGAGAAAATCCTGCTTCAGTTACGCTGCAACGCTTCAATGTTTAGAAAGGAAGCATGTGTGTGCTCTATTTCATGTTCGTGTAGAGGCACCAGGCAGTCCTGTCCTGTGTCCATGGGCACCTGTAAAAATAAAGCAGAGCAGGTGGAACTAACGAAGCGTGGTGACAGAAACGGAGGGCACAAAAACGTGAGAGAGATAATAAAACACACATCCAAATCTACATCATGCAGGAGTAGCAGTCCTCGGGATTAACTCGCCTCAAACCCACAACCTCAAAAAAACTGTTGCAAAACCCAATCTTATTACAAGCCCGGAGGCTCATATTGTGCAGTCTTTTCTTGCTTTAATTTTAAATAGCAGCCAAGAAGAAAACTACATTTCCCAATAAAAAAAACAGAAACTACAAAGTGACATCATAAAGGGACCATCCAATAGGACGTCGAATACCTCTACTAATATCTTAACTGCGAGCAACAAGTCCTCTTTTCTTGCTGCTCGCAGTCAAGATAAGTATCACCATTTCTTTTATTTGACAAAAGCTTTGTTGAATGTTTAGTATTTACTACGTTATACACTTTCTTTGTACTTATTTCATTGCATGCTTAATGCCTCTCTTTGTTCCGCTTTGGGCATTTTGTACTTTGGCGTTTTCTCTTTATTTCCACGTCTACTAGCGGTTATTTTTAACCGTTGTAGACGCGTGTGTGCACGCGCGCTGCCAGCGTTCTTCTCACTTCATTATTCAGCTGCGTTGTGAGCCGAGCTTCGTTTCAAGCGTATTTTTGCTCGTTTTGTTCAGGATTGATTTTTCAAGCTGACGCTTCCCTTCGTGTCAACAACGCGCTCGTTGACTCGGAAGGGTTTTTCTTCACAAAGCCTTTTCCCTCGAGGCAGTTACCTGGAGAGGGGCTGTTCTTATCAGGGACCGCCTCCGGCTCCCGGCTCAGTGGTTTTTTCCTCACGCCCACCCCCCTTTCGACCACACCCCATCTCAGCCTCACAGTTTAACCATTTTATTGCCAAAAATATCTTTCCATTCCAGATTTGTTGTAGTAACAGCTTTGTTTCTAGCATATTTTAAGAGATTGTTTTTTCTTCATGATGGCTGAAGAAGAAGACTCAAATATTTCAGGAAAATTTAAAGTCCTTTATTAAAGATTTAGTTCAGCAAGCAGTTGCTGTTGCTATGACAGACATAACAAAGAATTTGGAGGCCTCTTTTTCTAAGATTATGTCTGCCTCTGATATGCCTTCTATCAAAGGAAAGAAATGTGCGGCCACCCTCCCGGGGCCGTCAAAAAGCATTTCTTCTGGTCCTTCCACCCGAGAGGTTTTTAAATCGGGATCTTCTTTTTCCCCACTCCACATTACCCAGCTAAGAGACACTGATGATGATGATGACTCTCCTAGTCATACGGATGATATGGACGGATCTTTGGATCCATATCTTAATGTGCCTCGGAGTAAAGGCGCAGAATTTCTCCTGGTGACGGTGGGGACCTTAACCCTGTGTCTCGGATTTTGGTGGGTCATTCTGGTGAACCCTTGTTTGACCCTTCCCTAATGGTTCATCCAAATTCAAAGGAATGGTATCCTACTGACCATGTAGCAGATTATGGGGGTCATTCTGACCCTGGCGGTCGGTGATAAAGCGGCGGCCAACCCGCCAACAGGCAGGCGGTCCAAAAAAAGGAATTCTGACCCTGGTGGGAATCGCCAACACAGCCCGCTACTTTAACACTCCGACCGCCACGGCGGGACAGACAAACAGCGCGGCGGTCACGGCCAACAGGTAGGCAGCAGACAATGTACCGCCCACCCTATCACAACTCATCAATCCGCCACCTTTTCTGGGGCGGGAGCCCCGCCGATAAAAACACGGCAGAAACAGACTACGAACGGGAAAACGCTCACCTATACACACTCCACAAGGAAGGAGGACAGCATGGAACCCGAATTAAACATCCTACCAGCTATTGTCTACCTGCTCATCTACCAGTACGAACGCCGGCGCAGACGACAACGGTGAGTACTGCACCTACGACACAGGCGAGGGGGGAGGAGGAAAGCTTACGCGCACACACATGCGCCATACACCCACCCCCCCACCACAAATACCTACACCCCAATGCCGAGCAACAAGTCAGAGTGACACCCCCCAAACCCACCGGAATAATGCAAAGACACAATTAAAATGATCTATAAAATATATGTCGAAATAGCTCCATTAATGGTATGGGAAATATGCCATATAAAAGATACAAAAATAAGGAATGAACAGAGTCAACAATATATACATAGGCAATAAGTCCTGCACATACCCTCAAAGTTCCATAGTCCGTGGGACAATGTGCACAAACACATGGGCAAAGCCCACACAGGAGACCAGATACCATTGGAGAGAACACTGCTGGGGCATCAGATGATAAAACTACAGGCACCTCAGGGGGAAGGGAAGGGGGGGCACCTCAGCCACATGAGTCCTTGACGCCAGATTCACGAGGGGCCTCCATGCCCACTGTCCCATCCTAGGGAGTGCAAAGTCACAGTCTCACAAGTCTCTACAGTGGGTGGCTTGCCCACTGTTCCATCCTGGGGAGTGCAAAGCCACAGTCTCTCGAGTCTCTACAGTGGGTGGCTTGCCCACTGTTCCATCCTGGGGAGTGCAAAGCCACAGTCTCTCGAGTCTCTACAGTGGGTGGGTTGGCCACTGTTCCATCCTGGGAAGTGCAAAGCCACAGTCCATCAGATGGATTACCGACTCCACTGTTAATGGAGGAGGCATGGTGCCCAGAGTGCTTCCTGAAGCCCTGGTCGACACAGAACCGGCACTGTCAATGGGCCAGTGGTGCTTGAGATGAATGGCCCAGCGGAGCGGTGCTTGAGATGAAGGCCCCAGCGGAGCGGTGCAGAGACGGCGGGACCCAGCGGAGCGGTGCTTGAGATGAAGGGCCCAGCGGAGCGGTGCTTGAGATGAAGGGCCCAGCGGAGCGGTGCTTGAGATGAAGGCCCTAGCGGAGCGGTGCAGAGACGGCGGGACCCAGCGGAGCGGTGCTTGAGATGAAGGGCCCAGCGGAGCGGTGCTTGAGATGAAGGGCCCAGCGGAGCGGTTCTTGTCCCGGCGGGCCCCTGTTCAGCGGATGTTGTCCCGGCAGGCCCCTGTTCAGCGGATGTTGTCCTGGCGGGGAACTGTTCAGCGGTTCTTGTCCCGGAGGGCCCCTGTTCAGCGGATGTTGTCCCGGCGGGGCCCTGTTCAGCGGTTCTTGTCCCGGCGGGGCCCTGTTCAGCGGATGTTGTCCCGGCGGGGCCCTGTTCAGAGGTTCTTGTCCCGGCGGGGCCCTGTTCAGCGGATGTTGTCCCGGCGGGGCCCTGTTCAGCGGTTCTTGTCCCGGCGGGGCCATGTTCAGCGGTGCTCCTTCCGGCGGGGCCCTGTTCAGCGGTTCTTGTCCCGGCGGGCCCCTGTTCAGCGGTGCTCCTCCCGGCGGGTCCCTGTTCAGCGGTGCTCCTCCCGGCGGGGCCCTGTTCAGCGGTGCTCCTCCCGGCGGGCCCCTGTTCAGCGGATGTTGTCCCGGCGGGGCCCTATTCAGCGGTTCTTGTCCCGGCGGGCCCCTGTTCAGCGGTGCTCCTCCCGGCGGGTCCCTGTTCAGCGGTGCTCCTCCCGGCGGGGCCCTGTTCAGCGGTTCTTGTCCCGGCGGGGCCCTGTTCAGCGGTGCTCCTCTCGGCGGGTCCCTGTTCAGCGGTGCTCCTCCCGGCGGGGCCCTGTTCAGCGGTGCTCCTCCCGGCGGGCCCCTGTTCAGCGGATGTTGTCCCGGCGGGGCCCTATTCAGCGGTTCTTGTCCCGGCGGGCCCCTGTTCAGCAGTGCTCCTCCCGGCGGGTCCCTGTTCAGCGGTGCTCCTCCCGGCGGGGCCCTGTTCAGCGGTTCTTGTCCCGGCGGGGCCCTGTTCAGCGGTGCTCCTCCCGGCGGGGCCCTGTTCAGCGGTGCTTGTCCTGTCTGTCTAGGGAGCCAGACCTGGGCAAGACTTCCCGCTCATTCACCATCCGAACTTGCGGTCGCGCCGCACTCCTGTGATGGAGTCCTGGGCCCGTGGGTGTCATCCGTCACACCCGGAATGGGGCTGGTGGGGCACTCCAGGGCAGCTCGCCTCCTGCCTGACTTCTCCGCCCTGCTGCCCTTGCCCTCCTTCGCTGAAGCTCTGCGGCCCTTGCCTCCTTTGGATGATGTGGCAGGTGACGGGGCAAGGCTACTGTCCTTGGTGGCAGCCGTCTCAGTCTTGTCGCGCCGGGCCTTTTTCTTTTTTGTCCTCTTCCCAGGGGGTGGGCTGGCTGTCCCCTTGCTGCTGGCCGATGTTCCTGCCCTAGGATCTGGTGGACTCCAATAGCCCTGCACTTTGGTCACAGTAGATGCAGGGCTGGTGGTGGCTGAGGTGCTTTTTTTACTCTTACCAGATGGAGGGGGTGGGTCAGTGATTGGAACGAGCTCAAGGTTGGAAAGGAAAAGGACTTGGGAAGGACAGGGACGGGTAGGTGTAGTGGGTTTGGGAGTGGAGGAAGAGGATGTGGTTGTAGGAGAGTCAAGTGTGCTGTCTTTGGGTGCAGGTGCCTGTGACGGAGGCTGTCGTGAGGTGGATGACTGTTGGGTGGGTGGCTGCCTGCGTTTGTGTGCTTTGGAAGAAGGGGTGACAGACACACTGGGAGAGGACCCAGGGGACGTATAAATGGCAGTGGGGGTGGTGACTGCACGTGTGCGGACTGTAATGGAGGGTGTGCTGGTGATGGAAGTACTGGCTGATGGTGGTGTGCATGCAGGTGTGAGTGGAGACGTCACATGGAGGGAGGAGGGAGATGAGGAGGTGGGGGACACAGAGGTGGTAGTGACTGTTGGCATGTCTGCATCTGGATGTTGATTGGGTGAATGCTTGTGTGATCTGTGGTGCTTATGTCTGGATGAGCTGCCCTTGGGTGTAGAGGTGTGTGCAGGCTGGTCTGATGGTGTTGATGGGATAGGCAGAGGAACAGGAGACTGGGACTTGGTGGAGGGAGTCAGAAGAGGGAGGCTGGAGACAGGGACAATGGCTGCCGTCAATGCTGAGGCCAGAGCGTTGAACGATCGCTGATGGGCAGCCTGACCCGAATGAATGCCCTCCAGGTATGCATTGCTCCGATGCACCTCCCTTTCTACACCCTGGATGGCATTCAAAAGGGTAGACTGCCCAACAATGAGTGTCCTGAGGAGGTCAATGACCTCCTCACTGAGGGCAGCAGGGGTAACTGGGGCAGGGCCTGAGGTGCCTGGGGCGAAGGAGATGCCCGCCTTCCTGGGCGAGCAGGCACGGAGCGAAGGCTGAGGGGCTTCTGGGAGGGCGGGCTGGTGCGCTGGGTGGCGGCTGTACCTGTTGTGGCGGTGGGCACGGATGTTGCCGCCACCGCTAGGGAGCTCCCTTCTGAGGACGTGTCGGTGTCGCTGACGTCTCCACGGGTCCCCGTTGTGGAGCTCCACTCGCCCTCCGTCTCACTGGTGTACTCGGAGTCTGTTGTATGGCCCTCCGGGGCCATGTGAGATGCAGCTCCCTCGTGCGCCGATGCCACTTCTCCTCCGCCTGATGATGCTAATGCACACATGAACAGGAAGACAAAGAAAATGGGTGGGGTGGAGAAATGAAGACAGGTTGAGTGCATGCATTGGCAACACCGTTGTCGGAGAGGACAGACACAGAAGCCCCCTGAACTAGGCCGCGCAATCGGGGTACACTACTCAGTTATTGTGACTAGGCCTACAGGTTTCTGGACGACAAATGCACACATGGGTGAGGCCGGACCATGGATAGCTGTACTTGGCACCCTACAGAGGTGGGGGGCGGGGGCACAGGGCTGTGTCTAACGGAGGGGCCTAGCCTACAGAATGCGCCCTGGCCTGGAGATAGCCACAGCCCTCCTCCCCCACCCAGACACCTTCACTGCGCGCAAAGATAGCAGAATGTGCTGATACTCACCCCCTTGTGTCTGCTGTGATGTCCTCACGAGCCCATCCAAATCGGGGTAGGCCACCACCAGGATCCGGGACATCAGGGGGGTCAATTGGCGGCTGGCACCCCTCCTATGTTGGGAGGCCATCCCCAGCAGAGACTCGGCGGTCTTTCTGGTCCCGCGGCGGATGTCCTCCCACCTCTTTGGGCAGTGGGTGCCCCGTCTGTTGTGGACCCCCAGGGCCCGGACGTCCTTGGCGATGGCACGCCAAATGTCGATCTTCTGATGGGCGCTGACCTATGTGACATGTACAGGGTGGTAAAGGATATCGCATCAGTTTTCTGCCTGGTCAATGTGAGTGCCCCCCCCCCCAACCTTGCCATGTGGCACATGCTCTCATCTTTCGTGCGTTGCACTCCTCATTCGCTCCCCTCCCCACCATCTTACATACACCCCACTCAACATAGGCATAGCCCATTCTACGTGCACCCTGTGTACTAACCTGTTGGTCTGGAGGACCGTAGAGTAGCGCATACTGGGGGAGGACCCCATCAACAAGTTTCTCCAATTCTTCGGAAGTGAAGGCAGGGGCCCTTTCCCCAGTCACAGCAGCCATTGTATCTCCCAGACCGAGGTCACAGCAGCACTTGCAGTATAGGTCCTCTCCTGTGGATGATCAGGTCTCGAGTGATTAAGCTGATAGAAAATGGCAGTCACGCCCGCGGCGGTGCGTACCGCGGCGGTGCGTGCCGCGACCGCCGGCGCACATCGTCATTGGCTCCTGAGACCCATTGGGTTCAATGTTAACCAATGCTGCTTTGCGCCGCGGTCTTCGACCGCCTACCGCCTACCGCCACGGTGTGCCACGCCAGCGCAGTGACCTCACATCCCACTGTCACACTTCACAGGTCAGGCAGCCGCCATTTCAAGGGCCCACATGGCATGATTTCTACTGCGTCACACAGGCCTAGGCCTTGCATTGCCTCTCATACAAGCCTTTCAATGCATAGCGATTCGTGTACTGTGCAAGTTGTGTGTACGAACCTGTGGGTTGCTTGACTCTGTGCTCCATGTTGTCCTTCCTAGGCACCGTCCGCTGGGACTTGCGAGGAGAAGGATGAATCCTCCGGTGTACCGACCGCTGGTGGACCTGTCGACAATGGAAGAACGACATATCATACTTACATACCGGCTTGACAGAGCAACTATACATGAACTGTGTGCCCAGCTGGAGCCAGACCTGATGTCCCCCATCCGCCAACCCACAGGGATTCCCCCTCTGGTGCAGGTTCTGTCAGTACTCCATTTTTTGGCAAGTGGGTCTTTTCAGACAACAGTGGCCATATCATCTGGGATGTCTCAGCCTATGTTTTCTAAGGTTTTGTCCAGAGTGTTGTCTGCCCTGATGAAATACATGCGGAGCTACATTATTTTCCCTGAGGTGGGCGAATTGGCTACAGTGAAGGGTGATTTCTATGCCCTTGGACACATCCCCAACATCATTGGTGCCATTGATGGGACCCATGTGGCTTTGGTTCCCCCCAAAGAAAGTGAGCAGGTGTACAGAAACAGAAAAAGTTATCATTCGATGAATGTCCAGGTGGTCTGTTTGGCTGACCAGTACATCTCCCATGTAAATGCCAAGTTCCCTGGGTCAGTGCATGACGCGTATGTCATGCGAAATAGCAGCATCCCTTATGTGATGGAACAGCTACAGAGACACCGTGTGTGGCTAATAGGTGACTCTGGTTACCCCAACCTGTCGTGGCTACTGACCCCAGTGAGGAATCCCCGGACCAGGGCAGAGGAATGGTACAATGAGGCCCATGGGTGCACTAGGAGGATCATAGAAAGGACCTTCGGGGTCCTGAAGGCCAGGTTTAGGTGCCTGCATATGACAGGGGGATCCCTAATGTACTCACCAAAGAAGGTGTGCCATATCATCGTGGCCTGCTGTATGCTTCACAATCTTGCTTTGCGACGCCAGGTGCCTTTTCTGCAGGAGGATGGTCCAGATGGTGGTGTTGTAGCAGCTGTGGAGCCTGTGGAGAGTGAAGAGGAGGAAGATGACGGGGACGACACGGACAACAGGGATACAGTCATACAACAATATTTTCAGTAGCACACAGGTAAGAATCAGCCACGCCATTTTACATTTACTTAAGGCCTCATGGGTCTCCACTGTCTGTGTTTCCCCCCAGTTCCTGTTAACTGATTTGTGACTTTCCCTTCCCTTTGCAGAGCTGTATGACCCACTGCCTGACTTCAGCTTTGTTTGCCCATGGACTAAAGCTTATTGAAATTGGTATGTTGTCATCACAAAGTAATTGGACATTATTGCACCGTTATGTGTAATACATTTGTAAAGATTACAAGCAGACTCCTGTTATTTTAAGTGCAATAAGTGATTTATTTCTAAGTGCTACATATAGGTTCATGATTGTGAAACGGTGATGGGTGCGGGTGGAGTAATGTCCATGGCAGAGTCCAGTTCTCAGTCGCACAGGTGCATTGTCCATATGCCTGGGGAAGGATGGAGCAGGGGCAGTTCAAGTTTGGACAGGGTGACAATGTGGGACAGTGGGATGACATCAGGGGGTATCTCTGGCTGGCGGGGGTCTTGCAATCCTACTCTGTCTTCTTGTGAAATCTCAGGTTCCGCTTGCGGGGTGGTTCTTCTTCTGCAGGAGGTGGGGTTCTGGTGGCCTGTCGTTGTGTGGGGGCCTCCTGTCCACTAGCGCCGGCGGAGGTGGTAGGCTGTTCCTGGCCTGGGCTAGTGAAAGGGGCCCTTTGGGGTGCCACATGGTCCCGCAATGTGGTGACGATCTGGGTAAGGGCCACGACGATGGTCCCCATTGCGGAACTGATGTTCCTCAGTTCCTCCCTGAACCCCATGTACCGTTCCTCCTGCAGTTCCTGGATCTCCTGGAACCGGGCCAGTACCGTCGCCATCGTCTCCTGGGAGCGGTGGTATGCTCCCATGATGGAGGAGAGGGCCTCTTGGAGAGTCGGTTCCCCGGGCCTGTCCCCCCCCTGTCGCACAGCAGCCCTCCCAGTTCCCCTGTGTCCCTGGGCATCTGTCCCCTGGACGGTGTGCCCACTACCACTGCCCCCAGGTCCCTGTTGTTGTTGGGGTGGTGGGTCAACCTGGGTGCCCTGTAGTGGTGGACACACCGCTGATTGACATGTCCTGGAGACAGAGGCATGGGCCCGCTGGGTGGGAGCTGTGCTGGTGTTCCCAGAGGGGGTTGGGTCTGGTGTAGCCTTTGCCTGTCTGTGGGGAACCGACTGTCCAGAGGTCCCCGATGGGCCGGGCTGGTCATCTGGCTCCAGGGAGACAGAGCTGCTGTCATCGCTGGGGGCCTCTTCTGGGGGTGGGATGGACATCTCTGGACCCTACGTGGCGGTGTGGTGGCGTTCGGGTCCTGCAGGGGTATAAAGGTATGGTTATTGCTTCTGTGTGTGGCATTTCGTGTGATGGGTGGGTGTTCGTGTACCCAAGTGCAGGCATTTCCTTGTGGGGGCTTTTGTGAGGGTGGCTTGTGGGGGTGATGTGTGTGTGCAGTGGGCATGCTTTGGTGATGGGTGTCCATGCTTTGTGGTCGCATGCAGGGCATGGTGTTAGGATGGGTGGGTTGTGATGGTGAGCCATTTGCAAGGAGTTGGTGTGATGGGGGTGGGGGTGAGGGTGGGGGTATGATTTGGCATGCAGGTGGGGTGGGGGTGGGAAGCAGTAGTGAAGATTTGACTTACCAGAGTCCATTCCTCCGCCTACTCCTGCGAGGCCCTCAGGATGCAGGATGTGCAAGACTTCCTCCTCCCATGCGGTAAATTCGGGGGGAGTAGGTGGGGGTCCGCCGCAGTCTTCTGCACCGCAATGTTGTGCCTTGATACCATGGAACGAACCTTCCCCCGTAGGTCGTTCCATCTCTTCCTGATGTCCTCCCGATTGCGTGGATGCTGTCCCACCGCGTTAACCCTGTCCACTATCCCTTGCCATAGCTCCATCTTCCTGGCAATTGTGGTGTGCTGCACCTGTGCCCCGAAGAGCTGGGGCTCTACACGGACTATTTCCTCCACCATGACCCTGAGTTCGGCGTCACTGAACCTGGGGTGTCTTTGGGGTGCCATGGGGTGGTGTGGTTGAGGTGTGGGGTGGCGTTTGTGGTGATGAGTGTGGTGCGTGTGGTGGTGTGTGGTGTTTGGTGCGTGGATTCTGTGTGGGTGATGGTGTTGTGGGATTGTCTAATCTGTGCTCTCTCTCTAGCCTTCGGTAATGATTTCGGGTCGTAGGGGCTTGTGGGTTATGTGGGTGTGTGTTTTATATTGTGTTGGGTGTGTGGGAGTGGTGTTAGTTTGTGTATCAGGTGTGTGTATTTCAAACTGACCAATGTGGCTGAGTTTTCTATGTGTGTGTGTATTTTGACCGCGGCGGTGTGTACCGCCAATGTAATACTGCGTTTGAAAGACCGCCGCGTGGATTTGTTGGTCGGAATGGTATGGCGTATTTCTGTTGGCGTGACGGTGGAGGTTTGGTCATCGCCATTTTTTCGCTGACCTTTGGTGTGGCGGACTTTTGTGGATGTCGGGTTTTTGGCGGTTTGCCAGTTGCGGGTCAGAATGACCGTGGCGGTTTACCGCGGCCGCAGCGGTGTTATGGTGGTCTTCTGGACGGCGGTAAGCGCCTTTTACCGCCGAGGTCAGAATGACCCCCTATGTCTCCTTCTTTTTACGCCACCCTCTAGACAAGGCTACCCGAAATAAGCTTAAGTCCGAATGCCACCGTCCCTCCTTACCTGACAATATCACTTCTACCCCGGTAATTGACCCTAATATGCTCATGTTTTTCACTAAATTTGGTAAAGACCCTAAGAAGGGTGTAGTTAGAGCCTGGTCAGGGTGCCAGAATAAAACTTCTGGATTTGGTGGGTCCTCTCACCAGGATTTTTTATTTGGCAGAGGAGGCCAAAATGGACAACGTTCCAATAGATCCTGTGGTTCTTTCTAACTGGGCGCAACGCGCTATTTGTATGCTGGGCAATGCGAATACCCAGTTGTCCATTGAAAGAAGAAAAAGTCTCTTGTTGAAGATCGATCCCAAACTGCTTTCTTTCGCCTCTAAGGATGAGGGCCCGACGGCTAAGGGCCAATTATTCGGAGACTCTTTTATCAAAGAGCTCGGCAAGTAGGTTTCCACCCTGGACAAAGCTCAGCTTTCCATTAAAAAGATCTTCTCGTCTCGGGTATTTGCCAGGGCCGGCAAAGGCAGGAGTCGCTTTTCCGGCCGTTCAATCAGAGGCCAATATACAAATCGAGACGCCTACAACCAGCGATCCCAGCTTGACACCTACACAGGATACAAGCCGAGGTTCTACTCCCGCCGGTCAAGAGGCTATCGTCACAGGGGTTACGCCAACAAAGGAGAACTAACCTCCGGTAAGTGTTTCTAATTCTGGCCTTCCTCCAGTAGGAGGCAGACTAGCTCTATTTCTAGACTCATGGCTTTCTCTTACTTCAGATCCCTGGGTAATTTAATCCATTCAAGGTTACCTTTTAGAATTTTACCAACCTCCAAGTCAATCCCGGTTTCCGCTTCCCCTTTTTTTTTCTCAAGAACAAATCCAACTTCTCCACAACGAGGTTCAATCTCTCCTCGACAAGCAAGCCATAGAACCGGTTCTGTTTGATTCTTCAGGTTTCCTCAGTACCATTTTTCTCATCCAGAAGAAAAATCAGAAATTTCGTTTGGTACTAAACATCAAAAATTTCAACAATTTTGTGGTTTACCGGCACTTCAAGATGGAGCCTATTCTCCACCTCAGAGATATTTTGTTTCAAAACTATTGGTTGGTCAGACTGGACCTTCAAGATGCTTACCTCACAGTACCAATTCATCCCTCACACAGAAAAGTTCTTCAATTTCAGTGGCAGAAAATCTTTTTACCAATTCAAAGTTCTTCCTTTCGGTCTGTCTTCCGCCCCTTGGTGTTTCACCAAGATTCTCAAACCCGTTGCGGCCTTTCTCCGTTCTCACAGAATTCATCTGATTCTTTATCTAGATGATTTTCTCTTGATGGCACAAGACAAAGGTCTTCTCCTCGTTCAACTACAATTTTGTCAGAATCTTCTCCTCAAATTGGGTTTCCTCATCAACTTTTAGAAATCGGCTGTAATTCCAACTCAAAAATTCGGATTTCTCATAGACACTACTCGTTCAGTTCTCCAACTTCCCCAGCACAAAGTCTCTTTAATCAAAAAATAAATTTGTCAATCCCCACTTCTCCCTCAGAACTCTGGCTCGTCTTGTAGGACTCCTTGATTCCTCTATCAAAGCCATTTTCCCAGGTCCTTTACACTATCGCGCCCTTCAACGGCTCAAGATCCGCCATCTTCACCAGGGTCTCGCCTATTCCGATCCTCTGGTCCTGGATTCCGAATCCAAAGAAGAAGTTCTTTGGTGGTTGACTCACCTAGATGCCTGGAATGGAAGAACCATCTTCTCTGCCGCCCCAGATCTTATATTAGAATCCGTTGTAAGTCGGACCGGTTGGGGCGCAAGATGTGGTCAGTTCTCGACTGGAGGCGCATGGTCTCTGAAGGAGTCCTTCTTGCACATAAACAGTTTAGAGATGCTTGCAGGCTCCTTTGCCATCCGTACCTTTACAAAGGACAAGGTAAGTTGCACCATTCTTCTCAGAATGGACAACTTAACCGCCGTCAGATAAATCAAACATCTAGGTGGCACCAGGTCCAAGATTCTGTCTACTCTGGCGAAACATCTTTGGGAGCATTGTCTTCCTCGACAAATCTTAGTCAAAGCAGTTTATCTGCCAGGCAGTCTGAATACAGTAGCAGACTGGTATTCCAGACATCTTCACGACTCCAGCGATTGGCAATTGCACCCTTCAATATTCAATCACCTTATTTCCATCTTTGGTGAAATGTCCATAGATCTTTTTGCTTCTCGCCTCAATTCTGACCTTCCTACCTTTTTCAGTTGGAGGCCGGATCAGCAGGTTCTAGCCACAGATGCTTTCCTTCAGATTTGGACATCATCTCTTCTTTACGCTTTTCCTCCCTTCCTGCTCATTCCTCGAGTCCTTGCACAAGCACGCCGACAGCTGTCCACTCTAGTTCTTATAACCCCATTCTGGCAGACTCAACCTTGGTATCCAACTCTATTGGAGTTAACAATCGACCGATCGGTCTGGGTTCCCCACTTCCCCACCCTCCTCTTAGATCCCCAAGGGCAACAACATCACTTGATTCTCAACAATTCCTTGTTCCTTATGTCTTGGAGGATTTCGGGTCGTCCTGGAGAACCCTAGGAATTTCGGAGGATGCTATCAAACTCATCCAACAGGCCAGGGCCCCGGGTACCTCCAAAGCCTACAACTCTGCATGGGCCATTTGGAGCAGCTGGTGTATGGACAGGAATTCAGATCCCTTTTCAGCTGATGCAGTGTTAGTTGTGAATTTCCTTGCTTCCTTGGCCTCCCAAGGTAAGGCCTATCGCACTATCAACACTTACAGATCTGCCATCTCTGCTGAACATCAAAGAGTCAATGGCAGACCGATTGGTGAACATCCTCTCATCTGCCAACTTTTAAAGGGAATAAGATGTGTTTTTCCTCCGTCTCCTAAATATAATGTTATGTGGGACGTTAATCTAGTATTACATTTTTTTACAGTTTGGCCGGATAATAATTTACTCTCTCTCAAGCAACTTTCTGCAAAATTGACTATGCTTTTGTGTCTAGTCTCTCTTAAACGTGTTTCAGATGTTAAGGCCTTAGATGTTACTTCCTTTTTCTTCTCTCCCCTTGGTGTTTCTTTTCAGGTCAAAAGACGTACTAAAACTAATTTAGCATCTGTCAATTATCAATTTTTTCCCTCTCAACCCAAATTATGTGCTGGAAATTGTTTAAAAAGCTATGTGACTCGTACTGCAGATTTGAGATCATCCTCTGCCTCCCAATTACTTATTTCCTTTCAGAAACCCATTAATCCTGTTTCTTCTCCTACCCTAGCTCGTTGGGTTAGATGGATCATGTCTCTAGCTGGGATAGATGTGGAGTCTTTTGGTGCCCATTCTGCCAGAGGGGCTATGGCCTCTCGGGCTTTTTGGGCAGGATCCTCTTTACAGGATAGTCTCAAGTCTGCACATTAGTCTAATGAAAGTACCTTTAGAACTTTTTACTGTAAGCCAATTTCTCATGTTTCGGACTCAGTTATTGCTACGCTTTAAACATGCATAATATGAGCCTCCAGTCTTGTAATAAAATTTAGATTTTCCTAGCCTTGGTGTCTAAAATGCTAGATTTTATGAAAGACACGGAGGCGAGTATTATCCCGCCACTAGTTTAACCCTCCCTGTTCTTTATTTCAGTTCCAACTCCCTCTTCCAGCGTTGGCTCTTCATAACCTACATGAGGAACTTACATCGACACTGGATGCTGTCATCAGTGGATATCCTCCCCGGACTCCTTTCTACACTCGCCATCTTCAAGATTGCTTTATGGACATTGTGACACTGATTTCTATTTTCTATGTCATCTTGTTGGTTTCTTCTCCTCTTTAGTTTTTCGCATCAAGAAAAGAGGACTTGTTGCTCGCAGTTAAGATATTAGTAGAGGTATTTGACGTCCTATTGGATGGTCCCTTTATGATGTCACTTTGTAGTTTCTGTTTTTTTATTGGGAAATGTAGTTTTCTTCTTGGCTGCTATTTAAAATTAAATCAAGAAAAGACTGCATAATACTTGCCTCTGTGTCTTTAATAAAATTTAGCCTTTCAGATACCAAGGCTAGGAAAATCTCAATTTTCAACAATGTAAAAGGGTGGATTGTGTATTTTATTTCGTAAACCTGACTTTACAGGGCTGACTGGAAGTTGCAGCTGGCTCCTGTCAGTCCAGCCTCAGCTCCGACGCCATATTGTCCACTCCGTACCTAGGAGGAAGTTGTTACGACTGTCCTATGTCTCCTACTTTCCATGTTCAAGAAGTCTTGTTCTTTGCTCTGCATCACATACACTTTTATAGTCTTCAAAATGTGACATAGACTGCCAGGTCTTGTCCCCCTCCTGTGATCAAGAAGACAAAACTTGAAAATGCAGCACCAGTCAAAGATGGATGATATTCCTGTTTCCCTTCTCTATTGTGTCACAAGGTGAGGTGTGGTCAGTTAAGCTCGCTGATGCACCCTAATTTTTGATGAGTGTAATATACAAGAAACCTCACACAGAGCTTTTGTCTACAACGTTTTTAGTACAAGTATAGGTTACACTGCAGCTCGCTAGCCTACACCATCCCCTGAAATGAAAATGACAGTATGTACAACATTAGTATGTCAATTCTGACTCCTGCACACCGAACCTTCAGGAATTGCCTGGTTGACTGATCTTCTCTACCGGCACTTAACTAAAAAGACACCACTCCATAGAATATATCAAATGATGCTGTTTGCACTCCTCCCATCCAAGTGTTATGGCATGATAGTACACCTGCTGTTCTTTAGTGGAAACAATAAAGCGAGAATTAAAATAATGAAAAGCTGCCAATCACTGACCATTAAGGCCTCGAAACAGATGATATCACCAAATACTGGATAGTAGTTCTCTACTCAACTCTCCCTCTTGCCTTACTGTTCTCACTAGAAACTTTGCGCGTAGAACCAACAATTGGGATGTCTTTTGCAAATGCACGGAAAGGCCAGGTAGACCCACACTCCAATAACGAACACCCCCAGTGTTCAACGCAATCTTGGGTGCCTTCCTGACACTTGCTATATCCTTCTAATTCAACATGTTGCATGTGTTGCTGTTAATGCTAGTCCAGAGGGTCTTGAAACCATCCTTGCTCAATACAAGACAGTCAAAGATTCCCTGATGAGGAGGGTTATGGTGCTGAAACAATTTTCATTGTGGGGGGGGGCTGAGCAATGGCACAAATTCACTAAAATCTTTGGAGTTTAAAAAAACCTGAGTATTACTGAATGAGCTAGTGAGACAAAACTTATATGCAGAAGTGTTTTTAATTGTTTTTTGTGTACGAGCAGGAGAGCAAGTGCAGTTGGTCACTCAGTCAGGATGTGGAAGCAGGAGTAAGCCCTAAACTACTAGCGTGGTGAGCAGACCAGATGGAAATCTATTGCACTTACAGAGCATAATATAGCATACAGTGGTGCAATGCAGAAGTCCATCAAATAACCTAACCTAAAAAAGCATATTAAAGAAATAGGAAACACAGTAGCTAAAAGTGGAGCTCACTGGCCTGCAATAAATTGATTTGTGGGCCTGCAAAGTATCAACTTTAATTTAAAAACATTATTTAAAAAATATTAATAATGAATCATAATGTGCCCTTGTGTGCACCACATGTCAACACAAAAACAAAATTAGTACTTGCTGGCAGTGGTGGCTCATCCATTGGGGTGTTAAGGCTCCCCTCCCCCCCAGCTTGCAAGCCGCTACATTCATTCATATAATTTGAAATATTCATGATAATATTTAGAAATACATTACACTGGATGTGGCTCTCTTTCTGTTGTGTTGGGTGTCAGTCCTTGGGGAAGAGACAATCCTGTTGATTGGGAGGAGGGAATTGGAAAAGCGGGTGGCACAGTTTGAAGCAAAGTGCATGTTGGGAGGAATGGTGTCTTGCTGTGTCCTGGCTGGGTGGCTGGCACGCACTATAGAGGCCTCTCCAACAACTATAAGTTAGGAACCATGAGGAACATAAACTCAGCGTTACTAGGTTCCTTTGGAATGTTGGGTTCACCTGACCTAATCAATCCTGGTACTGCTTTCATCCTATTTACTATTATAAACAGCATGAAAGAGATGTGTCCAGATTGGTTAGGTAGCCCCTGCGGCTGGCCCACACACACAAGACAGCACATAGGCTGGAAAATGGGCAAACATTGTGGGACTTTATTTAGCATCTACTCACTGACTGGCCAAGATTCTGTCATTTCAGCTGGCACATGATGCTCTTCCCTTCGCACACAGCACTAGCGATGGTGCTGTGCATGAGGGCGTTTCTCCTGTCTCCTGTCTTTTCTCGTTCTACCAGAAGGTAGAGCACATGGCAAGGGAGTAGGGCATGCCCTGCCTCAGTGAGACAGTCCTGGCTGGGCTAAGTTATTTTCGTTTGGATAGAGTTGTACTCAAATCAGAATAAATCAGACCCACTAATTGGGCTCAAAAAGCAATACTACTAACCAGCAGTGACTCTTCTTCCATAGGGAGGAAAAATGATTTAATCAGGCTGGGCTGGGCTCCTGGGTTATATAGATTTCAATGTGGCCAATGCAGAGACCTCAACTCTTTCAGAATGGTGCATGCTTATGGATCACTATGTTATGAATTATATACATATTTATATAGCCTTTTAACCCCTTCACTGCCAGGCCTTTTGCCACTCAGGTGCCAGGCCTTTTTTTTGGCTGTTTTGGGCAGTTCGCGCTTAGACCCTCATAACGTTTTGTTCACATAAGCTACCAATGCCAAATTTGTGTGGTTTTTTTCCAACATCCTAGGGATTCTACAGGTACCCAGAGTTTGTGGGTGCCCCTGGAGGACACCAAGAAATTAACCATAGTACAGCAACATTTTCATTTTTTTTTTTTTTTATGGGGGAAAAGGGCTGCAGAAGAAGGCTTCTGTTTTTTCCCTGAAATTGGCATCTACATAGAGTTTGCAGTGCTAAAATTACCATCTTCCCAGCTTTCAGGAATAAGCAGACTTGAATCAGAAAACAAAATTTTCATTACAATTTTGGCATATTACTGAGACATACCCCATTTTTTACTATTTTTTGTGCTTTTAGCCTCCTCCCAGTTAGTGACAGAAATGGGTGTAAAACCAATGCTGGATCCTGGACAACTAAACATTTCTAAAAGGTAGTTACAATTCTGAATTCAGCAAGGGATCATTTGTGTAGATCCTACAAGGTTTACAGAAAATAACAGCTGAAATAAAAAATATTGAAATTGAGGTGAAAGAACAGCCATTTATCTCCACTTTCACTCTGTAACTTTCCCCTGCAATGTCAGATTTTCAAAAGCAATATACCCTTATGTATGCTGGACTCTTCTTTTTGCGGGGATATACAGGGCTTGTAGGTTCATCAAGACCCCTAGGTACCCAGAGCCAATAAAGGAGCTGCATCTTGCAATGGGTTTTCACTGTATAGTGGGCATACAGCAATTCATGTGGTGAAATATAAAGACTGAAAAATAGGTATCAAGGAATCCTTTGTATTTCCAAAATGGGCACAGAAAAAGGTGTTGAGAAGCAGTGATTATCTGCACATCTCTGAATTCCGGGGTCCCCATACTAGCATGTGAATTACAGGGCATTTTACAAATAGACGTCTTTTTTACACACTGTCTTTACATTTGGAAGGAAAAAATGTAGAGAAAGACAAGGGACAATAACACTTGTTCTCCTGTTCTGTGTTCACCAATGTCTCCCAATATGGTACCTCAGTTGCGTGGGTAGGCCTAATGCCTGTGACAGGAAACGCAACACAGCACATCTTTTATATTGAAATCTGATGTGTTTTTTGGAAAGTGCCTAGTTGTGGATTTTGGCATCTAGCTCAGCCGGCACCTAAGGAAACCTACCAAACCTGCGCATTTATGAAAACTAGACACCTAGGCAAATCCAGGATTTGGGTGCCTTTTTCCTCATATTTAGGTGATAGAAAGTTCTGGAATGTAAGAAGAGCCACAAATTTCCTTTCACCCAGCATTCCCTCAAGTCTCAGGATAAAAAAATTGTCTCTCATTTGTGTGGGTAGGCCTAGTGCCCACCGCAGGAAATGCCCGAAAACACAACGTGGACACATCAAATTTTCCCAAAGAAAACTGACATGTTTTTCGCAAAGTGCCTAGCTGTGGTTTTTGGCCTCTAGATCAGCCAGCACCTAGGGAAAACTAGCAAACCTATACATTTTATAAAACAAGACACATAGGGAATTTCAGAATAGGGTGACTTGTGGGACTCCCACCAGGTTCTGTTACCCAGAATCCTTTGCAAACCTCAAAATGTGGCAAAAAAACACTTTTTCCTCATATTTCGGTGAAAGAAAGTTCTGGAATCTGAGAGGAGCCACAAATTTCCTCCCACCCAGCATTCCCCCAAGTCTCCCGATAAAAAAGGTACCTCACTTGTGTGGGTAGGCCTAGTGCCCACGACAGGAAAGACCCCAAAAAGTAACATGGACACATCACATTTTTCCATTGACAACTGACATGTTTTTTGGAAAGTGCCTAGCTGTGGATTTTGGTCCCTAGATCAGCATAGGAAAACCTACCAAACCCATCCATTTTTTTTTATTAGACACCTAGGGGAACCTAGGATGGGGTAACTTGTGGTGCTCTGACCAGGTTCTGTTACCCAGAATCCTTTACAAATCTCAACATTTGGCAAATTAAACACTTTTTCCTCACATTTCAGAGATAGAAATTTCTGAAATCTAAGAGGAGCCACAAATTTCCTTCCACCCAGCATTCTCCCAAGTCTCCTGATAAAAATGGTACCTCACTTATGTGGGTAGGGCTAGTACCTGCGACAGCGAATGCCCCAAAACACAACGTGGACACATTACATTTTCCCAAAGAAAATGGACCTGGTTTTTGCAAAGTGCCGAGCTGTGGATTTTGGCCTCTAACTCAGCCGGCACCTAGGGAAACCTACCAAACCTTTGCATTTTTTAAAACAAGACACCTAGGCAAATCTAGGATGGAGTAACTTGTTGGGCACTCACCAGGTTTTGTTACCCAGAATCCTGTGCAAACCTCAAAATTTGGCAAAAAACACTTTTTCCTCACATTTTGGTGACAGAAAGCTCTGGAATTTGAGAGGAGCCACAAATTTCCTTCCACCCAGCATTTCCCCAGGTCTTCTGATGAAAAACGGTATCTCACTTGTGTGGGTAGGACTAGTGCCCCTGACAGGAAATGCCCCAAACCACTACGTGGACACATCAAAATTATCAAATACAAAACAACCTGTTTTTGCGGGGGAAGGGGAGGGGTACCTGCGTTTTTGGTTCTGGGCTCAGCAGCCATTTAGAGAAACCTACCAAACCCAGATATTTCTGAAAACTAGACACCCGAGGGAGTCCAGGGAGGTGTGACTTGCATGGATCCCCCATTGTTTTCTCACCCAGAATCCTCAGCAAAGCTCAAATGTAGCTAAAGAAATCACATTTTCCCACATTTCTATGTGGGATCACCGCACCGGCACACATTTCCTACCACGCAACATTCTCCTCAGTCTCGCTGTAAAAATGACGCCTCACTTGTGGAAAAGAAATGTTTTTAGGCTGCCAAGTGGGGCAGAATTTTTATCGGTATAGATGTGACAATGGTGGGTGATAGGAATTTTGTGGATTTCTGCAGATTTTTTGCAGCACAAAAGACATCCTTGAATACAAAAAAAAAAATGCAACGAGAATGCATCACCCACTAAAATACAGCTGCAAAAGCCAGCTTTGAATTTTGCATTATTGTATGCAATTTCCCCAACAATTTACATTACTTGAAAGCAAATTATAAGAATTTTACACACCCCTAATGTTCGCCTCAAGGGGAATGTAGAGATTATAAATGTAGGTGGCACAAAAGGAAAAAAGGCTGAGAAAACTCTGCTTCAGTTACGCTGCAATGCTTTAGTGTTTAGAAAGGAAGCATGTATGTGCTCTATTTCATGTTCGTGTAGAGGCACCAGGCAGTCCTGTCCTGTGTCCATGGGCACCTGTAAAAACAAAGTAGAGCAGGCGGAACTAACGAAGCGTGATGACAGAAATGGAGGGCACACAAACGTGAGAGAGAGAATAAAACACACATCCAAATCTACATCATGAAGGAGTAGCAGTCCTTGGGATTAACTCGCCTCAAACCAACAACCTCAAAAAAACTGTTGCATCACCCAATTTTCAACGATGTAAAAGGGTGGGTTGTGTATTTTATTTCGTAAACCTGACTTCACAGGGCTGACTGGAAGTTGCAGCTGGCTGCTGTCAGTCCAGCCTCAGCTCTGATGCCATATTGTCCGCTCTGTACCTAGGAGGAAGTTGTTACGGAAGGTTCCATCAAAGAAATGTGGGGAAAATGTGTGATTTAAAGCAAAGTTGGAGGTTTGCAGGGCATTGTGGGTAAATAAAATGGTGCGGGATGCATGTAAAGCACACCACCCTGGACTCACCCAGATGTTTAGTTTTCAGATGTGTCTAGTTCACGTAGGTTTTTCTAGATGGTAGCGTCCCAAAGTCCAAGAAGCACAGCCTTCACCATTCCAAGTGGGACGATTTTGAGAGTTAGACAGGTTCTCATGGCCCAAATATAAAACCAAAACCCCAAATAATCAAATGTCCTCTTGCTTGCTGTAGAATAAGATCTTTTAGTGTGCGGGGGAGAGCTGAAAGACTGTTACCCCCTTCAGTTGGTGTGGGGACATAACCATGCCCATCCTAGTTGGTAGCCACCACCACACTATTTTTATTTTACTTTTTAATTCCCTGGCATCTAGTAGGCTTTCTGCCACCCCGGCGAGTTGATCTGGGGTAATTGCCCCATCTGTCCACTAGTGACCAGGACAACTTTGTCCCCATTTATTTAGGGGGGGGTTATGGCCATACCCCCACCCTCTTTTTTTGAAAAAAAATCTTCTTTGGTCTCTGGTCTCTGGTCTCTGGTGGGCCCTCTGCCCCCCTCGGGGGCAGATGGGCCTTACAAAAATAAGCTGATCTGCCAGAAATGGCCAACAGTAATGTGCCCTCATGGGGAGCGACCCTTGCCCAAGTGGCTGTCCCCCGAAATAAAACACACACACGCACACCAATCCCTGGTGCCTAAGTGGTTTCTGCCCCCCAGGGGACTGAAGTGGCCTAATAGAAATAGGCCGATCTGCCCCCAAGGGGGCAGAAGTGGCCTAAAATAAATTTGTCCCCCCAGGGAACGGCCCTTGTCTAAGGGGTCGCTCTCCTTGTGTGAAACTGATGTAAAAAATCCCTGGTGTCTGGTGGTTTCTGCCCCCCTTTGGGGCAGATTGGCCTAAGAAAAATAGTCTGATCTGACCCCAAGGGGGACAGAAATGGCCTAAAAAGAATTTGCCCCCCAGGGGATCAACCCTGTCCTAAGTGGACGCTCCCCATCTGTAAAAAAATAAAAAAATAAATCCCTGGTTCCTAGTGGCTTCTGGCGCCCCTGGGGGCAGATCGGCCTAATTAAAATAGGCCGATCTGCCCTTGGTGGGGACAGAAAAGGCCTAATAAAAAGTGCCCCCCGGGGAGCGGCCCTTGCCAAAAGGGCCTCTCCCCTTATGCCAATTACCAAAACAAACAAACATGAACACAAAATCCCTGGTGTCTAGTGGGCATTTCTGCAGCCCAATCACTTCACAATTGGGCTGCAGGAATGCTCAGAGAGACATCAAAGGAAAGGAAAGGCCTTTCCTTTCCTTTGATGCCTCTCCGCCCCTAGCACATGACCGGAAGAGAAATGCTTTTGCGTTGGGGGTGGCCTCTGATGACGTTAGCGCACAATCGCACGCTGACGTCATCAGACATCACTGGGGCAGTAGGAGAGGAGTGGGGGAGGAAGGGGAAGCGATTCCCCTTCCATCCCTGCCCATGGGAGGGGGGATGCGTGGCCCTTGTGGGGTGTGCTAACGCTTCCCCCGAGGGCCCTTACCAGGACGTAACGGTTACGTCCTCGGCACCAGAGCGGT